>NC_088375.1:105674750-106308000 GCF_037993035.2 Macaca fascicularis
TCACTAGTGTTAAGTACATTTACATTATTGTGCAACCAATCTCCATAATTTTTTCATCTTGCAAAACTGAAACTCTATATCCATTAAATAAGAACTTCATATTCCCCTGTCCCTTCAGTCTCTGTCGATCGCCCGCTAAAGTGGAACCATACGGTGTTTGTTTTTTTATGACTGGCTTGCTTAACTTAGCTTAAGGTCCTCAGGGTTTATTTATTTATTTATTTTTGAGATGGAGTTTCGCTCTTGTTGCCCAGACTGCAGTGCAATGGAGAGATCTTGGCTCACTGCAACCTCCACCTCCTGGGTTCATGGGATTCTCCCACCTTAGCCTCCCAAGTAGCTGGGATTACAGGCATGCACCACTACACCCAGCTAATTTTGTATTTTCAGTAGAGACTGGGTTTCTCATGTTTGTCAGGCTGGTCTCAAACCCCTGACCTCAGGTGATCTGCCCGCCTTGGCCTCCCAAAGTGCTGGGATTACAGGCGTGAGCCACCGTGCCCAGCCAGGGTTTATCCATTTTTTAGCATGTGTCAGAATTGCCTTCCCTTTTACGGCTGAATAATATTCCTTTGTATCTTTTACCACATTTTGTTTATTGTTATTGGTTTATAAATGGTTACTTGGGTTGCTACCAACTTTTGGCCATTTGTGAATAATACTGCTATGAGCACTGGTGAACAGATACCTCTTCCAGACCCTGCTTTCAGTTCTTTTGGTATATACCCAGAAGTGGAATTCCTGGATTATATGGTAATTCTATTTTTAATTTTTTGATGGATTGCCCTACTGTTTTCCACAATAGTGTACCATTTTACATTCCCATCAACAGTGTACAAATGTTCCAGTTTTTTTGACATCAACAATTTTTAAAGGAAGACAACAAAATCCAAACAATGTAACATTAAACTATCTAGCATCCTATAAAAAATTAATAGGCTTGCCAAGAAGCAAGAAAATATGACTCAGCAGAAGAAAAATCAGTGGAAACTGCCACAGAAATAACATGGGGTATAATTGATACTTAATGAGTTATTTTTGATAATTTAAAGGAAAATGTGAACATAGGATAGAAACGAAAGATATTAAAAAATCCGCCAAGCGTGGTGGTGTGTGCGTGTTGTCCCAGTTACTCTGGAAGCTGAGGAAAAAGGATAGTTTGAGGCTAGGAGTTCAAGGATGTAGTATAATATAACTGCACCTGTGAACAGCCACTGTTCTGCAACCTGGACAACATATGGAGACTTCATCTCTTTAAAAAAATCAAATGCAACTTCTATAGATGAAAAATGCAATATCTGAAATGAAAATTTCACTAAATGATGTAACAGCAGATTAGATCCTACAGAAGAAAAGATTACTAGACTTGGAGGAATACAAATAAAAGTTATCCAAAATGAAGTACAGAATGGAATAAAAAATTGACTAAAAAAATGAATGAAACTTTAGTGATCTCTGGTACAATATCAAGAGGGCTAATATACATGGGATAGAGTCTCATAAAGAACAAATTGGGAACAGCAGTTGAACAAATTGGGAATAGCAGTAGAGACGGTGAAACCCCATCTCTACTAAAAATAGAAAATTTAACTGGGGCGTGGTGGTGGCCACCTGTAGTCCCAGCAACTCAGAAGGCTGAGGCAGGAGAATGGTGTGAACCCGGGAGGCGGAACTTGCAGTAAGCCGAGATCGCACCACTACACTCCAGCCTGGGCGACAGAACGAGACTCTGTCTCAAAAAACAAAAACAAAAAACACACACATTTTTCTCATATTCTTTTGAAGTGCATATGGAATTATACCAAGATACCATCCTATTCTGGGTAATCAAATGTCTCGATACTTTTTTTGTTTTTTTGTTTTTGAGACGGAGTCTTGCTCTGTCGCCCAGGCTGGGGTGCAGTGGCCGGATCTCAGCTCACTGCAAGCTCCACCTCCCAGGTTTACGCCATTCTCCTGCCTCAGCCTCCTGAGTAGCTGGGACTACAGGCGCCCGCCACCTCGCCCGGCTAGTTTTTTGTATTTTTTAGTAGAGATGGGGTTTCACCGTGTTAGCCAGGATGGTCTCGATCTCCTGACCTCGTGATCCACCCGTCTCGGCCTCCCAAAGTGCTGGGATTACAGGCTTGAGCCACCGCGCCCGGCCTCGATACGTTTTAAAAGATTAAACTCATGCAGAATATATTTTCAGACTACAATAGAATTAAATTAGAATTCAGTAACACAAATTACGAAATTCTCTAAGTATGTGGAAATTAAATAATGCACTTCTAAATAATTCATAAGTAAAAGATGAATTCCCAAAAATCAAATTAGAAAATACTTTGAAATGAATAAAAATGAAAACACATAGAAATTTGTGGGATAATCTAAGAATATTTATAGCTGAGATTATTAAACACCAAAGATCTATCTAAGTCAGTGGCCCAAGTTCTCACCTTTAAGAAGCTGGAAAGGCCGGGCGCGGTGGCTCAAGCCTGTAATCCCAGCACTTTGGGAGGCCGAGACGGGCGGATCACGAGGTCAGGAGATCGAGACCATCCTGGTTAACACGGTGAAACCCCGTCTCTACTAAAAAATACAAAAAACTAGCCGGCCGAGGTGGCGGACGCCTGTAGTCCCAGCTACTCGGGAGGCGGAGGCAGGAGAATGGCGTGAACCCGGGAGGCGGAGCGTGCAGTGAGCTGAGATCCGGCCACTGCACTCCAGCCTGGGTGACAGCGCGAGACTCCGTCTCAAAAAAAAAAAAAAAAAAAAAAAGAAGCTGGAAAAAGAAGAGCAAGTAAAACCCACATTAGAAAGAAGAAAGTGGGCTGGGCGCAGTTGCTCACGCCTGTAATCCCAGCACTTTCAGTGGCCGAGGTGGGCAGATCACAAGGCCAGGAGTTCGAGACCAGCCTCACCAACATGGTGAAACCCCATCTCTACTAAAAAAATACAAAAATTAGCTGGGCATGGTCACGCGCACCTGTAATCCCAGCTACTTCGGAGTCTGAGGCAGGAGAATTGCTTGAACTGGGAGGCAGAGGTTGCAGTGAGCTGAGATCGCACCATTGCACCCCAGCCTGGGTGACAGAGCAAATCTCCGTCTCAAAAAAGAAGAAAGTGAAAGTTGGGTGGTGTGGCACCCCTATGCCTGAAGTCTTAGCTACTTGGATGACTGAGGCAGGGAAAGGACTGCTTAAGCCAAGGAGTTTGAGGCCAGTCTGAGCACCTTGGCAAGACCCATCTCAAAACAATAACAACAACAACAAGACAAAAAGAAAAATGAAAATTAGCCCAGAATAGCCAAACTTATTTCTAAGCTGAAAGGGAGAAATCACTTTACCTGACTTCAGTTATACTACAGAGCTATAATAACCAAAACAGTATGGTACTAGCACAAAAATAGACACATAGACCAGTGGAACAGGAGAGAGAGCCCAGAAACAAATCCACACACCTACAGTGAACTTATTTTTGACAAAGGTCCCAAGAGCATAAAATCTCTTCAATAAATAGTGCTGGGAATACTTGATATTCATATGCAAAAGAAAAACTAGACCCCTATCTCTCAGCACATACAAAAACTGAAATTAAAATGGATGAAAGGGCCGGGCGCGGTGGCTCAAGCCTGTAATCCCAGCACTTTGGGAGGCCGAGACGGGCGGATCATGAGGTCAGGAGATCGAGACCATCCTGGCTAACACGGTGAAACCCCGTCTCTACTAAAAAATACAAAAAACTAGCCGGGTGAAGTGGCAGGTGCCTGTAGTCCCAGCTACTCAGGAGGCTGAGGCAGGAGAATGGCGTGAACCCGAGAGGAGGAGCTTGCAGTGAGCTGAGATCCGGCCACTGCGCTCCAGCCTGGGTGACAGAGCAAGACTCCGTCTCAAAAAAAAAAAAAATAAAATAAAATAAAATAAAATAAAATAAAATAAAATGGATGAAAGGCTTAAATCTAAGATCTCAAAAGTATGAAACTACTATAAGAGAACGTTGGGAAAATTCTCCCGGATATTGGTCTGGACAAAAATTTATGAGCAATACCCCACAGGCACAGGCAGCCAAACAAATATAGATAAATGTGATCAAATCAAGTAAAAAAGCTTCGCACAGCAAAGTATACAATCAATAAACTGAAGATACAGCCCACAGAATGGGAGAAAATATTTGCAAACTACGCATCTAACAAAGTATTCATAACCAGAATATATAAATTCAAACCACTCTATGGGTAAAAGTCTAATAATCCGTTCGAAAAATGGGCAAAAGACTGAAGAGGTATTTCTTAAAAGAAGATGCTACAAATGGCAACAGGCAAAGGTACGCAACATCATTGATTATCAGAGGAATGCGAATCAAAACTACAATGAGATATCATCTCACCCCAGGTAAAATGGTTTATGCCCAAAAGACAAGCAGTAACAAGGCTGAGTGTGGTGGCTCACTCCTGTAATCCTGTCACTTTGGGAGTCTGAGGCAGGCGAATTGCCTGAGCCCAGGAGTTCGAGACCAGCCTTGGCAACACGGTGAAACCCTGTCTTTACCAAAAATACAAAAATTAGCCAGTCTCATAACCCAGTCTCAAATAAATCAATTAATTAATATTTTTTAAGAAAAACAGTACATGAGAAAAATCACCTAGTTGTCTAAGTAGATTAAGGGAACATATTTGACAAAATTTGACATCCATTCATGATTTTTAAAAAAAGCTCTTAGAAACTAGAATAGAATTTGCTCAATCCATTACAGAGTGTTTGCAGAAAAACCTACAGCTAACCTAATACTTAATGGTGAAAGACTGAATGCTTCCTCCCTAAGATTGGGGAAAAGTTATAGATGTCCACTACTTCTATTCAACATTGTAGGGAAGTCTTAATATCTTACTCAGAGATAATACGACTTGCAGAAAATTCCCAAGGAATTTGTTTAAAAGTTGCTGGAACTTAATAAATGAGTTTAACAATACAATTTCTGTGTGTTTAAGCTCAACATATAAAAATCATTGTATTTCTATACACAGTGAACAATTAGAAACTGAAATGTAGCCAGGTGTGGTGGCTCACACCTGTAATACTAACACTTTGGGAGACAGAAGTGTGTGGATCGCTTGAGCCCAGAAGTTCCAGACCAGTCTAGGCGACATGGCAAAACCCCATCTCTACAAAAATTACAAAAATTAGCCGGGCATGGTGGCGCATGCTTGTACCCTCAGCTACTTGAAAGGCTGAGACAGGAGAATTGCTTGAACCCGGGAAGTGGAGGTTGCAGTGAACCGAGATCATGCCACTGCACTCCAGCCTGGGTGAAAGCAAGACCTTGTCTCAAAAAAAAAAAATTAATTAATTGAAATATAAATAATACTATTTACAGTTGTATTAAAAGCCATTAAAGTCTTAATGATAAATTTAGAAAAACATGTACAGGATCTGTATAATAAAAAGTACAGTGGCCGGGCGCAGTGTCTCACAGTAATCCCAGCAGTTTGGGAGGCCGAGGCAGACCGATCATTTGAGGTCAGGAGTTCGAGACCAGCCTGGCCAAACGGTGAAACCCTGTCTCTAGTAAAAAAAAAAAAAAAATACAGTGTAGGCCCAGTGGCTCATACCTGTAGTCCTGACAACATGGAGTACTGAGGCAGGAAGATTATTTGGGGCCAGGAGATTCAGACCAGTGTGGGTAACATAGTGAGACCCTGTCCCTTGGGGGAAAAAAAAAAAAGAAAAAAAAAAAAATACACGCACACACACACACATCTATGTACTCACACAAATTTAAATTAAAATTAAATCACAAAAAATTAAAATAAAAAAATACAAAGTCTTTTTGAGAAAAATTGAAGAATAGGAGAGATATGTCAGAGACATTTTTGAAAGACTCATTATTGTTGAGATGTCACCTTTCTCCAGATCACTCTATAGTCAGTGGACTCAATGCAGTTGCAACAGGATTTTAATATAAACTGGCGGACTGATTCTAAAATTTATATAGAGGCCAGGTGTGGTGGCTCACACTTATAATTGCAGCACTTTGGGAGGCCACGCAGGAGGATCACTTGAGCCCAGAAGTTAAAGACCAGCCTGGGCAACATAGACACCCCATCTCTTATTTTTTTTTAAATTATTAAAAAATGAAATTCAGACTGGGTGTAGTGGCTTACGCCTGTAATCTCAGCACTTTGGGATGCCGAAGTGGGCAGATCACCTGAGGTCAGGAGTTCAAAACCAGCCTGGTCAACATGGCGAAACCCTGTCTCTACTAAAAATACAAAATTAGCCGAGCATGAATGTGTGTAATCCCAACTACTCAGGAGGCTGAGGCAGGAGAATTGCTTGAACCCGGGAGGTGGAGGTTGCAGTGAGCAGCAATCACGCCATTGCACTCCAGCCTGGGCAACAAGAGTGAAACTCCCTTAACTTTCAGTTGATTTTTGACAAATGTGACTATTTCAATGGGACAAGGATAGTCTTTTCAACAAATGGTGCCGTAACTACTGGATATCCTTATGGAATAAAAAGATCACTGACCTTGTTTCATACCACATGAAAAACTTAAATCAAAAAAGATCATACACCCCTATGAAATTTTGGAAATAATAAAACTTTTAGAAGAATAGGAAAAAATCTTTAAGACCTTGAGAGGTGGTCAAAGATTTCTTAAATAGTATAGAAAGCAAGGACCATTTAAAAAAATTTGACTTTATCAAACTTTAAGACTTTTGTTCTTCAAAAAACATTATTTAAGGCTAGACTTATGCCTGGTGGCTCATGCCTGTAATCCCAACACTTTGGGAGGCTGAAGCCAGAGGATCATTGAAGCAATACTCCGTCTCTATGAAAACAAACAAACAAACAAAAAACACTTAGGGAGGATGTCTCCAGATAATCACTTGAGCCCAGGAGTTGGAAACCAGCCTGGACAACATAGCGAGACCCTATCTCTAAAAAAAAAAAAAAGAAGTAGAAAAATTATCCAGGTGTCCTGTCTCATGCCTGTAGTCCCAGCTACGTGGGAGGCTGACGTGTGAGAATCCCTTGAGCCTAGGAGGTTGATGCTGCAGTGAGCTGTGATTCTGCTGTTGCACTCCAGCTTGGATAACAGAGCGAAACTCTGTCCCTTTAAAGAACAAACAAACAAGGCTGGTTGTGGTGGCTCATGTCTGTCATCCCAGCACTTCAGAAGGCTGAGGCAGGTGGATCACTTGAGGTCAGGTCAGGAGTTCAAAACCACCCTGGCCAACATGGTGAAACCCCATCTCTGCTAAAAATACAAAAATTAGCCAGGCATGGTGGCAGGCACCTGTAATTTCAGCTCCTCAGGAGGTTAAGGCACAGGAATCCTGTGAACCCCGAGAGGCAGAGGTTGCAGTGAGCCAAGATCACACCACTGTACTCCAGCCTGAGTGACAGAGCGAGACTCCATCTCAGAAAACAAACAAACAGAAAATATTATTTAAGAAAATGAAAATGTAAGCCACAAAGTGAAAGAACCCAATTAACATAATTGGCAAAATATCTGAATAGAATTTTCTCCAAAGAATGCATATGAATTGCCAATAAGCTCATGAAAATATGCTCAACATCAGGGAAATCCAAATTAAATTTATAAATGAGAACACGCCCACTAGAATGATTAAAATTTAAAAGACTGGATAATACCAAGTCTTGGTAAGGATGTATAGGATCTTTAACTCAGTCATTGATGATGGGACGATAAAATAGAACAATCACTTTGGAAAAATTTCTTGAACATACATTTACTTGATTTAGTAATTCTAGGCAGGTGCAGTGGCTCGCACCTGTAATCCCAGGACTTTGGGAGGCCAAGGCAGGCGGATCATTTGAGGTCAGAATTCGAGACCAGCCTGGCCAACATGGTGAAATCCTGTCTCTACTAAAAATACAAAAATTAGCCAGGCATGGTGGCAGGTGCCTGTAGTCCCAGATACTCGGGAGGCTGAGGCAGGAGAATCACTTGAACCCGGAAGGCAGAGGTTGCAGTGAGCCAAGATCACGCCACTGCACTCCAGCCTGAGTGACAGAGCGAGACTCCATCTCAAAAAAAAAAAAAAGACTTAGTAATTCTAGTCTTAGGTATTGACCCAAGAGAAATGAAAATATGTTTAAACAAAGTGTCATGTGCACACATGTTCATAGGATATTTTTTCTTTATGGCTATAAACTGGAAACAACGCAGATTTCCAGGTGAATGTGTAAAGAAATTACGGTATATTCGTTTAATTCAGTTGTAAAAAGAATTATGTGAATAGTAAAAAGGAACAGTAAAAAGAAATGCGGCAATGTGAATGATTCTCAGATTTATGCTGTGTGAATGAAGCTGTCTTTCCATTTATATGAACTTCTAGAAAAGCAAACTTAATATATAATAGGAAGCAGATCAGTTGTTTCTTCTCTGAGGCTGTGGATGATAGGCAATTTATTTTCTTGGAAAGGACACACAATAACTTTAGGGTGACAGAAATGTTCTATATATTGGTTATCATGATGGCTACATGGTAAATTTTTCAAAACTCAAAAATGTATGTATAAAAAACATGCATTGAACGTTATGTGGTACTTTACCACAATGAAGTTAATTTTGAAAATAGGCTGGGTGCAGTGGCTCAAGCCTGTAATCCCAGCACTTTGGGAGGCCGAGATGGGCGGATCGCGAGGTCAGGAGATTGAGACCATCCTGGCTAACACGGTGAAACCCCATCTCTACAAAAAAATACAAAAAACTAGCCAGGCGAGGTGGCGGGCGCCTGTAGTCTCAGCTACTCGGGAGGCTGAGGCAGGAGAATGGCGTAAACCTGGGAGGTGGAGCTTGCAGTGAGCTGAGATCCGGCCACTGCACCCCAGCCTGGGCGACAGAGCAAGACTCCATCTCAAAAAAAAAAAAAAAAAGAAAGAAAATAAGTGACATCTAAAATATAGTGTGCAACATTATGTCCTAGACTACCAAGAAACATAAATTGGCAGGCCAGAATTTGTGAAGATAGAAACAATTCAAAAATGAAGTGTGAGGTATTAATAGCTCTAGGTAAATGGCTCAGGAAGGAGGCTTCAAAAGTGTGTACCCGTTTTAGGATTCTCTTTTGAACTAATATTCATGGATTAAATGCATTGGTAGCTCTGAGTAGTTGATGAAGGGATAGAGGAGATAAAAATAATTCCAAGATTTTGATCCCAGGATTCATTCTGTTGATGAATTATGTCCTGGTCATTGGAGATAAAAAGTGATTTTGAGGCCGGGCGCGGTGGCTCAAGCCTGTAATCCCAGCACTTTGGGAGGCTGAGACGGGTGGATCACGAGGTTAGGAGATCGAGACCATCCTGGCTAACACGGTGAAACCCCATCTCTACTAAAAAATACAAAAAACTAGCCAGGGAGGTGGCGGGCGCCTGTAGTCCCAGCTACTCGGGAGGCTGAGGCAGGAGAATGGCGTAAACCTGGGAGGCGGAGCTTGCAGTGAGCTGAGATCCGGCCACTGCACTCCAGCCTGGGCGACAGAGAGAGACTCTGCCTCAAAAAAAAAAAAAAAAGTGATTTTGATGAATACAGTCACCACGTTAATGGACCAAACATTGTTTGAGAGTTACATACATTAAACCACTAATTTGAAGTGTGATTAGTGTTAGGAAAGGAAAAAGTATTATGATAATCCTTAATAGGGGACCTAAATTAAGAATGAGGAGGATGCTTCCTGGTCAGATAAATAATCTTTCAGGAAATTATGTCCTCTCTGTAAACTAAAAAATGAATAGTCATTAAGCAGATGAATTTGTGGAGAAAGATTGTTCCAGGTAGAGAGAAAGGCACACTCAAAGGCCTTGAATCAAGAAAAAGCATGATGAGTTTAAGAAACTGAAGTTTAGGCCGGGCGCGGTGGCTCAAGCCTGTAATCCCAGCACTTTGGGAGGCTGAGACGGGCGGATCACGAGGTCAGGAGATCGAGACCATCCTGACCAACACGGTGAAACCCCGTCTCTACTAAAAAAAAAAAAAAAAAAAAAAAACAACTGAAGTTTATGATTACTAGAATTAAGGTCTGAGATAATGAGATTGAGGCTGGAAGAAAAGGTAATAATAATTTTCAAGTTGTTTTATGTGGTAAGAGCCTTTTTAAGAGTTGTAAGCGAAGCTGAAACCTAATAAAATTTGTGGAGTTTTTTGTTTTTTGTTTTTAGATGGAGTCTTGCTCTTGTCGCCCAGGCTGGAGTGCAATAGCATGATCTCGGCTCACTGCAACCTCTGCCTCCCAGGTTCAAGCAATTCTCCTGCCTCAGCCTCACAAGTAGCTGGGATTACAGGCGCCTGCCACCAAACCTGGCTAATTTTTGTATTTTTAGTAGAGACGGGGCTTCACCATGTTGGCCAGGCTGGTTTTAAACTCCTGACCTGGTCCACTCACCTCAGCCTCCCAAAGTGCTGGGATTACAGGCGTGAGCCACCTTGCCGGGCCTTTGTGTTTTTTTTAAAGATCACTCAAGCTGCTATCTAAAGAATGAGTTGGAGGATGATGAAAATAGCAGCAGGAGGAACAATGTTTCTGTTGTCTGTTGCTGCATAACAAAGCACCTTGAACTTACTGGCATGAAACAATAATAGTCAGCTGTCATCTCTCAGTTTCTCAGGATTCCCTTCATTTGGTTGTAACTGCATGGTGGTGAGCTAAAGTCATCTCAAAGAATTCCTTATTTTGCCAGGCAGGTGGCTGTAATCCCAACACTTTGGGAAGCTGAGGTGGTTGGATCATTTGAGCTCAGGAGTTTGAGACCAGCCCAGGCAACATGGCAAAACTCCATGTCTACAAAAAATACAAAAAAGTAGCCGGGCATGGTGGTGCATGTCTGTAGTCCCAGCTACTCGGGAGGCTGAGGTGGGAGGTTCACTTGAGCCTGGGAGGTGGTGGTTGCAGTGAGCTGAGATTGTGCCACTAGGCTCCAACCTGGTTAACATAGTGAGACCCTGTCTCAAAAAAAAGGCCAGGCGCAGTGACTTACGCCTGTAATCCCAGCACTTTCAGAGGCCGAAGCAGGCGGATCATGAGGTCAGGAGATGGAGACCATTCTGGCTAACACGGTGAAACCCCATCTCTACTAAAAAATACAAAAAAAAGTTAGCCGGGCGTGATGGTGGACGCCTGTAGTCCCAGCTACTCGGGAGGCTGAGGCAGGAGAATGGCGTGAAGCCGGGAGGCGGAGCTTGCAATGAGCCGAGTTCGTGCCACTGCACGCCAGCCTGGGCGACAGAGTGAGACTCCGTCTCAAAAAAAAAAAAAAAAAAAAAGGATTCTTTATTCCAATATCCAGTGGTTGATACTGGTTGTTGGCTATGACCTCAGCAGGATCTTTTGGCCAGTATGTCAACTCATTGCTTGGGTTTCCTTACGGTTTGGAAGTTCGAATCCAAGAGCTTGTGGCGAGGCTGAGGTGGGGTCAGAGGGTGGGGGTAGAGAGAGACAGAGAGAGAGACCTTGTCTAACCTAACACTGGAAATCATCACATTCTTCCACTGAATTTGTTTGCTAAGGCAAGTCTTCAGTGACAGCAGAGAGGGACTAGACTACAACTTGAGAGGGAAAGCATCAAGTGATTAATGGACATACTTTAATAGCCCCACAAGGAATTACGCTATTGCTTCACGGCAGGGAGATAACATTATCTTAGTCTTGGTGGCTGCAGCAGAAGAAAGGAAAGTGGACAGGTTTAAGAGTTTAAACTAACAGAAGACAGAATTTTATGATTTGTGGGGAGGGTGAAGGAGCAAGAATAAATGATGTGGCCTGAGCTTGGATAACCAACGTCCTGCCACATGATTGATGGTCAGTATACATAATGTTGAATAGTTAGCTTTATGGTATCATTAACTGATGTTGGGAATCTGGAGGGAGGAGCAAGTTTGAAGGGAGCGAAAATGAAATGAGATGTGAATATGAGTTTGAGAAACCTGTGAAACATGCAAAAGTAGACAGAAGAAAGGTCTATTCAGAAAATAGAAACTCAGTAGTCATCAATATAGATGATAGTTAAAAGAATTGCTAAAGAGAGAACAGAGAGTGAGACAGGAAAAAAGCATAGACTGGAGAGTTTTTAAAAGCTATAGCATTTAAAGGTTGGAGAAAAGGAAGGGGTTATTTTTCGTTTTGGTAATTTTCAGATAAAACTGAATATTGGTATGAATATTTAGAAGTCACTTACATACTGATGATAATTGAGACTATGAGAATAAACATGTTCCCACTGGGAAAGTAAGTATAAAAGGTAAATAACAAGTACTCTGTATTGAGGACCTCCACAGTTAAATTTAATGGAGTTGCAAGTAATTGAAAGTTAATCAAAGTATATTATAGAAATAGCATACGCAGGATTTTAAAGAATTGTGATATGAAATATAGCTGAGGGTCTGAAATTTTTTACTTTTTAAAAATTTTATTATTTTTCTAGAGACAGGGTCTTGCTCTATCATCCAGGCTAGAATGCAGTGGCGTGATCATAGCTCACCGCAGCCTCAAACTCCTTGGCTCAAGCAATCCACCCACTTCAGCCTCCTGAGTAGATAGGACTACGGGTACAGGAAACCACACTGGGCTAATTTTTATTTTTTGTTGAGACAGGGTCTCAGGCTAGTTGCCCAGGCTAGTCTCGAACTCCTGGCTTCAAGTAATCCTTCCACCTCAGCCTCCCAAAATGCTGAGAGTACAGGTGTGAGCCACCATTCCTGGCCTGAAAATGTTTAAATATCAAATTGAGACAAGGGTCTATAGGCCAGAGTTGATGATAAAATAAAAAAAAAGTCTTAAAAATTTAGACAAGGCTATTGGATATTATTTGAAGAAAGTTATTGGTAATTTGAGAAAAAGTTCATAGTTTGATGATACTGGGATCTAGAATGCCTGAGGCTAATAAAGGATTGTCTAGTATAGTTATCACATTTAGAAGTCATATAGATAAGAAATCCATTAATTAACTTTGGAGAAGTGTGACCCATGAATAATAGTAGTAAACTAGGCAGCATGGGAAGTGACTTATTTTGAACTGATTTTTAAATTATTAGTATTTTTTGAGACAGAGTCTCGCTCTGTCGTCCAGATTAGAGTGCAGTGACTCACTGCAGCCTCGATCTCCCAGGCTCAAGCAATCTTCCCAACTTAGCCTCATAAATAGCTGGAATTATAGGTGTGAGCCAGCATGCCTGGCTAATTTTTTTCTATTGTTTGCAGAGACAGCTTCTTGCTGTGTTCCCTAGGTTGATCTCAAATTCCTTAGTTCAGGAATTCCTCCTGCCTTGGCTTCCCAGAATACTGGGATTACAGACATGAGCCACCATGCCCAACCTTTATCCAACATTTAACTTTTAAGTCCCTTAGCTTAACTGTTCCTTAATATTTTTAAATTTATTTTTTATTTTTGACCTTCATTTTTGAAGAATTAAATGTTTTTTCTTTCTACTCCTTACTTCAAAGTGAGAGTTGTTCTTTTTTAATTTACATATTATTAGAGAAATATAGGCCAATTTTGGTTTTATCTTGTTGTAATAACCTTTTTCAGGAAAGTAAACCATCAATTTACCTATGATGTGTAATCTTGCTACGGAAAATAGAGCAGTACTCCCTTTTACCTGTGTAAAAACTTATTTAAATAGCTAGCTGTGTCCAATTTTGCCTATGTGTGATTTATTGTCTCTTTCAGTAAACGGAGTTCCCTCTCGAAGTCCAAGATTAGTTGCTTCTGGGGATGACTCTGTGGATAGTCTGCTGCAGCGGATGGTACAAAATGAGGACCAAGAGCCCATGGAGAAAAGGATTGATGCTGTGATTGCAACTGCCTCTGCACCACCTTCTTCCAGTCCAGGCCGTAGCCACAGCAAGGACCGAACCCTGGGAAAACCAGACAGCCTTTTAGTGCCTGCAGTTGCAAGTGACTCTTGCAATAATAGCATCTCACTCCTCTCTGAAAAGTTGACAAGCAGCTGTTCCCCCCATCATATCAAGAGAAGTGTGGTGGAAGCTATGCAACGCCAAGCTCGGAAAATGTGCAATTACAACAAAATCTTGGCCACAAAGAAAAACCTAGACCATGTCAATAAAATTTTAAAAGCCAAAAAACTTCAAAGGCAGGCCAGGACAGGGAATAACTTTGTGAAACGTAGGCCAGGTCGACCTCGGAAATGTCCCCTTCAGGCTGTCGTATCAATGCAAGCATTCCAGGCTGCTCAATTTGTCAACCCAGAATTGAACAGAGGCGAGGAAGGAGCAGCGTTGCACCTCAGTCCTGATACAGTTACAGATGTAATTGAGGCTGTTGTTCAGAGTGTAAACCTGAACCCAGAACATAAAAAGGGGTTGAAGAGAAAAGGCTGGCTATTGGAGGAACAGACCAGAAAAAAGCAGAAGCCATTACCAGAGGAAGAAGAGCAAGAGAATAATAAAAGGTAATTCCTCATTTAACATATTATCTGAGTAGAGGAAACTAGCTTGGAACAACTATAATGTAACTCTATAGCTGAATTACTAATTTCATCTTATAACCTTTCACTTTTTACTAAATGAGACCATTTCTTTTCAAAAATTGTTCTTATATATTGCTTTTACAAGTTATAATTAAGAACCAAAAAGGCTAGGTGCAGTGGCTCACACCTGTAATCCCAGCGCTTTGAGAGGCTGAGGTGGATGGATCACTTGAGGTGAGGAGTTCAAGACCAGCCTGGCTGACATGATAAACCCTGTCTCTACTAAAAATATAAAATTTAGCTAGATGTGGCAGTGCATGCCTGTAATCCCCGCTACTCAGGAGGCTGAGAAGGGAGAATTGCTTGAATCCAGGAGACTGCAGTGAGCCAAAATTGCACCACTGCACACCAGCCTGGGCGCGGAGTGAGACCCTGTCTCAAAAACAAACAGAAAAGAAGCAAAGGGCAAATAACAATCCACTCGGAACCCACTCACTTTACAGACAAAGGAAATCAAGGCCCAGAAACATTGTATATTTTATCCAATATAGAGACGTGTGAGCTCTGTGATCATTTTATGTGCATATCACATTTTGCTTATCCATTCATGCATTGATGGATACCTGGGGTGTTTCCATGCTGTAACACTGCTATGACAGTGGGTATACAAATACCTCTTTCAGACCCTGCTTTAACCTTGGGTATATTCTCAGAAGTGGAACTGCTGGATCATATGACATTTCTATTTTTAATTTTTTAAGGAACTGTCATACTGTTTTCCACAAGGGCTATATCATTTTACATGCACAAAGATTTCAGTTACAATGCACAAGGATTTCGGTTACTTTGTATCCTCACCAACACTTGCTATTTTCAATTTTTTTTTATAGCAGCCATCCAAATGAGTGTGAAATGGGTATCTCATTGTAGTTTTAATTTGCTGTTCCCTAATGATTAGTGACAAACATATTTTCTTTTCTTTTTTTTTTTTTTTTTTGAGACGAGTCTCGCTCTGTCGCCCAGGCTGGGGTGCAGTGGCCGGATCTCAGCTCACTGCAAGCTCCACCTCCCGGGTTCACGCCATTCTCCTGCCTCAGCCTCCCGAGTAGCTGGGACTACAGGCGCCTGCCACCACGCCCGGCTGATTTTTGTATTTTTAGTAGAGATGGGGTTTCACCATGTTAGCCAGGATGGTCTCGATCTCCTGACCTCGTGATCCACCCGTCTCGGCCTCCCAAAGTGCTGGGATTACAGGCGTGAGCCACCGTGCCCGGCCTGGCAAACATATTTTCATACGCTTATCGGCCATTTGTGTATCTTTAGAGAAATGTCTACTCAATCGCTTTTTCAATTTTTGATTGGGTTTTTTGGTGGTGTTGAGTTTTAGCAGTTCTCAATATATTCTGGATATTAGTCTCTTATCAGGCTTATAAGCAAATATTTTCTCCCATTCTGTGGATTGCCTTTTTACTTTGTTTATGCTGTCTTTTGACATACAAAATTTTCTGATATCTATGAAGTCCAATTGTCTGTTTTATCTATAAAGCTATGGTAATCAAAACTGTATGATAGTAGCATAGAGAGAGACATATAGAACAATGAAGTAGAATAGAGAGCCCAGAAATAAAACCTTGCATACATGGTCAGATGATTTTTGACAAAGGTGCCAAAACCATTGAGTGGGGGAAAGGACAGACTTTTTAACAAATCATGCTGGGAAAACTGGATATCTGCATGCAAAAGAATGAAGTTGTAGTCTTACTGTAAACCATATTCAAAATTTAACTCAAAATGGATCAAAGATATAAATGTAAAATCTAAAACTATAAACTCTTGGCCAGGCGCGGTGGCTCACTCCTGTAATCCCAGCACTTTGGGAGGCCAAGACGGGCGGATCACGAGGTCAGGAGTTCGAGACCAGCCTAACCAACATAGTGAAACATGTCTCTACTAAAAAGAAAAATATTAGCCAGGCGTGGTGGTGTGCACATATAAGCCCAGCTACTTGGGAGGGTGAGGCAGGAGAATTGCTTGAACCCAGGAGGCGGAGGTTGTGGTGAGCCAAGATTATACCACTGCACTCCAGCCTGGGCGACAGAGCAAGACTCCTTCTCAAAAAAAAAAAAAAAAAAAAATACAAAAAGGCTGGGCACAGTGGCTCACGTCTATAATCCCAGCATTTGGGAGGCTGAGGTGGGCGGATCACCTGAGGGTCAGGAGTTCGAGACCACCCTGATCAACATGGAGAAACCCCTTCTCTATTAAAAATACAAAATTAGCTGGGTGTGGTGGCACATGCCTGTAATCCCAGCTACTCAGGAGGCTGAGGCAGGTGAGAACCCCTTGAACTGGGGAGGTAGAGGTTGCAGTGAGCCGAGATTGCGCCATCACACTCCAGCCTGGGCAACAAGAGTGAAACTTTGTTTCAAAATAAATAAATAAAAATAAAGCTGTAAACTCTTAGGAGAAAATATAGGGCAAAAGCTTCACAGCATGGAATTTGGCCGTGATTTCTTAGATGTAATAACAAAGGCACAGGCAATAAACCATTTTTATTTTTATTTTTATTTATTTATTTTTTTTTCGAGACAAATTTTCACTCTGTCACCCAGCCTGGAATGCAATGGCATAATTCCCACTCACTGCAACCTCCACCTCCCGGATTCAAGTGATTCTCCTGCTTCAGCCTTTTGAGTAGCTGGGATTACAGGCACGCGCCACCATGCCTGGCTAATTTTTGTATTTTTAGTAGAGATGAGGTTTCACCATATTGGCCAGGTTAGCCTCAAACTCCTGACCTCGGGTGATCCACCCGTCTCAGCCTCCCAAAGTGCTGGGATTACAGACGTGAACCACCACACCTGGCCCATATTTAATATTTTTTAATGAACCAATTCAATGTTCATCATTTATAAATGACTTTTCTTAATGTGGCATGTTCACTCTTGCTCATATTCTCTATCATCTGTCCTGGTGAATCCTGGATAGAGAGGTGTTTTTTTTTCCATCCACCTATATAAAAATAATTGCTTTTTTCTAGAGAATATATTTTTTAATTTCAGGAGCAATACACACTGGTAATAAATAATTTAATGAAACTAGTAGCTTACTGATTTAAAAGTAAAAGTCTCTTTTCACGTTCTCTCCCTTCCTCTTATCCCATTTTTCTCTCCATGGATAATGCTATTAACAGTACATTGTGTATTCTTTAATGCTGACAGCTTGTCATCAGAACATACAGAATTACGTTATACCATGGTAGGAATATATTATAATTTATGTAATTATGCTGTTGTGATTGACTAGATCTTGCTTTTTTATATTTAGCTCTTTATGTCGCTTATGTAATACTGAGTATTAGCTATGAGTTAGAGGTTTAATTTTCTTTCAATACTATTCATTAGTTTAGCCATTCCCAACTTATTTGGAATGATACATTTATCATATACTAAGTTTTTGTTGTTGTTGCTGTTGTTGTTTTTGAGATGGAGTCACCCAGGCTGGAATGCAGTGGCACAGTCTCAGCTCACTGCAACCTCTACCTCCTGGGTTCAAGTGATTCTCATGCCTCCGCCACCCAAGTAGCTGGGATTACAAGCATGAGCCACCATGCCCAACTAATTTTTGTGTTTTTAGTAGAGACGAGGTTTCCTCATGGTGGCCAGGCTGGTCTCGAACTCCTGACCTCAAGTGATCAGCCTGCCTTGGCCTCCCAAAGTGCTGGAATTACAGGCATGACTCATCACAGCCAGCATTAAATTTTTTTTTTTTTTTTTTTTTTTTTTTTTTTGCGACGGAGTCTTACTCTGTCGCCCAGGCTGGAATACAGTGGCACAATCTTGGCTCACTGCAACCTCTGCCTCCCAGGTTCAAGCGATTCTCCTGCCTCAGCCTCCTGAGTAGCTGGGATTACAGGAGCATACCACCACACCCGGCTAATTTTTTTGTATTTTTAGGAGAGACAGGGTTTTACCCTATTGGTCAGGCTGGTCTCAAACGCCTGACCTGATGATCCTCCCGCCTCGGCCCCCCAAGGTGCTGGGATTACAGGCATGAGCCACGGTGCCGGGCCATCCTAAATTCTTATATATTGTTAGATCTTAGGGTCTTTTCAAATATTTTTATATTCTTTTCTATCAGGCTATTTTGGTATCTCTGTCATAACAATTTAATTATTGAAGCTTTAAGACACTGACAAGGAGGATGATTTGTGCCTTTACTGTAGTCTGAGACATCTTGACCATTTACGTGATGAAGGGTCGTCTTTAAAATGTGCTTCAAGAAAAGGCTTTCATCAGCCTGGGTAACATGGTGAAACCCCATCTTGACCAAAAAAATACGATAAATTAGCTGGGCGTGGTGGCGTGCATGCCTGTGGTCCCAGCTACTTTGGGAGGCTGAGGTGGGAGGATCACTTGAGCCAGAGAAGTGGAGGTTGCAGTGAGCCTAGATTGTACCACTGAACTCCAACCTGGATGACAGTGAGACTTCGTCTCAACAATAACAACAAAAAAGGCTTTTGTTTAGGTTAGCCTTTCCATTCCAGCAAATTCTAGTATAATGGTCAGCAAAATTAAACACATACTTTTTCACAAGATTGTATTCGGAGATTTGAAGAGATTATAAAGAGAAAGATAAAATTTATGCCCTCAAGAGATTGTGTAGGGAAGGACATGACACATTGAATTCCCAGAGACAGCAACAGTTTTTCAACTTGTTCTAACTGGAGCTTACACTAGTACTTGTTATATAATATGTATTCATTTATTTTTTCAATTAGTATTTGTTGCAAGATTATTATGTTTCATGTACTTAGAATTGATACAGTGGTGGGTAAATCTAGAAACTTTTCCTACCTTCATGGATCTTAACCATCCAAGTGCTATTATGATGAGTTACTTAGAGTTATAAGAGTACTATATATGATAGAAATAACTAACTTAGTTTCCCAGAACAAGTAAGGACTATACTAAAAAATGTGAAGAATAGGCTCCATCTGTTATTTAAAGGAGTGAGGAGAGAGCAAACACTTTAAGTCTGAAAAGGCATGATAGTTTCAGGCAAGTGAAAGAAAGCTTTTGTGGTCAAAACATGGAGTAGAGTAGCATGGGATACAGATAGAGGTTGTAGGGATCAGATTGTGCCAAGAACCTTGTTTGGTATATTAAAGATTTTGGTCACTATTTGTTGATTAATATTAAACCAGAATGCACAGGAATCGTTTAATGATTATGAGGTGGGCTTCTAGGCTCAGAAAACCTAGGTTCAAATCCTGGTTTTAAAAAGAAGAAGGTGTATTTTTAAAACACATATAAATTATTCCTGTAAAAAATAAAATCAGGCCAGGTGTGGTGGCTCACACCTGTAATCCCAGCCCTTTGGGAGGCTGAGGCAGGAGGATCACTTGAGGCCAGGAGTTCAAGACAGCCTGAGCAACGTGACTGGTTGTAGCTACTCTGTCTCTACAAAAAAACTATTTATTTATTTATTTATTAGGCAGGGTCTTGCTCTGTCACCCAGGCTGGAATACAGTGGCACAATCTCAGTTCACTGCAACCTCCGCCTCCCAGGCTCAAGAGTCTCCACCCCCATCCCTCCCCGCTAGTGGCTGGGACTACAGGCGGGCGCCACCAGGCCTGGCTAAATTTTTGTGTTTTTTGTAGACACCGGGTCTCACTATATTGCCCAGGCTGGTTTCGAACTCCTGCACTCAAGTGATCCTCTCGACTTGACCTCCCAAAGTGCTAAGAGTACAGGTGTGAGCCACTGCACCTGGCCCGTCTCTACCAAAAATTTAAAAATTAAATGAGCGTGGTGGCTCGTGTCTATGGTTCTAGCTACTTGGGAGCCTGAGGTGGGAGGATCACTTGCACTCAAGAGGTTGAGGCTGCAATGAGCTGTGTTCCTCCACTGCACTCCAGCCTCAGTGACAGAGTGTGACCTTGCCTCTAAAAATATATATATTATTATTATTTTAGAGACCTTATCTCTAAAAATACATATATACTATAGTGAGACTTTGTCTCTAAAAATATATCTTATAATAATGTATAACATATATAAATATTATATATATATATGTATATTTTGTTGTTGAGATCGCGTCTCTGTTGCCCAGGCTGGAGTGCAATGGCTTGGCTCACTGCAACCTCCACCTCCTGGGTTCAAGTGATTCTCCTGCCTCCACCTCTGGAGTAGCTGGGATTACAGATGCCTACCACCATGCCCGGCTAATTTTTGTATTTTTAGTAGAGATGGAGTTTCACCATATTGGCCAGGCTCGAACTCCTGAACTCAAGTCCACCAGCCTTGGCCTTGCAAAGTGCTGGGATTACAGGCATGAGCCACCACGCCTGGCTGAAAAAATAAGAGCTTGCTGGCCACACCAATAGTCTCAACTACTCTGGAGGCTGAGGCTGGAGGATTGGTTGAACCCAGGAGTTTGAGACCAGCTTGGGCAATGGCAAAACCCTATCTCTAAAAACAATGTTATGAAAATAGGAAATTAAGAGAACAAGTGAATGAGCCTGAAAATGGTATTGGGAGAATATAAAACATGTACCTTAAATTAATAAAATAAGGCAAATGTATAACAGTAAGTGTCACTTTAAGACAAAAGTTCTTTGAAAACTAATAAAATAGACAAACTTCTGGTAAAGCCGATCAATAGGATGAGAAAGGGAATAATTAGGGATTTAAAAGGAAATAAAGTGTATATAAGAGATTAAAATTTTACTACTGTAAGAACTTTAAGCCCATCAAATGGGAAAACTCTGTTGAAACAGACATGTTCCTAGAAAAATATAATTTTAACAAAACATACTCAAAAGAAATTACCTGAGCACTCCTATTGCATAAATTGAATCTATTATTTAAAGTCTTGCCCGAAGGACAGCATCAGACCCAACTTTAACTTATACCACACTTTTTTTTTTTTTTTTTTTTTTTTTTTGGAGACGGAGTCTTGCTCTGTCACCCAGGCTGGAGTGCAGTGGCCGGATCTCAGCTCACTGCAAGCTCCGCCTCCCGGGTTTACGCCATTCTCCTGCCTCAGCCTCCCGAGTAGCTGGGACTACAGGCGCCCGCCACCTCGCCCGGCTATTTTTTTGTATTTTTTAGTAGAGACGGGGTTTCACCGTGTTAGCCGGGATCGTCTCTCGATCTCCTGACCTCGTGATCCGCCCATCTCGGCCTCCCAAAGTGCTGGGATTACAGGCTTGAGCCACCGCGCCCGGCCTCTACCACACTTTCAAGAAAAATATTATTCCCATCTCATTAAAGAGAATATGGACTGCAAATGGAAGAGGATACACCTAAAGAGAATACTACATAAACAGGCCAGGTGAGGTGAGTCACAACCATAGTCCCAGCACTTTGGGAGGCAGAGGCAGGGGTATTGCTGGAGCCCAGGGGTTCAAGACCACCCTGGGCAATGTAGGGAAACTCCATCTGTACAAAAAACTTAAAAATCAGCCGAGTGTGGTGGCGCATGCATGTAATCCCAGCTACTCGGGAGGCTGAGGGAGGAGAATTGCTTGAACCTGGCAGGCGGAGGTTGTACTAAGCTGAGATCACGCCACTGCACTCCAAGACTGTCTCAAAAAAAAAAAAAAAGCTTTAAAAATCAGCTGGATGTGCTGATGTGTGCCTGTAGTCCCAGCTACTACGGAGGCTGAGGTGTGAGGGATTGCTTGAGCTTGTCCAGGAGGTTGAGGCTGCAGTGAGCCATAATCGTGCCACCACACTCCAGCCTGGGTGACAAAGTGAGACCCTGTCTCAAAAAGCAAACAAAACCAATAAGAGACAAACAAGAGAATACATAACATAAGCTAAGTAAATTTTCTGTAAAGGTAATACCCATGTAAATATTCAAGAGTTGACCATATACTTTCCCTGTTCATAAACAGGGAAGTTCATAAACTCCTTTTCTTGCCAGAAGCTATAACCAGTCTCCTGACTTTTAAGGTAACCACATATTACCTTTTAAAATACTATTTATGTGTGCAGGTCTAAACAATACAGCTTATTCTTCCTGAATTTCATGGAAATCTAATTATACAGGTTGGGTGCCATGACTCATGCCTGTAATTTCAGCACTTTTGGAAGCCGAGCATGTGGATCACTTGAACCCAGGAGTTTGAGACTAGCCTAGGCAACGTGGCAAAACCTCATCTTTACTGAAAATACAAAAAGTTAGCCAGTTGTGGTAGCACACACCTGTAGTCCTAGCTACTCAGGATGCCAAGTGGGAGGATCACTTGAGCCCAGAAGGTAGAGATTGCAGTGAGCCAAGATCACATCACTGCATTCCAGCCAGGGTGACAGAGTGAGACTCTGTCTCAAAAAAAAAAAAAAAAAAAAAATTAATTATAGAGGACATATGCTATGGTGTCTCACCTTTTTTTACTCAACATATTCATGTTAAATTATGTATGTTATTGCATCCTGCTGTAGTTTTAATGTGTTGTAATTCATTGTTTGTGTGTAATACAGTTCTTCCATTTTACTCTTGGATTATTTTCAACTTGAGATTATTGCCCAAAAAAACCTGCTTTTAATATTCCTCTAATGTCCACTGATGGATATGGAAACTAATTAAAGCATTTTGTGTGTGTATGTGTATATATATATATATATGTCGAGATCAGCTTAGTCGGGGAGACCCTTAACCCAGTGGCACTAGAGGAATGAAAGACACACACACAGAAATATAGAGGTGTGAAGTGGGAAATCAGGGTCTCACAGCCTTCAGAGCTGAGAGCCCCGAACAGAGATTTACCCACATATTTATTAACAGCAAGCCAGTCATGAGCTTTGTTTCTATAGATATTAGATTAACTAAAAGTATCCCTTATGGGAAACAAAGGGATCTGCTGAAATAAAGGGATGGGTTTGGCTAGTTATCTGCAGCAGGTGCATGTCCTTAAGGCATAGATCGCTCATGCTATTGTTTGTGGTTTAAGAACACCCTGGGTGGGCCAGGTGTTCCTTGCCCTCATTCTGGTAAACCCACAACCTTCCAGCATGGGCGTCATGGCCATCATGAACATGTCACAGTGCTGCAGAGATTTTGTTTATGGCCAGATTTTGGGGCGCCTGTTCCCAACATATATATATATATATATATATATATATATATATATATATATATATATTTTTTTTTTTTTTTTTTTTTTTTTTTTTTTTTTTTGGAGACAGAGTTTCACTCTTGGCATGATCTCAGCTCACCGCAACCTCCACCTCCTGGGTTTAAGCAATTCTCCTGCCTCAGTCTCCCGAGTAGCTAGAGGCGCCCACCACCACGCCCAGCTAATTTTTTTGTGTTTTTAGTAGAGACAGGGTTTCACCATGTTGGTCAATCTGGTCTTGAACTCCTGACCTCAGGTGATCCACCCGCCTTGGCCTCCCAAAGTGCTGGGATTACAGGCGTGAGCCACTGTGCCTGGACTTAAGGCATTATATTAATTTGTTCTCACATTGCTATAAATACCTGAGACTGGGTAATGTATAAAGAAAAGAGGTTTAATTGGTTCATGGTCCTGCAGGCTGTATAGTAAGCATGATGCTGGCATCTCCTAGGCTTCTGGGGAGGCTTCAGGAAACTTTCAATCATGAGGAGTATATAGGTTACAGGGCCAGAACAGGAGCAAGAAGAAGGACCAAGTGCCATACACATTTTAAAGCACCAAATCTCAACAGAACTCACTATGGCAATGATAGCATCAAGGGGATGGTGCTAAACCACTTAAGAGAAAACCACTCCCATCCCATGGTCCAGTCACTTCCCACCAGGTTTCAACACCAATATTGGTGATTACATTCCAGTATGAGAGGTAGGCAGGACGCACATCCAAACTGTATCAGGGGCCGGGCGCAGTGGCTCATGCCTGTAATCCCGGCAATTTGGGGGGCTGAGGTGGGTGGATCACCTGAGGTCAGGAGTTTAAGACCAGCCTGGCCAACGTAGTGAAAACCTATCTCTACTAAAAATAGAAAAATTGGCCAGGCACGGTGGCTCACGCTTGTAATCACAGCATTTTGGGAGGTCGAGGTGGGCAGATCACCTGAGGTCAGGAGTTTGAGACCAGCCTGGCCAACATGGCGAAACTCCATCTCTACTAAAAAGTGCAAAAATTAGCTAGGTGGCAGATGCCTATAGTCCTAACTACTCAGGAGCCTGAGGCAGGAGAATTGCTTGAACCCAGGAGGCGGAGGTTGCAGTGAGCCAGGATCCAGCCACTGCACTCCAGCCTGGGCGACAAGAGCGGGACTGTGTCTCAAAAAAAAAAAAAGAAAAGAAAAATTAGCCAGGTGTGGTGATGCATGCCTGTAATCCCAGCTACTCATGAGGCTGAGGCAGGAGAATTGCTTGAACCTTGGAGCTGGAGGTTGCAGTGAGCTGAGATCAGACCACTCCAACCTGGGTGACAGAGCGAGACTCTGTCTCAAAAAAAAACTATATTAGGGTATATACCTGGAAATGTAATTACTGAATAAAATAAAGGATTTCTCCCAAGACTTAATTTCAAGCTATGGAGTATTAAGGTTGTGTGGAACTGAATAGATAAAAGAAACAGACCTACACATATATGGAAGCTTGCTAGGTAACAGAGGCATATCAATAAAGAAGAACTGTTCAATAAATTGTGCCCAATAACTTGAAATTCCCTGGGGATCGGGTGAAAGAGCAAGACTCTGTCTCAAAAAAAAAAAAAAAAAAAAAATTAGTCCGGGCGCATCCTAGTACTTTGGGAGGCTGAGGTGGGTGGATCACCTGAGGTCAGGAATTCGAGACCAGCCTGGCCAACATGGTGAAACTTCGTCTCTACTAAAAATTAAAAAATTAGCCCTGCGTGGCTGGGCGCAGTGGTTCACACCTGTAATCCCAGCACTTTGAGAGGCCGAGATAGGCAGATCACGAGGTCAGGAGTTCAAGACCAGCCTGACCAACATGGCGAAACCTTGTCTCTACTAAAAATATAAAAAAATTAGTCAAGCATGGTGGCACATGCCCATAATCCCAGCTACTCAGGAGGCTGAGGCAGGAGAGTCACTTGAACCCAGGAGGCGAAGGTTGCAGGGACCTGAGATCACACCATTGCACTTTAGCCTGGGCAACAGAGCAAGACTCCACCTCAAAAAAAAAAAAAAAAAAAAGTAGCCCTGCATGATGGTGAGTGCCTGTAATCCCAACTACCCGGGAGGCTGAGGCAGGAAAATCACTTGAACCTAGGAGGGGGAAACTGCAGTGATCCAAGATCGCACCACTGCACTCCAGCGTGGGCGACAGAGCAAGACTCTGTCTCAAAACAAACCAACCAACCAACCTAGGCTGGGCGTGGCGGCCCACACCTGTAATCCCAGCACTTTTGGGAGGCCAAGGTGGGTGAATCACTTGAGGTCAGGAGTTCGAGACCAGCCTGGCCAACATGGTGACACCCTGTCTCTACTAAAAATACAAAAATTAGCCGGGCATGGTGGCACACACCTTTAATCACAGCCACTCAGGAGGCTAAGGCAGGAGAATAACTTGAACCGAGGAGGCGGAGATTGCAGTGAGCCGATGTTGCTCCACTGCACTCCAGCCTGGCCACAGAGTGAGGCTGTGTCTCAAAAAAAAAAAAAAAACTAGCCAGGCAAGGTGGTGGGTGTCTGTCCTCCCAGCTACTTGTGAGGCTGAGGCAGAATCATTTGAACCCTGGGTGGCGAAGGTTGCAGTGAGCCAGCATCATGCCATTGCACTCCAGCCTGGGCAAAAAAGCAAGACTGTCTCAAATAAAAGAAGTTAAAATTTATCAGAATTTACAAACACAAACCATACATGATGCCATTCTCAGTTATGAGAAATGTAAACAAAGACATACAGCATTAATCATAAAATTAACTGTAATAGGCCGGGCATGGTAACTCATGCCTGTAATCCCAGCACTTTCGGAGGCTGAGGCAGGCAGATCACCTGAGGTCGGGAGTTGGAGACCAACCTGACCAACATGGAGAAACCCCGTCTCTACTAAAAATACAAAATTAGCTGGGCATGGTGGCGCATGCCTGTAATCCCAGCTACTTGGGAGGCTGAGGCAGGAGAATCACTTGAACCCAGGAGGTGGAGGTCGCAGTGAGCCAAGACCACAGCATTGCACTCCAGCCTGGGCAACGAGTGAAACTCCGTATCAAAAAAAAAAAAAAAAAAAAAAACTGTAATACATACTGTACTGCTATAATAATTTCATAGCCACCTCTTGTTATTGCAATGAAGAACTCAAGTGTTGCCAGAATCCACTTCAAAGCCATATGACACTAATCATCTCCAAGTGAGCAGTTTACTTGGAATCCCTCCAAGAGATCACAGTACAAAGTAATCTCTTGAAGTTCTTGCGTTCTCATTGTTTTTACTATGCTTCCATAAACCTTGAATGACCCTATGAGACCTATATGAAATGGGATTAGTAATGTTAGAAGTGCTTCCAAGAACGAGAGAAAAGTCCTGGCATTACAAGAAAACAAAAAGTTGAACTGCTTGATATGTACCATAGATTGAGGTCTGCAGCTGTGATTGCCCACCATTTCAAGATAAATGGGCGGGGCACAGTGGCTCCCACCTATAATCCCAGCACTTTGGGAGGCAGAGGTGGGCGGATCATGGGGTCAGGAGTTAGAGACCAGCCTGGCCAACTTGGAGAAACCCCGTCTCTACTAAAAATACAAAAAATTAGGCGTGATGGCAGGCACCTGTAATCCTAGCTACTCCAGAGGCTGAGGCAGGAGAATTGCTTGAACCCGGGAGGTGGAGGTTGCAGTGAGCCGAGATCATGCCATTGCCTTACAGCCTGAGCGACAGAGTGAGACTCCATCTCAAAAGAAAAGAAGAAAAATAAATGAATCTAGCATAAGGACTTGAAAAAAGAAAAGGAGTTTCACAAAGCCATCACCACAGCTGTGCCAGCAGGTGCGAAAACTTTGTACTCTTTCCAGGATATCTTTTTATCTCGTATTGAAAATGCAGGGGTTTTTTGTTTGTTTGTTTGTTTGTTTGTTTTTTAGACAGTCTTGCTCTGTCGCCAGGCTGGAGTGCAGTGGCACGATCTTGGCTCACTGCAACCTCTGCCTCCTGGGTTTAAGCAATTCCCCTACGTCAGCCTCCCCAGTAGCTGGAACTACCACCACGCCCAGCTCATTTTTTGCATTTCAGTAGACATGCATTTCGCCATGTTGGCCAGGATGGTCCCAATCTCCTGACCTCGTGATCCACCCGCCTCGGCTTCCTAAAGTGCTGGGATAACAGGTGTAAGCCACCACGCCTGGCCGAAAATGCGGTTTTTATGTGGGTGCAGGATTGCCTTAAAAAGAGATACCTATCTGGGCGTGGTGGATCACGCCTGTAATCCCACCACTTTGGGATGCCAAGGCTGGTAGATCACCTGAGGTCAGGAGTTCAAGACCAGCCCAGCCAACGTGGCGAAATGCTGACTCTACTAAAAATGCAAAAATTAGCCGAGCATGGTGATAGGTGCCTGTAATCCCAGCTACTTGGAAGGCTGAGGCAGGGAAAGTTGCTTGAGCCTGGGAGGCAGAGCTTGCAGTGAGCCAAGATCGCACCACTGCACTTTAGCCTGGGTGACGGAGCAAGACTCCGTCTCAAAAAAAAAAAAAAAAAAGAAAGCCAGCTCGGTGGCTCATGCCTGTAATCTCAGCATTTTGGGAGGCCGGGGCAGGCAATCACTTGAAGTCATGAGTTCAAGACCAGCCTGGTCAACATGATGAAACCCTTCTGTATTAAAAACACAAAACATTAGCCAGGCGTGGTAGCGGGTACCTGTAGTCCCAGCTATTCAGGAGGCTGAGGCAGGAGAAATCGCTTGAACCCAGGAGGCAGAGGCTGCAGTGAGCCGAGACCACACCACTGCACTCCAGCCTCAGTGGCAGAGTGAAACTCCGTCTCAAAAAAAAGAAAAAGAAAAAGTCAAGATAAAAGGAGAAGCTGCTTCTGCCAACCAAGAGGCAGTAGACAAGTTCCAGACGCTATTAAGAAAATCATTAGCAGCCGGATGCAGTGGCTCACGCCTGTAATCCCAGCACTTTGGGAGGCGGAGATGTGTGAATCATCTGAGGTCAGGAGTTCAAGAGCAGCCTGGCCAACATGGTGAAACCCCATCTCTACTAAAAATACAAAAATTAGCAGACATTGGTGGCCTGAAGGTTTCAGTGAGACAAGATCATGTCATTGCACTCCAACCTGGGCGACGACAGCAAGATGCTGTCTCAAAAAATATATATATATTAGCTGGGCGTGGTGGTGTGCCCCTGTAATCCCAGCTACTTGGTAGGCTGAGGCAGGAGAATCGCTTAAACCCAGGAGGTAGAGGTTGCAGTGAGCCGAGATCGTGCCACTGCCCTCCAGCCTGGTGGACGGAATGAGACTCTGAGTCAAAAAAGAAAAAATAAAAGTGAAGTAAGTCAGACACAAATGGACATGTATTTTATGATTCCACTAGTATGAGAACCTGGAATGGACAAATTCATACAGGCAGAAAGTAGAATATTGGTTATTAGGGGTTGGAGGGAGGATGGAATAGAGTTTTTCTTTAATAGGGTCAGTTATTCTGTCTGGGAGGATGAAAAAGATGTGGAGAAGGATGGATACTGGTGATAGTCGTACAACAATGTGAATGTATTTTCATGTCATTGAACTGTCTAGAACACTTAAAAATGGTTTAAAAAGTAAATGTTTTAGTATGTGCATTTTACCACAATTTTTCAAAAAAAGTTAGTTATATGTGTGTCTGTTTCTGTACTCTATTCTGTTGTTCTACATTTCTTTTGTGTAGCTAGTATCACATTGTCCTGATTACCATACATTTACAGTAACTCTTGAAATTAGATAAATCCTCCAATTTTTTTTTAGTGTTTTTTTTTGTTTTTTGTTTTTTGTTTTTGAGACGGACAGAGTCTTGCTCTGTCGCCCAGGCCGGAGTGCAGTGGCACGAACTCGGCTCACTGCAAGCTCCGCCTCCTGGGTTCATGCCATTCTCCTGCCTCAACCTCCCGAGTAGCTGGGACTACAGGCGCCCACCACCACGCCCGGCTATTTTTTCTATTTTTAGTAGAGACGGGGTTTCACTGTGTTAGCCAGGATAGTCTCGATCTCCTGACCTCATGATCCGCCCGCCTCGGCCTCCCAAGGTGCTGGAGATTACAGGCGTGATTCACCACGCCCGGCCTTAGTTTTTGTCTTCCCATGGCAATTCGTGAATTATCTTGGCATTTTCTCAAAAACAAAAAAAAAAACTCTCTTGGTACTTGAGATTGTGTTAGATCAGTTTGGGGGAAAATTGCAATCACCAATTTTTTTTTTTTTTTAAGACACAGAGTCTTCCTCTGTTGCCCAGGCTAGAGTGCAATGGTTTACTGTCATCCTTGACCTCCTGGATTTGAGCAATCTTCCCACTTTAGTCCCTTTAGTAGCTGGGACTACAAGTGTAAGCCACCACAACTGGCTAGTTTTTAAAAATTTTTTGCAAAGATTGGGTTTGTGTTGCCTAGGTTGGTCTCCAACCTCTGAGCTCAAGTGATCCTCCTGCCTCAGCCTCCCCAAGTGCTGGTATTACAGGTGAAAGCTGCCAAGCCTGGACAGAAATTGCCATCTTTTTTTTTTTTTTTTTTTTTTTTGAGATGGAATCTCGCTGTTTCCCAGGCTAGAGTGCAGTGGCTCAATCTCGGCTCACTGCAAGCTCCGCCTCCCAGGTTCACACCATTCTCCTGCCTCAGCTTCCCGAGTAGCTGGGACTACAGGTGCCTGCTACCACGCCCAGCTAATTTTTTGTATTTCAGTAGAGACGGGGTTTCACCATGTTAGCCAGGATGGTCTCTATCTCCTGACCTTGTGATCCTCCCGCCTCGGCCTCCCAAAGTGCTCAAATTACAGGCATGAGTCACTGCACCCGGCCTAGAAATTGCCATCTTAATGACACTCAGTGTTTCATTCCATGGACATCCATGGACATGGTATATCACTCCATTTATTTTAGATTATCTTTGATTTTTGATTTTTTTCTTTTCTTTTCTTTTTTTTTTTTGAGATGGAGCCTTGCTCTGTCACCTAGGCTGAAGTGCAGTAGAGCGATCTTGACTCACTGCAACCTTCACCTCCTGGGCTCAAGTGATTCTCCTGCCTCAGCCTCCTGAGTAGCTGAGGTTACAGGTGCCCAGCAGCATGCCCGGCTAATTTTTATATTTTAGAGATGGGGTTTCACCATGTTGGCCAGGCTGGCCTCAAACTCCTGACCTCAAGTAATTCACCTGCCTCGGCCTCCCAAAGTGCTGGGATTACAGGCATGAGCCACCGTGCCTGGCCTTTTTTTTTTTTTTTTTTTTTAATTCATTGTTTTGTTTATACTCTTCTGTACTGCATGTATTTGGTTAGATTTATATTTTGGTTTTCTTTTAAATTTATACTTATATTTATAAATTTATAAAGAAATTATAGTTCTGTATTATTTTGTTTGATATGTATCTAAGCATTTAATGCTTTTCTTGTTTTTTTTGTTTGTTTGTTTTTGAGATGGAGTCTCAATTCTGTTGCCCAGGCTGGAGTGCAGTGCTGCCATCTTGGCTCAATGCAACCTCCACCTCCTGGGTTCAAGCGATTCTCCTGCCTCAGCTTCCTGAGGAGCTGGGACTACAGGTGCATGCCACCATACCCAGCTTATTTTTGTATTTTAAGGAGAGACAGGGTTTCACCATGTTCACCAGGTTGGTCTCAAACTCCTGACCTTAGGTGATCTGCCCGCCTCATCCTCCCACAGTGTTGGGATTATAGGAGTGAGCCACCCTGCCTGGCTACTTTTCTATCGTTGTAAGTAGCATTGTTTAATTTTGATTTCAATTTTCTCATTGATAGAACATAGAAATACGGTTGAATTTGACCTTGGATTCCTCAACATTGTTGTGTAATTCACTAATTGTAGTACTTTCTCTTTTGTAGAGTCTTTGGGTGTTTTTATATAGACAGTCAAATAATGTGCGAGTAGAGATAGTTTGTAATTCTTCCTTTTCAATGTTGTTTTCTTTTTCTGGCCTTGTTGCGCTGGCTAGGACCTCTATTATGATACTGAACATATATGATGAAATTATATATTTGCCTTGTCCTTAATAATAGGGAAACTTTATTCAATTTAACCTGTACATATGAGGCAAATCAAGTATCTGGGAAACTTCCTGCCTGGTCATTGCCAATACGTTTGCTTATGTTTATATTATAGATAATTTCCAGAGCTTTTAGTTGTACTTAGTAAAATGAGAGGTAGATATACATCTGTTCCATTTTTTTGTCTGGAACAAGAATCACCTGTATTATTTTTTAAGTAAAATGCTTTGTTTAAAAATATGGAACACTTCACAAGTTTGCATGTCATTCTTGCACCAGGGCCATGCTAATCTCTGTATTGTTCCAATTTTAGTGTATGTCCTACTGAACCAAGCACATCTTTTATTTTTTTTAATGTTTTTGTTTGACTTAGATTTCTATTTTGATAAGCTTCCCCTTTCCCTCTCCTTTTAGCACTCTTAGATGTCATTACATTGTCTTCTGGTTTGCATTGTTTTGGATATGATATCTAAACTTTTTTTTTTTTTTTTTTTAAGAAACGGGTCTTGCTATGTTGCCCAGGCTGGTCTTGAATTCCTGGGCTCAAGCAATACTTCTGCATCAGACACACAAAGTGCTGGGTTTACAGGCTTAAGCTACTGTGCTTTGCCCCTTTTTATAAGATGTGTTTTTTCTTCAGCTGTTCTTTTTGTTTGTTTTTGGCCTCCCAGGCTGGAGTGCAGTGGCACGATCTCAGCTCACTGCAAGCTCTGCCTCCCGGGTTCATACCATTTTCCTGCCTCAGCCTCCTGAATAGCTGGGACTGCAGGTGCCCGCCACCATGCCTGGCTAATTTTTTTTTTTTTTTTTTGTATTTTTAGTAGAGACGGGGTTTCACCATATTAGCCAGGATGGTCACGATCTCCTGACCTTGTGATCCGCCCGCCTCAGCCTCCCAAAATGCTGGACTGCACCCGGCCTCTTTAGCTTCTTTTGTTTTCTTCATCAGTAGTTTTTAGCAAGTTTATTATGATATACTGTACCTTATTTGTTACATCCTGCCTGTAGTTTGCTTAGTTTCTTCTGACTCTGAGGTTATACTTTTTATCAAGTTGGGAAACTTTTTAGCCATAATTCTCAATTTTTTTCATTGTGAATTTTTTATGTTGTGAACGTTACATCATTGTATATCTGGTTTTTGTTGTTTTCCAAGTGTTCAGTTGTTTTTAGTAGTAAGTTTTCTCCTTTCCTGAGATTCTAAGATTCTGTTAGTATTATATTCTCTACTAATTTATTCTTTCCTTTAATCTCTGTGTGTCAGTTTGTGTTGTTTCTATTGCTGTCTTCAAGTTCACTGATCTCCAGTACCTTATTTGCTGTTAAGTACTCTCCAGTTTTTCATTTCAGATTTGGTATTTATCAATTCTCAATATTCCTTTTGTTGTTGTTGTTAAGTCTTCCATTCCTCTCCTCATTATCTTTGTATTTTCTTCTAAATTCCTGATTTATGCTTGTAGAGTAGTACCTCAAAGTTATTTTCTTTTCTGTCTTTGTGATTTCTATTTCTATTGCTGTTTCTACTGAATGATTTTTCTCCTGGTTCACATTTTCCTGCATTTTGACATATGTAGGAATTTGTTATTGGATGCAAGACATTGTGATGTCGCATTATTGTATGTCTGGTTTTTGTTGGTTTCCTTTACAAATATTCAATTTTATTTTGGTAGGCAGTTAAGTTACTTATGGATCAGTTTGGATTCTCATGAATATTGTTTTTAAACTTAGCTAAGGCTGGTCTTTTTTTTTTTTTTTTTTTTTTTTTTGAGACGGAGTCTCGCTCTGTCACCCAGGCTGGAGTGCAGTGGCCGGATCTCAGCTCACTGCAAGCTCCGCCTCCCGGGTTCACGCCATTCTCCAGCCTCAGCCTCCCGAGTAGCTGAGACTACAGGCGCCCACCACCTCGCCCAGCTAGTTTTTTGCATTTTTTTTTTAGTAGAGAAGGGGTTTCACCGTGTTAGCCAGGATGGTCTCGATCTCCTGACCTCGTGATCCACCCGTCTCGGCCTCCCAAAGTGCTGGGATTACAGGCTTGAGCCACCGCGCCCGGCCAAGGCTGGTCTTTATGTCAGGATAATTAAGCCCTCTAACAGTGGATAACATTACTCTCTAAGCTTACTGTTTAATGTCCCCTATTGTTGAACAATGTCTTTCTACTTTGCCTAATGGAATCTGAGTATCTGTCATCATGTGTGAGTTGTGTGAATTGCTCAGGTTACAGTTTTCTGGTAGTTCTTTGTTCAGCCGTATGGAATTTTACCCTTCACATGCACAATGTAGTGTTTAGCAGTATACTGAAAGAGACACCCATAGTTAGATTTCTAGAGTTATAATTCTCTATAGCTTTTTCCATTCTGATACTCAGTTCCACAAATTCCAGCTATCTCAGTCGCTGTGTACTCTGATATATCCCTTTTCAAGGGATATATCAGTTTGGCCATTCTCTGCTTGGTTTCTACTTCTGTACCGCAGTCATTCTTAGAAAGGCAAGGCGTGGGCTGGGTGTGATAGCTCACGCCTGTAATTCCAACACTTTGGGAAGCTGAGGTGGGCAGATCACCTGAGATCAGGAGTTCAAGACCATCCTGGGCAGCATGGTGAAACCCCATCTCTACTAACAATACAAAAAGAACAATAAGCTGGGTGTGGTGGCACGTGCTTGTAATCCCAGCTACTCAGGAAGCTGAGGTAGGAGAATCACTTGAGCCCAGCGGCAGAGGTTGCAGTGAACCAAGATCACACCACTGCACTCCAGCCTGGGAAACAGAGCAAGACTCCATCTCACAAAAAGAAAGACAGAGAGAGAGAGAGAAAAAAGGGAAAGGGAAAAGGAAGGAAAAGAAAAGAAAGGCAAGGTGGGGCTGGGCGCAGTGGCTCATGCCTGTAATCCCAGCACTTTGGGTGGGCGGATTACCTGATGTTAGGAGTTTGAGACCAGCCTGTCCAACATGATGAAACCCTGTCTCTACTAAAAATACAAAAATCATCCAGATGTGGTGACAGGTGCCTGTAATCCCAGCTACTCAGGAGGTTGAGGCAGGAGAATCTCTGGAACCCAGGAGGTAGAAGTTGCAGTGAGACGAGATTGTGCCACTGCACTCAAACCTGGGCAACAGAGTGAGACTCCATCTCAAAAAACAAAAAGAAAAACAGAAAAGAAAGGCAAGGTGGTTGTGTAACTCACCGCATTTTTTTCAGATTTCTCAGGGATCACAGTGCTGCACTCACTGTTGTCCAGTATCTGATAATAATCGTCTTTTAATTTTTCTCATGCAAGGCACAGTGGCTCACGCCTATAATCCCAGCACTTGGGAGGCCGAGGCGGGCGTATCACTTGAGGTCAGTAGTTAAAGACCAGCCTGGCCAACATGGTGAAACCCTGTCTCTGCTAAAAATACAAAACTTAGCTGGGCGTAGTGGCGTGCCCCTGTAATCCCAGCTACTCGGGAGGCTGAGGCAGAAGAAATCACTTGAACTCAGGAGGCAATGAGCCAAGATTGTGCCCCTGCACCCTAGCCTGGGTGACAGAGCAAGACTGCGACTCAAAAACTAAAATAAAATAAAGTTTTCTCTAAGTATCTAGTAGATTACCATATTTCTATTACTTCTTGTCAGGTGAAGTCTCGCACCAGTTACTTAAACATGGCCAGATAAGGAAGTCCCTGTATCTCTTTTTTTAATTGCTGTGATTTTTTTTAAGCAGACAATTATTTGTAGGAAAACATTTTTTTCACAATAAAATTATCTTTAAACTTCTCTTTCTAGCTTTAATGAAGCACCAGTTGAGATTCCCAGTCCTCCTGAAACCCCAGCTAAACCTCCTGAACCTGAAAGTACCTTGCAGCCTGTGCTTTCTCTCATCCCAAGGGAAAAGAAGCCCCCACGTCCCCCAAAGAAGAAGTATCAGAAAGCAGGGCTGTATTCTGACGTTTACAAAACTACAGAGTAAGTAGTAGTACCTATTAGCTAACATCCCTTTTTCTTCCACGTTTGAAAAAAATACTTTGACTATCAAAAAACAATATAGATTCTTTTGTATTTAATAAGCATGATGATTGTGTTTTTGTGCTCGTGTGAGGTACGCCTCCCTCAAACTTTGTGTTAAGGTCAATACATTACCCTTTCTGATGTGGGGGGAAAATCCATACAAAAGTAATATACACAAATATCAGTGTTCACTGTACTGTCTTATGTTGTATGAGACTAATTGTCTTTCTGATCATTATCTTCTCTCTGCCTTACTAGATTGAGATTCTAATGACGCGTTTCTTTTTTTTTTTGAGATGGAGTCTCGCTCTGTCACCCAGGCTGGAGTGCAGTGGCGCGATCTCAGCTCACTGCCAACTCTGCCTCCAGGGTTCACACCATTCTCCTGCCTCAGCCTCCTGAGTAGCTGGGACTACAGGCCCTGCCACCACGCTCAGCTAATTTTTTGTATTTATAATACAGACGGGGTTTCACCATGTTAGCCAGGATGGTCTAGGTCTCCTGACCTCGTGATCCACCTGCCTCAGCCTCCCAAAGTGCTGGGATTACAGGCATGAGCCACAGCGCCCAGCCCCAAGGATGCTTTTCTTATTAACTTAAGCAAAAAATGGCTCTAACTAAAATGATATTGGTGACTTCATTTTTTATATTGGTGACTTTATTTTTTATTGATTGGACGCTGTGTTCCATGAATTTTGTCAGGTGAATAAAATATTTGCCTTGCTTTTAAGAACTTCGTATTATCTTGGCAGATTACAACTTAATAAGCACTCAGAATTTTTAAAGCATCAAAGGGATAGCAAATTATCATCAATTAAGAAATATTTTATGGGCCGGGCGCGGTGGCTCAAGCCTGTAATCCCAGCACTTTGGGAGGCCGAGACGGGTGGATCACGAGGTCAGGAGATCGAGACCATCCTGGATAACATGGTGAAACCCCGTCTCTATTAAGAAATACAAAAAACTAGCCGGGCGAGGTGGCGGGTGCCTGTAGTCCCAGCTACTCGGGAGGCTGAGGCCGGAGAATGGCGTGAACCCGGGAGGCGGAGCTTGCAGTGAGCTGAGATCCGGCCACTGCACTCCAGCCTGGGCTACAGAGCGAGACTCCGTCTCAAAAAAAAAAAAAGAAATATTTTCTGGTTGAGTTAGGATTTAGAGGTTTGGTAGTAGTTTACCAGATGGAGAAGGATATTCTAGTCAGAACAGTGTGTAAAAAGGCACATCCTAGGATACAGAGTTTTCATGTATCAAAACAACTTGGAAAGTTTAGGGTTCTGAAATGTAGTGGCCCTATGGTAAATAAGCATTATATGATAAGGGACATATAACCATGGACTTTGAGATGTTTGGTTAACTTTAAGATATTTTGTTTTGGATGGGAGCAGTGGCTCATGCCTGTAATTCCAGCACTTTGGGAGGCCGAGGTGGGTGGATCACCTGAGGTTGGGAGTTTGAGACCAGCCTGACCAACATGGAGAAACCACATTTCTACTAAAAATACAAAATTAGCCAGGTGTGGTGGCACATGCCTGTAATCCCAGCTACTTGGGAGGCCGAGGCAGGAGAATCGCTTGAACCCGGGAGGCAGAGGTTGTGGTGAGCCGAGATCACACCATTGCACTCCAGCCTGGGCAACAAGAGCGAAACTCCATTTCAAAAAAAAAAAAAAAAAATTTATGCTATTTTGCTATAGGAAATCAAAAATGAGTTTGGGGGGATGGATGTGAAAGGCGTAGGTTTATTTAAGATAACTCCAGTAGCAGGGTGGAAAATAAATGGAATGAATGACTAGTGGCAAAATCTCTCTCAGTTTCTATCAAAAAGTCATGAATATCTGAATTTAGACAAAAAGACGAATAAGATTGAAAGAGGAAACCTTAGATTTTAGAGATACATCTCATTTGGTGGTGGTAAAGTAATTGACATGTAAACCATGCCACTTTATTTTGCATTTAAAAGATTTTTATTGATTTGTCACTGAGGTAGATATCACAAAATTTTTATACTCTGTACGTGCTTCTTAGGTCATGAAAACATTTTACTAATGAAGCTTAAGTTTAGCTAATTATAATAATAAATCATCTCAAATAACCAGGACTTTAAAAAGATAGGCACTATTTTTTTAATTTAAGAGAAGTTGTGAAGTACCTTCACAATGTCTTCAGGGACCGAGGCTCCTTTTTTTTCCTTCTATCTCAGTACTAATTATGCATTCCTAAGATTGCTTCATGTTCCATGATAGCTACTAGAGTCCAGCCATGCTATGTTTGTTACAGACAGAAAAGGAGGAGAAAAAGCATGCTCCTTCTTTGTTTTTTGTTTTCTGGTTTGTTTGTTTGTTTTTTGAGATGGAGTTTCACTTTTGTTGCCCAGGCTGGAGTGCAATGGTGGGATCTCGGCTCACTGCAACCTCTGCCTTCCGGGTTCACGCGATTCTCCTGCCTCAACCTCCTGAGTAGCTGGGATTACAGGTGCCCGCCACCAAGCCCAGCTAATTTTTTGTATTTTTAGTAGAGACAGAGTTTCACCATGTTGGCCAGACTGGTCTTGAATTCCTGACCTTAGGTGATCCGCCCTCCTTGGCCTCCCAGAGTGCTGGGATTACAGGCGTGAGCCACCGTGCCCAGCCCATGCTCCTTCTTTGTAAGAAAACTTCAAACTCACATTTATATAAATTTTTAGGCTACAATTTAAATTGCATAGCCACACTTTAGCCATAAGACAGGTTTTGGAAATAATGGTCATTACTCTAGGTGATAATAGCTGTTAAGGAAAAAAAAAAAATCAACATTCTGTCAGCAGAAATGAGAAAGTGGAAATACACTTTGGGACACATCTAATCAGTCATAATTTTGGAACAGAGTCTGCTAAATAGAGCAGAAATATAATTATCAACTTTTCTGCTAAATAAAACTCAAGTTTTATTTCTTGCTTAGGGAAAACCTCTCAGACTGTGTTTTTCCTCTGCTGTCACATCACAATAACCATCAACAAAGAAGTCTGTAAGAGCAAACTGCTGGTTTTAAAAAAACATTTTTTTAAATAAAATTAAAAAAAGAAAACAAAACACAGAAGACTTCTGTAACCAAAGGTATGAGGGTTTTCCTATACGCCAAGCAATAGGCACCAGCTGGGTGTCCTTCAATTCAATGCTGCACTGTTTTCCTGAATATAGTGTCAGATCCTATAGGTTGGGTGCTCAGTTCCCAAGACTGCCACCCTCCCTTAGACCAGTCACAACTCTGGCTCTCCAGAACTTCTGACCAACCAGGTTCAAGTTGGGTTTGACTAATTTGCTGGAATGGCTCACAGAACTCAAGGAAGCATGTACTTCCATTTACTGGTTTGTTATAAAAGATACTGCAGAAGATATAGATGAAGACATACATTGGGGAAGGAGCATGGAACTTTCATTCCCTCCTTAGGCACACCCCCTCCAGGAACCTCCACATATTCAGCTATCCAGAAACTCTCTGAACCTTTCTTTTTGAATTTTGTTTTTTGTGTTTTTGTTTGTTTGGTTTTTTGAGATGGAGTTTCGCTCTTGTTAACCAGGCTGGAGTGCAATGGTACGATCTTGGCTCACTGCAGCCTCTGCCTCCCAGGTTCAAGTGATTCTCCTGCCTCAGCCTCAGCAGTAACTGGGATTACAGGCACCTGTCAGCATGCCCAGCTAATTTTTTTTTTTTTTTTTTTTTTTGAGACGGAGTCTCGCTCTGTCGCCCAGGCTGGAGTGCAGTGGCCGGATCTCAGCTCACTGCAAGCTCCGCCTCCTAGGTTTATGCCATTCTCCTGCCTCAGCCTCCCGAGTAGCTGGGACTACAGGCGCCTGCCACCTCGCCCGGCTAGTTTTTTTTTTTTGTATTTTTAGTAGAGACGGGGTTTCACCATGTTAGCCAGGATGGTCTCGATCTCCTGACCTTGTGATCCGCCCGTCTCGGCCTCCCAAAGTGCTGGGATTACAGGCTTGAGCCACCGCGCCCGGCCAATTTTTTTTTTTTTTAAGACGGAGTCGTGCTCTGTCGCCCAGGCTGGAGTGCAGTGGCACCATCTCAGGTCACTGCAACCTCTGCCTCCCAGGTTCAAGCAATTCTCCTGCCTCAGCCTCCTGAATAGCAGGGACTATAGGCACACGCCGCCTTGCCTGGCTAATTTTTTGTATTTTAGTAGAGACAGGGTTTCACCGTGTGAAGGGGTGGCCTGCCCCTCCACACCTGTAGGTATATCTTGTCAGGTGGGGTGAGAGACTGAGAAGAGAAATAAAACACAGAGACAAAGTATGTAGTAACAACAGTGGGCCCAGGAGACTGGCACTCAGCATACCAAGGACCTGCACCGGCACTGGTCTGTGAGTGCCTTCAGTTTTTATTGATTATTATATTCATTATCTCAGCAAGAGGAATGTGGTAGGAGAGCAGGGTGATAATAGGGAGAAGGTCAGCAAGAAAACATGTGAGCAAAAGAATCTATGTCATAATTAAGTTCAAGGGGAGGTACTATGCCTGGATGTGCACGTAGGCCAGATTTATGTCTCTCTCTGCCCAAACATCTCAGTGGAGTAATGAATAACAAGGCAGCATTGCTGCCAACATGTCTCGCCTCCCGCCATAGGGCAGTTTTTCTCCTATTTCAGAATTGAACAAATGTGCAATCAGGTTTTATACCAAGTCATTCAGTTCCCAGGGGCAGGCAGGAGACAGTGGCCTTCCTCTATCTCAACTGCAAGAGGCTTTCCTCTTTTACCAATCCACCTCAGCACAGACGCTTTACGGGTGTCGGGCTGGGGGATGGTCAGGTCTTTCTCATCCCACGAGGCCATATTTCAGACTATCACATGGGGAGAAACCTTGGACAATACCCGGCTTTCCAAGGCAGAGGTCCCTGCGGCTTTTTGCAGTGCATTGTGCCCCTGGTTTATTGAGACTAGAGAATGGCGATGATTTTACCAAGCATACTGCTTGTAAACCTTTTGTTAACAAGGCACGGCCCTAGAGCCCTTAAACCTTGATTCCATACAACACATGTTTCTGTAAGCACAAGGTTGGAGCAAAGTGGCTGGGGCAAAGTTACAAATTAACAGCATCTCAGCAAAGCAATTTTTCAAGGTACAGGTCAAAATGGAATTTCTTATGTCTTCCCTTTCTACTAGACACAGTAACAGTCTGATCTTTCTTTCTTTTCTCTACAACCATATTAGCCAGTCTAGTCACGAACTCCTGAACTCAGGCAGTCCACCCACCTCGGCCTCCCAAAGTGCTAGGATTTCAGGTGTGAGCCACCACACCCTGCCTAATCGTTATATTTTTAGTAAAGATGGGATTTGGCCAGGCTGGTCTCAAACTCCTGACCTCAGGTGATCCAGCCTTCTCGGCCTCCCAAAGTGTTGGGATTACAGGCGTGAGCCACTGTGTCTGGCCTCTTTTTGATTTTTTATGGAGGCTTCATAGGCGTCATTGACAGCCATGTAGAAATGTGATTGGACAAAATGTACAGGATGTAAACCCAGCATGTCCTGTCTAGACTTCTTGATCTCTCTGTGTCACATTCCTTTCTCTAGGGTATGGGGCAGGACCCTCTCTGGAATGAGGGTTTTCTTAGCCCACAATCAGATTAGAGTCCTGCCTTAGGTAGGTGAAAGGAAGACAGGAGAAGGTCAGAGAGAGATTCTATCTCCTGAGGCCCGCTCCCGAAACTTAAAGTGTCCCAACATTATAACAGGGACTATGGGAGTTAAGAGCCAGGAACCATGGATGAAAACCAATATATATATATATTTATATTTATATATGTCATAACACCACACTTCTGTTTTTTACTTTTGTGCTTTTTCTTGATTAAAGATTTAAAAATGGAAGATGATGATCTTTTGATGTAATTTGATTTCTTATATCAGTGATTTATAAGTGTCTCTGGTCATACAAAATATTTGATCTGAAAATGGACTGAAATATCACTTTATTTATGTTAGAACTAGCTCTTCCTCTCACAGAAATAAGTAGGAAGAAAACGGTTTATTCTTTAAGCATTTTTAAGAACATTGGTCAGTTTAGTATATGTATGCATTCTTGAAAGATGTCAAGCCAGGATATTATTGTGGGCTGGCTACTTTGTCGTTAGTAGTTTTAGTAATAAACTTATGTTTAGAGCAGTTTCAGTTTCACAGCAAAATTGAGTGGAAAGTACAGAGTTTTCATATACACCCTGTTCTTCATACACACAACCTGCCCACTATTGCACCACGCCGTTGTGATACATGTGTTATGATCCATGTACCTACATTGACATACCATTACTACCCAAAGTCTGTAGTTACTTTAGGGTTCACTCTTGGTGGTATACATTCTATGGGTTTTGACAAATGTATACTGACGTGTATCTACTATTGTAATATCATACAATAGAATAAAAATGAAGTGGGCCAGATGCAATTGCTCATGCCTGTAATCCCAGCACTTTGGGAGGCTGGAGCTGGAGGATTGCTTGAGCCCAGGAGTTCAAGACCAACCTGGGCAACATAATGAGACCTTGTCTCTACTAAAAATTTAAGAATTCAGGCCAGGCGCAGTGGCTCACGCCTATAATCCTAACACTTTGGGAGGCCAAGGCAGGTGGACTGCTTGAGGTCAGGAGTTCAAGACCAGTCAGACCAACATAACGAAACCCTGTCTCTGCTAAAAATACAAAAATTAGCTGGGCATGGTGGTAGGCGCCTGTAATCCCAGCTACTTGGGAGGCTGAGGCAGAAGAATCCTTTGAACCCCGGAGGCAGAGGTTGCAGTGAGCCGAGATTGCGCCGTTGCAGTCCAGCCTGGGTGACAGAGCAAATCTCTGCCTCATAAATAAATAAATAAATAAAATAAAAATACACCAGGAGTGGTGGTGCACACCTGTAGTCCCAGCTACTTGTGAGACTGAAATGAGCAGATCACTTGAGCCCAGGGGTCCGAGGCTGCAGTGAATTGTGTTCGTGCCACTGCATTCCAGCCTAAGTGACATAGCGTTTTTTTGAAACCCTGTCTCAAAAAAAGAAAGAGAAAATAATATAAACTTTTTTTGTTGTTGTTTTATGATGGAGTTCAAGCAATTCTCCTGTCTCAGCATCCCAAGTAGCTGAGATTACAGGTGCCCACCACCATGCTTGGCTAATTTTTGTATTTTTAGTAGAGACAGGGTTTCACCATATTGACCAGGCTGGTCTCAAACTCCTGACCTCAAGTGATCCGCCCGCCCCAGCTTCCCAAAGTGCTGGGATTACAGGTCTGAGCCACCATGCCTGGCCAAGATCGACCAGTTTTTAAGAGCTCAGGCTTGGCCAGGCGTGGTGGGTCATGCCTGTAATCCCAGCACTATGGGAGGCCAAGGTGGGCAGATCATGAGTTGAGGAGATCGAGACCATGCTGGCTAACATGATGAAACTCCGTCTCTACTAAAAATACAAAAAATAAGCCGGGTGTGATGGCAGGCGACTATAGTCCCAGCTACTCGGGAGGCTGAGGCAGGAGAATGGCATGAACCCGGTAGGTGGAGCTTGCAGTGAGCCGAGATAGCGCCACTGCATTCCAGCCTGGGTGACAGAGACTCCGTCTTAAAAAAAAAAAAAACCTCAGGCTTTTGTTGTCTTTTAGAATGCCCTTCATTTTAGATTTCTTTGATCCTATCTTCGTGATTAGATTTAGGTTTAAAAAGTCTTGGCAGAGGTCTGGGAGAGATGGCTTATGCCTGTAATCTCAACATTTTGGGAGGCTGAGGCTGGAGGATCACTTGAGGCCTGGGGTTCAAGAGCAGCCTGGGCAACACAGTGAGTTCCAGTCTCTACAAAAATAAAAATAAATAAAACTAAAATTTAAAAATCATAGCAGGAATATTATATATGTGATACTTTATACTTCTTTTTGCATCTCACTTATTGTCCCAGAGTTGATGGTGCCATGTTTGATTATTTAGTTAAGGTGGTATCCACCAAATCTTTTCATTGTAAAGATACATTTTTTTCCATTGTAATTGGTACATAAACCATGGGTTGATATTTAAGGCTATGGCTTGTTCTCTATCAGTTTTTTTAATCTAACATTTAATCATCCATTAATTTTTTTTTCTAAGTTAGTAATTACATTGATGGTTGAAAAATGACAATTTTTGCCGGGTGTAGTTGCTCACCCCTGTAATCCCAGAACTTTGAGAGGCAGATCGACTGAGGTCAGGAGTTCAAGACCACCCTGGCCGACGTGGTGAAACCCCGTCTCTACCAAAAATGTAAAAATTAGCCAGGCCTGGTGGCATGCACCTGTAGTCCCAGCTATTTGGGAGGCTGAGGCAGGAGAATCACTTGAACCCAGGAAGCAGAGGTTGTAGTGAGCTGAGATTGCGCCACTAAACTCCAGCCTGGGCAACAGAGCAAGACACCGTCCCAAAAAAAAAAAAAGAAGAAAGAGAAAAAACAGAAAATTTTATAATTCCATTATTTCTTGATTTTTTAGCTGACATTTTCTAGTGAAGATGAGCTTCTCTTTTTTTTTCTGCATAAACTCTCTTGTTTTGTTTTGTTTTGTTTGAATACCGTATAGACACATGAATTTTTTGTTTGTTTGAATGGTTTTATTTGTTTGTTTTTCTCCAGAGACAGGGTCTCCCTATGTTGCCCAGGCTTGACTCCAACTCCTGGGCTCAAGAAGTCCTTCTGCCTCAGCCTCCCAAAGTGCTAGGAGGCATAAGCTATCATGCTTGGCATAAAATTGAATATATTATAATCTATTAGCATTTTATAGGAAACTACTCAAAATTCTCTGGTTTTACCACAGGTGCCCCTTTAAACTGGCCCCTGTTTCCTTTATACGTGTCTTCAGATTACTCATCTTTGAGCACTTCCCTGCTTTCTGCTGTTTGCGTAGTGAGGATCTAGTTTTTTGTTTTGGTTTACTTTTCTGCTGTTGTTTATCAGACTTTACTTGTTCTTTCTTTGGCCTGCATCTGGAATCAACTATTTCCCTCAAGGAGCTTTGGTTCCTTTTAGTGAGGATTATTATTTAGAAGTCAAAATCTGAATTTTTCATGTGCTTTTTGCTACTAGGGTATTTGTTATTGCTATGATGCCATGCTTCTAGCCCCTTTCAGTACCATGGAATGAAAAAAATGTACATGCACACATGTGTATTAATTTTATATTGCTGTTGAAGAAATTATCACAAATTTAGCAGCTTAAATATCATCCATTTATTATCTCACAGATTCCCTAGAATTGTAGTTTAGTTCTGGCTTAGTCAGGTCCTCTGTTCTGTGTTTCGTAAGACTAGAATCAAGGTACCATCTGAGGCTGGTGCTGTTTTCCAGACTCACATGGATGTAGGTAAAACTCATTTCTTTGCAGTTGTGTAATTCATGGTTGGTGGCTTGTTTCTTCAAGTCTTCAACAGAGAGAGTCTGCTTCTTTGAGACTCTGAATTTTCGTATTTTGAATAGAGACATGGTTTCACCATGTTGGCCGGGCTGGTTTTGAACTCCTGACCTCAAGTCATCCGCCCGCCTCAGCCTCCCAAAGTGCTAGGATTACAGGCATGAGCCACCACACCCGGCCACTGGTAATCTTTTTTTTTTTTTTTTTTTTTTTTTTTGAGACGGAGTCTCGCTCTGTCGCCCAAGCTGGAGTGCAGTGGCCGGATCTCAGCTCACTGCAGCTCCGCCTTCCGGGTTCCTGCCATTCTCCTGCCTCAGCCTCCCGAGTAGCTGGGACTACAGGCGCCCGCCACCTCGCCCGGCTAGTTTTTTTTTTGTATTTTTTAGTAGAGACGGGGATTCACCGTGTTAGCCAGGATGGTCTTGATCTCCTGACCTCGTGATAATCTTTTTTAACAATTTTTTTTTTTTTTTGAGACAGTCTCACTCTGTCACCCAGGCTGGCGTGCAGTGGCACGATCTCAGCTCACTGCAACCTCCTCCTCCCCGGTTCAAACGATTCTCATGCCTCAGCCTCATGGGCAGCTAGGATTAGAGGCATACACCACTACGCCCTGCTAATTTTTGTATTTTTAGTAAAGACGGGGTTTCACCTTCTTGGCCAAGGCTGGTCTCGAACTCCTTGCCTCAAGTGATCTGCCTGACTCAGCCTCCCAAAGTGCTGAGATTACAGGCATGAGCCAACACACCCAACAAACGCTGGTATGATCTTAATTTATCTTTTGTATGGGTCTGGACTGTCTATCCATGTAAATAGTTGGTTATGCTAAAATATGTAAATTTATGTTTATCTAAGTAAAATTAGCAAAATAAATCTGTTCCAGAAAGTAGACTGTACATTGGTTGATAGATTGTTTTGAGAGAAATGTTAACATCTTTAGAAAAGTAATTTATGAAAATAGTATTTTCAAAAAAGTTTAACTGCCAGTGGAATGTAGAATAGAATTGTCATTTGTGGCTATAGAATTTATCAAATCCTAGCTTCGTCAGTTACTAGTTATATGAATTTGGGCAAGTTATTGATTTGGGCAACAACCCTTGATCCTCAGTGTCCTCAGCTTTAAAATGGCAATGATAAATAGTGCCTGGTACTCAGTTATCAGTGGTAAAATGCTTTCCATACATGAAGTAAGCATTCAAAATACTATTTAATGTCTTACTCCACAGTCACTATATTGTGACCTTAGACGAATTACTCCTGTAAGACTCTTCCTCTTTAGAAGTAGTATGTCCCCTTTTTTTTGTTTTTTGTTTTTTTTTTTGAGACAGAGTCTCACTCTATCGCCCAGGCTGGATTGCAGTGGTGCGATCTCAGCTCACTACAACCTCTGCCTCCCAGATTCAAGTGATTCTCCTGCCTCAGCCTCCCAAATAATTGGGACTAGAGGTGCATGCCACCACGCCCGGCTAATTTTTTGTATTTTTAGTAGAAACGGAGTTTCACCATGTTAACCAGGATGGTCTCGATCTCCTGACCTCGTGATTTGCCTGCCTCAGCCTCCCAAAGTGTTGGGATTACAGGTGTGAGCCACCATGCCCAGCATATGTCCTCATTGGGGTCATTATTCCCTGCCCAGATTCCTTTGAAACCTTGTTACTTCCTGCAGAATCATTGCATAATATTTAAGTCCCACCCTCATCTTGTATAACCTATTTTTCTAGTTATTTGTCCAGTCATAGTCCTCAAATACTTGTTCCTTTAGCCACATCTGATCATTTTCTTTACTTCCTCCATCGTATACTTTCCTCCTGGGGTTTATCCTAGATGTCTGCTCTGTGTAGTATGAACTACCTTCCCTACTTCACTTTTCCTTGTCAAAATCCCATTTATCTTTTCAAATAAATTTTCTTAATTCTTTCCTAATTACAATTACTTTTCTTTCTCCTTTTGTAGAACTTAGTATCTTCTCCTAGTAAGTAGTGTCATGAGTTTTATCACATTTTTTTTGGGTCGGGGGGTTGGGGTGGGACAACCTCACTTTATCACCCAGGCAGTGCAATCTCGGCTCACTGCAACGTCTGTCTCCTGTGTTCAAGCAATTCTCATGCCTCAGCCTCCCAAGTAGCTGGAATTACAGGTGCCTCCATGCCTGGCTAATTTTTGTATTTTTAGTAGAGATACGGTTTAGCCATGTTGGCCAGTCTGGTCTCTAACTCCCGACCTCAGGTAATCTGCCTGCCTCAGCTTCCCAAAGTGCTGGGATTACATACGTGAGCCACTGCTTCCAGCCTCAAAGTTTTATCACATTCTGATAGGTAATCTAGGTATCTGCATACGTACTTGTTTTTCCACCAAATTGTAAGCTTCTTATGGCTAGGGCCACCCTTTGTTCAACTTGGATGCCTTGTAGGACCCAGCAGCATTTTCTACGTATAGTTACTAAAATATCTATGACTTAAAATCTCCTTAAAGAGATTTAAATGCATCTGCCCTCTCATGTGGTAACAAATATGAGGAAATTGTTTTGGTTCATCAATTTCATATTTACCCAAGATAGACATTTCAAAATGGATTAAGTGCCAAATTTTGTCCTGAAAAATTTATAGGCTAGGCACAGTGGCTCACACCTGTAATCCTAGCACTTTGGGAGGCTGAGGCAGGCAAGTCGCTTGAGCCCAGGAGTTGAAGACCAGCCTGGGCAACTTGGTGAAACACTGTGTCTACAAAAAAAAAAAAAAAAATCCTATCCCTTCGTGGTAGCATGCACCTGTAGTTCCAGCTACTCAGAGGGCAAGGAGGCTGAGGCAAGAGGTTCACTTGAGTCTGGGAGGTTGAGGCTGCAGCTGCAGTGAGCTGAGATCTTGCCACTGCACTCTACCCTGGGAAACCGAATGAGACCATGTCTCAAAAAAGCAAAGAAAGAAAAATTCCTATCACCTAGTGATGTCATAGCTTTCCTAGCATTTTGGCTTTTTTGTACATTTTTTTGTACAATGTACAGTAATTTCCTAGGCTTTCACATTCATTCACCACACACTCACTGACTCACCCAGAGCAACTTCCAGTCCTGCAAGGTCCATTCATGGTAAGTACTCTGTACTATAAAGTGTACCCTTTTTTATCGTTTACCACCATATTTTTACTCTGTCTTTCCTATGTTTAGAAATGTTTAGATACACAAATACTTACCATTGTGTTACAACTGCCTGCACTATTCAGTACAGTTACATGCTAAACAGGTTTGTAGCCTAGGACCTATAAGCTGTACCATCTAGGTTTGTGTAAGTATATTCTATGATGTTCACACAGCATTTGTCAGAATGTATCACTATCAAATGACAAATGACTTTATATTTCTATCCAGAACAGTTTCTATGAGCAACGTTTATTACATTAAGTTATGTTTGTATTCTCCTTTGCTGTTTATAAAGTGCTTTTACATATATCTACATTTGTGTCAGTTACGCTGTGTTTAAGTGCATCTATGTTATAGTCCTAGATTTATATTAATAGACTCAGATCATTAGCAGTCTTTATAAATATATTGTTTTTACTGGAACTTTGTTTTAAATCCAAGACAGTTTTTCTTTCCCTGTCAGTATGATTTTGATCCTATTTTTCCTCTAGTTATTTGGTACTAAATAATTTTATACTTGTTTAAATATTAATCTTAATAAATTTATGAGAGTAAATTAAAAATCATTTACTATTTTCCTGAAGCACATCATGTTTATTACCTGTTTTTATGAATTATCAAGATAAACTGGCCAGGTGCCATGGCTCACGCCTGTAATCCCAATACTTTGGGAGCTGAGGCAGGCGGATCACCTGAGGTCAGGAGTTCGAGACCAGCCTGGCCAACGTGATAAAATCCTGTCTCTACTAAAAATACAAAAACTAGCCAGGCATGGTGTAATCCCAGTAGTTGGCACCTGTAATCCCAGCTACTCGGGAGGCTGAGGCACAAGAATTATTTGAACCTGGGAAGCAGAGTTGCAGTGAACCAAGATCATGCCATTGCACTCCAACCTGGGCAACAGAGTGAGACTCTGTCTCAAGAAATAAATAAATAAAAAAAGATTGTCTTCATAATGTCTTTTATGATGGCAGTCTTTCTTTTTTTTTTTTTTTTTTTTTTTTCCTAAGACGGAGTTTCGCTCTTGTTGCCTAGGCTATAGTACAATGGCGCAATCTCGGCTCACTGCAACCTCAGCCTCCGGGATTCAAACAATTCTCCAGCCTCAGCCTCTTGAGTGGCTGGGATTACAAGTGTGCGCCACCACACCCAGGTAATTTTTGTATTTTTAGTAGAGATGGGATTTCTCCATGTTGGCAAGGCTGGTCTTGAACTCCTGACCTCAGGTAATCCACCCGCCTTGGCCTCCCAAACTGCTGGGATTACAGGCATGAGCCACTGTGTCTGGCTGGCAATCTTTCTTACGTTGATTCAGGATATAATCCATGATCATGCATTGCCTTTTGTTACCATGCTTGCTTTTTTTTTTTTCCCCCCGACAGGGTCTGGCTCTGTCACTCAGGCTGGAGTGCAGTGTGCTATCTGGGCTTACTGTAGCCTCTGCCCCACCCCGGGCTCCAGTGATCCTTTCACTTCAGCCTCCCAAGTAGCTGGGACCAAAGGCATGCACTACCACACCCAGCTTTTTTTTTTTTTTTTTTTTTTTTTTTTGAGACAGTGTCTAGCTCTGTCACCTAGGCTGGAATACAGTGGCACAATCTCACTGCAACCTCCGCCTCCCGGGTTCAAGCAATTCTCCTGCCTTAGTCTCCCAAGTAGCTGGGATTACAGGCTCCTGCCACCACGCCCAGCTAGTTTTTGTATTTTTAGTAGAGACGGGGTTTTACTGTGTTGGCCAGGCCGGTCTCAAACTCCTGACTTCATAATCCACCCGCCTCGGCCTCCCATAGTGCTGGGATTACAAGCGTGAGCCACCAAGCCCGGCAAAAGTCAGTGTGTTATAATTTTATTAGAGGAAAGAAATATATCAGCTTTGCCTTATTCACTGGAACTTCAGGCTGGGCACAGTGGCTCATGCCTGTAATCCTAGCACTTTGGGAGGCTGAGGCAGATGGATCACCTGAGGTCAGGAGTTCAAGACCAGCCTGACCAACAGGGTGAAACCGCATCTCTACTAAAAATACAAAAATTAGCCAGGCGTGGTGACACATGCCTGTAATCCCTGCTACTTGGGAAGCTAAGGCAGGAGAACTGCTTAAACCTGGGAGACGGAGGTTGCAGTGAGCTGAGATCATGTCATTGCACTCCAGCCTGGGTGACAAGAGCGAAACTCCATCTGGGAAAAAAAAAAAAAGAATTAAGTGGAGCTTTAAGCTAAAATATAGTCATGATTAAATGAGGCTCTTCTAAGGCCCTTTTTTCTCATTTTTGTTTTTTGTTTTCCTTCTTTTTTTCCCCTTTATATATTTATGAAATCTCTTGAGATCTCATTTTAAACTTTAGGAAACAAACCAATAATGTGAGTAGAAGACACAAGCCTAGAGAGACATGGTGGAATAAAAGCAAGAGAATAATATAGTGAGTAGATGTTGAGCAAGAAACTGAGGTTTTGAAGCTTAAATCTCCTTCCCAACTACTAAAATCAAGGCAAGTCGCTCAGTCTTATACAGCATCTTTCCGCTTACCTACTTCACAGTATTGATATAAAGTAACCAGATATAAGGCAGTCATTGTAATCAGATCTAAAATTTGTGTTCCTTCTCCAAAACTGTTGGAGAAAATAAAAGAGCCTCTTTCTTTTCTTTCTTTTTTTAAAAAATAGAGACAGGGTCTCACTTGTTACCCAGGCCAATCTCAAATTCCTGGGCTCAGGCAGTCCTCCCACCTCAGCTTCCCAAAGTGTTGGGATTGCAGACGTGAACCCCCATGCCCAGCCAAGAGCCTCTTTCTTAAAGACAATTTCAGAAGTAAAGATTTTTAAAAAAAATTTTTCAATGTACTTGGTACCCTCTCCTCGTAGAATGATCTGTTATCTGTATTTGACTACAGGAAGAAATTTCTTTGCCTCTAACTGTTTCCCATTCTTTTGTTATCACAGCCCAAAGAGTCGATTGATCCAATTAAAGAAAGAGAAGCTGGAGTATACTCCAGGAGAGCATGAATATGGATTATTCCCAGCGCCCATTCATGTTGGTAAGTACTAAGTCCACGTAATATATTGCTGAGAAGAAACAGTATTTCCTGGGTTTGAGGGAAATGTCTTTTTAATCTTGTTATTATTTCTGTTTCTCCAGTGGGATCAAGCTCTTCTTTACCATTTTACTTAAACTTACTCTGAAGAATTTTTTTTTTTTTTTTTTTTGAGACAGAGTCTCGCTCTGTCGCCCAGGCTGGAGTGCAGTGGCCGGATCTCAGCTCACTGCAAGCTCCGCCTCCTGGGTTTACGCCATTTTCCTGCCTCAGCCTCCCGAATAGCTGGGACTACAGGCGCCCACCACCTTGCCCGGCTAGTTTTTTGTATTTTTTAGTAGAGATGGGGTTTCACCGTGTTAGCCAGGATGGTCTCGATCTCCTGACCTCGTGATCCGCCCGTCTTGGCCTCCCAAAGTGCTGGGATTACAGGCTTGAGCCACCACACCCGGCCCTACTCTGAAGAATTTTGTACACTGTTTGATAGTCAGGGGTTCACAGTGGCATAAATCTTGTTCACTGGAGCCTTAATAAATAACACTGGGCCGGGCATGGTGGCTCATGTCTATAATCCTAGCACTTTGGGAAGCCAAGGCAGGTGGATTGCTTGAGCCCAGGAGTTGATGGCCTGGGCAACTTGGTGACACTCTGTCTCTACAAAAAATAAGAAAGTTAGCTGGGTGTGGTGGCACTGGTCTGTAGTCCCAGCCACTCTTGAGGCTGAGGTGAGAGGATCACCCAAGCCTAGGAGATTAAGGCTATGGTGAGTCGTGATCCTGCCACTGTACTCTAGCCTGAGTTGACAGAGAGAAATCCTATCTCTAAAAAAAATTAAATAAATAACACTATGTCTGTACCTTTTGTTTCCCTAGGTATGTCATCTAGGAAAAACCAAGTAGTTAGCCGTTCAGTGTCAAATACTTTCCACGTTCAAAAACAGATGATTTATACACACATATGATCAGAGAAAGAGGCCCCACTGTTTTTACTATTTATCTGCTTGAAAATGGAGTGATATTTATTCTACTGTTCATTCTTGGCAAAAATGTCAAGGCTTTGTTTAGCATTTGGATTGTAGTACCTTCTAGGACCCTATTATTGAGCTTATCAGATAAGTAAAAGGTACCAAGAAGTCATTCTAAGTTCCTCCCATTTTTTTTCTGTCCCTTATCCAGTTCATCTCCAAGTTCTGTTGTGTTTCTATCCCTGAAATATATCCGACTTCTCTCCAAATCCCGTTGCTATCTCTCAAGTCTGTGACAGTAGTATCTTTTCTTCATTCAGGCTGCTGCAATGGCCATCTAACAGATCTATTTCCAGTCGTGTTTCCATGTGGCCCAGCCTCTACTCAGTAAAAACAGAAATTATTTTTTAACCTAACCCAGATCATACTTAAAACCTTTGCATGGCTTACCATCAGATTAAAAAGCAAATTTTTTGACTTGAATGATCTGGTTCCTGATTACCCCATCTCTCTCCATTTATTCATTCCCATCTCAATCTTATTCACTATATTGTATCATACTGGCCTTCTTTCAGTTTCTAGAACATAGTAAGCTTTTTCCCACCGGAGGGTCATTATGCTTGTTACTCCCATTGCCTGAGAGGCTCTTTTTCAGAGTCTTCCCATGGTTGGTTTCTGCTACTCTTTTAAGGATGATCTTAATGTCGGTATCAGCTTCAATACCATTTTCTTTAAAATAATTTTCCTGATTGTCTCACCAAAAGAGGCTTCACCTCTCTTTGTTGTAGGTAACATCACTCTCTATATCTGTAATTACAATATTTATTTATTTATCTGTCTCCTCCATTAGTTATAATCTCCAGTAGTACAGGATCATTGTCCTTCTTACTCTCCCTGGATTTCCCAGTACCTGGTACATAATAGAAATTTATCAAATATTTGCCATACAAATGAAAGAAAAGGAGAAGGCTGGGCGTGGTGGCTCACACCTGTAATCCCAACATTTTGGGAGGCCTAGGCAGGCAGATCACAAGGTCAGAGATCGAGACCATCCTGGTTAACACAGTGAAACCCCGTCTCTACTAAAAAGCACAAAAAATTAGCTGGCCATGGTGGCGGGTGCCTGTAGTCCCAGCTACTCGGGAGACTGAGGCAGGAGGATGGCGTGAACCCGGGAGGCGGAGCTTGCAGTGAGCGGAGATCGCGCCACTGCACTCCAGCCCGGACAACAGAGTGAGACTCTGTCTCAAAAAAAAAAAGAAAAGAAGAAATTAGGATAAAATATTGAATGTAGGTGACAGGTTTTCTTCACATATTCGGTTTGTTTAAACAAAATTGCTTTAAAGGGGTTCATTAAACACATAGTATGAAACCAGGAGCACCTTAATTGTATACTTGATGTTGATTCTATGTCTTGTAGTGTTTTTTTCAACTATGATTCTCTTGACCCTCTTGACTGTGGAGCTCTTGTTTATATTCTGATTAGCTAATTCCCTTTTCTCCCTGAGAGAGTTCAGTACCAGCAGAGTTTTTTAATCAGCAGACATAAACAAGTTCTTCAGTAAAGATTAGTTTGCTTGAATTATTCTGTGTTGGGTGGCTGTAGACAGATTTAACTACAACATGAAGTTACAAGGTTTAATTCTCAGCTACATAAACTTTATGTGTGCTTACTTAATGAAGGTAAGAGTAAGTTCCTTATTCTCTAGAATTAGTGCCAAAGCTCTTTTGAAAGAGTCTTTTGTATTTACTAATGAGATCATAGCAGTGGAAGCAGGCTCTCAGCAAATTTAAAATCTGCTTATGATAAATAGGCTTTGAAAATAAGAACTAGGCTGGGCGCAGTGGCTCACACTTGTAATCCCAGCACTTTGGGAGGCTAGGTGGGTGGATCACTTGAATCCAGGAGTTCAAGATCACACCATTGCACTCCAGCGTGGGTGACAAGAGTGAGACTCCATCTCAAAAAAAAAAAAAAAAAAAAAGACTAGGAATTCTACTTTTGTTATTGAAAGAGTAGATTATATCAGGCTCACCCTCCCGGGAATAACAATTATCCACCTGTAATCCCAGCACTTTGGGAGGCCAAGGCTGGTGGATCACCTGAGGTCAGGAATTCAAGACCAACCTGGCCAACATGGTAAAACCCCATCTTCACTAAAAATACAAAAATTAGCTGGACGTAATGGTGCGTGCCTGTAGTACTGGCTCCTCAAGAGGCTTAGGCACGAGAATCACTTGAACCTGGGAGGCAGAGGTTGCAGACAGCCGAGATCATGCCACTCCACTCCAGCCTGGGCAACAGAGCAAGACTCTCAAAAAAATAAATAAATAAGAAAAAAAATTCATCAACTGAACAAATTTAAAACATAGTAATCCTAAGTCACTGGAGAGCAATCAAAAGCAGGCACAAACTGAAGAAAAATCAATAATTAGAAGAGGAGAAGCACACTGGTTGCATTTCCCACTTGTATAGCTCTTTGTCTGTGGCCAGGTCCCAGTTAGCAGTACAAGTAAGCACTTAGAAACCTTGAATCTTACTGATTATTTAAGGGCCATGTTTCAGGACAGCTACGGCAGCAGGAAAGTGAAGGATAAAATGCTAATAGGGGAAACTGCAAATTTTGCATATAAACTCAAGCCACATATCTAGGTAACTGACCCCTAAACTATGTATATATAGCCAGAATTCAGTAAAGTCGTTAAGACTAAAGATACTAAGTAGGGATTTCAGCTACTGCCTACCCCATGAAAGACAGTGTTACAGATTTTGGTTCACCCACAGTAACTGCTTGCTCTAATGCAAAGAAAAACTTTTCTTTTCTTTCTTATTTTTTATTTTTTTTCTATTTTTTTGAGATGGGGTCTCATTGTGCTGCTGAGGCTCAAGTGCAGTAGTGCAATCTTGGCTCACTGCAGCCTCTGCCTCCTAGGCTCAAGTGATTTTTCCACTTCAGCCTCCCAAATAGCTGGGACCACAGGCATGCACCACCACACCTGGCTAATTTTTTTGTAGTTTTGATAAAGATGGGGTTTCACCACGTTGCTCAGGCTAGTCTCAAACTCCTGAGTTCAAGCAATTTGCCCGCCTCAGCCTCCCAAAGTGCTGGAATTACAGGCATGAGCCACTGCACCTGGCCGAAACCAGTTCTTTTCATAGGATAATAACACAATTGAGAATCTCTGTGATGTATTACTTATAATGTCCATAATTCAATCCAAAATTACTGGACGTTAATAAACATGAAAATATAACTCATATTAAGAGAGAAGGCAGTCAACACTGACAATTTCCAAGGTCATCCAGATGCTGAAAATAGCAGACAAGGATTTTAAAGTCATTGTTATAACTGTGTTCAAGGATGTAAAGGAAAATATGCTTATTATGAATAAGCAGATAAATCTTAACTTAAAAATGGAAACATAAAAATTTTAAAATGAACAATAGCCAAATGAAAGTCCCAGAACTAAAACATGTATGTCTGAAATTTTAAAACACAAAATGTAGATTTAATAACAGATTGAAGATGGGAAAAGTGTCAGTTGAACTTGAAAGTATATGAATATAAATTGTCAGCCAGGTGTGATGGTTCACACCTGTAATGCCAGCACTTTGGGAAGCAGGTGGATCACCTGAGGTCAGGAGTTCGAGATCAGCCTGGCCAACATGGCAAAACCCCGCCTCTGCCAAAAATACAAAAATTAGCTGGGTGTGGTGGCATGCACTTGTATTCCCAGCTACTCAGGAGGCTGAGGCAGGATAATCACTTGAGCCCAGGAGGCAGAGGTTACAGTGAGCAGAGATTGTGCCACTCTACTCCAGACGGGGCAACAGAGCAAGACTCCGTCTCAAAAAAAGAAAAAATGTGTCCAGGTGCAGTGGCTCATGCCTATAATCCCAGCACTTTGGGAGATGGAGGCAGGCGGATCAGCAGGTCAGGAGATTGAGACCATCCTGGCTAACACGGTGAAACCCCGTCTCTACTAAAAGTACAAAAAAAAAAATTAGCCGGGTGTGGTGGCGGGCACCTGTAGTCCCAGCTACTCAAGAGGCTGAGGCAAGAGAATGGTGTGAACCCGGTAGGTGGAGCTTGCAGTGAGCCGAGATCACGCCACTGCACTCCAGCCTGGGTGACAGAGCAAGACTCCATCTCAAAAATAAAAAAGAAAGAAAGAAAAAGAAAAAGGGGGTAAAAATTAACTGCAGATGTCTTTAATAAGATAAGAAAATTCCTTTTTAGTTCTGAGAGCTTTCTGCAGAAGTCTTTAGAATGAATTTTGTTCTATAGTTGTTTTTTTTTCTCTTAAAGTCTTTGTCAGGTTTTGTATTAAGCGTAGACTAGTCTCATTAAATTAGTTGGAAAATTAGTTTTCTCCTCTGTTTTCTGGAAGACTGGTATTACTTCTTTCTCAAATATATACCAGGCTTCACTAGGGAAGCCATTTAGAACTGAAATTTTTTATGTGAATAATATGGTAAGGTACTCAATTTATTTAAAAGATATAGACTATTCAGATGTTCATCTTGACTCGGTTTTGATACGTTGTATTTCTAAAGGAACTTGTCCATTTTATCTAAATTATTAAAGATATTGGTATAACATTATTTATAACATCCCCTTATTAGTCTCTTAATGAGTCTAGGACCTATAGTGAGATCAGCTTTTTTTATTTTGGATACTGGTAAGCCACCACACCCGGCCTGATATCATTCTTAATGGTGAAATGTTGAATGCTTCCTCCTAAGATTGGAAAGAAGAGTTGTCCACTCTTGACTCAGCATATTTTATGGATGTTCTAGGCAGTGTATTAAGTCAAGAAGATGAGTAAGAGTCATCATAATGATCAGGAAGCAAGAAATGAAACTGTTTCTGTTTATAGATGACATGATTGTTTATATAAAAAAAAATCCAAAGAGATTTTGGAAAAAAAGCTACTGGTAGTAGTAGCAAGATTACTGGAAAATCATCAGTATTAAAATATCAATTGTATACTCTGAACATTTGATGTGGCAGTCTTGCTCCTTGGTATTTTCTCGAATAATCTGAAAACATGTCTATTGAAAAGAAAAACCTGCACACAGATGTGTGTTTTGTTTTTGTTTTTGTTTTCTTTTGAGATGGAGTCTCGCTCTGTTGCCCAGGCTGGAGTGCAGTAGTGCAATCTTGGCTCTCTGCATTCTCCTCCTCCCGGGTTCAAGCAATTCTTGCACCTCAGCCTCCTGAGTATCTGAGACTGCAGGCATGCACCACCACTCCCAGCTAATTTTTATATTTTTAGTAGAGACAGTGTTTCACCATGTTGGCCAGGCTGGTCTCGGACTCCTAACCTCAAGTGATCTACCCACCTCGGCCTTCCAAAGTGCTGGAATTACAGGCATGAGCCACCATGCCGAGCCTCTTTTTTAAAGCCTTAAATAAACATATATTCAGATAATATAAATATATATCTCCAAGTAAAGGGTTTATTTGGGAATAATATACAATAATTAGGCTTGGTGTGGTGGCTCACACCTGTAATCCCAACACTTTGGGAGGCCAAGGCTGGCAGATCACCTGGGGTCAGAAGTTCGAGACCAGCCTGGCCATCATGGTCTCTACTAGAAATAGAAAAAAATTAGCCAGGAGTGATGGTGGATGCCTGTAATCCCAGTTACTTGGGAGACTGAGACAGGAGGATCACTTGAACTCAGGAGGTGGAGGTTGCAGTAAGCCAAGATCAGACCATTGCACTCCAGGCTGGGTGACAGAGCAAGACTCTGTCTCAAAAAAAAAAAAAAAAAAAAAGAAGGCCAGGCATGGTGGCTCATGCCTGTAATCCCAGCACTTTTGGAAGCTGAGGAGAGAAGATTGCTTGAGGCCAGGAGTTTGAGACCAACTTAGGCAATGTAGTGAGAACCTCTCTCTATAAAACAATAACAACATTTGTCAGGTGTGGTGGTACATGGCTACTCAGGAGGCTGAGGCAGGAGGATCACTTGAGCCCAGGAGATCAAGGCTGCAGTGAGCTATGATTGCACCAGTGCACTCCAGCCTGGGTGACGGATCAAGTCCCTGTTTTCTATGGAAAAAAAAAAAAAGAATTACAATTCAGCACACATAGACCAGGGTCATCCCTAAGTGTGTCTGAAAAACAAAGAGAAAGGCTGGAGTTGTATTGAGCAAAAGAGGAAGGTTGGAAGAAGGTCAGCCAGGCACAGTGGCTCAAGCCTATAATCCCAGCACTTTGGGAGTTTGAGGCTGAGGCTGAGGCTGTTGGATTGCTTGAACTCAGGAATTTGAGACCAGCCTGGACAACATAATGAAAACCTGTGTATGCAAAAATTTAAAAAGAAAAAAAAATTAGCCAGATATGGTGACATGCACCTGTGGTCCAACTACTTGGGAGCCTGAGGCAGGAGGATCACCTGAGCCTGGGAGGTTGAGGCTGCAGTGAGCTGAGATTGCACCAGTGCACTCCAGCCTGAACGACAGAGTGAGATCCTGTCTCAAAAACAAAGTAAGAAAAGAAAAAGGTCACTGGTGCAGTCGTCATTGGTGAGTGGCAGCAGTTACTAGGTAAGACATAGTCTTAGTTATAGTTAGATCCTTGTGAATTTTCTGTTGAAGTGCAAAATCAGTTCCTGGATCAGGGACCTTAGTGCCCTCCCCCATGGCCTCCTGACTCCGTTTTAGTTGGATATGGTATGAATGATTCCATTTTGTCTAATCAACTTTCCCACCTCATTCAAATTTACACCAGCAAGCACCCACTGAGGAGTGTTTTCTTTTTTTTTTTTTTTTTGAGATGGAGTCTCACTCTGTCACCCAGGCTGGAGTGCAGTGGCATGATCTCGGCTCACTGCAAGCTCCGCCTTCGGGGTTCACACCATTCTCCTGCCTCAGCCTCCCGAGTAGCTGGGACTACAGGCGTCTGCCACCTCGCCTGGCTAGTTTTTTGTATTTTTTAGTAGAGACGGGGTTTCACTGTGTTAGCCAGGATGGTCTTGATCTCCTGACCTCGTGATCCGCCCATCTCGGCCTCACAAAGTGCTGGGATTACAGGCTTGAGCCACCGAGGAGTGTTTTCTTAAGCAAAAGTTCCTTAAGCTGATAAACAACTTTATTTTGCAAAGTCTCAGGATACAAAATCAGTGTACAAAAATCACTAGCATTCCTATACACCAATAACAGTTAAGCCAAGAGCCAAATCATGAATGAACTATCATTCACAATTGCCACAAAAAGAATAAAATACCTAGGAATACAGCTAACTAGGGAAGTGAAGGATCTCTATAAGGAGAACTACAAACCACTGCTCAAAGAAATCAGCGAAGACACAAATGGAAAAACATTCCATGCTTATGGATTGGAAGAATAAATATTGTTAAAATGGCCATACTGCCCAAAGCAATTTATAGATTCAGTGCTATTCCCATTAAACTACCATTGAAATTCTTCATAGAGCTAGAAAAAAACTATTTTAACATTCATATGGAACCAAAAAGGAGCCTAAATAGCCAAGGCAGTCCTACACAAAAAAAAGAACAAAGCTGAAGGCATCATGCTACCTTTCTTCAAACTATACTACAGGGCTACAGGAATCAAAACAGCATGGTACTGATACAAGAGCAGACACATAGACCAGTGAAACAGAATAGAGAACCCAGAAATAAGACTGCACACCTACAACTATGTGATCTTTGACAAACCTGACAAAAACAAGCAATGGGGAAAGGATTCCCTATTCAGTAAATGGTGCTAGGATAACTGGTTAGCCATATGCAGAAGATTGAAACTGGACCCCTTCCTTACAGCATATACAAAAATAAACTCAAGATGGATTAAAAACTTCAATGTAGGCCAGGCAAGGTGGCTCACACCTGTAGTCCCAGCACTTTGGGAGGCTGAGGCATGTGGGTCATTGAGGCCAGCAGTTTGAGACCAGCCTGGCCAACATGGCAAAACCCCATCTCTAATAAAAAAGCAAAAATTAGCAGGGTGTGGTGGCACATGCCTATAATCCCAGCTACTCAAGAGGCTGAGGCATGAGAATCGCTTGAACCCTGGAAGTGGGTGTTGCATTGAGCTAAGGTCACTGCACTCCAGGCTGGGCGACAAAGCAAGACTCCATCTCACAAATATATATATATATACACACATATACACTTAAATGTAAAACCCAAAACTATAAAAACCCTGGAAGACAATCTAGGCAGTACCATTCAGTACACAGGCATGGGCAAAGACTTCATGACAATGCCAAAAGCAATTGCAATACAAGCAAAAATGGACATAGAATCAAAGAACTTCTGCACAGCAAAATAAACTATGAACAGAATAAACAAACAACCTATAGATTGGGAGAAAATTTTTGCAAACTGCATCTGACAAAGATCTAATATCCAGCATCTGTAAGGAACTTAAATATACAAGAAAAAACCCCATTAAGAAGTGGGCAAGGCTGGGCGCGGTGGCTCACGCCTGTAATCCCAGCACTTTGGGAGACCAAGGCAGGCAGATCACTTGAGGTCAAGAGTTTGAGACCAGTTCGGCCAACGTGGTGAAACCCCGTCTCTACTAAAAAAAATACAAAAATTAGCTGGGCTTGGTGGTACGTGCCTGCAATCCCAGCTATTTGGGAAGCTGAGACAGGAGAATGCTTGAACTCCGGGCAGCAGAGATTGCAGTGAGCCAAGATAGTGCCACTCCTCTCCAGCCTGAGCAACAGAGTGAGTCCGTCTCAATGAAACAATAATAATAATAAAAGTTTTTTAAAGACACTTGGCCAGGTGCAGTGGCTCACATCTGTAATCCCAGCACTTTGGGAGGCCAAGGCAGACAGATCACTTGAGGTCAGGAGTTTGAGACCAGCCTAGCTAACATGGTGAAACCCCATCTCTACTAAAAAAAAATACAAAAATTAGCTGGGCATGGTGGTATATTCCTGTAATCCCAGCTATTCAGGAGGCTGAGACAGGAGAATTGCTTGAACTCCAGGTGGCAGAGGCTGCAGTGAGCCGAGATCGTGCCACTCCGCTCCAGCCTGGGCAACAGAGTAAGACTCCATCTCAAAAAAACAATAATAATAATAAAAATGTTTTAAAGACTCTTGGCCAGGCGTAGTGGCTCACATCTGTAAACCCAGCACTTTGGGAGGCCAAGGCAGGCAGATCACCTGAGGTCAGGAGTTTGAGACCATTGGCCAACACAGTGAAACCCCATCTCTACTTAAAATACAAAAAAATTAGCTTGGCGTGGTTGTGGGCTCCTGTAATCCCAGCTACACAGGAGGCTGAGGCAGGAGAATAACTTGAACTCAGGAGGCAGAGGTTGCAGTGAGCTGAGATTACACCACTGCACTCCAGCCTGGGTGACAGAGCGAGACTCCATCTCCAAAAAAAAAAAAGGTGGGCAAAGGACGTGAACAGACACTTCTCGAAAGACATATACGTGGCCAACAATCATATGTCTCTTCCTCCACTGCCATGGTGTCAGAGGAGGTGTAGCCGAGTCACTTTTACCAACACCTAGCAATAACATAACTACCCCACCACAATGTCAGTGGAGACCCCTTGGGGAATTGGAATTCTAACCATTCCCTAGCAGTAATGGGGAGCTTCCCCATCCCCCAACACTCAGGTTTCAGTGGAGACCTAGTAAGCAACTTGGAATTTACTTACAGCTGGCAGTAATGAGGCAGCTTTATCCCTTTTCTGCTGGAGCAGTTTCAGAAAAAGCCAGCTAAAATACAAATTTCATAAAATCTAGAGCCCCTACTGCAAAAGTGTTTAGCTTTGAATTTAAAATCACATGTTATTTGCCAAGCATGGTGGCTCATGCCTGAAATCCCAGCACTTTGGGAATACAATGTATGTCCACACCAAGGCGTTAGAATTATCTGGCAGATTTTTAAAGCAATCTTGATAAAAATGCCTTAGCGGGCAATTGTGAACATACTTGAAACAAATCAAGAAATAGAAGAAGATAATTTTTCATATTTTATTTTATTTTATTTATTTACTTATTTTAATTTTTTGAGACAGGGTCTTGCTCTGTTGCCCAGTCTGGAGTGCAGTGGCTTAATCTCGGCCCACTGTAGCCTCCGCCTCCCAAGTTCGAGTGATTCTCCTGCCTCAGCCTCCTGAGTAGCTGGGGTTACAAGCATGTGCCACCACACCCGGCTAATTTTTGTATTTTTAATAGAGACGGGATTTCACCATGTTGGCCAGACTGGTCTCGAACTCCTGACTTCAAGTGATCCACCTGCCTTGCCTCCCAAAATGGTGGGATTACAGGAGTGAGCCACTGCACCTGGCCAATAATTTTTTTTAATTAGAATTTTTATAACTGATTCAGTAATTGAAATAAAAAGTTCAGAGATATTATGAGAGAAATTGAACCAGGAAAAAAAAAAAAAAAGCATTCAGAGATAGACTTAACAGCAGAATGAATGGGAAAGAGAAAATAATCTATGAACTACAAGATAGAATAATACATATTACTCAGTGTATACAACAACATAGAAAATAGGCTTTAAAAAAAGACTGAGGAGCTTGTGAGAATATGACAAAAAAAGCAAATGTGTGTTATCAGAGTCATGGAGAGGAAAAAAAAGGGCATAGATGAAAAGCACCTTAGTAAATAACGACTGGAAACTTACCAAATTTGGCAAGAGAGAGAAATCTCTGTATTCCAGAAGGTTAGCAGACTCCAAACAGGATAAATTCAAACAAATATGTGCCGAGACACATAATCACATTTCAGAACACTAACAAAACAATTTTAGGCTGGGCGAGATAGGTTGCACCTGTAATACCAAATACTTTGGGAGGCTGATTGCCTGAGCTCAGAAGTTTGAGACCACCCTGGGCAACATGGTGAAACCCTGTCTCTACAAAAAATACAAAAAAAAATTTGCCATGCATGGTGGCACATGCCTGTCATCACAACTACTCAGGAGAGCGAGTCTCAGAAAAAATAAAAAACAAAACAAAAAAAAACACCAGTTTTAAAGTAATGACAGATAAATTACTGTTACCTATGGGGATAAAACAATTCAAATGTAGATTTCTCATCTGAATCTATGGAGGCCAAATGGAAGTGACACAACATTTTTCACATCCTGAAAGCAAAGAATTGTCAGCTCCAAATTTTCTAACCAATGAAAATATCTGTCAGGAATTAAGAAGAAATGAAGGCATTCTTAGATTAAGGAAAATTAAGAGAGTTTGTTGCCAACAGATGTACCCTATGAGTAAAGGAAGTTCTGTGAACAGAACGGAAACAGTTTTTAAAAAAGACACTTTGGAACATTAGGAAGGAAGAATATGGTAAGCAAAAACATGGATATATACAATAGGCTTTCCTTCTCCTCTTGAGTTTTTTCTAAGTTGTGTTTAATCATTGAAGCAAAAAGTTTTAACACTGCTGTATTGTTTTAACTACTTTATTAAGACACAATTCACAGACTATCCAATTTACTCCTTTAAAATAGACTATGGTTTTTTATGTACTACATTTTTTATGTACTACAGTAAATTAAGTGTCAATTAAGTGACAATTCAGTGTCTTTAAGTACATTCACATTGTTGTATGACCATGACTGCTATCCATCCCCAGAACTTTTTCATCATCCCTTACCATAACTCTGTACCCATTAAACTGTAACTCTCCATTCTCTCTTCCCCTCAGCCTCTGGTAATCACTGTCTATTTCTTTGAAAAAGGGATTGTATATAATACCTGTTATTTTGTGTCTGCCTTAATTCACTTGGCATAATGTCTTTAAGTTTCATCCATGTTGTAGTACCAGTATTATCATGTGTTGCTTAACCATAGGAATACGTTCTGAGAAATGCATTGTTAGGCAATTTTATAATTATGTAAACATAGAATGTACTTACATAAACTTAAATAGTATAGCCTAACCAGGCTGCATGGTATAGCCTCTTGCTCCTAAGCTATAAACCTGTACATCATGTTACTGTACTGAATACAGTAGTCAGTTGTGTCACAGTGGTATTTACATATCTAAATGTAGAAAAGGTACAGTAAAAATATAATATAAAGGATAAAAATGGCAGCCCACTATGGGGCACTTACCTGAATGGAGCTTACAGGACTGTGATTGAGTGGAGGGTCAGTGATTGAGTGGAGAGTGAATGTGAAGGCCTAGGACATCACTGTATACTGTAGATTTTATAAACACTGCACACTTAGGCTACATTAATTTTTTTTTTCCTCAATAGTAAATTAATCTTAGCTTTCTGTAGCTTTTTTACTTTATAAACTTTTTATTTTTTTAACATTTTGCTTCATAATAACTTAGCTTTAAACATGAACACATTATACAGCTGTACAAAAAAAATTTATGTCCTTATTTTATAAGCTTTATTTTTAACATTTTTTCTTCTTTTTAAACTTTTTTTGTTAAAAGGGAAAACAGGGCCGGGCATGGTGGCTCATGCCTGTAATCCTAGCACTTTGGGAGGCCAGAGCGGACAGATCGCTTGAGTCCAGGAGTTTGAGACCAGCCTGGGCAACATGGGAAGACCCTGTCTACAAAAAATAAAAAATTAGCCCGGCATGGTGGCATGTGCCTGTATTGCCAGCAACTTGGCAGGCAGAAGTGAGAGGATCGCTTTAGTCTGGGAGGTCGAGGCAGCAGTGAGCCATGATCCTGCTATTGTACTCCAGCCTCAGTGACAGAGTGAGACCCTGTCTCAAAATAAAAAAAATGAAAAAAAAAGAGAGAGAAATCTAAGACACAAACCCACATTAGCCTAGGCCTACCCAGGGGCAGGATCATCAATATCACTGTTTTCTTCCTCTATGTCTTGTTCTACTGAAAGGTCTTCAGGGGCAGTAACACTCATGGAGCTATCATCTGATATGGTAATAGTGTCTCCTGGAGTATCTCCTGAAGGATCTGCCTGAGACTGCTTTTGTTTTGTTTCTTTTTTTTTTTTTTTAAGACAGAGTCTCGCTCTGTCGCCCAGACGGGAGTGTAGTAGCATGATCTCAGCTCACTGTAAGCACCGCCTCCCGGGTTCATGCCATTCTCCTGCCTCAGCCTCCCGAATAGCTGGGACTACAGGCGCCCGCCACCACACCTGGCTAATTTTTTGTATTTTTAGTAGAGACAGGGTTTCACCATGTTAGCCAGGATGGTCTTGATCTCCTGACCTCGCGATCTGCCTGCCTTGGCCTCCCAAAGTGCTGGGATTACAGGCGTGAACCACCACGCCCAGCCTGGTTTGGTCTTTTGAGACAGAGTCTGTGCTGTTGCCCACTGGAGTGTAATGGCACGATCTGGGCTTACTGCAGCCTCTGCCTCCCAGTTTGAGCGATTCTCCTGCTTCAGCCTCCCAAGTAGCTGGGACTACAGGTATACACCACCACACCCAGCTAATTTTTGTGTTTTTAGCAGAGATGGGCTTTCACCATGTTGGCCAGGCTGTTCTCGAACTCCTGACCTCAAGTGATCCACCTGCCTTGGCCTCCCGAAGTGCTGGAATTACAGATGTGGGCCACCACTCCTGGCAAGGCTGTTTTTGTTTTGTTTTGTTTTGTTTTGTTTTTGAGACCGTGTCTTGCTCTGTTGCCTAGGCTGGAGTGCAGTACATGATCTTGGCACACTGCAACCTCCACCTCCACCTCTACCTCCCGGGTTCAAGCGATTCTCTTACTTCAGCCTCCCAAGTAGCTGGGATTACAGGCATGTGCCACCACACCCAGCTAATTTTTGTATTTTTAGTAGAGTTGGGGTTTCACCATGTTGGCCAGGCTGGTCTTGAACTCCTGACTGCAAGTGATCTGTCCGCCTCAACCTCCCAAAGTGTTGGGATTACAGGCATGAACCGTTGCGCCCAGCCAAGGGTGGTTTTTCGTTTGTTTGATTTTTGGTTTTTTTGGGTTTTTTTTTGAGACAGAGTCTTGCACTATCGCCCAGGCTGGAGTGCAGTGGTGCAATCTTGGCTCACTGCAACCTCTGCCTCTCAGGTTCAAGCAGTTCTCCTGCCTCAACCTGCAGAGTAGCTGGGATTACAGGCGCCCACCACCACACCCAGCTAATTTTTTTTTGTTTTTGTTTTTTTTTTTTTTTGAGACAGAGTCTCGCTCTGTCACCCAGGCTGGAGTGCAGTGGTGCGATCTTGGCTCACTGCAAGCTCCGCCTCCCGGGTTCACGCCATTCTCCTGCCTCAGCCTCCTGAGTAGCTGGACTACAGGCGCCCACCACCACGCCCGGCTAATTTTTTTGTGTTTTAGTAGAGATGGGGTTTCACCATGTTAGCCAGGATGGTCTCAATCTCCTGACCTCGTGATCCACCCGCCTCAGCCTCCCAAAGTGCTGGGATTACAGGTGTGAGCCACCATGCCCGGCCAATTTTTTGTATTTTTAATACAGACAGGGTTTCACTGTGTTGGCCAGCCTTGTCTCCAACGCCTGACCTAGTAATCCACCCGCCTCAGCCTCCCAAAGTGCTGGGATTATAGTCATGAGCCAGCGCGCCCAGCCAAGGCTGTTTTTTAATAAACAGGAGTATACTCTAATGATGAAAAGTATAGTATATTATTTACATAAACCAGTAACAAAGCCATTTTATCAAGGATTATGTATTATACCTAATTATGTCTGCTATGCTTGTATTCAACTGGTAGCGCGATAGGTTTGTTTACACCAGCATCACCACAAACATATGATTAACACTTTGTACTGCAAAGTTACAACAGCTAGGAGGAATTTTTCAGCTCCCTTATTACCTTCTGGGACCACCATCATATATGCAGTCCATTGTTGACTAAAACAGCACATGACTGTATGTATAAGAATTTCATTCTTTTGGCCAAGTGTGGTGGCTCATGCCTATAATCCCAGCACTTTGAGAGGACGAGGCAGGCAGACCACCTTAGGTTGGGAGTTCAAGACAAGCCTGACCAACATGGGGAAACCCTGTCTCTACTTAAAAAAAAAAAAAAATTACAAAATTAGCTGGTCGTGGTGGCGCATGCCTATAATCCCAGCTACTCAGGAAGCTGAGGCAGGAGAATCGCTTAAACCCAAGTGGCAGAGGTTGCAGTGAGCCGAGATCGTGCCATTGCACTCCAGCCTGGGCAGCAAGAGCAAAACCTCCTCTCAAAAAAAAAGAAAAAAGAATTTCATTCTTTTTTAAGGCTGAATAATTTTATATGAAACAAAAACAAAAAAATCAAACAAAATTACTAAGTACTAATTCAATAGGTAGGAAAAAATGTTAAAAGATCATAAATTTGCCTGGAAAACTTCTCAAGTTATTTAAACACAAGAATTTCTCTTTTTTGTAATCAACCTTAGGTTATGCGTAATAATGAAGGAGAGCAGGTGCCAGATGCTCTACCCTTAATAATTTTTAATAATAATAAAATATTTAATAAGCTTCATAATGACCTGTGTGTTTTTGGTTGTAGTTTTGCTATATTTGTTGTTTTATGTAGACTATTATACTTAAAATATATCTTTAGCAGATATCATGTGAAGTATGGTGGGAAAGAATAGCTAAAATTAAAAATTGGTGGTGGAAAAATCCTTAAATAATTAAATCTTTATTTTTTTAGTCAGTACATATTAGTTCTTGTAGCTGTTTGACCCCTTTGTATAAGCAAATATCAGAATAGGTACTGAAATTGATAGTGTTTTTTGTTTCAGGAAAGTATCTAAGACAAAAGAGAATTGACTTCCAGCTTCCTTATGATATCCTTTGGCAGTGGAAACACAATCAGGTACAGAGAGCCTGTTTTACCAGGTTTCATTCTTAAATGGTAAAGGGGGAGGGGAAATGCAAGTGTTTTTCTTTCTCCTTGTTATGTTTTCGTCTTAGGAGGTTTTCAGAAGTGTCCCTGTGAAGGTTAGAACTAAGAAAAATGAATTTGCATCCATATTTAATGTGACCTATTTGCCTTTACTCTTACTGCAAAATAGCAGTGGGTTGCTGCTTTCCTAGGCAACCTTCTGTTGTTATTCTGGACTTTTATTTTGGTAGCAAATATTTTGTTCTGTAAGAATTCTATCTGATGCAAGTCTCAGGAGAATTTAGATGTATTGCCAGTAGCACTAAGAAATTTCAGACTTTATTTTTGTTGGCTCCTTCTTATCAGTTTGAAATTTATTTTTCACATGCAAAAGAGATTCTTCTACCAAAGGAAGCAGGAAAATGTTTAACACTCTTGCACTTTTGAAAGATCTTTAAATATATTGGTAACTAAAAATAGGAAGATGCTGGTTTTTTTTCTCTTGCTTCCCAAATTGAAAAGTTTCCCCCAGTGATTTCTGTATTAGCTTATAGCACCCAGGTCCCATATTATGAACGACCATTGGGAAATAGAAACGCAATTGAGGTGAATAGATTTCCTGAGTTCTGTCAAAATGCCACCAAAGGTTAATTTTGGAAAGCCAAAATTGACATTCCTCTCTTCATTCTCTTCTCCAATGGCCTCTCTTGAATTCGGAGAGTATTAATATGTTAGGTATTTGTCTCAGTTTTTAGCAATGAAGGAGAGAATGCTTTGAACATACTGACTAGAAAATGATGGTGGGATTATTCCAATATATTAATAAACAGTCTAGCTTAGTGCAAGTTGCTGTTTGTTTTGTACGGTCCCTTATGGCAAAATGCTGGAAGATTGCCTCTCTTCTAATGCATTCTTTTTTTTTTTTTCTTTCTAATGTCTTCTTGATTATAATGTGAGAGCTCCATTTTGCCTGCCTGCCCTCTCTCCTTTATTCACTAAATTAATTGCTTTAATTAAAATTGGAAATGTTTTGCTACAATTCTTAACCTGAAAAGCCAGGGTACTCATTTTTTTAATTTCATGTACCCGCCCAGACATCTAAATAAGCCCTATGCATGTTGTTTTCCTTTCTTTTGACAGAAGCAAATAGAATCTTAATTTGTCCAGATGAGTAGCTTTCGTCTCCAGTGTGATTTTCATTTAAGTCTGTCCAACAACATGCCAAAGAAACATGTAATTCCACTTCTATAAACTATTTAGTGCTGCTTCTGTTGAATCTTTTTCTCTCACCTTTTATTCCAGAGTAAAAAGAGATCACACCAAGAGTTTCCCTAAGATGTATCCCACCCAAAATGTCTTGTAAATATTTCCAGATGAGCAGAGCACATAGAAAATTTCCTGTATTTTTAGTGATTGATGCTGCCATCTGGCATTTGAAGTTAAATGCTATATCAAGATTTTTCTTCTTTTCTTATAGCTATACAAAAAGCCAGATGTCCCACTGTATAAGAAAATTCGTTCAAGTGAGTAACTTGGGAGCTATTTTTTCTGCCTTTGTACATCAATGTCCTTCTGAGCCTAGGACTTGAAAAATTATCCTGTATGTTCACAAACTATTCTTTGCTTTCTTTTCAAGATGTCTACGTTGATGTCAAACCCCTTTCTGGTTACGAAGCTACCACCTGTAACTGTAAGAAGCCAGATGATGACACCAGGAAGGGCTGTGTTGATGACTGCCTCAATAGGTACTGTCATGCTTTGATTTCTCTAAAGCATAGGCTTTAAGGTATACATACAACACTTCCTTTGGAGGGTACAGTTAAATAGGCTCTTTCATTTTTCTTCAAGAAGTTGCATAAAGATACATAAACTATAGTGGGTGGGCAGAATACAGAAACAGAAAATGAATGAGATTTAGTCTTGTGTGCGCCTTGGGTGGTTTAAATCCTTTTACTTTTTTTTTTTTTGAGATGGAGTCTCGCACTGTTGCCCAGGCTGGAGTGCAGTGGCGCGATCTTGATTCACTGCAAGCTCTGCCTCCCAGGTTCACGCCGTTCTCCTGCCTCAGTCTCCCTAATAGCCGGGACTACAGGCTCCCGCCAACACACCTGACTAATTTTTTTGTATTTTTAGTAGAGACGGGGTTTCACCATATTAGCCAGGATGGTCTCAATCTGACCTGGTGATCCGCCCGCCTCGGCTTTCCAAAGTGCTAGGACTACAGGTGTGAGCCACTGCGCCCGGTCAATCCTTTTACTATTTATGAGACCTGAGGAAAGTTATTTAATGCATCTAATAAAAGTAATACCTTACCTTCTCTATGGAGGGTTCATGGGAATTATATGAGACTGTTCATAAACAATGTTTGTGAAGTTTTGGCTTGGGGGTATTTTTTTTTTTTTTTTTTTTTGAGACGGAGTCTCGCTCTGTCGCCCAGGCTGGAGTGCAGTGGCCAGATCTCAGCTCACTGCAAGCTCCGCCTCCCAGGTTTACGCCATTCTCCTGCCTCAGCCTCCTGAGTGGCGGGGACTACAGGCACCCGCCACCTCGCCCAGCTAGTTTTTTGTATTTTTTAGTAGAGACGGGGTTTCACTGTGTTAGCCAGGATGGTCTTGATCTCCTGACCTCGTGATCCGCCCGCCTCGGCCTCCCAAAGTGCTGGGATTACAGACTTGAGCCACCGCGCCTGGCCTTTTTTTTTTTTTTTTTTTTTTAAGAGATAGGGTCTCACTGTGTTGCCCAGGCTGGATTCAAACTCCTGGGCTCAAGTAGTCCTCCCACCTCAGCCTCCTGAGTAGCTGGAACTATAGGCATGTGATACCGTGCCCAGCTCATAAAACATTAAACACAGTCCTGGGTACCTTCCTAGCTCTCAATATATGATTGCCATAATGAGGAAGGAGAATAGGACAGTGGCAGTGAGAGTGAAGAGGAAGGGCATGATATATTTTAGAAGAAAAGTATGTTGATAAACCATTGGCATATAGGGGATATGCTCTTCATATAGGGGATATATTCTCTCTCTGACGATGAAGTGTGGAATCTAACTGAATTAGAGATAAGAATTATGAATTTGGCTGGCATGGTGGCTCATGCCTGTAATCCAAGCACTTTGGGAGGCTGAGGTGGGTGGATCACCTGAGGTCAGGAGTTCGAGACCAGCCTCACCAACACAGAGAAACCCCATCTCTACTAAAAATACAAAATTAGCCAGGCATGGTGGCTCCTGCCTATAATCCCAGCTACTGGGGAGGCTGAGGCAGGAAAATTGCTTGCACCTGGGAGGCAGAGGTTGCGGTGAGCCAAGGTCGTGCCATTGCACTCCAGCCTGGGCAACAAGAAGGAAACTCCATCTCCCAAAAAAAAAAAAAGAATTATGAATTACGACTTTGATTTGAGTGTATGTAATTTTTTTTTTTTTTTTTTCTGAGATGGAGTCTAGCTCTGTTACCCAGGCTGGAGTGCAGTGGCGCGATCTTGGCTCACTGCAACCTCTGCCTCCCAGGTTCAAGCGATTCTCCTGCCTCAGCCTCCCGAGTAGCTGAGATTACAGGTGCCCACCACCATGCCTGGCTAATTTTTGTATTTTTTTAATTTATTTTTTTGACACGGAGTCATGTTCTGTCGCCAGGCTGGAGTGCGGTGGCGCAATCTCAGCTCACTGCAACCTCTACCTCCCAGGTTCAAGTGATTCTCCTACCTCAGCCTCCCAAGTAGCTGGGACTACAGGCATGAGCCACTACACCTAGCCAAGAGACTCTATAATTTTAAATGGCACTGAAATTTCAAAATGGAAATGTCTAATAGACAAAGGAGTGGATATAGAATTTGTTGTTTTAGTAACAACGCACATTTGCAGCCAAATAAAAAAGAATCAGTGAATTTTACATCAGTATTTCCTGTTCTGGATAGTTCTCATGGCTAAAGATAGCTTCCTTCTTCTCTAGTCAACTGTGCATGTGGTCTGAAGGAAATCAATGTTTTAGTTCTTCCTGCTTCAGCATGCCAGTTGGGAAATTCTACCTTACCTGCATCACTGTAAATTCACACTTTGTCATTTTATGTACATACAGTTTCACATAGTGTTTTGCATACTGATTTTCTTTACTCACAAATATTTTAAATGCACACTTTTATTAAACAGTGTGGTCCAAAAGCTCAGTATTTTTATTTATTTATGACACAGGGTATCACTCTGTTGCTCATGCTGGAGTGCAGTGTCACCATCACAGCTCACTACAACCTCGACCTCCTGGACTCAAGCAATCCTCCCATGTTAGCCTCCTGAGTAACTGAGACTAAAGGCGCATGTCACCACGCCTGGCTAATTTATTTATTTATTTTTAACATAGAGACGGGATCTCGATACTTAGCCCAGGCCTGTCCTGAACTCCTGGACCCTTAAATCTCACTATATGAGGGACAACCTAGATCTATGTTTAGTAGCTGGCTGGGGTGCAACTCTCCCATTTTTCTTTTTTTTCTTTTTTTGAGACGAAGTTTCGCTCTTGTTGCCCAGGCTGGAGTGCAGTGGCGTGGTCTCAGCTCACTGCAGCCTCTGCCTCCCAGGTTCAAGCGATTTTCCTGTCTCATCCTTCTGAGTAGCCGGGATTACAGGCACCTGCCACCACACCCAGCTAATAATTTTTGTGTTTTTAGTAGAGACAGGGTTTCACCATGTTGGCCAGGCTGGTCTCGAACTCTTAACCTTGGGTGATCCTCTCGCCTCGGCCTCCCAAAATGCTGGGATTACAAGCGTGAGCCACTGCGTCCAGCCAATTCTCATTTTTCAAGGCCATTATCTGGCTAAAGATAATGGCAAATTGTACTAAATCAAAGACCTCACATTGTAGTTTACAGCATCTAATTTCAGATTTTGGTAAATTTAGTTTGGTTTCCAGACACAACAAATAGAAACATGGTTTGCTTTTATATAATTTAAGGACTATTCTGGTTATCAAAACAAATGGGGAATATATTTCAATGCCTTGAACTCTAGACAAATTTTCAGTAACCTCTGAATGATTATTCCCTGGAAGAAATCTTTTAAAATTTAAATCTCTCTTATCTGAGCACTCTTTTATTTATACTTCAGGGTTGTTTTTTTTTTTAATCCGTATGCAGTTTATAGTATGTGTTATTAGGTATTATGAAAATACTTGGTGCCAGCGAAGCACAGTGACTCACGTCTGTAATCCCAACAGTTTGGGAGGCTGAGGTGGGCAGATCATTTGAGGTCAGGAGTTTGAGACCAGCCTGGGCAACGTGGCAAAACCCCATCTCTACAAAACATACAAAAGTTAGCAGTCATGGTGGTGCACGCCTGCAGTCCCAGCTACTTGGGAGGCTAAGGTAGGAGGATCGCTTGAGCCTGACTGCAGTAAGCTGTGATCATGCCACTGTACTCCAGGCTGGGTGACAGAGTGAGACCCTGTGTCAAAAAAAAAAAAAAAAGAAAATATAGGTGTGGAATATTATGAATTAGAGGTTACATTTGAAGCCATGATTATAGATGAGCTCTCTAGAGAAAAGGAATATGGTAGAGGAAAAATGGATTTCTACCAAAAAAGACAGGAATTATTATTGGCAAGGTGGGAAATCCAGTATCATAAAAAATAAAGAAAGCCAAAAAAGGAAGACGTTTCAAGAGGGGTGTTCAATAATATTCATGTACCAAAGAAGTCAGCAAAAGGAAGAGTTAAAGGTGGTTGAATTTGATGTTACAGCACTGCCTTCTTTACAGCTGAAGCTGATTATCTTAAATTGAAGAATAATCCAGTCGATACTTTCTCTGCTTCCTATTTATATGATTTGATACTGTGTGCCGTGTGCCCTTTAGAATCGTGGTGGTATTTTTGTGAAGAATAACTCAAATCACTCTGAAAGTACTTTAAGGTATAAACTGTTACATATTTTCTTTACAAAACTTAATTTTTTTTCTTTTTTCTTGAGACACAGAGTCTCGCTCTGTCACCCAGGCTGGAGTGCAGTGGCACCATCTCAGCTCATTGCAGCCTCTGCCTCCCAGGTTCAAGCGATTCTCCTACCTCAGCCTCCCAAGTAGCTGGGATTACAGTTGCCACCACACCTGGCTAATTTTTGTATTTTTAGTAGAGACGAGGTTTCGCCGTGTTGGCCAGGCTGGTCTCAAACTCCTGACCTCACGTGATCCTCCCACCTCTGCCCCCCAAAGTGCTGGGATTACAGGCATGAGCTACCATGCCCAGCCTTTAAAATTATGATTATAAACATAACATGATATTTTGACGATTATTTTCTTGATCATTCCTTGTTTTAATCATGCTTAAGGCCAGGCATGTTGGCTTATGCTTGTAATCCAGCATTTTCGAAGGCCAAGGTGGGCAGATCACTTGAGTCCAGGAGTTTGTGACCAGCCTGGGCAAAATGGAAAAACCCCATCTTTACCAAAAATATAAAACATTAGCTGAGCATGGTGGCATGTGCCTATAGTCCCAGCTACTCGGGAGGCTGAGACAGGAGAATCTCTTGAACGTGTATGGCAGACATTGCAGTGAGGCACACACCATCATGCCCGGCTAATTTTTGTATTTTTAGTAGAGACGAGGTTTTGCCACGTTGGCCAGGCTGCTCTCGAACTCCTGACCTCACATGATCCTCCTGCCTCTGCCCCCCAAAGTGCTGGGATTACAGGCATGAGCCACTGCACCCGGCTAGAATTTTTAACTTGTTAATTCACTAACTATTATGAGTTCAGCTAGTCATATAGCCTGGAAATGTCATTTCAATTAACGTAATACAAAATTCCTGTAATACAACAGCAGCAAATATACCTAATGTCACTGAATTGTACTCTTAAAAATGGTTAAGGCCGGGTGTGATAGTTCATGCCTGTAATCCCACCTACTCAGGAGGCCGAGGTAGGATGGATCCCTTGAGCCAAGGAGTTTGAGGCTACAGTAGGCTGTGATCAGGCCACTGTACCCCAGTCTGGGTGACAGAGGGAGACTTCCCCTCTTTAATTAAAACAAAAGGCTGGGCACAATGGCTTGTGCCTGTAATCCCAGAACTTTGAGAGGCTGAGGTGGGTGGATCACTTGAGGCCAGGCGTTCGAGACCAGCCTGGCCAACATGACAAAACCTCGTCTCTACTAAAAATACAAAAATTAGCTGGGCATAGTGGTGCATGCCTGTAATCCCAGCTACTTGGGAGGCTGAGGCAGGAGAATCCCTTGAATCCAGGAGGCAGAGGTTGCAGTGAACAAGATCGCGTCACTGCACTCAAGCCTGGGTGACAGAGCGAGACTTTGCCTCAAAAAAAATAAAAATAAAAATAAATTTTAAAAAACAAAACAAAACTGGCCAGGTGCAGTGGCTCACGCCACTAATCCCAGCACTTTGGGAAGCTGAGGTGGGTGGATCATTTGAGGTCAGGAGTTCAAGACCAGCCCGGCCAACGTGGTGAAACCCCATCTCTACTAAAAATACAAAAATTACCCGGGTGTGGTGGTATGCACCTATAATCCCAGATACCCGGGAGCCTAAGGCAGTAGAATTGCTTGAACCTGGAAGACAGAGATTGCAGTGAGCTGAGATCATGCCACTGCACTCCAGCCTGGGCAATGGAGTGAGACTCCGTCTCAAAAATAATAAATAAAATAAGAGTAAATTAGGGGCCGGGTGCAGTGGTTCACAAGCCTGTAATCCCAGCACTTTGGGATGCTGAGGCGGGCGGATCACCTGAGGTCAGGAGTTTGAGACCAGCCTGGCCAACATGGTAAAATCCTGTCTCTACTGAAAATGCAAAAAATAGCTGGGCACAGTGTCGCACATCTGTAAGCCCAGCTACTTGGGAGGCTGAGGCAGGAGAATCACTTGAACCTGAAAAGTGGAGTTTGCAGTGAGCCGAGATCGTGCTAGTACACTCCAGCCTGGGCAACAGAGCCTGATTCCATCTCAAAAAAAAAAAAAAGAAAGAAAAGTAAATTAGGTATTTTACCACAATTTTTTTAAAATCAGTAAATAGGCATGAGTGCTTCAAAATAAGAGTGCAGTGAAATCATCATCAAATTACTGATTCTTCTTTGGATCACAGTTATTTATTTATTTATTTATTTATTTATTTATTTATTTATTTTGAGATGGAATCTCACTCTGTTGCCCAGGCTGGAGTGCCGTGGTGCGATCTCTGCCCACTGCAACCTCCACCTCCCAGGTTCAAGGGACTCTCCTGCCTCAGCCTCCCAAGTAGCTGGAATTACAGGCACACACCACTACACCCAGCTAATTTTTGTATTTTTAGTAGAGACAGGGTTTCACCATGTTGGCCAGGCTAGTCTTGAACTCCTGACCTCAGGTAATCCACCCACCTCAGCCTCCCAAAGTGCTGGGATTACAGGAATGAGCCACCGTGCCTGGCCTTATTCTTTGAACAGATAAATATGACAATGTTTACCCAGGATGCTGAGTGGACAGTTAGCTTAATCATTTACAAGAAGCATTCAGGATTTGTAACCTGACTTGGAAATTCTGAATATTATTAATTTTTGACATTTATTATTTTAATCTTAGTGATTTGGGTACTTTTATTAAATAAAAATTGATTTCATGTATTCATTTTTAAATGTTTGTAAACTTTAAAAATGGATGCATCAAGGTATGCATCATGTAAATTGATGTATAGTTATTCCTTTTTTTTCTAGAATGATCTTTGCTGAGTGTTCCCCCAACACTTGCCCATGTGGCGAGCAATGCTGTAACCAGAGGATACAAAGGCATGAATGGGTGCAATGTCTAGAACGATTTCGAGCTGAGGAAAAAGGTTGGGGAATCAGAACCAAAGAGCCCCTAAAAGCTGGGCAGTTCATCATTGAATACCTAGGGGAGGTTGTCAGCGAACAGGAATTCAGGTACAGTGGTAAATGATGGTATTCTAATAAAATGCAAAGGTATAAGATTAGAATGGAGAATGGAAGATTCAAAATTTACTTTCATCTACTCTTTAATTGCCTTTCAATCATTTATCTTCTCTTTAGGAACAGGATGATTGAGCAGTATCATAATCACAGTGACCACTACTGCCTGAACCTGGATAGTGGGATGGTGATTGACAGTTACCGCATGGGAAATGAGGCCCGCTTCATCAACCACAGCTGTGACCCAAATTGTGAAATGCAGAAATGGTAAGGAAGCAGGAAAAGTTGAAGCCAAGAATCCAACAGAATAGGCATTGAGTGCAGCAAGGGATTGATCTTTCCACAGTGTCAGTCAGCTTACACAAAGCAGCTCAGGCTATTCCCCATTACCCCAGATCCCATGGGCAGAGTAAGCTTCATTTCACCCTAACTTCTCACTCCCAGACAGATATTTTTGTTTTTATTTGTGTTTTGTTTTTATGTTTGTTTGTTTTGCTTGTTTGGTGTTTTTGTTTGTTGTTTGTCATGCAAGTAGTTTCAGGATTTATGTCCTAGAAAAATGTAATAATGATAATAATGATAGCCAGGGTGGTGGTATGCGCCTGTAGTCTCAGCTATTTGAGAGGTTGAGGTGAGAGGAGCACTTGAGCCCAGGAGTTTGAGGCCAGTCTGGACAAAACAGCAAGAAAAAATCAGAAATAAAAAATAATAATGGGTCGGGTGCGTTGGCTCATGCCTGTAATCCCAGCACTTTGGGAGGCCAAGGTGGGCGGATCACGAGGTCAAGAGTTTGAGACCAGCCTGACCAACATGGTGAAACCCATCTCTACTAAAAATACAAAACTTAGCCAGGCATGGTAGCGTGCACCTGTAATCCCAGCTACTTGGGAGGCTGAGGCAGGAGAACTGCTTGAACTTGGAAGGCTGAGGTTGCAGTGAGCTGAGATCACACCAGTGTACTCCAACCTGGGTGACAGAGCAAGACTCCATCTCGAAAAAATGATAATATTAATAATACCTAATATTTATTGAGTTCTTATGTGCTAGGCACTGTGTTACATGGATCTTCTCATATCAGTTCATTCAGCCACTCTACTGCATGCTTATTACATACCTGGTGCATTTCTCACAAAGAGAAATAAAAATAAGTAAATGGAGGTCCCTTCTCCTCAAACATGATTAGCATCTAATTGAGAAGCAAAAAAATCACACCTAAAAAACAATTTTAAAAAGATTATATGAGGATACTGTGAACAACTTTGGGGTTTTTTGTTAAGTTTTTAAAAATTATAATTCATATACAGAGAAATACCTAGATCTTAAGTGTACATTTCCATTAATTTTTTCAAATGTATACACCCATATAACCCACACCCCTATGAAAATATGACACACTTTATCATTTCAGAAAGTTACCTTTTAAGTCGATCTCCCAGTCCCCCAAGGCAAGCGCTGATCTGATTTCCATTGCCACAGATGAGTTTTACCTATTCCAGAACTTCATGTGAATATATTATTTTGTGTCTGGCCTCTTTCATGTTAAAAACATGTTTTTGCAGTTCATCCATGTTGAATGCATTAGTGGTTTGTTGCTTTTTAATGTGGAGTTAATACTTCTTTGTGTGAATTTGCCACAGTTTATCAATTACTGTGAACAACTTTATATTTGAAAAGTTAGACAAAATGAACAAATTCTTTGAAAAACATTCCGGCCAGGCACGGTGGCTCACTCCTATATTCCCAGCACTTTGGGAAGCCGAGGTGGGTGGAACACGAGGTCAGGAGTTCAAGACTAGCCTGGCCAAGATGGTGAAACCCCATCTCTACCAAAAATACAAAAATTAGCCGGGCGTGGTGGTGGGCGCTTGTAATCCCAGCTACTCAGGAGGCTGTGGCAGAGAATCGCTTGATCCCGCGAGGCGGAGGTTGCAGTGAGCTAAGATCGCGCCACTGCACTCCAGCCTGGGCTACAGAGCAAGACTCAGTCTCGGCCGGGCGCGGTGGCTCACGCCTGTAATCCCAGCGCTTTGGGAGGCCGAGGCGGGCGGATCACAAGGTCAGGAGATCGAGACCATCCTGGCTAACACAATGAAACCCCGTCTCCACTAAAAATACAAAAAATTAGCCGGGCGCGGTTGTGGGCGCCTGTAGTCCCAGCTACTCGGGAGGCTGAGGCAGGAGAATGGCGTGAACCCGGGAGGCGGAGCTTGCAGTGAGCCGAGATCGCGCCACTGCACTCCAGCCTGGGCGACAGAGCGAGACTCCGTCTCAAAAAAAAAAAAAAAAAAAAAAGACTCAGTCTCAAAAGAAAAAGAAAAACATACCTTTCCAAACATGACATAAGACAAAATAGAAAATCTGCACATGTACCCCCAAAATTGAAAATATAACTAAAAATATCTAACAAAAGAACCTGGAGAACCGGATGTCTTCACTGATAATTCTTCCACATACTTAAAGAACGATTAGGCTAGGCGTGGTGGCTCACACCTGCAATCCCAGCACTTAGGGAGGTAGAGGTAGGGGGATTGCTTGAGCCCAGGAGTTCAAGACCAGCCTGGGCAAGATGGTGAGACCTGTCTCAACAAAAATTTTAAGATAAAATTTAAATATTAGCTGAGTGTGATGGTGCTACTTGGGAGACTGAGGTGAGAGGATCGCCTGAGCCCAGAAGTTCAAGGCTATAGTTTTCTGTGATGATGCAACTGCACTCCAGCCTGGGTGACAGAGACCCTGTGTCTATTAAAAAAAATGAAGACAAGAAGAAATAATGGCAGTACCACTTATAAACTCTTTGCTTCTATAAAACTAGCGTTACCTTCTTCTAAAGCCTAACCAGGATGTTAACAGAAAGAAAAAATATAGGCCAATGTCTTCCATGAACATAGACACAAAAATCCTAAATAAAATATCAACAAATAAAATTTAACAATAAATACAAAGGTTAATACATCATGGCTATGTGGGGTTTATTCCAGGAATAAAAGATTGTTTGGTTTAACATTCAAAAATCAGTGTAAACCAATGTAATTTTATCACATGAACAGACTAAAGACATACTGTCTCAATAGAAGCAGAAAAAGCATTAAACAGTATTCAGTGCTCATTCGTAATTAAAACTCAGCAAACTAGGAATAAAAAGGAACTAACAAATCTGCTAAAGGGCATCCAGTTTTTAAAAATCTTTAGCTACCATTGTACATAAATAAGGATATCCACTGTCACATTTACATTTGAAGATTCTAACCAATACAATAAGAAAAGGAAAAAAGTATAAAGATTAGAAATGAAAAAAATTTAACTACCGTTATTCACAGATGACATTATTATACACATGGAAATTACTACAGATATAAGTGAATTTAGTAAGATTAATGGAAAGATGGTCAGTATATAAAAATTAATGTATTGAGTACATTTTAATATATTAGCAACAACCAAGTAGAAAGTGAAATTTAAAAACTATTACAAGGCCAGGTGCAGTGGCTTATGCCTATAATCCCAGCACTTTGGGAGGCCGAGGAGAGCAGATCACGAGGTCAGGAGTTCGAGACCACCCTAGCCAACATGATGACTGAAACCCTGTCTCTACTAAAAATACAAAAATTAGCTGGCTGTGGTGGCACATGCCTGTAGTCCCAGCTATTGGAGGCTGAAGCAGGAGAATTGCTTCAACCCAGGAGGCAGAGGTTACAGTGAGCCAAGATCACGCCACTGCACTCCAGCCTGTGCGACACAGCAAGATTCCGTGTCAAAATAAATAAATAAAAACCAATACAATTTACAATAGCTTCATAAAAGCTATTGTAACTAGTCCCTAAGAATAAATCTTATGAAAGTTTGTAGGATCTCTATACTGGAAGCTGTCAGATGTTGGGAAAAAATAAAGATGACCTAAATTAATGGAAAAATATGCGATGTTCAAGGGTTGAGTGTTGGTAAATTTGTTTTTAAGTGAAAGGAAGTTTGTTAAGAAAGTAAAGGAATAAAAGAAAAGAAAGGCTATTCCATAAACAGAGCAGCCCCAAGGGCTGCTGGTTGCCCATCTGTATGGTTCTTTATAGATTATATGCTTAGGGTGGAGTATACATGAGTTTTCTGGGAAAGTGGTGGACAGTTCCCAGACCTAAGGGTTCCTTCAATTTTTAGACCATATAGGGTCACTTCCTGACGTTGCTATAGTGTTTGTAAACTGTCATAGCACTGATGGGAGTGTAGTAGTGAGAATGACCAGACGTCACTCTCTTTGCCATCTTGGTTTTGGTGGGTTTTGGCCGGCTTCTTTACTGCAACCTGTTTTGTCAGCAAGGCCTTTATGACCTGTATTTTGGCCAACCTCCTATCTTATCCTGTAACTAAGGATGCTTAACCTACTGGGAATGCAACCCAGCAGATCTCAGCCTAATTTTACCCAACCTCTATACAAGATGGAGTCGCTCTGGTTTAAATGCTTCTGACATTTTCCCCCTCCCTTTTATAAGAGAACCCTTAATCCTCAGGGGTAAACAGGGATAAAGATCCATCTTTAGCAGTTTCTTCAGGTTGAATAAGGGTGATGATATTCCTGCCTATTAGGGTCTCTTGTATCCAAGTCGTAGAGAAGAGCTCAGTCATAAAGCATCAGTATGAGTAAGGGCCATTCATAGTTCTGACAAAAGGTGATATCACAGGTCAGGAACCCTGTACAGGGACTGTGTGGAAAAAGTATGACGCCAGTTTTCCCAAGCGGCTTTTATTGGCTCTCTCAGCCAAGTTTGGTTCCTTAATATAAAGCACTCCATTCCAATCAAAGCCTTGGTAAAATAACCAGTTTCTCCAATTGTGTCAACTGGTTTCCAGATTTTGGAGAAATCAGGTAGAGAGAAACAAACATGCTTCAAATTTTGTTCACAGGAGTTTTACTCAATTGTTAAGAGCTGTCAATATGCCGGGCATGGTGGCTTATGCCTATAATCCCAGCACTTTGGGAGGCTGAGGCAGGTGGATCACCTGAGGTCAGGAGTTTGAGACTAGCCTGGCCAAAATGGTGAAACCCCATCTCTTAAAAATACATTAAAAAATCAGCTAGGCATAGTGGTGTACACCTGTAGTCCTAGCTATTCAGGAGGCTGAGGCAGGAGAATCGTTTGAACCCAGGAGGTGGAGGTTGCAGTGAGCTGAGATTGTGTCACTGCACTCCAGCTTGAGCAACAAGAGCAAAACTCCATCTCAAAAAAAAACACAAAGCTGTCAATAACTCAAAAGTTTGCTTGACTCAAAAGTCAGCCAATCATTGTTGCAGTCTATTTCCTTTGGGTCGTGGGTCCCCTAAGTATCATCCCTTTGTGGTCGCCAGAAAGATGCCGGAAAGGGGTTCTGATCCAGACTCCAAGGGAGGGTTCTTGGATTTTGCACAAGAAAGAATTAAAGGCCGGGCGCGGTGGCTCAAGCCTGTAATCCCAGCACTTTGGGAGGCCGAGACGGGCGGATCACGAGGTCAGGAGATCGAGACCATCCTGGCTAACACGGTGAAACCCCGTCTCTATTAAGAAATACAAAAAACTAGCCGGGCGAGGTGGCGGGCGCCTGTAGTCCCAGCTACTCTGGAGGTTGAGGCCGGAGAATGGCGTAAACCCGGGAGGCGGAGCTTGCAGTGAGCTGAGATCCGGCCACTGCACTCCAGCCTGGGTGACAGAGCGAGACTCCGTCTCAAAAAAAAAAAAAAAAAAAAAAGAAAGAATTAAAGATGGGTCCATAGAATAAAATGAAAGCAAGTTTATTAAGAAAGTCAAGGCATAAAATAACGGCTACTCCATAGGCGTAGAGCAGCCCTTTTTTTTTTTAAGACAGAGCTGGAGTACAGTGGTATGATCTTGGCTCACTGCAGCCTCCTCCTCCCAGGTTCATGCCATTCACCTGCCTCAGCCTCCTGAGTAGCTGCGACTACAGGCATACACCACCATGCCTGGCTAATTTTTTTGTATTTTTTATAGAGACAGGGTTGTACCATGTTGGCCAGGCTGGTCTTCAACTCCTAGACTCAATAAATCAGCCCGATTCAGCCTTCCAAAGTGTTGGGATTACAAGTGTGAGCCACCAAGCTGGACCTGACAATCCAGTCTTTAAAATAGGTAAAAGAATAGATACTTTAAAAAAGAATATAAAAGTGGTCAATAAATATACAGAAGCACTTAATATGTTAGATACAGTTATTAGGGGAAATATTAAACTAAATTGGAAAACCACTACATACCCTCCAAAATGTCAAAAATTAAAGACTGACAGTATTGGCAAGGGTAGAGCAGCATAAATGCTCTTAGATTTGCTGGTAGAAGTGTAAATTGGTATACACACTTTCAAAAAATGGCACAACCTACCAAAGCTAAACGTATCCAGTAAACCAGCAACTCTAGTCCTAAGTATATCCCCAACGGAAATGAGTGTTTATGCCAGACTTATGCAAGAACATCAACTAGAAGATATCTTTTCCCCCCTTTTTTTGGAGACAGGGTCTCACTCTGTCACCAGGGTTGAAGTACAGTGGGACGATCTTGACTCACTGCAACCTCGGCTTCCCAAGTAGCTGGGACCATAGGCGCATGCCACCATGCCCGGCTAATTTTTGTATATTTTGATAGAGATGGAGTTTTGCCATGTTGCCCAGGCTGGTCTCAAACTCCTGGGCTCAAGCAATCCTCATTCCTCAGGCTCCCAGAGTGCTGGGATTACAGGTATGAGCCACCACACCTGGCCAGAAGATACCTTTTTTTGGTTTTCTGTTTTTGTTTTTTTGAGACAGAACCTTGCTCTGTCACCCAGGCTGGAGTGCAGTGGTGCCATTTTGGCTCACCACAACTTCCACCTCCTGGGTTCAAGCGATTCTCGTGCCTCAGCCTCCTGAGTAGCTGTAACTAAAGGCATGCATCCCTACACCTGGCTAATTTTTATATTTTTAGTAGAGACAGTGTTTTGCCATGTTGTCCAGACTGGTCTTGAACTCCTGACCTCAAGTGATCTGCCCGCCTAGGCCTCCCAAAGTGCTGGGATTACAGGCGTGAGGATAGGTGACAGATCAACACTGTCTCAAAAGAAAAGTTACAGTATATATCAGTAGTCAGCAAGCTTGTTGGCTTTGTACCTGTAAAACTTTATTTACAAAGATGGGAGCAGTGGCCTGTGGACCAGAGTTTGCCAACTCCTGGTATACATTTCAAATGCTTTCTGCAGCTGGACTCAGTGGGTCATGCCTGTAATCACAGCACTTTGGGAGGCCAAGGCAGGCAGATCACCTGAGCTCAGGAGTTTGAGACCAGCCCGGGCAACATGGCGAAACCCTGTCTTTACTAACATTACAAAAATTAGCTGGACATGGTGGCACATGCCTGTAGTCCCACCAGCTACTCAGGAAGCTGAGGTGGGAGGATCGCTTGAGCCAGGGAGGCAGAGGTTGCAGTAAGCTGAGATTGCGCCACTGTACTCCAGCCTGTATGAGAGTGAGATCCTGTTTAAAAATAAAAATTAGCCAGGTGCAGTGGCTCACGCCTATAATCCCAGCATTTTGGGAAGCTAAGGCAGGCGGATCACCAGAGGTCAGGAGTTGGAGACCAGCCTGACCAACATGGAGAAACCCTGTCTCTACTAAAAATACAAAATTAGGCATAGTGACATGTGCCTGTAATCCCAGCTACTTGGGAGGCTGAGGCAGGAGAATGGCTTGAACCCAGGAGGCAGAGGTTGCAGTGAGCCGAGTTCGTGCCATTGCACTCCAGCCTGGGCAACAAGAGCAAAACTCCATCTCAAAAAAAAAAAGTTAAATTAAATTTTTTTTAAAAATGCTTTCTGAATTCAGGAAAGAAAAATACTAAAAACTAAAAATTTTTGACAAGGTTACATATAATAGGGCAGGATCTAACCCTTAATGTATTCCACACTGGTAAGGAGACAAGAACTAAGGAGTCAAACGGCCTGGGTTTTAATCCCCTGGGTTTGAATGCCACTTAATTGCTATATAACCATAAACAAACCCTGAGGCATATATACTTCATATATAAAATAGATATCATAATGCCTATCTGGTAAGATTGGTTTTTTTTCTATAGGATTGCTTTGAGAATTAATGATATAACTTGTTATGAGTATGGCATGGTAGTTAAGATTTTGAAGCCAGAATGTCTTAATTTGAAACTTGATTCCTCAACTTATTAACTGTGTAACTTTGGGCAAGTTTCAAACTCTATGTGACTCAGTTTTCTTATTTGTAGTATGAGGGCTATAATAACTAATAATAGTACATATTTTTATATAATTGTTAGGAGGATGAAATTAGTTAATATAAAATATTATAAAAAACACTCAGTAAATGTTAGCCATAATGATGATGACTATATTCTTTTTTTTTTAATATATTGAGATAAGGTCTCACTATGTTGCCCAGGTGAGTCACAAACTCCTAAAACACAGCCGAGCGCGGTGGCTCATGCCTGTAATCCCAGCACTTTGGGAGGCCAAGGTGGGTGGATCATGAGCTCAGGAGATTGAGACCATACTGGCCAATATGGTGAAACCCTGTCTCTACTAAAAATACGAAAAATTAGCTGGGCGTGGTGGCACATGCCCGTAGTCCCACCAGCTACTCAGGAAGCTGAAGTAGGAGAATCGCTTGAACCCGGGAGTTGGAGGTTGCAGTGAGCCGAGATTGTGCCACTGCACTCCAGCCTGGAGACAGAGCGAAAAAACAAAAACACAAAAATCAAAAAAACACATAAAATACTAAATGATCATTACCTTACGTATAATAGAACAAGAGAGGCACTCACGTGATAGATATTGGTAAAACTGGAAGATTTGTATAGGTAAGCCATAAAAAGTAATTTTAATTCATTTAATAAGTGAACTAAAGCCTTTTTTTTTTTTAATTTTATTTTTGAGACTGAGTCTCGCTCTGTTGCCCAGGCTGGAATGCAGTGGCATGATCTCAGCTCACTGCAACCTCTACCTCAGGGATTCAAGTCATTCTCCTGCCTCAGCCTCCCAAGTAGCTGGGATTACAGGCATGTGCCACCATGCCCAGCTAGTTTTTGTTTGTTTCTTTGTTTCTTTCTTTGTTTTCTTGAGACGGAGTCTCGCCCTGTTGCCCAGGCTAGAGTGCAGTGGCGGGATCTCGGCTCACCGCAACCTCCGCCTCCTGGGTTCAAGTGATTCTCCTGCCTCAGCCTCCTGAGTAGCTGGGAGTATAGGCACGTGCCACCATGCCTGGCTAGTGTGTGTGTGTGTGTGTGTGTGTGTGTGTGTGTGTGTGTGTGTGTGATGGAGTCTCACTCTGTCGCCCAGGCTGGAGTGCAGTGGTGCAATCTTGACTCACTGCAACCTCTGCCTCCCGGGTTCAAACGATTCTTCTGCCTCAGCCTCCTGAGTAGCTGGGATTATGGGTGCATGCCACCATGCCCAGCTAATTTTCGTGTTTTTAGTAGAGATGGGGTTTCACCATATTGGTCAAACTGGTCTCAAACTCCTGACCTCATGATCTGCCTGCCTCGGCCTCCCAAAGTGCTGGGATTATAGATGTGAGCCACCCCACCCGGCCTTAATTTTTGTTTTTGTTTTTTGTTGTTGTTGTTGTTGTTTTTTTTTGAGACAGAGTCTTGCTCTGTCGCCCAGGCTAGAGTGCAGTGTCGCCATCTCGGCTCACTGCAAGCTCTGCCCCCTGGGTTCATGCCATTCTCCTGCCTCAGCCTCCCGAGTAGCTGGGACTACAGGCGCCCGCCACCATGCCTGGCTAATTTTTTTGTATTTTTAGTAGAGACGGGGTTTCACCATGTTAGCCAGGATGGTCTCGATCTCCTGACCTTGTGATCCGCCTGCCTCGGCCTCCCAAGTGCTGGGATTACAGGCTTGAGCCACTGTGCCCGGCCAATTTTTGTATTTTTAGTAGAGACAGGGTTTCACTGTGTTGGCCAGGCTGGTCTTGAACTCCTGACCTTGTGATCTGCCCTCAGCCTCCCAAAATGCTGGGATTACAGGTGTGAGCCACCGCGTGTGGCCTTGCCCGGCTAATTTTTATATTTTTAGTAGAGACAGTTTTGCCATGTCAGCCGCACTGGTCTCAAACTCCTGACCTCAGGTGACCCACCTGCCTAGGCCTCCCAAAGTGCTAGGATTACAGGCGTGAGCTACCGCGCTGGTCTGGTCTCGAACTCTTGGCCTCAGGTGATCCTCCCACCTCAACCTCCCAAAGTGCTGGGATTACAGGTGAGCCATAATTTAGAAGGACTCTGAATACCAAGCAGGAAAACTTAAAGCCTAATTGACAACACAGACCATGTCTTCAAGAAAAATTATTTAGGATTCTTACTCTGGCAGTATTATACAGGCTGCCAAGGATAGAAAAGAGATTGAAAGTGGAGGCCGGGCTTGGTGGCTCATGCCTGTAATCCTAGCACTTTGGGAGGCCGAGGCGGGCAGATCACCTGAGGTCAGGAGTTCAAGACCAGCCTGGCCAACATGGTGAAACCCCGTCTCTACTAAAAATACGAAAATCAGCCAAGTGTGGTGGCTTTCGCCTTTAATCCCAGCTACTCAGGAGGCTGAGGCAGGAAAATCACTTGAACTGGGGAAGCAGAGCTTGCAGTGAACTGAGATCACACCACTGCACTCCAGCCTGGGCAACAGAGGACGCTCTGTCTCAAAAAAAAGAAAAAAAAAATCCAGCCTTTATAACTGTTTTCTCTCTTTACAGGTCTGTTAATGGAGTATACCGGATTGGACTCTATGCTCTTAAAGATATGCCAGCTGGGACTGAACTCACTTATGATTATAACTTTCATTCCTTCAATGTGGAAAAACAGGTAAGAATAATAAATCCTAGAGGGAGATTGGACTTTATCCCTTACAATGCTGTAATAACATGAGCTTTTAGTAAACATGATTGACTTGGAGCCATTAAGAAGTATGTGAGAGGCTGGACACTGGTTCATACCTTTAATCCCAGCACTTTGTGAGGCTGATGTGGGCAGATCACTTGAGCTCAGAATTTCAAGACCAGCCTGGCCAACATGACAAAACCCCATCTATCAAAAATACAAAGATTAGCTGGACATGGTGACATGCACCTGTAATCCCAGTTTCTTGGAGGCTAAGGCAGGAGAATTGCTTCAACCCTGGAGGCGGAGGTTGCATTACATTGAGCCGAGATTGCACCACTGCACTCCGGCCTGGGTGACAAAGCCAGACTAACTGTGTCTCAAAAAAAAAAAAAAAGTGTATGGGAGGTCAGGCGCAATGACTCACTCCTGTAATCCCAGCACTTTGCAAGGCTGAGGCAAGCGGATTGCTTGTAGTCTAGGAGTTCAAGACCAGCATGGGTAACATGGTGAAACCCTGTGCCTACCAAAAAAATACAAAAACTAGCCAAGTGTGGTCGCACGTGCCTGTGGTCCCAGCTACTTGGGAGGCTGAGGTGGGAAGATTGCTTGAGCCCAGAAGGTGAAGGTTGCAGTGAGCCAGGACCACACCAATGCACTGCAGCCTGTCAAACAGAGCAAGACCCTGTCTCAAACACAAAAAAAGAAAAAGAGGTTGGATGTGGTGGCTCACACCTGTAATCCCGGCACTTTGGGTGGCCAAGGCAGGCAAATCACGAGGTCGGGAGTTTGAGATCAGCCTGACCAATATGGTGAAACCCCATCTCTACTAAAAATACAAAAATCAGCTGGGCATGGTGGTGCACACTTATAGTCCCAGCTACTCATGAGGCTGAGGCAGAAGAATCGCTTGAACCCAGGAGGTGGAGGTTGCAGAGATCGCGCCAATGCACTCCAGCCTGGGCAACAGAGTGAGATTCTAGCTCAAAAAAAAAAAAAGAAAAGAATAAAGGAAGAGAAGAATTACATGGGAGCCTGGGCACAGTAGTGCATACTTACCTATAGTCCCAGATACTCAAGAGGCTGAGGCAGGAGGATCACTTGAGCCCAGGAGTTCAAGGCCAACCTGGGCCACAGAACGGGACCCCTTCTCTAAAATGATTAAAATTTTTTGTTATTAAGACAGGATCTTGTTCTGTGGCCCACACTAGAATGCAGTGATGTGATCATGGCTCACCACAGCCTTTATCTCCTGGGCTTAAGCAGTCTTCCCACCATACCCTTCTGAGTACCTGGGACCACAGGCGTGCACCACTGTGCCTTGCTAATTTTTTTTTTTTTTAATTTTTTGTAGAGATGGTGTCTCCTTCTTTTGTCCAGGCTGGTCACAAACTCCTGGACTCAAGCGATTCTCCCACCTCAGCCTCCCACAGTGCTGGGATTACAGACCTGAGCCACCATGCCCAGCCAAATTTTTTAATTAAGTGCTTGCTTTGCCAGCATATATACTAAAATTGGAAAGATACGAAGAAGATTAGCATGGCCCCTATGCAAGGATGACAAACAGATTACTGAAGCATTTCATGTTTGGTTTTTTTAATTAATTTTTTTTTGAGACAGTCTCGCTCTGTCGCCCAGGCTGGAGTGCAGTGGTGTGATCTCGGCTTGCTGCAAGCTCTGCCTCCCAGGTTCACTCCATTCTCCTGCCTCAGCCTCCCAAAAGTAGCTGAGACTATAGGCACCTGCCACCATGCCCGGCTAATTTTTTGTATTTTTTTAGTAGAGGTGGGATTTCACTGTGTTAGCCAGAATAGTCTCGATCTCCTGACCTCGTGATCCGCCCACCTTGGCCTCCCAAAGTGCTGGGATTACAGGCGTGAGCCACGACACCTGGCTGTTTTAAAAATTTGTTTTAAAGAAGTATATAGGAGAGGACAGTTTTTCACTCTGTACACCACCTGTCTCGGATACATAGTGCCCAATTACTTTGAAGAAAGAGATTGCCCTGTTGTTTTTGGTCTCCACTCAGTTGTTAACTTTTCTGGGGAAGAAGTTTTCCTAAAATTTAATCCATCCTTTCTATTCCAGTGGAAACCCGTTTCTATTTATACTCTCAATCAGTTGTTTTCCCATATATGCAGATTTCTTGATTTATACTTAATGTGTGTCCAAATGCTCAGACATCCTTTTTAAGCTAGTAAATGAAACTGCAAGCTAAAAAAAAAAATTATTCTCAGTTGGTCACAGTGGCTCACACCTGTAATCCCAGCACTTTGGGAGGCCAAGGTGGGAGAGCTGCTTGAGCCCTGGAGTTCGAGACCAACCTGCTCAACATGGCGAAACCCTGTCTCTACACAAAATACAAAAATTAGCCTGGCATAGTGGCATGCACCTGTAATGTCAGCTACTGGAGAGGCTGAGATAGGAGGATCAGTTGAGCCCAGGAGGTTGAGACTGCAGTGAGCCATGATTGTACTACTGTACTTCAGCCTGAATGACAGGAAAGACCGTGTCTCAAAAAAATAAAAATAAAAAAATTATTCTCTCTCTTCAAAGCAACTTTGTAAGTGTGGATTTGAGAAATGTCGAGGAATCATCGGAGGCAAGAGTCAGCGTGTGAATGGACTCAGCAGCAGCAAAAACAGCCAGCCCATGGCCACACACAAAAAATCTGGACGGTCAAAAGAGAAGAGAAAGTCTAAGCACAAGCTGAAGAAACGGGTGAATAATTATCTAATGACTTTCCCCAAAAGCTATTTATGAGATGCTTAGAGGCAATTGCTGGAATAAGGGAATTACCAGAGGGTGGCATCTTAAGAGTGGTTTTAATATTCTTGGAGATTATTTCTGACTGATATTTTTTTAAATCTCTAATCTGATCCATCTCTTTTTCAGAGAGGCCATCTCTCTGAGGAACCCAATGAAAATATCAATACCCCAACTAGATTGACCCCCCAATTACAGATGAAGCCCATGTCCAATCGTGAAAGGTAAAAAGGAAATACTCTTATCCATGTTCCCTTTAAGTTATATGATTGCTTATCTGTGTAAAAAATTATGAAACTTCTATATTGTTGATCCACTTTCTTTTGTCTTAAGCCAAAGGGTTCAGGGGATCTGTGAACTTGGATGGAGGAAATACATTCTTTTTTTTGAGATGGAGTCTCGCTGTGTTGCCCAGGCTGGAGTGCAGTGGTGCAATCTTGGCTCACTGCAGGCTCCACCTCCCGGGTTCATGCCATTCTCCTACCTCAGGCTCCTGAGTAGCTGGGACTACAGGCACCTGCCATCACGCCTGGCTAATTTTTTTTTTTTTTTTTGTATTTTTTTAGTAGAGATGGGGTTTCACTGTGTTAGCCAGGATGGTCTCGATCTGACCTTGTGATCCACCTGCCTTGGCCTCCCAAAGTGCTGCGATTTCAGGCATGAGCCACCGTGCCTGACCGAGGAAATACATTCTTTTTTTTTTTTTTTTGAGACGGAGTCTCGCTCTGTCGCCCAGGCTGGAGTGCAGTGGCCAGATCTCAGCTCACTGCAAGCTCCGCCTCCCGGGTTTACGCCATTCTCCTGCCTCAGCCTCCCGGGTAGCTGGGACTACAGGCACCCGCCACCTCGCCCGGCTAGTTTTTTGTATTTTTTAGTAGAGACGGGGTTTCACCGTGTTAGCCAGGATGGTCTCGATCTCCTGACCTCGTGATCCGCCCGTCTCGGCCTCCCAAAGTGCTGGGATTACAGGCTTGAGCCACCGCGCCCGGCCGGAAATACATTCTTATCTCACCTAATTTCCTTTTTTTTTTTTTGTAGTGCGGGGTTCTCACACTGTCGCCCAGGCTGGAATGCAGAGGCCTGGCTCACTGCAATCATGGTTTAATGCAGCCTCCAATTCCTGGGCTTAGGTGATCCCCCTGCCTCATCCTTCCAAGTAGCTGGGGCTGCAGGCACCTGCCACCACACCTGGCTAATTTTTTTTTTATTTTTAATTTTTTGTAGAGACAAAGTCTCACTGTGTTGCCCAGGTTGGTCCTAAACTCCTGGGCTCAAGCTATCCTCCTGCACTGACCTCCCAAGGCACCGGGATTACAGATATGAGCCAACACACCAGACCATCTTATGTTCCCTAATTTCTAAATGAAATAACATTTCCACATATCCCTGTAGACCCCTCTACTCAGGAGGCTGAGGCAGGAAAATTACTTGAGCCCAGGAATTCAAGACCATCTTGGGCAACATGGAAAGGCCTTGCTTTTTTTTTTTTTCTTCTTTTTAGACAGAGTCTTGCTCTGCAATGTGCCTTTGCAGTGCAATGGCATGATCTCAGCTCACTGCACCCTCCAACTCCCGGGTTCAAGCGATTCTCCTGCCTTAGCCTCCTGAGTAGCTGGGATTACAGGTGCACTCCACCACACCCAGCTAGTTTTTGTACTTTTAATAGAAATGGGGTTTCACCATATTGGCCAGACTGGCCTCGAACTCCTGACTTCAGTTGATCCACCTACCTCGGCCTCCCAAAGTCCTAGGATTACAGGCATGAGCCACCATGCCTGGCCCAAAATTTTTAAATAATTTAAATTTTTTGAAGTAATTTAAAAATAATTGTTCAAAGAATCGTTCCATAGGCTTCATCAGACTGTCAAAGGAATTCGTGGTAGAGAAAAAATTAAGAATACCTGCTTTGGCTGGGCGCAGTGGCTCATGCCTGTAATCCCACCACTTTGGGAGGCCAAGGCAGGCGGATCACCTGAGTTTGGGAGTTTGAGACCAGCCTGACTAACATGGAGAAACCCCGTCTCTACTAAAAATTAGCCAGGCATGGTGGTGCATGCCTGTAATCTCAGCTACTCAGGAGGCTAAGTCAGGAGAATTGCTCGAACCCGGGAGGCGGAGGTTGCAGTGAACTGAGATCGCACCATTACGCTCTAGCCTGGGCAACATGAGCGAAACTCCGTCTCAAAAAAATAAAAAATAAAAAAAAAAACAGAATACCTGCTTTGTTGACATGTTAACAGAGCAATAGAAAGGATCTTTGGTGGTAATTTCTGCTGTTCACTGTATTCAGATAAGAATTGTCCCTTTTGGAAGCAAACAAGTGAGTATGTCCTATTTGTTGAAAGTTTATCCTTATTTATAACCATTGTGTAATTTTAGCCCCTTTCATTCTATTTCCCTTTGAGTCAGAGAAATTTTAAATTTCGGAAAAACCAGTCCAGTGGTTCTCTACTTTGGCTGCCTATTAACATAGGCAGCTTTGAAAAACTCCCACGGCCCAGGCCACACCCTAGACCACTTAAATCTGAATTTGCAGAGGTAGAACCCAGGTATCAGTAGTTTATATCAGTAGTTTATCAGACTTTATAAAGTCTCCCAGGGGATTCCAATGTGCAGGAACTAGAAAATTAGTCTGATCTCCATTTAAGTGAGAAGTGAGACACATACCTTGAGATTTATCCAAGATCACATCTATTTACATATGTCCTATTGTGGAAATTGAATAATGGAATCATCAAAATTGTATAGGATCAGTCAAGATACACATAACTCATTTAAGTTTAGGAAACCAGGGCCAGGCACGGTGGCTCACGCCACCACTGTAATCCCAGCACTTTGGGAGGCCAAGGTGGGCGGATCACCTGATGTCAGGAGTTCAAGACCAGCCTGGCCAACATGGGGAAACCCTGTCTCTACTAAAAATACAAAAATTAGCTGGGCGTGGTGGCAGGCGCCTATAACCCCAGCTACTCAGGAGACTGAGACAAGAGAATCGCTTGAACCCAGGAAGCGGAGGTTGCAGTGAGCCGAAATCACGCCACTGCACTCCAGCCTGTGTGACAGAGGGAGACTTCAACTCAAAAAAAAAATAGTAAGTTTAGGGAACCATATGGCAGCACTGCACCTAAGCCCAGTGCCTATCCATGTTACATATCTTTGCCTTTATTTGCCAGTCCAGTTCTCCTTGTTATAGCTGATCCTAAGACCCTACTTCATCTTGACAACTATATTTAGAATTTGTACAAATAAATCTCTGCCTTCTGGTCAGGCTGTTTCACTTGCCAGCATTTTTGCAACCTTTAATTGTTGCTTGCCAGATGTATGTAAATATTACATGTTTTACGTAATGTAAAAAAAGTCAAGATACAAAATTGAATAATGCTTTGCCCATATAATTATCTTTACAACAGTTCAATTCACGTATATCATCTAACAATGACTTCCACAGAGTAGACATGTAATAAATGCTTATTTAATTAATGAATAAAGGAAGATTTTTTTCCTTCCTTTCAGGAACTTTGTATTAAAGCATCATGTATTCTTGGTCCGAAACTGGGAGAAGATTCATCAAAAACAGGAGGAAGTAAAGCACACCAGTGATAATATTCACTCAGCATCATTATATACCCGTTGGAATGGGATCTGCCGAGATGATGGGAATATCAAGTCTGGTAAGGCATTTGAAACATTTTTCTTTCTTTATTTTTTGAGACAGAGTTTCACTCTTGTTGCCCAGACTGGAGTGCAATGGCACGATCTCAGCTCACTGCAACCTCTTCCTCCTGGATTCAAGCAATTATGCTGCCTCAGCCTCCCGAGTAGCTGGGATTACAGGTGCTCGGCTAATTTTTGTATTTTTAGTAGAGAGGGGGTTTCACCATGTTGGCCAGGCTGGTCTCCAAACTCCTGACCTCAGGTGATTGACCTGCCTCAGCCTCCCAGAGTGCTGGGATTACAGACGTAAGCCACCACACCCCGCTGAAACATTTCTGTTAATTTATTTTAGTTGCTTTCCAGCAGATAATCTATTTAACAACTCCTTTTAGTATTGAACAAAAAAGTTATGATCCAAATATATACTCATCAGTCAGTAGTAATCTATCCACCCCAGTTCTTCAACTTTCCTCTCTTCAGGGAATAGAAAGAAACCTCCTCCTACAGCCTTTCAAACGTGACCTATAGTCTGAAATAGTCATTAGGTATCAGATAGATAGTGGGCCCTCTTTGTTACTTCCTACCTTGAAAATAACTTGCAGACAGAGTAAATAGTGATACCAAGGCCAGGCGCGGTGGCTCAAGCCTGTAATCCCAGCACTTTGGGAGGCCGAGACTGGTGGATCACGAGGTCAGGAGATCGAGACCATCCTGGCTAACACGGTGAAACCCCGTCTCTACTAAAAAATACAAAAAAAAACACCTAGCCGGGCGAGGTGGCGGGTGCCTGTAGTCCCAGCTACTTGGGAGGCTGAGGCAGGAGAATGGCGTGAACCCGGGAGGCGGAGCTTGCAGTGAGCCGAGATCTGGCCATTGCACTCCAGCCTGGGTGACAGAGCAAGACTCCGTCTCAAAAAAAAAAAAAAATAGTGATACCAAATCCACTGGGGAAATTGGGGTGGGGGACGGGTAATTATCAGTGGGTGGACAGGTCATTATCAGTTTGAAGACCTTTTTATCTCACATTCAGATTCAGCTGGGGACGGGTCATTTCTCACATTCAGATTCAGTGGGGGACAGGTCATTATCAGTTTGAAGACCTTTTTTTCTCACATTCAGATTAGCACTGTAGTCACAAACCACCAGGTTTCCTTTTTCTAACCTTCATGCATGAATAATATAACAGCACTCCTGAGTTCAGATATTATCCAGAAGAGACTGAAAGCAGAGGAACTAGCATATCCAAGCATCCTTTCTAACTGAAAACAGTGTTCAAAAGATCATGCTCTTTTTTTTAATCCTTTCCTTCTTCCCCTGAAAAGATAGAAGGAATTCTGTGTGATGTGTGAGGGATATGCTCAATGCTAACTAGATATAAAAATTTGTCCAGAATCTTACATCCTGTCGATGATTTGATTGGCATAAATTCTTTGAACTTATATCCTAACGAGTTTGCTTCTTCTGATAATAACAGATATCATTTACAGAATACTTACATGTCAGGTACTGAGCTAAACACATTAAAGGCATTATGTCATTTAACCTGCATTATTTCCTCATGAGGGAAGTACTACCATTATTCCCATTTTATGTTTGAGAAGCTGACACATGGGTTAAATAACTTGCCCAAGATCACACAGCTGATAAGCAGTGATGCCAGAATTCAGATGCTGATAGATTGATTTTGAAGCCCAGACTTACAACTACTATACTGTGTTGCATTTGAGCACTAAGTTAAGGTCCCTCTTGCAGCATTTTGTCTCCAGTAAATTCCAGTGTTTCCTGATTTCTCATTACAGAAGATAGAACTCTGTGCCCACTAATCTACTTAATCACTTCAGGGGAAAGTAGAGCAAATGGCGGGAATCCATTGGGAAAGAGAAAGCCATGTAGAGCTCCTTGTTTCCTGAAACTTAATTTTCACTTTATTCTTCCAGATGTCTTCATGACCCAGTTCTCTGCCCTGCAGACAGCTCGATCTGTTCGAACAAGACGGTTGGCAGCTGCAGAGGAAAATATTGAAGTGGCTCGGGCAGCCCGCCTAGCCCAGATCTTCAAAGAAATTTGTGATGGTATCATCTCTTATAAAGGTGACTATAACCACCTTCAAATTCGTTCTTTTTTCTTTTTTCTTTTTATTTTTTAATAAATAGAGATAGGGTCTTGCTGTATTGCCCAGGCTAGTCTCAGACTCCTGGGCTCAAGTGATCCTTCTGTCTAGGCCTCCCAAAGTGTTGGGATTACAGGTGTAAGCCACAGCTCGTGGGCATTTCTTTTCTTTTTAATTTCTTTTTCTGTCCCCTGATTCTCTTTGATTTTATAGTGGCTTTTTGCAGTTTTGTTAACCTAAGGATGTAAAGAGGAAAATGTGGACCAAACTGCCCTAAGATGTAAGATGTAAAGTTTTGAATTTTGAGGCACCTATTCCATTTACATTCCCAAATTAAATCACACTCTCTGCATTCTCTTTTTTTTTTTTTTTTTTTTTTTTTTTTTTTTTTTTTGAGATGGAGGTCTCGCTGTGTTGCCCAGGCTGGTCTTGAACTCCTGGCCTCAAGCGCTCCTTCTACCTCGACCTACCAAAGTTCTGGGATTATAGGCATGAGCCACCATGTCTGTCCTGCATTCTCAAGTAGGCTCATCTGACCGAACATGAAACTGCAGTAAGTATATCTACCATGTCACTGCATTATGAGCATGAAACACAGCCTTTTTTACTCTCTAGTGAAATTGCCAGAAATTAAGTATGGAGTATGGTAGCAAATGAGAAGTGGCCCCTCACCATAAATTCCATTTTCATAATACAGAGTAACTGTTACAGGAAAAATCAATTACAGAAAATATTCACAGTACAGTACTAAATTATTCAGTATCTGGAATTTAATTGGATCCATACCCAACAGAGTAATAGTAATTTTTTTTTTTTTTTTTTTTTAAGACCGAGTCTCACTCTGTTGCTCAGGCTGAAGTGCAGTGGCGCGATCTGGGCTCACTGCAAGCTCCGCCTCCCGGGTTCATGCCATTCTCCTGCCTTAGCCTCCTGAGTAGCTGGGACTACAGGCACCTGCCACCACACCCGGCTAATTTTTTTGTATTTTTAGTAGAGACGGGGTTTCACTGTGTTGGCCAGGATGGTCTCGATCTCATGATCCGCCCACCTCGGCCTCCCAAAGTGCTGGGATTACAGGCGTGAGCCACCGTGCCCGGCCAGTACTTTTTGTATTTATTATTATTTTATTTTATTGTTTTTTTTTGAGACGAAGTCTCGCTCTGTGGCCCAGGCTGGAGTGCAGTGGCATGATCTTGGCTCACTGCAACCTCCGCTTCCCGGGTTGCAGCAATTCTTCTGCCTCAGCCTTCTGAGCAGCTGGGACTACAGGTGCACACCACCACACCCGGCAAAGTTTTGTATTTTTTAGTGGAGACAGGGTTTCACCACGTTGACCAGGCTGGTCTTGAACTCTTGACCTCGTGATCCACCCATCTCGGCCTCCCAAAATGCTGGGATTACAGATGTGAGCCACCATGCCCGGCCTTTATTTTTATTGTGTTAGACAGGGTCTCAGTCTGTCACCCAGGTTAGAGTTCAGTGGTGCAATCTTGGCTGACCGCATCCTCCACCTCATGGGTTCAGATTATTTTCCCACCTCAGCCTCCTGAGTAGCTGGGACCTCAGGTGTGCGCCACCATGCCTGGCTAATTTTTGTATTTTTGGTAGTGAGATGGGGTTTCAACATGTTAGCCAAGCCGTTTTCGACCTCCTGACCTTAAGTTATCTGCCCACCTCAGCTGCCAAAAGTGCTGGGATTACAGGCGTGAGCCACTGCACCCCACCAAATTTTTTTTTTTTTTTTGAGACAGAGTCTCATTCTGTCACCCAGGCTGGAGTGCAGTGGCGCAATCTTGGCTCACTGCAACTTCTGCCTCCTGGGTTCAAGCAGTTCTGCCTCAGCCTCCCAAGTAGCTGGGATTGCAGGCGTGTGCCACCACGACCAGCTAATTTTTCTTTTCTTTTCTTTTTTTTTTTATATTTTTAGTAGAGACAGGGTTTCACCATGTTGGCCAGGATGGTCTCAATCTCTTGACCTCATGATCTGCCCACCTCGGCCTCCCAAAGTGCTGGGATTATAGGCGTGTGCCAGTGCGCCCGGCGTTTTTTTTTTTCTTTTTCTTTTTCCTTTTTTTTTTAAAGACAGAGTCCCGCTCTGTTGCCCAGGCTGGAGTGAAGTGGCGTGATCTCTGTTCACTGCAACCTCCACCTCCCGGGTTCAAGTGACTCTCCTGCCTCAGCCTCCTGAGTAGCTGGGACTACAGGTGCCTGCCACCACGCCTGGCTAATTTTTTTATTTTTAGTAGAGACGGAGTTTCCCCATGTTAGCCAGGATGGTCTTGATCTCCTGACCTCATGATCCGCCCGCCTTGACCTCTCAAAGTGTTGGGATTACAGATGTAAGCCACCGCGCCCATCCCCAGCCAAACAAATTACTATTAATTAAGGACAGTTAATGAGAACTAGAAAACACTTTTCAGATAAGATGTTCTTTTTGCTATTGTAAGATTTATTGAGTAGTAATTTGCCCTAAGCAGATTACTCTCAATAAGTTCCCATCTCTCATTTTTCTTTTTTTTTTTTTTTGAGGCGGAGTCTCGCTCTGTCGCCCAGGCTGGAGTGCAGTGGCGCGATCTCGGCTCACTGCAAGCTCCGCCTCCCGGGTTCCCGCCATTCTCCTGCCTCAGCCTCCCGAGTAGCTGGGACTACAGGCGCCGCCACCACGCCCGGCTAATTTTTTTGTATTTTTAGTGGAGACGGGGTTTCATTGTGTTAGCCAGGATGGTCTCGATCTCCTGACCTCGTGATCCGCCCGCCTCGGCCTCCCAAAGTGCTGGGATTACAGGCTTGAGCCACCACGCCCGGCCCTCTCATTTTTCATAGGAAGTTCTTCTCATTACCCAACTAACATCGTGCTACCTTTCAAGCAGATACAACTATATCTTTCATATCCTAGGCAATCTTAGAACTATCATTTGCTCCCTGCCTTTACCTACATATCTGAAAAGGTGGATTTTTCACAGGCCTTAAAAAGACTTGGATTTTTGGTCAGGTGCATTGGCTCACGCCTGTAATCCCAGCACTTTGGGAGGCCAAGGCAAGTGGATCACCTGAGGGTCAGGAGTTCAAGACTAGCCTGGCCAACATGGTGAAACCCTGTCTCTTTTAAAAATACAAAAATTGGCCGGGCGTGGTGGCTCACACCTGTAATCCCTGCACTTTGGGAGGCCAAGGTGGGCAGATCATGAGGTCAGGAGATCAAGACCATCCTGGCTAACACGGTGAAACCCCATCTCTACTAAAAATACAAAAAATTAGCCAGGTGCGGTAGCGGGCGCCTGTAGTCCCAGCTACTCGGGAGGCTGGGGCAGGAGAATGGTGTGAACCCAGGAGGCGGCGCTTTCAGTGAGCCCAGATCGTGCCACTGGACTCCAGCCTGGGCGACAGAGCAAGACTCTGTCTCAAAAAAAAAAAAAATTAGCCGGGCGTGGGGGTACACACCTGTACTCCTAGCTACTCAGGAGGCTGAGACAGAAGAATCGCTTAAACCCAGGAGATAGAGATTGCAGTGAGCCAAGATCATGCCACTGCACTCCAGCCTGGGTGACAAGGGTGAGACTCTGTCTCAAAAAAAAAAAAAAAAAAAAAGACTTGGATTTTTCTCTCACTTTTAATTTGAGGGATTCTCCTCTTCCAGTTAGGAGATGCTTGCCTCCCTTGTATGGTAGAGTCTTTCTACTAAACCTCACATTCTTTTGCAGATTCTTCCCGGCAAGCACTGGCAGCTCCACTTTTGAACCTTCCCCCAAAGAAAAAGTAGGTTCACATTTGTGGGAATCATCTGAGTTTTTAAAAAGTGCTAAGTGTGCCAGATTGACACCCTGGCTTTGTGTTCCAGGAATGCTGATTATTATGAGAAGATCTCTGATCCCCTAGATCTTATCACCATAGAGAAGCAGATCCTCATTGGTTACTATAAGACAGTGGAAGCTTTTGATGCTGACATGCTCAAAGTCTTTCGGAATGCTGAGGTATTTTTCACTGACTTCAAACAGATTTCACAAGTTTGTTCTGAAGAGAATTCGTATAGAAGTTTAAGATTTTTATCCTCCATCTATCAGCCATCTATCAGCCATATTTCTGGTTGGAAAAGCCAGTCATTTTTATTGAGTACCCTTGGGGTATGTGTTACAGTATACTAAATATTATAGAAGGCTATGTATGAAGACATTGATATGACTAGAATGGAAGGTTAAATCATTCCCCCTCAAAAAAATAATTTTTGTAAAAAACTGATTTAGTATTAAACCTTTATGACTGCATTATATAGATATTTCAATACATTTTACTAATATCTGTAGTTTCTTTCCTCAAAATAAGTACATGTGAAATATTCAGAAATATGTGTAGGTAAATGTTTTATATATATATGTGTATGTATGTGTGTGTGTGTGTGTATATATATATTTTTTTTTTTAATGAGACAGAGTCTTGCTCTGTCACCCAGGCTGGAGTGCAATGGCATGATCTCGGCTCATTGCAACCTCCGCCTGCCTCCCGGGTTCAAGCAATTCTCCTGCTTCAGCCTCCTGAGTAGCTGGGATTACAGGCGCCTGCCACCATGCCTGGCTAATTTTGTATTTTTAGTAGAGACAGGGTTTCAGCATGTTGGCCAGGCTGGTCTTGAACTCCTGACCTCAGGTGATCTGCCCACCTTGGCCTCCCAGAGTGTTGGGATTACAGGCGTGAGCCACGGCGCCTGGCCAGTAATATATCTTGAGGATGGAATTGAGGAGTATCACAGTGATAGATTATGGAATAGCTGAAGCTCATTGGAGAGAAAGTGGCCTTGAACTGATTTAAAGGACAGGATGGACTATTGTATGGTGCATAGAAGAGAGGAGATTATTCAGTAATTTTGACATACCTTGGAGAGGTGTTTGGAAGAAAAAAGCGCCTACTAGATAAAGGAATAATTGGCCGGGTGCGGTGGCTCACGCCTGTAATCCCAGCACTTTGGGAGGCCGAGGCAGGCAAATCACAAGGTCAGGAGATCGAGACCACGGTGAAACCCTGTCTCTACTAAAAATACAAAAAACTAGCCGGGCGAGGTGGCGGGCGCCTGTAGTCCCAGCTACTCGGGAGGCTGGGGCAGGAGAATGGCGTGAACCCAGGAGGCGGAGCTTGCAGTGAGCCAGGATCGCGCCACTGCACTCCAGCTTGGGCGACAGAGCAAGACTCCGTCTCAAAAAAAAAAACAAACAACAACAACAAAAAAAAAGGAATAATTGAAGTTGAAAGACGAAATGAGAAAGAAAAATAGACAAGCGAGAGAAGAATTAGAGCAATCTCAAATTGTAACATTCTTCCTACTGAAACCCACCTTCCATATAGATTCAACACCTGTAGATCTGTCACAGATATCCACAAGACAAAGGTGTATGTTGAACTTCTACACTACATTATGCTTGTGACATTAATTCATATTTCATGATCTCTGTGTATTTGACCTTGTGGACAAGGAGGCCCGTGACAGAATTGAATGACAGGTCAATTGAGCAAATGAAAAAACAACTTGGCCGGGCGCGGTGGCTCAAGCCTGTAATCCCAGCACTTTGGGAGGCTCAGACGGGCGGATCACGAGGTCAGGAGATCGAGACCATCCAGGCTAACACGGTGAAACCCCGTCTCTACTAAAAAAATACAAAAAACTAGCCGGGCGAGGTGGCGGGCGCCTGTAGTCCCAGCTACTCAGGAGGCTGAGGCAGGAGAATGGTGTAAACCCGGGAGGCGGAGCTTGCAGTGAGCTGAGATCCGGCCACTGCACTCCAGCCTGGGCGACAGAGCGAGACTCCGTCTCAAAAAAAAAAAAAAAAAAAAAAAGAAAAAATAACTTGCAGATTCTAACTTGAATTTATTTTAGTTCAGTTTAAGTTGTTACCAACTGTCTGGCAGTATATTTGATACTATTGAAAATCTGTTAACCAAAATGGGAGGGTAAAGAAAGTCATGCTACCTCTTCAGGTAAATCGTTAAGCCAAATTGAGAGGACCAAACATGATTTCTTTATTTGCTTTCTTCAGAAGTACTATGGGCGTAAATCCCCAATTGGGAGAGATGTTTGCCGTCTACGAAAGGCCTATTACAATGCCCGGCATGAGGCATCAGCCCAAATCGATGAGATTGTGGGAGAGACAGCAAGTGAGGCAGACAGCAGTGAGACCTCAGTCTCTGAAAAGGAGAATGGGCATGAGAAGGACGACGATGTTATTCGCTGTATCTGTGGCCTCTACAAGGATGAAGGTCTCATGATCCAGTGTGACAAGTGCATGGTGAGGGTCAGGAAATGAAGCAGAAGCTTGGTCCTGATGAGCATGGTGACCATATTCAAAGAAGAAGCCCATGCCTCTTTTGGATTGGCTTGAAAGGCTTTTTATGAACTGTAACTTAGCCTTGGTTTCTGTTAGGTTTCTATGTTTACCATATTGCCTTTCTCCTCTTATCTCTCTTTCTTTCACTTTATCCTTCCCTTCTTTTTCTTTCCTTCTCTCCTCTCTTCTTGTTTTTTTGTTTTGTTTATAAGATAGGATCTTGCTGTGTCGCCCACACTGGAGTGCAGTGGCATGATCTCAGCTCACTGCACCTCTGCCTCCCAGGCTCAAGCAGTCCTCCCACCTCAGCCTCTCGAGTAGCTGGGATTACAGGCATGCGCCACCATGCTCAGCTAATTTTTTTTTGTAGAAATGGGGTTTCACCATGTTGCCCAGGCTGGTCTTGAACTGCTGAGCTCAAGTGATCTGCCCACCTCAGCCTCCCAAAGTGTTGGGATTACAGGCATGAGCCACCACGCCTGGCTCTTTCCTTTTTTCTGCCCACTTTTCACTGTACACTTCTCACATAATCTGGATCAAGGAGAATGACAGTATTTTATATAGTGCTTTGCCTTTTGAATCATTAGTGATAGTATACTCTATTAGTATGAATCCTCTGAGAGAGTGAAATATGTTAATACAGGTAGGGCTCCTGATGAAGGAGTCAAAGCCTGAATTTGAGCCCTAGTGTCCCCACTAATATATGTGAACACATAACTTTATGTGTAAAGTGGCTGTAAGTAACACATAGGATTGTTGGGAGGATAAAGTTAGACAGGGGTAAATAAAAACATTTTGTACCTGTAAAGCCTTTCAGAATAGCCATAGCATTTACTTAAATTACTTAGTAATAGTTTAGTAGTCTATCCATTTGTTTTCCTATTCTCTCTCCATCTCCCCATTTTATTTGCCCGGATCTACAGATTATGAGCCAATCTGTATACTTTTGCTCAGAAAAGTCATTATTCTGTTTTCCTCCTATTTTATCATTTATCTCCAATATCTCATTCGCCCAGTTATCACTTAGTTCCTCTTTTACTTTACCCTGACCTATTGCTAATTTTTTATTCTGGGCTCCCAGGACACTCTCAGTAAGTCATAGCCTCCATGTTCCCCCAAACTGTATGTTTTTCTGCAGGTATGGCAGCACTGTGATTGTATGGGAGTGAACTCAGATGTGGAGCACTACCTTTGTGAGCAGTGTGACCCAAGGCCTGTGGACAGGGTAAGCTTCCCCTCATAAAACTCTGATCTATAAGTAGGAGAGGTATCACATGGTATCTTACCTGTCCTGCTCCTGCTTTGCAGAATTTCCTTTAATTAGTTGTTCAACGTCTCTGGGCCTTGGCTTCTTAAACTTTACAATAAGGGTCATAATTCTGTTCTTCCCTATTTCAGGAGTATGATCAAAGGGAAAATAAAATACTTAGAAATCTGTGGAAGGAATGGCACTAGATAAAACTAAGGTTTTTGGCCGGGCACGGTCACTCATGCCTGTAATCCTAGCACATTGGGAGGCTAAGGTGGATGGATTGCCTGAGCTCAGGAGTTCGAGACCAGCCTGGGCAACACGGTGAAACCCCGTCTCTACTAAAATACAAAAAAAAAATTAGCCAGGCGTGGTGGCATGCGCCTGTAGTCTCAGGTACTTGGGCGACTGAGGCAAAAGAATTGCTAGAAACCTGGAGGCAGGTGTTGCAGTGAGTCGAGATCACACCAGTGCACTCCAGCCTGGGCGACAGAGCAAGACTCCATCTCTTAAAAAAAAAAAAAAAACAAAAAAACAGGCCGGGCGGGGTGGATCATGAGGTCAGGAGTTCGAGACCAGCCTGGCCAAGATGGTGAAACCCCATCTCTACTAAAAATTCAAAACTTAGCTGGGCACGGTGGCGGTGTGTGCCTGTAATCCCAGCTACTCAGGAGTCTGAGGCAGAAGAATCACTTGAACCTGGGAGATGGAGGTTGCAGTGAGCTGAGATCACACCACTGCGCTCTAGCCTAGGCAACAGAGCAAGACTCTGTCTCAAAAAAAAAAAAAAGAAAAAGGCTGGGCGTGATGGCTCAGGCCTATAATCCCAGCATTTTGGGAGGCCGAGGCAGGCAGATCACAAGGTCAAGAGATCAAGACCATCCTCGGCCGGGCGCAGTGGCTCATGGCTGCAATCCCAGCACTTTGAGAGGCCGACGCCAGTGGATCATGAGGTCAGGAGTTTAAGACCCTGTCTTGAAACCCTGTCTCTACTAAAACTACAAAAAAAATTAGCCGGGTGCAGTGGCAGGTGCCTGTAATCCCAGCTATTTGGGAGTCTGAGGCAGGAGAATCACTTGAACCTGGGCGGCAGAGGTTGCAGTGAGCCAAGATCATGCCACTGCACTCTAGCCTGGGTGACAGAGTGAGACTCAGTCTCAAAAAAAAAAAAAAAAAAAAAGACCATCCTGGCCAACATGGTGAAACCCCATCTCTACTAAAAATACAAAAATTAGCTGGGTGTGGTGTTGCGTGCCTGTAGTCCCAGCTACTCGGGGGGCTGAAGCAGGAGAATCACTTGAATCTGGAGGCAGAAGTTGCATTGAGCCAAGATTGCACCACTGTACCCCAACCTGGCGACAGAGCAAGACTCCGTTTCAAAAAAAAAACAGAAACAAAACTGAGGTTTTTATAAACACTATCAGATGTCCATGAAAGGAATAGCTTATAGAATCCAGAACTTGGTATTCTTAACGTCATTTATGTTAGACAGTGGTTTAAGTGAGAAGAGCACTGGACTCAGAATCAGCAAACGTTAGTGTTAGGCTCACTTCATAGGAGAGAGGGTGGGTGGCTTGCCTAAGTCATTAAGTGGGTTCTTGGCTTGGCTCTGCTATCTTTATATGTGTGATTTTGGGCAAGTCAATTTTTAAAAAGAAGAGATTTAGAAAGTATTTCTTAACAGTGTTGCTGTTGTCATGTTTAGGTGCATAGTTCTTATTGTGATGGATGCATTTCAGAATGTTTGGCTTCCTTGGACCCTGGGCATTAAATACCAGTAGTATTACCCAATCATTGTAATAATTAGTCTCCCTTAACACATTTTCATATGGCCCCTAGATTACATAGAGCAACTACACAATTAGTGCTTCATAAAACATAGATTGAGATACTTAGCCTATCACTTTTGTCCTCTACCTTCGCTTTTCCAGGTTTAACAACTGTAGTTGCTTTCATCTTTTTTGTATATCTGTGATATATTGAAATGACTAAACAGTAAGTTTTGATTGATTGAGAATTCTAGGTTTTAGTTCTTTTTCTCTCCTGAAGAGAAATAAGTAGGCTGAATGTAGTAATTCCAGCCCTTATACATTGGCTTTCTGCTCCTATCAGGAGGTTCCCATGATCCCTCGGCCCCACTATGCCCAACCTGGCTGTGTCTACTTCATCTGTTTGCTCCGAGATGACTTGCTGCTTCGTCAGGGTATGTATTACAGGAGCTAACTCTACTTGTCAGAGGTGACCTTTCTGTATAGTAGGAAGTCTCTACTGTCTCCTTCATAGTCATTGTCTCCGTACAGCCTTGAATAGCAATAAAATGTAAGTTTTTATATCTGCAGTCCTTGTGCTTACATGCATCACCTCTCCATCAAATAATACTAATTTGAAATGATAGACATGTTATAAAGCTAATTTTAAGACTCAAAAACACATAGGAAGCTCAAGAAATAGAATGCCTACCTTATATTATTGTCGTAGTCTAGAATTGATTATCATCACTTAACACTGCTGCTTTTAGCTCTCTGTATTTATACTGTTTCCGATTATGAGTTCTATGTAGATCCTGAGTCAAATAGATGCCTAACAGAATTCATACAAGAATCATTTTATGTTTCTTCTGTGTTCTGGGTCTTCCTAGGTGACTGTGTTTATCTGATGAGGGATAGTCGGCGCACCCCTGATGGCCACCCGGTCCGTCAGTCCTATCGACTGTTATCTCACATTAACCGAGATAAACTTGACATCTTTCGCATTGAGAAACTTTGGAAGAATGAAAAGTATGTGCTGAGGTCCTGTCCTTTTCTTCCAGCCATGCTGTACCAGCGGAGCTGAATGTTCACTAGGATCTTGCTAATCAGTTAAACCTCTCCCTTCTCACTTTTCCTTTTTTAGAGAGGAACGGTTTGCCTTTGGTCATCATTATTTCCGTCCCCACGAAACACACCACTCTCCATCCCGTCGGTTCTATCATAATGAACTATTTCGGGTGCCACTGTATGAGATCATTCCTTTGGAGGCTGTAGTGGGGACCTGCTGTGTGTTGGACCTTTATACGTATTGTAAAGGTAAGTGATCTGGGCTAGTTAAAAAATGACCTCGGGGAGGCAGCCATCTTGCTGTTGCCGCGTGCTGGTGTTGGAGGACCCTCCCTGCTTCAGATTTACCAACAGCATGAATCAAGAAAAGTTAGCCAAACTTCAGGCTCAGGTCCGGATAGGGGGCAAGGGTACAGCTCGCAGAAAGAAGAAGGTGGTATACAGAACAGCTACAGCTGATGACAAAAAGCTTCAGAGTTCTCTAAAAAAACTGGCTGTGAATAATATAGCTGGTATTGAAGAGGTGAACATGATTAAAGATGATGGGACAGTTATTCATTTCAACAATCCCAAAGTCCAAGCTTCCCTTTCTGCTAACACCTTTGCAATTACTGGTCATGCAGAAGCCAAACCAATCACAGAAATGTTTCCTGGAATATTAAGTCAGCTTGGTGCTGACAGTTTAACAAGCCTTAGGAAGTTAGCTGAACAGTTCCCACGGCAAGTCTTGGACAGTAAAGCACCAAAACCAGAAGACATTGATGAGGAGGATGATGATGTTCCAGATCTTGTAGAAAATTTTGATGAGGCATCAAAGAATGAAGCTAACTAAAAGTTTGGTTTTTGGAAGCTGGCATGGACTAGATTTAACAAATCAGCTATGTGGTTCCAAAGTTTTACAGACACAGAGAACATCACCTGTTACTAGTTCAGTAATATAAATATTTTGTATATTAATAATGCTGTTTGTTCAGCATTTTTCAGTCATTTGATTTTGCATTTTGCACTTCCTCCCAGGATATTTTTTTGGTCAAAATATGAAGTATTGGTGCAGTTTGAGGGTGTTTTGTTTTTTTGATTCCTGGTTTTTTTGTTTTTTGTTTGGGGTATTTTTGGTGTATGTATGTTTATGTATGTGTGTGGGTATGTGTGTATACAGTGGAGAGCAAATTGGAAAACAGTTCTATTTATCCTCCTCCCTCCCCAGTAGAAATAAAAAAAAAATCTTTAAAAAAAAAAAAAAATGACCTCGGCCAAGTACAGTGGCTCACGCCAGTAATCTCAGCAGTGTGGGAGGCTGAGGCAGGCAGATTGCTTAAACCCAGGAGTTTGAGACCAGCCTGGCCAACATGGCAAAACTCTGCCTCTATAGCCAGGCATGGCACTGTGGGCCTGTAGTCCCAGCTTCTGCGAGAATTGCTAAGCCTGGGAGGCAGAGGTTGCAGTGAGCCAGGATTGCACCACTGCACTCCAACCTGTGCAACAGAATGAGACCCTGCCTAAAAAAAAAAAAAAAAAAAAATGACCTCAATGACCTCATGTCTCCTGTTCATTGCCCACCCCATTCTTGTTGTCTGTATATGATGAAAGATTCTCCAAGCTTAGCTATGAAACTTTAGAGAGCTATACTATATTTTTCCTTTCTTTTACCTGGTGCTTTATACTCAATAAACGTTTATTCTTTTTTATTAAATTTAGTTAATTTTCTTAATACTGTGTTCTAATTTCAAATTCCAGCTCCACCACATTTTATCTATGTTCCCTTGGGGAATTTACTTAATCTAAGTATCAATTTCCCATTGAAAATAAGGATTATTATCTATTTTAAAGAGTTCTTAAAAGATTATATAAAATAATCTACAAAAGCACTCAGCCTAGTTTATGGTTTAGAGTAAAAGCTCAATATATGTTATTTGTCATTATTAGCAGAGTTCAGTTGCGTAGACTGTTCTCTCAGAATCATAGCAAAATAGTCTAAAAGAATATGTATGTATTCCATTCCAAAACTGACAGACTGCTTGCAGTTCTGTGATGCTGATGAGTCCTCCTTGTCTCAGTTTAAAAGCGTTCATGGCCGGGCGCGGTGGCTCAAGCCTGTAATCCCAGCACTTTGGGAGGCCGAGACGGGCGGATCATGACGTCAGGAGATCGAGACCATCCTGGCTAACACGGTGAAACCCCGTCTCTACTAAAAAATACAAAAAACTAGCCGGGCGAGGTGGCGGGCGCCTGTAGTCCCAGCTACTCGGGAGGCTGAGGCAGGAGAATGGCGTGAACCCGGGAGGCGGAGCTTGCAGTGAGCTGAGATCCGGCCACTGCACTCCAGCCTGGGTGACAGAGCGAGACTCCGTCTCAAAAAAAAAAAAAAAAAAAAAAAAAAAAAGCGTTCATTTACAAATGTGCTTCCCTCAAATTTATACCTCTATTATTTTCTTGTAACTCCCCCATAACCTGCTCTGTTTTTCCCTGAAAATACTCCCTCACACATCCCTGCGGTACTCAGTTTACATTTTTGGTTTATTTCCATCCATTCTGCTGTATATTTACTTTATCTTTTGTTGACACTAGTGTCTGAGAACTCTTTGTCCAACAACTACCAAATGCTTAGTTGTCCTACCTCTTTAGCTACCATGTAGGGTTTTAAGGATCTAGCTGCTCTCCCATTGGTGTGTATGGGGTCTTTGGGCAGCTCAGGGGGAGAAATGGGGAAATAGGATTTCTTAACACTGGTTGGACCCATAGGGAGACCCAAAGGAGTGAAGGAGCAAGATGTGTACATCTGTGATTATCGGCTTGACAAGTCAGCACACCTGTTTTACAAGATCCACCGGAACCGCTATCCTGTCTGCACCAAACCCTATGCTTTTGATCACTTCCCCAAGAAGCTCACTCCCAAAAAAGATTTCTCGGTGAGTCTCCTTCCTTTCTTAACACTACATGTTAGGACAATCTGGTTCATGCATGAAATTCACTAAGCGAAAATCTTCATGTAGCTCTCTCTGCTTCTTCATCCAGATTCCATCCCAAGCTCTGAAAATCTCTGTCTCTATTTGGGACATTTGAACAGCATAAGTACATTTCCTCACATAGACTGTATCTCAGAAAATTGTTGATTATAGTGTTATACCTTTCCTCTTTTCTCTTTCGTCTGTTTAATCTTTGCTGTCGAGTCCCACATCTGTAGGTTTTTGTTTTGTTTTGTCTTTCACACCCATAATTTTAAGAAACAAGAACCCTGAAAAACGCCTTTTTTTCCTCTCATTGAGAACACACCTATAAAAGAAGAACCTTCACAGAAAATAATTCAGGGCTTTTTCTTTTTATGCCCGCATTAAAAATGGAAGACATGGTCATTATGTAAAATTTGTGAACATGGTGAAACCCTGTCTCTACTAAAAATACAAAAATTAGCCAGGTGTGGTGGCGTGTGCCTGTAATCCCACCTATTCAGGAGGCTGAGGCAGGAGAATCGCTTGAACCTGGAAGGCGGAGGTTGCAGTGAGCAGAGATCACGCCATTGCACTCCAACTTGGGTGACAGAGCGAGACTCCATCTCAAAACAATAACAAAACAAATAAAATTTGTGGTAGTGATGTTTATTGTGTAAACATCATGGTGACTCGTGTGTAATCTCAGCACTTTGGGAGGCCAAGGCAGGAGGATCACTTGAGCCCAGGAGTTTGAGGTTACAGTAAGCCGATTGTGCCACTGCACTCCAGTCTGAGTGACAGAGACCCTGTCTCAAAAAAAAAAAAAAAAAAAAAAAAAAAAATTAAGTATAGAAGCATTAAGAGGAAAAAAGTTATGTATATACTCCACTATCCAGAAAATAACCATTTTTAACATTTTCATTTTCAGACTTTTTCCTGTATATTTTTTCTTTCAAATTGTTGAGAACCGTGTGCCAGTTATATGTTTTGTCATTCATCATTCCATAAAGATTTTGCTCATCCATTCATCTGTTTGCTTTAATAAAACCCTGGCTGAGCTCCTCATTTTGAGTCTTCTTTTAGTGGGCCTGTCAAAATTCATAGCTGTCACCCTGGAATCCCTAGAAATAATCTAACCAGAGCCGGGCACGGTGGCTCACGCCTGTAATCCCAGAACTTTGGGAGGCCAAGGCAGGTGGATCACAAAGTCAGGAGATTGAGACCGGCCTGGCTGACATGGTGAAACCTCATCTCTACTAAAAATACAAAAATTAGCCAGGCATGGTGGTGCACGCCTGTAATCCCAGTTACTCGGGAGACTGAGGCAGAAGAGTTGCTTGAACCCAGAGGCAGAGATTGCAGTGAGCCAAGATTACGCCACTGCACTCCAGCCTGGCGACAGGGCAAGACTCCATCTCACAAAAAAAAAAGAAAAAAGGAAAGAAAAAGAAATAACCAGAAAACAAAGCAATACATTCCTGTTTTCCCTATTTTTTTTTTTTTTAATTTTCCAAACCATCTTTTGCATTCTCTGCCCACCACCAGGTCTTTCCTCACATCAAGACTTATTTGGTCTTGCTTGCTCAATCAATAGCTTACTGATTAGCTTTGAAACCCCAACCTTAACTACAGTCATGTGTAACATGTTTCAGTCAACATTGGACTGCGTATGCAACGGTGATCCCATAAGATTATAATGGAGCTGAAGAATTCTGTCCTGTCATCTAGTGATGTCATAGCTGTCGTAACATACTGCAATGTATTACCTTTTCTGTGTTTAGGTACACAATACTTAACATTGTATTACAACTACCTATAGTATTCAGTATAGTACTGTGCTGTATATATAGGATCGTAGCCTAGGAGCAATAGGCTATACTAAATAGCTTAGGTGTATAGTAGGCTATACTATCTAGGTTTGTGTAAGGACACTTTATGATGTTTACATAACAATCAAATCACCTGACGACATACTTCTCAGAACATATCCCCATTATTAAGTAACATATGACTGTATTTAAAAGGTGAAATGGAGTAGAGAAAATCGTGCACTTATCCCTCCCATTGACATCCTGGGAGCACAAAATGCTGATAATCATTGTGGCCTGCATATTAATAGAAGTACTAGATTTCTCATCTTAAAACAAAGTCACCCAAGTTGTCTACTGCCCTACTATGTTCCTTATCCTGAGTGGCCCCAGAGGAGAGCTAGCTTTCCCAGCTTCTACAATATGCTTACCTCTTCCTTTTCTTATCTGCAGCCTCATTACGTCCCAGACAACTACAAGAGGAATGGAGGACGGTAAGTCCTATGGGGGGATATGAGGATCCTAAGGGATTGACCAAGAGCTTGAATGGAGCAAGAAAACAAACAACTACCCACTCAGCTCCACTTCTAGGACTGGGTATTCTCTGCAGAATAGCCCAGGGTAGCGCCAGCACTATGGAAGAACTAAACTTCAGTAGATGTGGTCCCATTATGGAGCCTTAGTTGGAGCAACAGAGAGATGTGCAGAGATTTGAAACAGAACTCCAGACTCGGAAAAGTTTCTTTTAGATGTCTGTAAGCTTTCCCCATTACCTCAAGGTATATCAGCTCTTGGTGCCTCTATCAAGGAACAGATGTAGCGAGTACAGTTTTCACTGAGGTATGAACTATGGGTTCATAGTTTTCATTTTTGCTTATTTTGTACATGAGGATTATTCCTAAAGAAAGATGACAGAAGGCTTTTTCTTCAGTCTCCTCATCTGTTCAATGGGGGCATAACAACTGCTTTACCTACACCAATAGCTTACCATAAGGGAGAAAATATTAGACTATTGAGGTAAAAAAGGGAAGCAGGAAAATTTAAAACTCCATTTACATATTTATTATTGTAGTTGGATTATTGGCATCACAAGGTTGTGCTATACTTTTCTAGTCATGAAGCAGTCATTTAGAACCAGCTAAGCAATTTTATTAGCCCTTGTATATTTTATGGATTCCTATATCATTTGTGCATATTCCTAAGAGAAATAATAAAAATTGAATTTTACAAATAAAATTAAATTTCAGGTAAAGGTGGCCGGGCGCGGTGGCTCAAGCCTGTAATCCCAGCACTTTGGGAGGCCAAGACGGGCAGATCATGAGGTCAGGAGATCGAGACCATCCTGGCTAACATGGTGAAACCCCGTCTCTACTAAAATATACAAAAAACTAGCCGGGCGAGGTGGTGGGCGCCTGTAGTTCCAGCTACTCGGGAGGCTGAGGCAGGAGAATGGCGTAAACCCGGGAGGCAGAGCTTGCAGTGAGCTGAGATCCGGCCAGCGCGAGACTCCGTCTCAAAAAAAAAAAAAGAAAAAAAATTTCAGGTAAAGGTAGTGATTTGTTCAAATAATAATAAAGCAAAAATGAAAGTCAAGTTTCTTACCTCAAGCTCTAAGTGCTGGACTCCAGGATCTCAAGCCATCCTGAGATCTCCTTCCCTTCATTCCCTTTTCCTCCTCAAGTGTCTTGCACTAAATTCAAATATCCTTCTGGCAGATCATCCTGGAAGTCTGAGCGCTCAAAGCCACCCCTAAAAGACTTGGGCCAGGAGGATGATGCTCTACCCTTGATTGAAGAGGTTCTAGCCCGTCAAGAGCAAACAGCCAGTGAGATACCCAGCCTGGAGGAGCCAGAACGGGAGGGGGCCACTGCTAACATCAGTGAGGGTGAAAAAAAAACAGAGGAAAGTAGTCAAGAACCCCAATCAACCTGTACCCCTGAGGAACGACGGCATAACCAACGGGAACGACTCAACCAGATCTTGCTCAATCTCCTTGAAAAAATCCCTGGAAAAAATGGTAAGAATAATCAGGTTCATATCTAGGGTTTAAGATAAATGTGAAATGAGAGGGAATGGAAAAAAAAATTGTAATTACTGGTTCAGCATCCAAAATATTCTAAGAAAATGGTATAGTTCTTTCATAGGCTTGCTTTTAGTTATATCTTGGGAGTGAAACTGGAAGGTGAGATGATCTCCTCTAAAGAACCACGTTTTTCATGTAGGGCTGGAGGATGGTCTAAATTGCTTATAGGTCAGAAAAGGAATCATTGAGTTCCTGAGCTCTCCTTAGAGCTCAAATGTGGAATAAGGAGTAGGAGAGTGGTATTTTGATGAGCCTTCTTGGTTCTGTTTTCAGCCATTGATGTGACCTACTTGCTGGAGGAAGGATCAGGCAGGAAACTGCGAAGGCGTACTTTGTTTATCCCAGAAAACAGCTTTCGAAAGTGACCCTCAAAGAATGAGAACCTCAAGCATCTGGGATCCAGTGGACTGATTAGCTAATCAGTCCTGCCTCCTGCTCTCTGGGTATAGACCGGGGTGGAAAGGGTCTGTCCAGGCAAGGGGAATGGGGCCATGTTGTTGACATTAGGTACTTAATAAGCCTTGGAGCTAGTGGAGAGGGAGAGGAAGGGGTTCTGTCCAAGACAGTTCAGGTTAATTAATTTTCCTCTCCATTGCTTCACCTTAAGGGTTAATAATGTAGAGAGGAGGGAGAACCACACTGATGACCAGAACCTACTGGTACTTTATAGCATTTGCCCCTCCCCACAGCTTAGGTTTTTCTGTCATCCTCAGATCCCACAGACATTGCTAAGAAGCTACTTCCTATACCCAGGTATAACTCAAAATCCAAAGGGATAGGGCCAGGATCCCTATTCCTACCCCGTCTATTCTCTATTGGCTCCAAGAGCTACCCCAGAGACCTTAAACAGAAACAGTAGCTGGGGCTTCTTCCCAGATACCTGACTAGGGAAGTTTCTCTCTCCTTTCTTGCCCAACCAGGTCAAAGTAAAATGTGAGTTGACAGCTCAAAGCACTTGTAACTGCTGCCCCTTCCCTACCTCTACTCCCCAAAATGGAATCATGGGATAGGGAAGGCCCCCATGGGGTCAGAAGGGCACAGTAGTTCTTGCAATTATTTTTGTTTTACCCTTCATAACCTGTCGGACATATTTTTTTCTAATGAGAAAGCCAGGCCCCCACCAGCACACATGCTGTTTTTAATGCGCTGTAGTTCTTGTGTGTCTGCTGTGCTGTGCAAATGGAGATTCAGTTCAAAGTAAAATCATTTAAAAACCTACATAAAAAGAACTCTAAACCCACCCCGGCAACAAAAGTCACTACATAAACTGTTCAGCAGTATTCACCTATCAGAGTATTTGTTGTGAGTATAGATTATCAATTGAAAACACTACTCTTGTTTTCTTAATTGTACAGTTTTCAATGTCCCTTTCTTAAAGAGACAGTGTATTTCTCTTCACCCCTAGTCCCATCTTCCCTCACCCTCCTGAATGACATCAGGAGGTATATCCAGGGTGTCTTCTTCCTTCCTACTCTCTTGACTAGAAGTTACCAGACTATACTGTCTCTTTAAAAATAAAATTTAAAAAGCTTTGTTGTCTTTTCAGACATACATATGCATATATGTTTTAGATGTTCTTATAAGAGAAAAGATGGTTTTTAAATGTGCCAAGTTGTGTGTGTGTGTGTATATATGTGTGTGTATGTGTGTGTGTATATGTGTGTGTATATATATACACACACACACACACACACCTGCTGCGTGATTGGTAAGCAATACAATAGTAAACATGTCCCTATTACTTTTTTCTAATATTGGACCAATGCTGTCCTAATTGTACATTTCCCCTTATGGTGACGATGCTCTGACTCGTTTAGGTAGACACATTGACCACCTTCCATTCCATTGAATATTTTTTTCTTTTTCCCCTTTCTGTGTCATTCTTGAGGAAAAAACAAAAGAGATAGGGGATGCCAATGATCCCCTTGAGCAGAGAAAAAAAGGAAAATAAATATTTTATTAAAGAAAAAAGAGAATTAAGAAAATAGTTTGGAGTATTTTCTTACTGTAGAGAAGCACTGTACATTACTAAGAGACCTGGGTATAAGATACTCACATGTGGAGCTGGAAAAATCGCATGTCCAAGCCCGTTTGAGTGGTTTCTTTTGTTTTTCATTGCAGGGAGTGGGTGGGAGGGAGGTGGGACTAGGGGCACTTTGGGGGTCTCCTTTTAGTCAAAAGCGAGAAAATGACAAGAAAGAGATTAAAATTCAATGTTTCCTTTATAGTGTTAAACACTAAAATTTTAAAAAAGATGAAAAAGAAAAAAAACTTTGTAAAATGCGAGAACAGAAGCAAAAGACACTACGCTCTGTCATTTTATCTTTCTTTTGTTGAAAGACTAAAAAAAAAACTGAAATGTTTTTTAGACAATCAAATGTTAGGTAAGTGCAAAAACTTGTTTTTTCTTACTGGTGTAGAAATTAATGCCTTTTTTTATTTTTCAGTTATTTTATAATAACGAAATAAAAAGAACCCCCCAGCTGCCAGGCGGGTTTTGGTGTTTGAAATGCGGGGCAAAGCACTACATCACTGCAAATAGATACAGAGTTAGTCTGCATGTCTGTAGGCTGTGTGATTGCGGAAAATATAAATGCTGCTAATATATTTCCTTTTTACAAAAGCATATCTAAATAGATGATTGTTTTGATGTTAATCTTTGTAAATTATGTATTACCAATTTTAACATTGGATGTAATTGCATACAAAGCTTGCATCTCAATCCTTGAAAGTCTAGTATTAAATGGAAAAAACTTTTCCTAACTGTGGACTGATGAGCTTGTTATTTTTTTCCTCCTTCTTATCCCCCATTTATCTTCCAAGAACAACTTCATCCTGTTTCCAAGGGGATCTTTCTGAAACAACATCATAAACATACTAGGCTGCACATGAGCACACTCACTGCTGTTGACTACTGGATAAAGTCAGTACTAGGATCTTTCTAGTCTGGACCCAGCCTAATCAATCAGCACAATAACAATACACACCAAATGTCCAGTTGCTTTTTTGTTTTTTGTTTTTGAGACAGAGTCTCCCTGTTACCCAAGCTGGAATGCAGTGGCACAGTCTCAGCTCACTGCAACCTCCACATCCCGGATTCAAATGAGCCTTCTGTCTCAGCCTCCCAAGTAGCTGGAACTACAGGCATGCACCACCATGCCTGGCTAATTCTTGTACTTTTTGTGCAGACAGGGTTTCACCATATTGGCCAAGCTAGTCCAGCTGTTTTGTTGGGTTTTTTGGGTTTTGTTTTGTTTTGTTTTTGAGACAAAGTCTCACTGTGTTGCCCTGTCCAGAGTGCAGTGATGCATTACAGCTCACTGCAACCTCAACCTCCTGGGCTGAAGCAATCCTCCCAACTCAGCCTCCTGAGTTGCTAGGACTACAGGGGCACACCACCACACCTGGCTAATGTTTTTATTTTTTGTAGAGACGGGGGTCTCCCTGTGTTGCCCAGGCTAGTCTCAAATTCTTGGGCTCAAGTGATCCAGTCACCTCAGCCTCCCAAAGTTCTGGGACTACAGGCATGAGCCACCACGGCTGCCCAGCTGTTTCTTTTCTTTTCTTTTTATTTTTTTGGGGGATGGAGTCTTGCTCTCACCCAGGCAGGAGTCCAGTGGTACAGCCTTGGCTCACTGCAACCTCTGCCTCCTGGGTTCAAGGGATTCTCCTGCCTCAGCCTCCCAAGTAGCTGGGATTATAGGCACCAACCACCATGCCCAGCTAATTTTTTTTGTATTTTAGTAGAGACAGGAGTTTCACCATATTGGCCAGGCTGGTCTCGAACTCCTGACCGCAAGTGATCCGCCCACCTCCGCCTCCCAGAATGCTGGGATTACAGGCCTGAGCCACCATACCTGGCCCCAGCTATTTCTTAAACATGCCATGCAGGCGGATCACCTAAGGTCTCAAAAAACAAAAACAAAAAACCATGCCATCCTATTCTACATCTCCATCCTTTGTACACACATGCATCATCATCTCATTAATTCTCAGCAACAACCACTGAGGCCAGCAATATATAACTTTAGGCTACGTTTTTTTAGGCCACTGTGTGTTAGACCATTTCTATCATAAGCAGTTTTCATATATTTATTAATCCTCACAAAAGCACTCTGTGGTGGGTACCAAATCCCAATTTTATGAGGAAATTGAAGCAAAAGACAATTTAGGTAACTTGCCCAAGATCACATAGTTAATCTTCATAATAACCCTCTGAAGTTATTCCCATTTTCTAAGAGTGAAAACTGAAGCTCAGGAAGGTTAAGTAACTTGCCAAAGGTCACCCAGTAACTAGGGTTGGAGCCAGAACTCCAAAGTCTGTGTACTCCTCCACAAATAGAAAAGTGTCGTAAGTAGACAAAGTGACGCTACTCATTAAGGAAGATAAACTCATTCCTGCAGATAACTGAAAAGCCTACCAAAACTTTGTCCCAGACATAAGTTAAACATTTAGGCTGGGAGTTCAGCTAGAATACGGTTGCTCAGAAGTAGCAAGACAGCTTACTCCAACAGTTCAATCTCTACTCCTACAAGGACTTGAGGTTCAAGACTAGATCAGAGGGCCCTACTGTTACATAATGGTTTCTTCATGACTGCAAAAACAATATGTTACTGTTACATTTTTTTAAGATTATCTTTAATTTTTTCTTTCTTTTTTTTTTTTTTTTTTTTGAGACAGAGTTTTGCCCTTATTGCCCAGGCTGGAGTGCAATGGCGCGATCTCGGCTCACCACCACCTCTGCCTCCCAGGTTCAAGCAATTCTCCTGCCTCGGCCCCCCAGATAGCTGGGATTACAGGCATGTGCCACCGTGCCCGGCTAATTTTGTATTTTTCGTAGAGATGGGGTTTCTCCATGTCGATCAGGCTGGTCTCAAACTCCTGACCTCAGGTGATCCATCCACCTCAGCCTCCCAAAGTGCTGCGATTACAGGCATGAGGCACCGCGCCCAGATGCTTTTCTTTAATTTTTGACCTTTGGATCTATTGCAGTTGTTCTATTCTAGATCATATATATATATATATATATATATATATATATATATATATAAATAATTTTTTTTTTCTTTTTTTTGAGAGGGATGCCCTTTCTCTGTCTTACAGGCTGGAGTGGAGTGGAGTGCTACGGTGCAATCAAAACTCACTGCAGCCTTGAACTCCTAGGCTCAAGTGATCCTCCCACCTCAGCTTCCCAAAGTAGCTGGGACTACAGGTGCATGCCACCACTCCCAGGTTTTTTTTAATAGACTGTCTTGCTATACTGCCTGACCGCAAGCAATCCTCCCACATCAGCCTCCCAAAGTGCTGGGATTACAGACATGAGCCACCACACCTGGCCTCTCTTTTTACTTGGAACTTTTTGTTGTTGTTGTCAGGTGCCTGGGTTACTTGGAATTATATCATCAGAGTGATAGATACTAAGTAGAAAAAATGGTGACATTTCTTTTTTTTTTTTTTTTTTTTTTTTGAGATAGAGTGCAGTGGCGTGATCTTGGCTTACTGCAAGCTCCGCCTCCTGGTTCACACCATTCTCCTGCCTCAGCCTCCCATGTAGCTGGAACTACAGGCGCCTGCCACCATGCCCCGCTAATTTTTTTGTATTTTTAGTAGAGATGGGGTTTCACTGTGTTAGCCAGGATGGTCTTTATCTCCTGACCTCATCATCTGCCCACCTTGGCTTCCCAAAGTGCTGGGATTATAGGTGTGAGCACCGCGCCCGGCTAGTAGAACAAATGGTGACATTTCTTACAACTCTTTGTTGTTGTTTTGAAACAGGTTCTCACTTTGTCACCCAGGCTGGAATGCAGTGGCACAATCTCGGCTCACTGCAGCTTCAACCCCCACAGCTCAAAGGATCCTCCTGCCTCAGCCCTCCAACTAGCTGGGACCACAGGCATGTGTCAGCACACCTGGCTAATTTTTTGTAGAGACGGGGTTTTGCCATGTTGCCAAGGCTGGGTTCGAACTCCTGAGCTCAAGTGATCTGTTTGCCTCAGCCTCCCAAAGTGCTGGGATTACAGGTGTGAGCCACTGTGCCCGGTGCAAATCTTTAATCCTTCCCTTCACCTCAGATATGAAGTACAATTTCAAGGGCTAAGTCCTCTCCTCCCCCATATTTATGCAAGCTCCTATCCTGTTAGTCTAGCTAAACAGAGAAAGTCATACAGTAGAGAAGCACTTGTGAGATTCAGGAACCAGTGAGGGACTACTTCTCTATTCTTCAGGGAGCATTAAGAACGAAAAGAAACATCTGCCTTATGCCTCCCATAGGAGGTCCTTTTTCTCCTCCCCCATAGCCTATGTCCTGAAACCCACAGTGAAAGACACACATTCAACTCCCATACTTTATTGGGACAAAGGAGGAAGGATGCAAATCATCACCACAGGCCCACCCACCAGGGGTGTCCAGGCTTCAGCACCTAGTACAGCATGAGTACATTATCAATACAGACAACGTGGGAGGGGTGGAGTGAGGAAGATTCCATACACAGGAAGGAGACTAGAGGTCCTTCTAGGCTTGGGGGCTGAGGCATGTATTGTACTGGCACAGTCCACTTATGGATGAAGAAGGAGGTCTAGATTTCCATTTTGCAGATAGATAGGAAGGAAGACATTCCCTTATACAGATGGGAAAAAGGAAAGGAAGATTTCCTGGAGGGCGATTCCCTTTTTATATATTTGGAAGAAGAGCAGATTTCACCTTACAGGTGGGTATAGGAGGGAAGAAGGAAAGTTTATTTTAAACATTAGCAGAAATGTGGGAAGAAATGTCATTTTGCAGACAGGGAAAATGCTTCTGGGATGGTGTTCACTGGCCATTCCATTCCCAGGTGACAGGAAGGAGACACATACACAGGAAAGGGTCCCAGGGCTACAGAACAAGGGAGGTATACCCCACAGGCACCAGACCCTCCACGCCATCCCGCCCACAGCGGAGCCAGTCCTCATCCACTGTGGTAATGACACGCAGCACTTCCCCACGCCGGAAGCTCAACTGGTCAGGTCTTGCAGCGGTATGATCACAGAGAGCCCGAACTGCCCTGAGGGGAGCCAGAGGAAGATACTGGGATGAAGTGAGGTAGGGGTGCCCAGCTGTCCCCAGGTGTCACCTCCAGAGTGCCCTTGTTGGTTTGGCTCAGTGAACATTGACTGGGCTCTGGAAGGGACTTGAGAACCAATCATCAACATGGTGGTTCTATCTGGGGCCCCAGCCTTCTGAGTGCCAAACCCACTCTAGCTGCTTATTTGACACTATTTGCACTTCTCTCTGATGCTTCAAATTCAACATAGGCAAACGAAATGACTCACCCTCAAAACCAGTCCCTCCTCATGTCGCCTACAGTGGTAAACAGCACCACTTTCTACCCACACTTGCTCCTGGTAAAAACCTGGGCATCTCACTCCATATATCCAATCCATCACCAAAACCTGTTTGGTGTTTGGATCTCCTACTACTCCATCTACTCTTTTTATTTATTTATTTATTTATTTATTTTTTGAGACAGAGTCTCTCTCTGTTCCCCAGGCTGGAGTGCAGTGCTGTGATCTCGGCAGCCTCCACCTCCTGGGTTCAAGCAATTCTCCTGCCTCAGCCTCCAGAGTAGCTGGGACTACAGGTGCCCACCACCACCATGCCTGGCTAATTTTTGTATTTTTAGTAAAGACAGGGTTTCGCCATGTTGTCCAGGCTGGTCTTGAATTCCTGACTTCAGGTGATCCACCGCGCCCAGCCGTCAAATGCTTTTATAAAATGTTTAGTGACCAGGTATGGTGGCTCCCACCTGTAATCCCAGCACTTTGGGAGGCCAAGGTAGGCAGATCACTTGAGGCCAGGAGTTTAAGACCAGCCTGCACAACACGGCGAAACCCTGTCTCTACTAAAGTTACAAAAATTAGCCAGGCATGGTGGCAGGCGCTACTCTGGAGGCTGAGGCAAGAGAATCCCTTGAGCCCAGGAGGCGAGGTTGCAGTGAGCCAAAATCGTGTCACTACACTCCAGCCTGGACGAGAGTGAGACTCTTGTCTCAAAAAAAAAAAAAATTATGTTTAGTCTCTATAACTATAAAAAAGGTATTGCATCGTATCCTCTTTTTATAGAAAGAATCCTGGCCGGGCACAGTGGCTCACGCCTCTAATCCCAGTACTTTGGGAGGCTGAGGCGGGCGGATCTCCTGAGGTCAGGAGTTCTAGACCAGCCTGGGCAACACGGTGAAACCCTGTCTCTACTAAAAATGCAAAAATTGGCCAGGCACAGTGGCTCATGCCTGTAATCCTAGCACTTTGGGAGGCCAAGGCAGGTGGATCACAAGGTCAGGAGATCGAGACCATTCTGGCCAACATGGTGAAACCCCCTTCTCTACTAAAAATACAAAAATTAGCTGGGCGTGGCGGCACGGGCCTGTAATCCCAGCTACTCAGGAGGCTTAGCAGAAGAATCGCTTGAACCCAAGAGGCAGAGATTGCAGTGAGCCCAGATCGCCCCACTGTACTCCAGCTTGGCAACAGAGCTAGACTCCGTCTCAAAAATAAAAAACACAAAGCTGGGTGTGGTGGCGGGCACCTGTAGTCCCAGCTACTCGGTAGGCTGAGACAGGCGAACCCAGGATGGGGAGGTTGCAGTGAGCCGAGATCATGCCCCTGCACTCCAGCCTAAGCGACAGAGCAAGACTGTCTCCAAAAAAAAAAAAAAAAAAAAAATCCAAGGCTCAGACAAATGAGTGACACATCGATAATAAATAGAAAAGCTGCAATGCACACTAAGCATGGTCTTATTTTAAAGCCCAGGTTTGTTTACACTACCTCCCATCCATGCTGTGATAGCATACATGGTTACACACTAGTGCATCCTCCCCAGTCCTCCTTACCTATGGGTTTGCACCATGCTGGGTGCTGAGGCCTCAAGCTCCTGAGGAGAAGGTGTCTCAGGAGGTGCCCCCCGCTTCACAAGAGCCAACACACTCACTGTCGGGGGCAGCCAGCTAGATGGTCTCCTAAAAGAAGGGACATAGGGTCACAGCTCAACCCACCTCCAGATAACCCAAAGAACCCTGGGGTTTGGAGGGAGGGAGAGGCTAAGGGGCCTCACTGTGGTTCAAAAGAGGTCAGGGGTTAGTCACTGCTGAGGGCAGAGTGTTAATTATTAGATACAGGCATTTTCAGGCTGATGAGGGAGATGACAACAAAAGTCCACAACACCACAAATCACAAGGAACCTATGGACCCAGCAGGGTCTAGAGAGGCTCAGAACGAAAGGGCCACTAGAGAACATCTCAAGCCATTAAAGAGCCACCAGTTATTGAGGCCTGGAGCAGGGATTCGCAATTTTGTTTGTTTGGAGAGGAGACAGGGTCTCGCTTTGTCACCCAGGCTGGAATGCAGCAGTGTGATTACAGCTCACTGCAGCCTCGACCTCCTAGGCTCAAGCTGTCCTCCCACCTCAGCCTCCTAGAGCAGCTGGGACTACCACCAGGTGTGTGCCACCATGCCCAGCTAATTTTTGTATTTTTCTATAGGGACAGGGTTTCACCATGTTGCCCAGGCTGTTTTTCATTTTTCTAAAGGACCAGATAGTAAATACAGTTGACCCTTGAACAAAGCAGGTTTGAAATGCGCAAGCTCACCTATATGCAGGTTTTTTCCAACTGAACAGAAAATACTGTATTCTCAGGATATAATACCCACATATACTGAGGGCTGTCTTTTCCTATACATCAACATAGGACTTGAGTATGTCATATTTTAGTGTATGTGAGGGTCCTAGAACCAATTCCCCACATGTACCTGGGGATAACTATATTTTCGGACCTAGGACCAAGAGAGAAAATTGAGATCATTATATAGGCACTTAATATAACCATTAAAATGTAACCATTTTTAGCTCATGGCTGTAGAAAAACAGACTGCCAACCTCTGCCCTAAAGGATCATCACTATAGAGTTTCAAATGAGGCCACTGGGAGATCTGAGAGTCAGAAGGTCATAGAAAGGACAAGGTACCCCATTACCTGGACTTTAGGGCTCCACTCTCATTTTCTGTGGGGCCCCCAGGCACTCCAAATAGTCTTCCCAACCAGAGGCCCCTGCCTGGTGCCATTTCATCTGTGGGCAGGGGTCTCTCCTGTGCACCTTCTTCAGCTGCAGTCCCATGATGCCCCGGTGCCCATCGGGAAAGAGGAAAGCCCTCAGTACCCCCAGAGGCATAGACCCGGGAGGCCTGGGTCAGCTGCTCCCACCAGCTCCCTGGTGTAGGAAGGTTTGGAGAGTCTGAGGGGTCTGGAGCAGCTTCCTTGGAAGTCCCCCGAAGGCTCTGGGCCAGCCGGCCCCCCAGGTGCAGCATGGCTTGCATAGTCTGCTGCAGAGCCGGAGGCGGGCCTGGAGGGGCAGGCGCCTGAGGTGGGCCCAGGGGCAGGTGGTGGTGGTGCTCAAAGAGCAGGTCCAGGTGGAAGGTGAGCACCGACAAAGGCTGCAGCAGGAGCAGCAGCTCTGTGGACAGGGAGGGACAGCCACCATGGGCCAGGGAGAAGAATCCTGTTGGCAGGTACAGGAGGGAGAGCAGGCCTGGAAAAGAGCAGGCCAACATCAGCTTCTGCCCTGGACCTAGTCCCAGAGGACCCCCCAGAGCAGCCCACCAGTCAGCACACATCCTCCCAGGCCTCACTCTGCTGGGCACTGAGGCAGAGAGGAGGAAGGGTGTGGTGAGCTATAGGTCTGACATCCCTGCCTGCGTGGAACCTCGCCCAAATAGGAAGACACACACAGCAAGTGGTGACAAGTAACTGAGTGACAGTGCAAAGGCTACAGAGGAGGAGGACAGGAGAGCCATAGAAGCACATACAAAATGGTGTGGGGGTTGGCCTAGTCTGAGGGTAGAGGTAAGGCCTCACTGGGGAAGGACTCAAAGGATGAATGACAGTTCATGAGGAAGCAGGAGGGGCAGGAGATAGAGGAACAACATAAGCAGGGCCTTGGAGCAGGAAGGGCCAGGCGGGAAGACTGTTGGCAAGACCAGGGAAAGCCCTGGCCTCCAAGGCAGGGGAAGAGGGCAGAGGCCAGACAGCCAAGGCTTTGGGTCTTTCATCCTATGGGCGATGGGCCTCCTTAGAAAGTTTTAATTAGAAGAGTAATAAGATCGGAGATCTGGATTAATGGTATTCTGGCACCAGTGGGAACCAGCAGGAGAGAACCCTTTCCTTCCCATCCTCCCAGCCCATCAGCCCCATCCTCTCCCATCTGAACCTCTGACCTGCATCTTCCTGGAGACTGGAAAACCATAGCTCCAACTGCTTGGTGCTGGGGGAGAAAAGAGGGAATGGAAGTTCAGGGAGGTAGAGGACTCCAGTCCTTTCTGGGTGGAGGATGGGAGATGAGATTGGAAGGAGGGGGGGCCTTCTCTGGGGACATGAGGTACTACTACTGTGTCCCACCCATGATGCTCTTGCAGTCCCAGGTCGTGGGAAGGGCACTGGGAAGAAGGCAACTCACTTGAGAAGGCCCAGGATAAAGGCATGGAAGCGGCTACGGCTGCTGCTCAGCGGGGCTAGACGGCTGACCTGGCTATACAGGGTTCCAAGGGAGCGGGTGCTGGAGCCTGAGAACGTGGGGTGCAGTCAGCCAAGCCCGGCCCAGCCCTGCGCACTGCCGGGTCCCACGCCCTCCTGGCTCACCTGGCTTCACCGACGCCTCCACCACGCTCCAGGGGCTGCTCCTGCGCTGCCCGGTGATGAGGTCCTTCCGGAAAGGCTTCAGCCCATCCGCCACCAGGGCGTGGAGGGCCGGGCAGAGGGTGGTCAGCACCAGGTGCCCCACATCCGGGCTCAGCCGGCTATCACCCAACTGGGCCTGGAGGCGGCGCGATGCGGATGGGTCCAGAGATCCCTCCAGCCACCACCCGCCAACCGTTCCCGCACCCACCGCGGAGCTCCATTACTCTCCTCATCCCAACACCCTCCCTCCAGCCACCTTCACCTTCTGCACCAAGTTCCGGGCGGCCCCGAAATGCGAGATGATTTTATCCACGGAGGCGCTGACGGCTATCAGGAGACCTGGGAGGGGAGGGAAAGGGAAGACGCTAGGAGGCCGCGCCCCTACCCAGGCTTGCCCGAGGGGCGTGGAGAGACTGCCTTCGGACAGCCTGAGAGAGCAGGGCCGGGGGCGAGGGGCAGTTCATTCGGAAGCGCGGGGTCGGGAGTCAGGGTGCCCTACCTTTCTTCTGCTCCTGCAGCTGACCAGTCCCACTCTGGGCTTCTGCCATCCACAGCCGCTGGGCTCCGGAGACACCGGCGAAGGACCACGAACTACGGACTGGCGTAAGGGAAGAAGGGCGCGGTGACACTTACCAAGGGTTATTCCGAGGACTCCGGGCTTCCACACAAGTTGTCTCCGGCGGGTCTCCCCGAAGGGTCTTGGGGAGAAGAGGCGCAGGGCCGCCTGGAGCACGGGGTAGCTCGACCCGAGCCCCGGAGTGAAATCCCGCACACTTCCCGGCACTCGCTGTCCCCCAGCCCCATCCCGGTTCCCGGTGCCCTCCCTCAGGGCACAGCCCCCACCTCCAGGATCCCGGAAATCCGGGAACGAGACGGCAGCGCTCACCTCCCGCCTGCCCCGCTAAGGCCTGTAGGGCGGGAGAGGACAGGGCGCCGGGAGGGAGGTGCAGCCCTGCGCACCGCCCCGGGGCCCAGTCCAGCCTGCGGAGCCCCGGGGAGCACGTGGGCGGCGTGGACCAATGGAAAGACAGACAGAGGGGAAAGGGAGGAGACGGAGGGAGGCGAGACCCGAGGATTGGGAGGCTGGAAGGCGCCGGAAAGGGGAAACCCGGGTCGCGCAGCAGTCTCTAGGTGGAGGGTGCCCTCTTCATCCCGCATGGGACTGGACTCGCGCAGAGGGCGTGGCCAGAACTTCTAGTGCCAATGAGCTCCCGGGAGCTTCACCCTCCACCCCTCCCGAGCAAGGTGGGGGGACAGGCCCGAGATGCACAGGCCAAGGAATTCCACGGAGGGTGTGACCCAAAGTCCCTAACAACAGACTCGCTGGGACCCCCTAGGCTTGGCATGGAGGCTGGGTAAACCCGTGTCCATTATGCCCAGGCGGGTCTGGAGGGAGAGGGGACCGGGCCACGGAGCAGGCAAGGCAACAACTTCCCCTCTCCAGCACTAGGAACGGGGCCAGATTCCCCAAAACCGACGAACTTGCTTGGAGTCCGCCGAAACTGAAGGGCGGGACCAAGCTGGGCAACCCCAGAAAAAAAGCGAAAATGGGGCCGGGCGATAGTGGGAGGGGCCTTGGAGCGGGCGGGGCGGCCCGCCTGAGGCGTGGCCCGCGGGGCTTGCCCGGGTCCGTCTTACGTAGCCTGGGCGGAGGCGATGGGCTCCTGGTCCAGCGAGGGGCCTTCGGCGGACGAGGTTGCGGTGGCAGCGGGGGGGCGGGTACCTGGCGGGGTGGGGGAGCCGCGGCGGGGAAGGTGCTACTTCTGGGAAAGAGCGGGGACAGCAGCAGTGCCAGCTCGGGGCTGGCCAGGCAGGGCAAGGCTCCCCGAGTCGGAGGCGAATAGGCTCCCACTGGGGACAGGCGGACGGGCAGCAGCTGCTCCTCTGGGGGGCTCGGCGCCCCCAGCAGCCGCAGCCCGGCGCCAGGCCACCCGGCCAGAGGAGCCAGGAGCAGAGACCCAGCTGCGCCTGCGCCCCCACCCTCCAACAGGGGGCGCCCGTCGGCCGAGAACCGGAAAACCAGGGGCCGAGGGAGCAGGAGGGGACCGGCTGCAGGCGGGATTGGCGGGGCCAGGCGCAGAGGGAAGGAGGGCAGCGGGATGGGCAGCCAGGCAAGGAGGGGCGGGAAGAAGAGGGAGCAAAGAGTTAGTCCCGTAACCCAATGACCCACCCAGTTTCCCTTTCCCGGAGCGCTCCCTGGTAGAAGGGGCGGGGAGGATGGGTGACACAGAATGGAGGGAAGACAGGGGGCCGGGTTGGAAGCCTAGGAGGCGTGAGCGGCCGAAGCCCAGCCCTCCTCCCGCTTCTTGCGACCTCTTACCCTCCAGGCCGGCCTGCGCGCCCGGCTCTCCCGGCTCCTTCGCGGCTGGGGCCTCCTCGCCAGCCGCTGGGCTGACAGCCCGGCCCTCCTCGGACTGCCCCTCCGCTATGGGCTGCAGTCCAGGTCGGTTCTTCTTCCTTCGGGGAGGGACAGGCGGGGGTGGGGGCCGGGGCGGGACCAAAGCCCAGCCAGCTGGGGGGTCTCGAGGCGGGACTGGCGGGGGTGGGGCCCGGCTTCGGGACCGGAGTTCCTTGAAGGTGGTGACTTCCCGAGGAGGTGCCGAGGAGCCGCCCAGCGACCCCGAGGGGGGCAGCTCGGTGTCGGGCGAGAAGACTATGAGCCAGTCACTGCGATCTTTCTTGGCCTGCGGGACGAGGGGCAGCCCTGGGCCCCGCTTGCGCTTCTGGGCCAGCTCGTGGAAGGACGTGATTGTCCGGTGGGGCACCGGCTCCTCGCTGACGTCACTTCTCCATCCTCCATCAATTTTCCCTGCATCTGTTTTCGAGCCAGAATCAGTTATTCTTGTGTTGGTTTTCCAACCAGAGTCGAATTTTTCAGGTTCATTTTTCCAGCTAGAGTTAACATTCCCGTTGTTTTTCCAACCAGTGTTACTGTTTTCCGTGGTTTTCCATTCAGCTTTAGTTTTCTCTGTGTCAATTTTCCAAATTGGGTTAATCTTCCAACTGGGCTCCGTTTTCCCAGTGTCGATTTTCCCATCATCCGCCTCTAAGAGCTCAGAGGTAGGGAGATCCTGCTCCGCGCTCTCATCCTCTTCCTCCAAGCCTGGGGAAGGGAGGTCCTGGCAGGTGGTCAGGGCGTTGCAGTTCGAGTCCAGGCCAGGATCGGGTGAAGAAGAAGCTCCGGAGCAGGAATCAGGAGAGCAGCAGAAGCTGTCCGGTGAGCAGGTGCCAGGGCCTGCTGAAGCCAGTGGGGAACCTTGCTCCAGGGGGATGATACTGGGCTGAGGGTGGGCATCCTCATCACCAGGGAGGTCCCGCAAGTAGACTGAGACGGGGGACTCATCGGGGCTAAGATCTGAGCAGGAGCTGAGCGAGGAAGAGCAGCCTGGGTCTGAGGGAGAGGCAGCCCCCTCTTCCTCCTGTGATGGGTCCTGCCGGTTTTCTAGGCCCGGACCGTGCTCCTGGCAGCACCGGCAGGGCACAGCTGGGCTGTTGGAATTGGCGTCCACCAGGGTGCCACTGCAGGGGCCCCTGCTCTCCTTGCCCCCAGTGTCTCCTGGGGGAGGGGATGTGCTCAAGGGCCCTTCCCGTAGCTCAGGACGGCGGGACAAGTGCAGGCCCAGGGAGACGTGCTGGAGATGGATGTGATTGAGGTTGCAGAGTAAAGCTCTCTGAGGAGACAGCATGGTGCCAGCGGCGATGGGATGGCTTCTAGAGAACCAGGAGGGTAGGGTCTCTCACATCCACCTACCTGGCAACCACAGGTGCAGACCTAGAAGACAGGGGTGGCGAAGCCCAGCCAGTGAGGACAGGAGCTGCGGGAAGGACACTGAGGTGACTGACGGCAGCAGCAGGCCTGAAGGCTCTGGCTGCTTTGGAAGATATTTCAATGAGATGCAAATCGCAATCGACTGGCCATTAGTTTCCACTGCAGTGTTTGCAGGTGGAGTCGAATGTAACCCTCCGGGAATGGAGCCGGGAGGGTCAGAGAACGCGGCTGCGCTCTGGATTTCCGAAGGGGGGCGGGGGCCCGGAACAGGTCCGGGCCCAGAATGGACCTCCGGGTCCCTGCTGCCGCAATCTGGCCCTGCCCTCCTGCCTACCCCTTACTCCCACAGGAAGGGACCCAGGGAGACCCACCCAGATGCCCTGAAAGGAGGCGGGGGATGGGGGTGGGTCGATATGCAGAGTTTGCCTGGTGAATGCAGGAAAGGGGTAGGAGCTGGAGAGGAAAAGGATGGAGCAGCCGTCAGCTCGTCAACTCCACATCTGCTGGCTGCCTCCGCCGGGCTCCAGCCTGCGCCCTCGCCCCTCAGAACAGCGTTATGTCCATTCTCTCCGCATTCGTCTCCATCGTTCAGTCACCACCGCACCCCTTCTCTATTCATTTCTCCTGCTCCCTTGTCCTGCCCCGCCCCTCGTGCCCTGGTCCATCGGTCTACACCCATGGGCCGAGCCCTCCTCACCAGGGTCCTCCTGGAACCGCTCCGGCCTTGGGCTTGTCCTCGGCTCCCACGGTCCCCGCCCGGCGGGGCACAGAGCGGGAGGGGAGGGGCACTAGCACAACCCACTCTGCGCAGCGCATCTGCACCCCTTCGCGCATGGGCGTGGCGTAGCTCAGACCCGCCCCCAGCGCTTAGCGTCTTGTGTCACCCACCTAGCGGGTTTGATGTATCCCAAGCTTTTGGCCCTGATGCCAAGGCCCCTGGGTCCCGCTTCTGTGCAGCGAGTCCTCCCAGCACCCCACCCCGCACATTCTGGAAAGAGCCAGACTCTGGCTGCGCCGAGCAAGAACAGAACCACAAAAAGGTTACACAATTATTTATTGAGAGCCTCCTCTCCCCACCCTTGCAATCTCTAGGTCACTTTTTCCGCTTGTAGATTTTGCGCGCAAGCCCCAGAAAGATGGCTGGGGGCAGGGGCGCTGCGTACTGTTCAATGAGAGCCATAATGTGGCTGTAACTGTCCTCCTCATATTGCAAGAACACAGCCTGCAGATCCAGCTCCTCATATAGTGCCTTCACCCGGGCCACTTTCTCAGCCTCCTTCTGCCCGTAATTTTCCTAAAAGGGGTTGGAAGACAGGAAAACGGGCTTGGCCTTCCCCAGAGCCTCCAGGACCCCTCCACTCCCCTCATTCTCATATTTCAGAACATCTCCAAAGCCACCCACTCCTTTCCTCCCTCCAATTTTCAAGTGTTTCTAGGTAGCTAGGATCCCAAGCTTCCCTTCCCTATCCCAAATATTCCCTACATATTGCCTCAGACCAGGTGTCCTCTACTCCAGGGTTTCTCAGCCTTGGCACTATTGAAATTTGGGGCCAGATAATCCTGTCTGGGGGAGCTGTTCTGTGTGCTACATGTTTGGCAACATCTTTGGCTCCTGCCAGCTAGATGGCTGTACCACATGCACACACACAGAGTTGTGATGACGATGACAAAAAATGTCTGCTGACATTGCCAAATGTCCCCTCGGGAGAAAAACTGCCTCCAATTGAGAACCACTACTCTATCCCTTTCCACCAGCTCAGGGACCCACCACCCTCTCTCAGGCACCTTCAGGATCTGGTACTGTTCCGGAGTGGCCCGTTGCAGACACTGAACCACCAGCCAGCTGCATTTGTTGTCCTGGATGTCAGTGCCAACTTTGCCGGTCACACTGGGGTCCCCAAAGAGGTCAAGGTAGTCATCCTGGGCGGGAAGGGGGAGGGCAGCAAAGGAGGAAGGATGAGGTTCCTAGGCAGAGGAGGAGTGAAGCTGGTGCCTGTTCTCTGCTACTGCCTCCTGCCTTCCTACCTGAATCTGAAAGAACTCTCCCATCTCCAGCAGGATCTTCTTGGCATTGGCATGCTCCTTCTCACCATCAATTCCTGCCTACAGGGAAAGGTGGGTTAATAAGCCAAACCCCAGAGGTGCCTGCATCTTCCTGGCTGCTTCCTCCCATGGGGTCTTGCCCTACTGCAGCCCCAAATCTCTCCTCTCTCTTCAGATATCTTGGCTTCCCTGACCTAGACAGTCCTGATTGATGGTTCAACCTCAATCCCACTTATTTTTGGCTAGGACTTTCAGGGAGTCATAAAAGAGATGAATCCATTCTAGAGGTGCACAGCCTGTCTTCCCTCACAAATGTCAGTCCCCGAGTCATTCTGATCCATCTTCCTAATATTTTTGCCACCTCCAACTTCTTTCAAGATGAAAAGGAAATGTAGAGAAGCAAGGTCAGGGTAGACAGTTAATCCCACTGACTGCCCTTAATCCATTCTTTTCCCTCTCAACCTGGTTGATCTCCTCCACACTCCTATCCATACTCAGATGCAGGATATACTGTTCCCCTATTAAGTGCTAAGCACTTTCATATCCCTTGCTTTGCTTAATCTTTACAGTCCTGTGAAGTAGGAATTTTATCCTCAGTTGAGGAAGAAACTCAGCAAGACTGACTTGCTCAAGGTCACACAGCCTTTCACCAGGGGTAGCAGTGTTCACGTTTTCTGCTCTATGCCTTCCTGTCCAAAAGCCCCCATTAGCAGAGGAGAGGGGTGAGGAGGCTCACTCACCATGTACATGGCTGCAGCTATAGGAAGGTAGAAGGAGTAGAAAGCTGTCTTGTACTTGACAATAGATTTATACCTGAGTAGGGGGAGAAGAGAAACTCCTCAGGAGGGCAACGCACATCCTGAGCCCTACCTCGCTGTCCAGACATGGTTCGCACTGTCACTCACCTCTTTTCAGTGAATCTGCCAAGATCCACATTGCCCTGGGGGGCTGTGATGAGGTCCAGGGTCTGCCCAATCTCAGTCTGATAGGAACTCTAAGGAAGACAAAGACGGCCCATGAGCCAGGCTTTCTCAAGATATACGAAACCCTGGTATCCTGAGCCCAACATCCCATACCAGCTGACAACTGGGCAGAATCAGAAAGGCAACAGAAGGGGAGAAAGCCCCGAAACTCAAGGCCTATATTCATATACACAGTCCTTTATCACCCTTTCTTCCAATTACACAGGGACAGAGAAGCCCCTTCTTGCCACTACCACCACCCCGCTTCCCAACTCCCTTCCTCGCTTTCTTTCCCTTCCAGGCACCCTGCAATCCTGTACCCTGAAACCAGCCAGATGAGCATGTCCTATAAAGGCCAAGGCTACCATGGGCACCCTCTGGGCATCGGGCCCTGTCTGCAGCATACCTGCAGGAAGAGCTCGATCAGGTTCAGGTAATAGGGCTGCTCCCGGCAATAGAGCTTCAGCAGGCGGTAGATACATGCTTCCAGGAGGATAGCATCATTGATGGCATCCAAACCCACACCCGGCTATCATGACAGAGAAAAACAAGCAATCAATCTCTAGTCTCGGTTCATACTAAGAGCCATCATCCCAACACCTCAACCAGGCCGCACATACCACCTCCCTGTGGCCTGTCCCCATACCCACTGCTACTTTCCTGCCCACCATTACCTTCTGATACCAGCAGATCTGTCCACGGCGGGTGAGGGATGAATCCATGATGTCATCTGTCACCAGGAAGAAAGCTTGCAGCTAGGAAGAGTGGAATAAGACCTGCAGGGCTCATTACTGTTCCTTCTATCAGCAACAGAGCTGCTACTTTATATCTACATCTGTATATAGTTTTGCTTTTTTTTTTGGTGGGGGACAGAGTATCACCATTATCCAGTGCAGTGGTGCAATCACGGCTCACTGTAGCCTCTACCTCCCAGGCTCAAGTGATCCTCCCACTTCAGCTTCCTGAGTACCTGAGACCACAGGCACACACCACATGCCTGACTTTTTTTTTTTTTTTCCAATTTATTTTTTGTAGAGACAGGGTCCTACTATGTTGCTCAGGCTGGTTTTGAACTCCTGGGTTCAAATGATCCTCCTGCCTCAGCCTCCCAAAGTACTGGGATTACAGGCATGAGGCACCACACCCGGCCACAGCTGCTGCTTTTGATAGTCCCTATGAGCTGGGAAAGTCAGGGTGAGGAGGCAGAAGGCTTCTATGCTATGGAGACTTGGAAAGTGACATAACCTGTTTGGCTCAGACTCCTCGCCTATAAAATGGAACTAAAACACTCTTGTTTTAGGTAAGAAACTAGAACAGATCTTTGACATCTCTAATGAGCCCTAGATTAGGCCTGGTATCAGGGAGATTAGGAAACACCTTCATATACCGTACTCTATTCTTGCCAAACACCTCAATGAATGCTTAAAGTAAGATTTATTTGTGTGATTGACTTTCCATTACTTCCTAAATAAAAGAAGGCTATTCCCACATTGCCCCCAGCACTGTGTTTGAACACCCCAGTGACTAGGAACACAGCCTTACCTAAAGGAGCTCCTTAGCAGTACAGGTTAATCAGGTGGAACTGAAATCTGACTTTGACCTATGAGTCTCAGACATCTTTAAACATTTTTTTTTTTTTTTTTTTTTTTTGAGATGGAGTCTTGCTCTGTCACCCAGGCTGGAGTGCAGTGGCCGGATCTCAGCTCACTGTAAGCTCCGCCTCCCAGGTTTACGCCATTCTCCTACCTCAGCCTCCCGAGTAGCTGGGACTACAGGCGCCCGCCACCTCGCCCGGCTAGTTTTTTGTATTTTTTAGTAGAGACGGGGTTTCACCGGGTTAGCCAGGATGATCTCGATCTCCTGACCTTTGTGATCCGCCCGTCTCGGCCTCCCAAAGTGCTGGGATTACAGGCTTGAGCCACCGCGCCCGGCCCTAACATTTTTAAACATTAATTTTAACTAACGGCTTACTCTTCTGAGTGCCCATCTGAAGGTACCTGAACGTGTCGGGTTTCCCACTAGACCATGAACTCCTTGGAAGCAGGGACAGTAACTTCTCCCTCTTAGCATTTGCAGAGCCTAGCACAGCACTAGGCCTGGAGTGAGAGTCTCCTAAACACTTGTCTGACAAAGAAATTAAAGAATAAAACACTCTAACATTCCCTGTGATACTTCCTGCAGTCAGTCATACTATATGTTTTGGTTCCTTAAATAGCTTTTCTTTTCTTTTTTTTTTTTTTTGAGATAGAGTCTCACTCTGTCGCCCAGGCTGGAGTGCAGTGGCGCCACGTGGGCTCACTGCAAGCTCCTCCTCCCAGATTCAAGTGATTTTCCTGCCTCAGCCTCCCAAGTACTGGGACTACAGGCGCCCGCCACCACCAACTGCTAGCCTGGCTAATTTTTGTATTTTCATTCAGTAGAGATGGGGTTTTGCCACATTGGCCAGGTTGGTCTTGAACTCCTGACCTCAAGTGATCTGCCTCCCAAAGTGCTGGGATCACAGGCATGAGCCACCGTGCCTGGTCTAATTTTGTATTTTTAGTAGAGATGGGGTTCCTCTATGTTGGTCAGGCTGGTCTTAAACTCCCGACCTCAGGTGATCCACCTACCTCAGCCTCCCAAAGTGCTGGGATTACAGGCATGAGCCACTACACTTGGCCTAGAAGACATGGTTTTTAAGACTTCATCCCATCCTAATCCTGTGTGCTGTAGTCGATCCACATTGCAAAGGAAGCATGCAACACCGCCTGCCAGAACCCAGCATGGGCCGTGGGGAAAGGACCGTTGCAACAACCACTGCTACTGTCATAGGCAGAGTCCTCAGGGAAGGAGGTATCCATCTGCACCTTTACCTCTGACCTAACCCCAGAAGAGTAGTGTGGAGGTTCTGAGCTTTCCACATCAAAGGCACATGTTTAATTGACTCTGTGTTTATTTGGAGTAGCATGGTTTCCCTGAAGCCACCCATTCACGGCCTCTCCCAAGGGTGACTGCAAGGACAATCTCATTTTGGCCACCACCACTCAACCATGATGGTCTCCAAGAGAATTAATTCCATGGCCTCCCCACATTTCCTCTGCCTCCTAGCACTGATTCTTAACCCCATCAGCACTTTCTATTTATTAGGGAAAATTAAAAAAAAAAAACCCAGGCCAGGCACAGTGGCTCACACTCGTTATCCCAGTACTTTGGGAGGCCGAGGCAGGCAGATCACTTGAGCCCAGGAGTTCAAGACTACCCTGGCCAACAAAGTGAGACTCCATCTCTACAAAAAAAACTATTAAAAAAGCCGGGCATGGTGGCGGGCGCCTGCAGTCTCAGCTACTTGAGAGGCTGAGGTGGAAGGATGGCTTCAGCCCAGGAGGTCAAGGCTACAGTACGCCATGACTGTAGCACTGCACTCCAACCTGGGCAACAGAGTGAGACTCTGTCTCTAAAAAAAAAATTTAGGGCCGGGCGCGGTGGCTTAAGCCTGTAATCCCAGCACTTTGGGAGGCCGAGACGGGTGGATCACAAGGTCAGGAGATCAAGACCATCCTGGCTAACATGGTGAAACTCCGTCTCTACTAAAAAAAAATACAAAAAACTAGCCGGGCGAGGTGGCGGGCGTCTGTGGTCCCAGCTACTCGGGAGGCTGAGGCAGGAGAATGGCGTGAACCCAGGAGGCAGAGCTTGCAGTGAGCTGAGATCCGGCCATTGCACTCCAGCCTGGGCGACAGAGCGAGACTCCGTCTCAAAAAAAAAAAAATTTAGACCAGGCGCGGTGGCTCACACCTGTAATCTCAACACTTTAGGAGGCCGAGATGGGCGGATCACGAGGTCAGGAGATCGAGACCATCCTGGCTAACACGGTGAAACCCCGTCTCTACTAAGAAATACAAAAAAAAATAGCCGGGCGAGGTGGCAGCGCCTGTAGTCCCAGCTACTCGGGAGGCTGAGGCCGGAGAATGGCGTGAACCCGGGAGGCGGAGCTTGCAGTGAGCTGAGATCCGGCCACTGCACTCCAGCCTGGGCTACAGAGCGAGACTCGGTCTCAAAAAAAAAAAAAAAAAATTAGCCAGGTAGAGGCTCGCTCCTGTAGTCTCAGCTACTTGGGATGTTGAGGTGGTGGGAGGGTGGCTTTTGCTCCGGAGGCAGAGATTCTAGTGAGCCAAGATCATGCCACTGCACTCCAGCCTGGGTAACAAAGTGAGACTCTGAATAAAAAAAAAAAAATTAAAAATTTTTAAAAACGCCGGGTGCGGTGGCTCGCATTTGTAATCCCAGCACTTTGGGAGGCCGAGGCAGGTGGATCACAAAGTCAGGAGATCGAGACCATCCTCGCTAACACGGTGAAACCCCATCTCTACTAAAAAAATACAAAAAAATTAGCCAGGCACGGTGGCGGGCACATGTAGTCCCAGCTACTCGGGAGGCTGAGGCAGGAGAATGGCGGGAACCCGGGAGGCAGAGCCTGCAGTGAGCTGAGTTTGCGCCACTGCACTCCAGCCCGGGAAACAGAGCGACACTCCGTCTTAGAAAAAAAAATTTTTTTTAAACTTACAGGTGAACCTAGGGTGCTGCCAGGGTTAAGAACTGATTCTAGGCCAGGCACAGTGGCTCACACCTGTAACACCTGTAATCCCAGCACTTCGGGAGGGCAAGGCAGATGGTCAGGAGTTCCAGACCAGCCTGACCAATATAGTGAAATCCCGTCTCTACTACAAATACAAAAATTAGCCAGGTGTGGTGGCAGGCGTCTGTAATCCCAGCTACTTAGGAGACTGAGGCAGGAGAATTGCTTGAACCTGGGAGGCGGAGGTTGCAGTGAGCCGAGATGGTGCCACTGCACTCCAGCCTAGGCAACAGAGCGAGATTCCGTCTCAAAAAAATAACGAACTGATTCTACCAGTCAACCACTGGCCCCTCGAGGTCTTGCTTCCCTTGGCCCCCATAGCTTGGCTCCTCTGCTCTGCCCTCATCCTCCTTCCCTTCCGCCCTTGCCTGTCATCTCCATATTTTGAATCCCTCAGCCCCTCAGCATCCCTGTCATCTTGGGGCCTCTCCCTGGATGCCATGGGCCTATTACCTCCTTAGAAGCAAATCTCGATTCCCCAGACCCATCTATCTCCCTGATAAGTTCCAGACTGGAATTTCCACCGCCGACAGGACAGGCAGATCCGCCTGCTCCACCCATACCAAGAACATACCCGCGCTGACTGTGCTCAGCACGTCTTCCCTTGAGCCAGCTGCTCCTCTCAGGCCAGGAACTCAGCATCATCATCACTCACCAAGTTCTGTATGCTCTTCCCTTTGGGGCTCACTGCCACCCTCCTCGGGCATGGCACCCCTCCCAGAACCCAGTCCCCCACCACTAATGAAAGCTTTAGGCCATGCCAGCAAATAGACACCTTCAAGACCAAGATGAACTGGTATAGAAGACAAGGGGATGTGGAGATTGGAGCAAACCAGAGAAAGCACACAGGAGAACACATGCCGTCTTGGGGAAGTTACATCCACTCAGCTTCAGCCAATTGTTGCTATGCGGAAACATGGACCTAAATCTCACAATTTCCCAAGCCATGCTAGAAATCTAGGTTTTAGTATGAAATCTCTTTGTTAAATTTAGGAGACTTAATTGTAAAACATTTTCAAAAAACTATCAGTGAGCTGCCAGTTTTCAATCTCTGCTTCTGAATAGCCGTTGGAAGACGTCTGTCACTTTTTCTTTTTTTTTTTTGAGACGGAGTTTCGCTGTTGTTGCCCAGGTTGGAGTGCAATGGTGCAATCTCAGCTCACCGCAACCTCCGCCTCCCAGGTTCAAGCGATTCTCCTGCCTCAGTCTCCCAAATAGCTAGGATTACAGGCATGCGCCACCATATCCGGCTAACTTTGTATTTTTAGTAGAGATGGCGTTTCTCCATGTTGGTCAGGCTGGTCTCAAACTCCGGAACTCAGGTGATCCGCCCCCCTCGGCCTCCCAAAGTGCTGGGATTTCCGGAACTCAGGTGATCCGCCCCACTGGGCCTTCCAAAGTGCTGGGATTGCAGGCGTGAGCCACCATGCCCAGCCTCCTCTGTCACTTTTATGGCCATCCTCTGCTCAAAGGAAAGAGCTGACACCTCCCTGCCCAGTCTCAAGGCCCCAATCCACACTGTCTACAACTATCTACAGCCATCTTCATACCTAATGCCAAAAGAGGCTCCTCACATTAGTTAACCCTTGGAGTGATTCACTCTAAATTTGGCCGTAGAACACTAGAGACAAAGAAACACAAACACAACCCAGAAATAAGTTTCAGGCTCATCCCTCCCTTTCCCACCCAAGTCACCACCACTGCAGGAAACTTCCACTCCCTTCCCCTACCCCTCTCACCAGTTCCACACACCAGCCCACAGTCCAGGCCCGCTGGAGACTATCAGCATCCTGTTTCCTTGGCTCCACCAGCTCCCGGAACGCTACTACCACTGTCAAACCCCGGTGATACTTGCCTCCGATGGCATTGTACTCCAGGACCTGGAGGGCAAGGGAAGAGGGACAGGGTATCAGGGTACATACAGAAGCTACTGTGAGTTTTCTCCTTGCTCTCTCCCATTTCCAACCACCCCCTAACTTTATCCTCCCCAACTCCTCTTCAAGGAGTCTCTGGAATTGCTACTGTCTTTACTCTTTTTCCAAATTTCTGGAGCAAAGCTAGAAGAGGTCCCAGTGCCCAGGTACGTTCTTTCTGCATGGTCTATCCTAGTAAATGTATTTATTTATTTTTTTTTTTGAGATGAAGTCTCACTCTGTTGCCTAGGCTGGAGTGCACTGGCACGATCTTGGCTCACTGCAACCTCCATCTCCCGGGTTCATGCAATTCTCCTGCCTCAGCCTCTCGAGTAGCTGGGATTACAGGTGCCCACCACCATGCCCATCTAGTTTTTGTATTTTTAGTAGAGACAGGGTTTCACCATGTTGGCCAGGCTTGTTTCGAACTACTGACCTCAAGTCATCTACCCGCCTCGGCCTCCCAATAAATTTAAAACCTCCATAGTGCAGATTAAATGCTGCTCCCAAGCCCAAACAGGGCTTGAACCCATGGAAAACTCAGTACACGTTATAGGGATGACTGGCTTGTTCAGTTCCCTCCCCAGGTTCCTTCCCCATCCCCACCTCTCCTAGACTTCCCCTTCCCAACCCATCCCTATTTTTCCAACCACCTCTGCCTACCCAGAGTTCAACCCTCCTGCAAATGAAAAGCCTCCTTCACTCTATTAAGACAAAGCCTCGCCGGGCGCGGTGGCTCAAGCCTGTAATCCCAGCACTTTGGGAGGCCGAGACGGGTGGATCACAACGTCAGGAGATCGAGACCATCCTGGCTAACACGGTGAAACCCCGTCTCTACTAAAGAATACAAAAAACTAGCTGGGCGAGGTGGCGGGCGCCTGTAGTCCCAGCTACTCGGGAGGCTGAGGCAGGAGAATGGCGTAAGCCCGGGAGGCGGAGCTTGCAGTGAGCTGAGATCCGGCCACTGCACTCCAGCCTGGAAGACAGAGCAAGACTCCGTTTAAAAAAAAAAAGACGGCTGGGCGCGGTGGCTCAAGCCTGTAATCCCAGCACTTTGGGAGGCCGAGACGGGCGGAACACGAGGTCAGGAGATCGAGACCATCCTGGCTAATATGGTGAAACCCCGTCTCTACTAAAAAATACAAAAAACTAGCCGGGCGAGGTGGTGGGCGCCTGTAGTCCCAGCTACTCGGGAGGCTGAGGCAGGAGAATGGCGTGAACCCGGGAGGCGGAGCTTGCAGTGAGCTGAGATCCGGCCACTGCACTCCAGCCTGGGCGACAAAGCGAGACTCCGTCTCAAAAAAAAAAAAAAAGACAAACCCTCTCCAAAGTCAGCCAAAAGACAGCTTACAGGGCACCCAAGCTGTGGGATCCATCTCCCACTCCTCCAGTGGTGTCCCCTCTTGCGTCTCACTTTACCTTCTGCTGCCCTGCTTTCAATCAGACCTAACTAACAGGGAAGACTTCACCTCGCTATGTCCCTCAGGCTGGAGTGTAGTGGCGCAATCGCGGCTCACTGCATCCTCTGCCTCCCAGGTTCAAGCGATTCTCCTGTCTCACCCTCCCGAGTAGCTGGGACTACATGTGCACGCCAGTACGCCTGGCTAATTTTTGTGTTTTTAGTAGAGACAGGGTTTCACCATGTTGACCAGGCTGGTCTCGAACTCCTGACCTCATGATCCCCCCGGGGCCTCAGCCTCCCAAAGTCCTGGGATTACAGGCATAAGCCACCATGCTGGGCCAAGACTCTCTTTTAATCCCCATCCCAGTATAGGCAAAGCCCCCCTTTCCCTTGATTCCCCTCAGATATATGAGATAGACAGCATTTATAAGAAGAATTTTAGTAGATACTCCAGAATCAACAGGAAAAAAAATTGGCAAGTATCACAGCAATAGTTCATGTCCTAGAATAAGGGTTTCTTTTTTTTTTTTTTTTTGAGACGGAGTCTCGCTCTGTCACCCAGGCTGGAGTGCAGTGGCCGGATCTCAGCTCACTGCAAGCTCCGCCCCCCGGGTTCACGCCATTCTCCTGCCTCAGCCTCCCGAGTAGCTGGGACTATAGGCGCCCGCCACCTCGCCCGGCTAGTTTTTTGTATTTTTTAGTAGAGACGGGGTTTCACCGTGTTAGCCAGGATGGTCTCGATCTCCTGACCTCGTGATCCGCCCGTCTCGGCCTCCCAAAGTGCTGGGATTACAGGCGTGAGCCACCGCGCCCGGCCAAGGGGTTTCTAATGATACAACTTTCTCAGGCCCCAGGGAGATAGGACAATATCAGACTGTCTTCCTCCCAGGTCTCTGCCAAGGTATCAGCTTCTGATTTCAGGACACAAAATCTAAGACTTGCCAGGTTCAAGGCCTCCACCCCTATGCAAAGCAGTTTGGATGACCCACCTTCCATCAGAGCCAAAAGTCAGGTTTACGGACTGAGTAAGTATACTTGCCCAGGCCCCAACCTCTCCAGAGCAGACTCGAGTCCCTCAGGTAAATGCTTTCTCGGCCAGGCGCGGTGGCTTACGCCTGTAATCCTAGCACTTTGGGATCAAAGGCCGAGGTGGGTGGATCGCCTGAGGTCAGGAGTTCAAGACCAGCCTGACCAACACGGTGAAACCCCATCTCTACTAAAAATACAAAAATTTGCTGGGCACGGTGGCGTCCGCCTATAATCCCAGCCAGTCAGAAGGCTGAGGCAGGAGAATCGCTTGAACCTGGGAGGTGGAGGTTGCAGTAAGCCGAGATCGCACCATTGCACTCCAGCCTGGGTGACAGAGCAAGGCTCTGTCTCGGGGAGGGAAAAAAAAAAAAGCTTTCTCTCACATCTGTCAAAAGTCCCTCATAAGCCACAGGTGAATCCCACATATACAGAGCAACCGAACCAAAGGCTCACTCCCCCAAGTCATGAATCCGTCACCTCCTTGAGCCGGGCAATAGCATCTCCTGTCTCTGGGTGCCCCATCTCATCCTCAGTCAGCACCCTAACGATCTGGGAGAAGTGCTGAACAAAATCTTGCTTTTCTTGGGCATAAACATCTGATTTCTGGTCTCCGTTCATTCTGAGGGAGGAGCAAAGGGCTCTGAGTAGAAGGAAAAACAAGTCAGAAACCTGATCAGCTGCTCCCCTCCCCAAGGCCCCTCACCCCAACCACACTCACCGAGGTTCCTCTGTCCACGCTTGGCACCAGCAGCGGGCACTGTGCCAGGCCAGGACTGGGTACCCGTGCACCAGGGAGGGCCGCCGTAGGGAACCCAGCCACCTCTCCCGGGGTGCCCAGTAGGGGGCTGGCAGCAGGAAGACCCCCACAGATCTCAACCAGCGGGACAGGGGCATCCTGGGAGTGGCATAGGGAGGGGGCGCCAAGCACTCCCTGCAGGAGCAAGCACCAAAGGCAGAGGCATGGTGGCAGCTACCCAGATAACTCCCATCCCAGCCTAAGCCCAGAGTGCCCCTCCCTCTTGTGGAATGTGCTTGGGGACAATAACAAGAAGGATATGCAGGAAACAAAAAGTATGGCTGGATGACGGAGACCCAACAAATCGCCACTTATAATAAACAGGCTAGAACTCAGTGCCTTCAAGACGGCGTGCACAAGGCTGGGTAAGGAGGTGGTACAGAGTACAGGATTAGGGGCTGAAAGGACCCTTAAGTCATCCTATTTTACACAAGCCAAACTGAGGCTCTAGGAGGTAGGAAGATAGTAGAGGCAGAGCCAAATCTAGAACCCAGGTCTCCCCTGGGCAATGGAGAGGGGTGCCCAGGGTCTGAGTTACGCCCCAAGGAGGGGAGAAGCACTGGGGCGAGAACCCATGGGTGCTGCGTCCATATTGTCCGGGGTGCTGGAACCGCGCGTCCCAAGCCTCACAGGAATCGCTAGGACTGAGCAGACAGGCTCGCAGCAACTCTGGACGGGACAGAAGGGCTCGCAGCAAAGGAGTTAACCGGGGTCCGGGCATATTGGCGGTTCCAGAAAAACACAAGGGCAGAGTTTGGAAGTCTCCGCACCCCCAGAAGACCAGCCAGTCTAGCCCACCGACCTTCAAAACGGACGCAACAGGCTGGCCTTCTGATGCCTCACAGTATTGTTACAGAAGTAAGGCCCGGTATCGGCCCCCTTCCTCCAAGGCCCAGCACACATACTCTCTCACCTGTTCCCAGATGCCGATTCCTGCTCCGTTCCGCTCGTTGGCGGGTACTCCTGAAAGCAGAAGCTGCTCAGTGCTCGGCTCTCTGGGTTGAGTAGTTCCCGCTCTCCCCAGGCTATGGGCGGAAACGTATAATTAGACTACAACTCCCAGAGTGCCCGCGGGAGGGACCGATAACGCGATCCTGCGTGGCCTGGCTGGGCGGAGACGAGCCACGCTGATTGGCTGCTGGCCCTCGTGTGAGCATGGCGCACGGTGACGGACGACCAATGGAAGGGCTGAAGCCTAGAGGTCTAGGCTGGAGGCATCAGTGCTGGAAGCGAGCCAGGCTGGGAACGCCCCCGCTGTGGCTCTGGCTGCCTCTTACTCAACTTTAGTTTTCGTTGTCATCCTGGGCAGCTGATTGGCACGTTAGTAAAACGCAACACAACTAGCTTTCTCACTTATTAGTTCTCTAACTTTAGGCAAATCATTTAACATCTCTGATCCTCAGTGAACTTCCTTGAGACTAGCTTACCTCATTTGCTGAATGAGGGTAGTAATACCACGAGGTAATGTGTGTAAAGTGCTTTAAGGGCTTAAGAAAAATGAGTCTTGGGCCGGGCACGGTGGCTCACGCCTGTAATCCCAGCACTTTGGGAGGCCAAGGAGGGTAGATCATGAGGTCAGGAGTTCGAAACCAGCCTGACCAATGTGGTGAAACCGCGTCTGTCCTAAAAATACAAAAAAAAAAAAATTTAGTCAGGTGGCGCGCGCCTGTGATCCCAGCTACTCAAGAGGGCTGAGGCAGGAGAATTGCTTCAATGCTTGTTGCAGTGAGGGAGGCGGAGGTTGCAGTGAGTGGAGATGGAGCGCACCACTGCACTCTAGCTGGCTACACTCTAGCTGGGGGCACAGAGCAAGACTCCGTATCAAAAAAAAAAAAAAAAGAAAAGATGAGTCTTGGCCTGGCACAGTGGCTCATGGGCTCACACCTGTAATCCCAGCACTTTGGGAGGCCGAGCCGGGCGGATCATCTGAGGTCAGGAATCTGAGACCAGCCTGGTCAACATGGCAAAACCCCTTCTCTACTAAAAATACAAAAATTACCCAGGTGTGCTGATGCGCGCCTGTAATTCCAGCTAGGCAACCTCCGCTTCCTGGGTTCAAGAGATTCTCCTGGATTACAGGTGCCTGCCACTACGCCCAGCTAATTTTTGTGTTTTTAGTAGAGAGGGAGTTTCTCCAGGTTGGCCAGGCTGGTCTTGAACTCCTGACCTCAGGTGATCCAGCCACCTCGACCTCTGAAAGCTCTGGGATTACAAGAGTGAGCCACCGGGCCCGGCCAGTTATTTATTGATTATTGATTTATAATAATTATAAATGTATATTAATAATTGTATATTGTTAAATGTGTATTTATAATAATTTATAATAATTATAAATATGATTGTGCTTCTTATAAAATAAATGTATTGATTATTGATTATAAGCTAAACAAGGGGTGGATTATTCATGCTTCCGCTTTGTAGACCATATAGAACCCTGATGTCGACACAGCATGTGGTAGGAGTGTAGCCTTGAAGACGACCAGAGGTCTCTGTAGTTACCATCTTGGTTTTGGTGGGTTTTGGCCAGTTTCTTTACTGCAATCTGTTTTAACAGCAAGGTCTTTATGACTTGTATCTTGAGCCAATTTCCTATCTCATCCCGTGACTTAGAATGCCTAAACCAACTGGAAATGCAGCCCATTAGGTCTTAGCATTATTTTACCCAGTCCCTATTCAAGATGGAGTTGCTCTCATTCACACGCCTCTGACAATTATGCTAAGTGAAATAAGCCAGACTCAAAAGGACAGATACTGTATGATTCCGTGTATATGAGGTACTGTCACCAGTGGAGGGTGTCCAGGTTCTTGGCATCTTCAACAAAGAATTGGGGCACAATGGCTCACGCCTGTAATCCCAGCGCTTTGGGAGGCCAAAGCGGGCAGATCACGAGGTCAGGAGTTCAAGACCAGCCTGGCCAACATAGTGAAACCCCATCTCTACTAAAAAATCCAAAATTAGCCCAGCATGGTGGCGCACACCGGTAGTCCCAGCTACTCGGGAAGCTGAGGCAGGAGAATCACTTGAACTCGGGAGGTGGAGGTTGTGGTGAACTGAGATCATTCTGCTGCACTCCAACCTGGACAACAAAGTGAGACTCCGTCTCAAAAAAAAAAAAAAAAAAAAAGAAAAAACTGGACAAAAGACACGAATAAAGGAAAGAAGGAATGAAGGAATTTATTGAAAATGAAAGAAAACTTCACAGTGTGGGATCAGGCCCGAGCATAGGTGCTCAAAGGCCCCATTGCAGAATTTTAGGGAGTTTAAATACCCTCTACTTAGAGTATGCCCTATGTAAATGGAGAGAATGAAGTAAAGTTACAAAGTCATTTACTTGGCCTAGGCCCTATGGAGAGGATATTTCCTGTCATAGCTGAAGTGTGAATCGGCCTTATGTTCCCTGCCTCCAGACCCTGTTTTCCTGCCTCAGTACCATATAAGGTACCTAGAATAATCAAAATCATAGTAACAGAAAGTAGAATGGTGGTTTCCTGGGGCTAATGGGAGAGGGAATGAGGAGTTATTGTTTCATGAGTACAGAGTTTCATCTGAGAAGTTGAAAAAAATTCTGTAGATGGGTGGTGATAATGGCTGCACAACAATGTGAATGTACTTAACGCCACTTAGCTGTACAACAAATGGTTAAAGTGGTCAATTTCACTTACAGGACAGGCACAGTGGCTCACGCCTGTAAGCTTAGCATTTTGGGAGGCTGAGGGGAGAGGATCACTTGAGCCCAGAAATTTGGGGTTGTGCCCAGAAGCTATGATTGTGCCACTGCACTCCAACCTGGGCAACAGAGAGTGACCTTTCTCAAAAAAATTTGTCTTTTGCTGGGCGCAGTGGCTCACACCTGTAATTCCAGCACTTTGGGAGGCCGAGGTGGGCAGATCACCTGAGGTCAGGAGTTCGAGTCCAGCATGACCAACATGGCAAAACCCCGTCTCTACTAAAACTACAAAAAAGGCCAGGCATGGTGATGGGTGCCTGTAATCCCAACTACTCAGGAGTCTGAGGCAGGAGAATCACTTGAACCCGGGAGGCAGAGGTTGCAATGAGCCAAGATCGCACCATTGCACTCCAGTCTGGGCGACAGAGCAAGACTCTGTCTCAAAAAAAAAAAAAAAAAAAAATTTACTTATGTATATTTTACCATACCATATTTTTTAATTATGTAAATTTTGCCATAATTTTAAAAATTAAAAATCATTGTGCATAACCAGAAAGGAATTAGAGGGAGGTCCAGCAAAGTGTCATTACATGAAAAATTATAGCAGGTCATGATGGCTAACACCTGTAATCCCAGGTGTTTACTGCAGCCTCTCTCTCTGCCTCCCGGTCAAGAGATTCTCCTGCCTCAGCCTCCCAAGTAGCTGGGATTACAGGCTTGCACCACCACACCCAGGTAAATTTTGTAATTTTTTTTTTTTTTTTAGTAGAGATGGGTTTTCCCCATGTTGGTCAGGCTGGTCTCAAACTCCCGACCTCAGGTGATTTGCCCGCCTCGGCCTCCCAAAGTGCTGGGATTACAGGCGTAAGCCACCGTGCCTGGACTTTTTTTTTTGTTTGTTTGTTTGTTTATTTTTTTTTTTTTTTGAGACGGAGTCTCGCTCTGCCACCCAGGCTGGAGTGCAGTGGCCGGATCTCAGCTCACTGCAAGCTCCGCCTCCCGGGTTCACGCCATTCTCCTGCCTCAGCCTCCCGAGTAGCTGGGACTACAGGCGCCCGCCACCTCGCCCGGCTAGTTTTTTGTAGTTTTTAGTAGAGACGGGGTTTCACAGTGTCAGCCAGGATGGTCTCGATCTCCTGACCTCGTGATCCGCCCGTCTCGGCCTCCCAAAGTGCTGGGATTACAGGCTTGAGCCACCGCGCCCGGCCTTTTTTTTTTTTTTTTGAAACAGAATCTCTCTCTGTTGCCATTGCCCAGGCTGGAGTGTAGTGGTACAATCTCGGCTCACTGCAACTTCTGCCTCCCAGGTTCAAGCAATTCTCCCTGCCTCAGCCTCCTGAGTAGCCGGGATTACAGCTGCCTGCCACCTCACCCGGCTAATTTTTGTATTTTTAGTAGAGAGGGGGTTTCGCCATGTTGGCCAGGCTGGTCTTGAACTCCTGACCTCAGCTGATCCACCCCTCTCAGCTTCCCAAAATGCTGGGATTAAGGCTGGTCTCAAACTCCTGACCTTAAATGATCCGCCCACCTCGGCCTCCTAGGGTGCTGAGACTACAGATGTGCACTACCACACCTAGCTAATTTTTAAGTCAGCTTAGCCACCATGCCCAGCCTTAATTCAATTTTGACACTATTTACTTGGAGCTATCACAGACCACATAGGTTAAGGTCTCAGTCCTGAGAGAACTTCCCCTACCCACTTCAGATAAATCGCAAGTCCTTTAGCCGGGTGTGGTGGCTCACACCTGACCAGCACTGTGGGAATCCAAGGCGGGTGGATCACAAGGTCAGGAGTTCGAGACCAGCCTGGTTAACATAGTGAAGCGCCATCTTCACTGAAAATACAAAAATTAGCCAGGCCTGATGGCGGGCATCTGTAATCCCAGCCACTCAGGACACTGAGGCAGGAGAATCGCTGGAACCCAGGAGGTGGAAGTTGCAGTGAGCTGAGATCACACCACCGCACTCCAGCCTGGACAACAGAGCGAGACTCCATCTCAAATACAAAAACAAAAAATCGCAAGTCCCGATAGTCATCTGTGCATCTAATTGACTGGCTATAAATCAGAGATTCTCATGACCTCCTCTTCTGGTTCAATTTTTTTCTTTTTCTTTCTTTTCTTCCCCTTTGAGACAGGGTCTCATTCTCTCACCCAGTATGGAGTGCAATGGCATGATTATAGCTCACTGTAGCCTTGACCTCCCGGGTTCAAGCAATCCTCACACCTCAGCCTCTTGAGTAGCTGGGACTACAGGCATGTGCCACCACACCTGGCTAACTTTTTATTTTATTTTATTTTATTTTATTTTTTATTTTATTGTTATTATTTTTGAGACGGAGTCTCACTCTGTTGCCCAGGCTGGAGTGCAGTGGCGCAATCTCAGCTCACTGCAAGCTTTGCCTCCCGGGTTCACACTATTCTCCTGCCTCAACCTCCTGAGTAGCTGGGACTACGGGCGCCTGCCACCATGCCCAGCTAATTTTTTGTATTTTTTAGTAGAGACGGGGTTTCACTGTGCTAGCAAGGATGGTCTTGATCTCCTGACCTCGTGATCCGCCCGCCTCGGCCTCCCAAAGTGCTGCAATTACAGGCATAAGCCACCGCACCCAGCCAACTTTTTATTTTTTGTAGAGATGGTGTCTCACTATGCTGCCCAGTCTGGTCTTGAACTCCTGAACTCAAGTGATCCTCCTACCTCAGCCTCCAAAAGTGCCGGGATTACAGTCATGAGCCATTGTGCCTGGACACTTTTTGTTGTTATTGTTGTTTTGATTTATGTTAGATGTAGGGAGTGAGGAGCTCCCAGTTTCTTTTTTTCTTTCTTTTTTTTTTTTTTTCCCCAGAGAGTTTTGTTCCATTACCCAGGCTGGAGTGCAGTGGTGCCATCAGAGCATACTGCAGCTTCAAACTTCTGGGTTTAAGCTATCATCCCACCCCAGCCTCCTAGATAACTGGGACTACAGGTGTGCACTACCACACCTAGCCAATTTAGAGATGGGGTCTTGCTACATTGCCCAGGTTGGTCTGGAACTCCTGGCCTCAAGTGATCCTCTTGCCTCAGCCTCTGGAGTCACTAGGATTATAGGTATGAGCCACTGTGCTCCCACTTTCTTTAGGGTGCAGAGAGTCAAGGAGGTAGAGCAGGATGGGGTGGGAGCAAGGAAGTGAAACAACGTTTACTTAGCTATGATAGAGGGAGGAACGGGGAGGAACGCTGAACTGAGTGTGGCCTCAGTCACAGAGTGGTGGTTAGAGGTGGGTAATTGAATATGAAGGTCTGTAGCCCAGGAGAGAAGCTGGAACTGGACCTTGTTGATTCAAGCCAAGGGCTGGCCCCCATTATCATTCATTCATCCTTCAAAAATTATGTATTTGGCCAGGTACAGTGGCTCACACTATAATCCTAGCCCTTTGGGAAGCTGAGGCAGAAGGATCACTCGAGCCCAGTTCAAGACCAGCCTGAGGAATATGGCAAAACCCCATCTGTACTAAAAATACAAAAAATTAGCCAGGTATGGTGGTGCATGCCTGTAATCCCAGCTACCCAGGAGGCTGAGGTGGGAGGATTGCTTAAGCCCAGGAGGTTGAGGCTACAGTGAGCTGTGATCATGCCACTGCACTCCAGCCTGGACAGCAGGAGTGAGACTCTGTCTCAAAAAGTAATAATAGTAAGAAAAGTTAGGCTGGGTGTGGTGGCTCGCACCTGTAATCCCAGCACTTTGGGAGGCCGAAGTGGGCAGATCACCTGAGGTCATGAGTTCGAGACCAACCTGGCCAACATGGTGAAACCCTGTCTATACTAAAAATACAAAAATTAGATGGGGGTGGTGGCGGGTGCCTATAATCCCAGCTACTCAGGAGGCTGAGACAGGAGAATCCCTTGAACCTGGGAGGGAGAGGTTGCAGTGAGCCAAGATCAGGCCATTGCACTTCAGCCTGGGTGACAGATTGAGACTCCATCTCAAAAAAAAAAAAAAAAAATAGGCTGGACGCGATGGCTCACGCCTGTAATCCTAGCACTTTGGGAGGCTGAAGCCAGACAGATCACAAGGTCAGGAGATCGAGACCATCCTGGCTAACACAGTAAAACCCGGTCTCTACTAAAAATACAAAAAATTAGCTGGTCATGGTGGTGGACACCTGTAGTGCCAGCTACTCAGGAGGCTGAGGCAGGAGAATCGCTTGAACCCGGGAGGCGGAGGTTACAGTGAGACAAGATCGCGCCATTGCACTCAAGCCTGAGCGACACCTCCAGACTCTGTCTCAAAAACAACATATATATATATATATATAAAACAAAAATTTATCGAACACCTACTAGGCTCTAGGAATATAGCAGAGAACAAAGACAAAAATCTCAGCCCTCACAGAACTGACACTCCAGCTTGGGGGTGGGAACACATTTAATGATTGTAAAATCTATCAAAGCAGAGCAGGGATGAAGGGCAAAGCATAGGGAAGATTGCAGTATTAACTAGAGTGAGCAGAGAAGGCCTCACTGGCAGGGTGATATCTGAAAATGGATCAGAAGGAAGCAATGAGCAAGGCGTACGTACATTCATCTGTGGGAGAACCCTCTATAAGCAGAGGAAGGGAACAACAAATAGATTTCAGGGAGTCCATTATATATTGTGAGCAGGGCTGGACATGGTGGCTCATGCCTGTAATCCCAGCACTTCGGGAGGCCGAGGTGGGCATATCACCTGAGGTCAGGAGTTCGAGACCAGCCTGGCCAACATGGCAAAACCCCATTTCTACTAAAAATACAAAAATTAGCCAGGTGTGGTGGCACATGCCTGTAATCCCGGCTACTCAAGAGGCTGAGGCAGGAGAATCACTTGAACCCAGGAGATGGAGGCTACAGTGAGCTGAGATGGCACCACTGCACTCTAGCCTTGGTGAAAGAGTGAGACTCTGCCTCAAAATAATAAATAAGTAAATAAATAAATAAAATTGTGAGCAAAATTGAGGCCTCCCTTTTATGGCTTCAATATGCAAGGAGTCTAAGATCTATTACTAAATGGTAAAGAAAAACAGTACAGAGTGTTATGTATGGTACCATTGCTATCATTTGCATAAAAATGGGCGAGATTTTATATTGCTGAGGAAACTCTGGCCTGATTTTAGGTCAAAGTGTCTGTCCCTTAGCTGGACAGGACACAGGCTCCTTTGGAGAACTGCCCCCTACCTCCTGCTAATCCCTTGGGACTGGGATCTCTGGGATTCCTATCCTCCCAGCTGGTTCTGATGTCAGTTCAATATTGCCAGACCACAGCTGGGCGTGGTGGCTCATGCCTGTAATCCCAGTATTTTGGGAGGCAAAGCTGGGCAGACCACTTGAGCCCAGGAGTTCTGCACCAGCCTGGGCAACATGGTGAAACTCCATCTCTACAGAAAATACCAAAAAAAAAAAAAAAAAAAAATAGTAGGCATTGTGGTGCACGCCTGCAGTCCCAACTACTTGGGACGTTGAGATAGGAGGATCACCTGAGTCCAGGAGATGGAGGCTGCGGTGAGCAGAGATCATGATACTGCATTCCAGCCTGGGCTACAGAGGAAGGCCCTGTATCAAAAACAAAATAATGCCAGACCATCCTTAAAGGCCTAAAGTCCCATGTCTCTCCCAACACCACAAGCACAAGGCCTGAATCCCCAGTCCCTGAAGTCTACCACATTCTCTCTGGCTTCAGATTTTGTCCCTCTTTATTTGTTCTGTCTTCTATATACAGAGAGATGAGACCCCATGCTCATTTCCCCTAGGAAGTCCTCCCTACTATCTGTCTCTTTTCCAACTCCAGAGTCACAGAATTCTCCCCTTCCCATCCACTGAAACAGTCCCAAGGGGCAGGCATGGAGCTTAGTGGTTACAACTCGGGCTCTGGAGCTCTACTCTCTGGGCCTGAATCCCAGCTACACTCCTGACAAGACTTTTAGTATCAGACAAGTGTATCGGGTAGGATTTCTTCAGGAAATAAAGAGTTCTCTCAAATTGAATAATTTGAAGGTGTTTCATAACAGGGTTATACAAAGGAATGGGCAGGGTGTTGGTAAACCACAAGGGATAGTGCATTACCCCAGATCTAATAACAGTGGGCTTCGTTACTCCTGTAAGGGTCCAAGGCATAGGGAGAGAATGGTCCCTAGAATCCTCACAGGGGGCAGCTGCGGAGGTAAATGCTCAACCTCACCCTCTCCGTCTCATCTCCTATGGATGCCACTCTCCAAACCCTACAGATGCCACTCTGCAAAGCCTTCAGCCCCCTGGCCCCACAGCAGAGTGGAGAAGGAACCTTGCTATGGCCCAATTCCCTCATCTGTAAAACAGCCTGTTGATCCTACCTTCTTTCTAGGTTGTCACAATGATAAAAGGGGACAGTGTCCATGAGGCACGGACGCTGTTCCAGTACACAGGAAGTGTGCTCCATGAACAGCTCCAACTGTCTATGGATTTTGGTGATTAATTGGCTTCTCAAATTTAGCCTGTCAAAACAGAAAGCTTGAATTTCCCCCTACTTCAAACCTATTTCTTCTGTAGTCTCAGTTAGTGGCACTACCATCTACCCAACTGCTCAAGCCAGACTCCTTGATGCTAGAAGCCACCCTCTCCATGGCTGTTTTGCTGTTCCACTTTGCTGGCTCTTCTCCAAAATGCATCTCCAAGCCATCCCCCTCTCTTCATCTTCACTGCCAACATGCTAGATCACCTACCACCACCAAGATTCTTTCTAAGCCCATAGTAGGTCTACCTGTACCTACCATTTATTCTTTTTTTTTTTTCTTTTTTTTTTGAGACGGAGTGTCGCTCTTGTTGCGCAGGCTGGAGTGCAATGGCGTGATCTTGGCTCACTGAAACCTCCGCCTCCCGGATTCAAGTGATTCTCCTGCCTCAGCCTCCTGAGTAGCTGGGATTACAGGTGCGCACCACCACACCCGGCTAATTTTTTGTATTTTTAGTAGAGACAGGGTTTCACCATGTTAGCCAGGCTGGTCTCAAACTCCTGATCTCAGGTGATCCACCTGCCTTGGCATCTCAAAGTGCTGGGATTATAGGCATGAGCCACCACACCTGGCTACCATCTATTCTTTACCCAGCAACAGAAGGGACCTAAACCATCAGTTGGATCATGTCCATCCCCTGGGTAAACCCACCACATCACAAGATCCTGCTCAGGTCCCCTACCTTCACCATGGGCCATGACCCTGCACTCCAGGCACGCAACCTCATTGCAGCTCTTTGTCTCCTTGGCGCCAAGCTTTTTCTTCCTCAGAGCCTTGGCATATATTATTTCTGCCCCCCCGCCCCCGCCGTGGAAAACCCCTTCCTCCATTTGTTCCCACTGGTTCCTCCTCATCCTTCAAATTTCAGCTGCAAAATAATCACTTCAAAGAAGACTTCCTCAACCACCTCATCTTGTCTAAAATACATCCTCGAGGCCGAGCGTGGTGATGCGCACCTGTAATCCCAGCTACTCGGGAAGCTGAGGCATAAGAATCGCTTGAACCCCGGAGGCAGAGGTTGCAGTGAGCTGAGATCGTGCCACTGCACTCCAGCCTAGGTGACAAGAGCAAAACTCTGCTTCCAAAATAAATAAATAAAATAAAATACACCCTCTCTCTTCTCCCACTGCCTTCTGTGTTCCAGCACCCTGATCGATTACTTAGTAGCACTTGCAAGGTTTGTAGTTCCATATTTATTTCTCTGATACTTGTTCATAGTCTGTCTCCCCGCTATACTGTAAATCTCACAGAGGGCAAAGGCCCTGTCTGTTTTGCTCACCAGTGTGTCCTTAGGGCCTGATATAGAGTACGTGCTCGATAAAGATTGGACAGTGGAGAATGGGCAAATGGTAACTAATGAATGCTACGATGATGATGATGCCATCAAAGCCCTTCCAGAGAATCCCACCAGTTACTATCAGCTGAACCCACAGCTGGCATCAGGGCAGCTCTCGCAAAGGATGCCCCAAACCATCCCAAGATAAGGCTGGTTGGGATTCCAGTGAGTGAAGTGCTAAATGCCAGGGCAATCAGGCCAAAGCAGACATTAAGGGAACTTACCTACAGAACAGCTGCTGCACATCCTTGCTGTGGACAATGGGTGTTCTACCCAGGTATGTTCTCAAGGAGGGGTTCAGGATATGGTGTTTATAGGAGTGTTTAAGAAATTTGAGGCCAGTACTATGGCTCACACTTGTAATCCTGGCACTTTGGGAGACCAAGGCAGGAGGACCACTTGAGCATAGGTGTTCAAGACCAACCTGGGCAACAGAGTGACACCAGTCTCTACTAAAATAAAAAGTCAACACCTGTGGAAAGAAAGGAAAAAAATATTTGTAATAAATACAAATTTAAAAAGTTGCCAGGCATGGTGGTGCATACCCGTAGTACCGGCTACTTGGGAGGCTGAGGCGGGAGGATCGTTTGAGCCCAGGAGATCAAGGCTACAGTGAGCCATGATCACACCAGTGCACTCCAGCCAGGGTGACAGAGTAAGACCCTTTAAAAAAAAAAAAAAAGAAGAAGAAGAAGAAAGATAGGCTGGGCATGGTGGCTCACACCTGTAATCCCAGCAGTTTGAGAGGCTGAGGCTGGTGGATACTTGAGGCCAGGAGTTGGAGACCAGCCTGGCCAACATGGTGAAACTCCGTCTTTACAAAAAAAATACAAAAATTAGGTCAGGTGCAGTTTCTCACACCGGTAATCCCAGCACTTTGGGAGGCCGAGGCGGGTGGATCTCAAGGTCAAGAGTTCGAGACCAGCCTGACCAACATGGTGAAATCCCGTCTCTACTAAAAATACAAAAATTAGCCGGGTATGGTGGCACATGCCTGTAATCCCAGCTACTCAGGAGACTGAGACAGGAGAATCACTTGAACCCAGGAGGCAGAGGTTGCAGTGAGCTGAGATTGCACCACTGCACTCCAGCCTGGGGTACAGAGTGAGACTCTGTCAAAAAAAAAAAAAAAGAAAGAAAAGAAAGAAGGAAGGAAGGAAGGGAGGAAAGAAAATTTCCCTGGGGGTAGGCGTCTATAAGTTTAGTAAAATAGTCGATCTTTCAGTGTTTCCAGCAACAACCTAATCAAGTTTATCAGTGTCTGGGAATGTTCAACGTACCATCTTGGGTTCAAACCTGTAGGCAAAAACATGCAGCTGGCCAGGTTACAGAGTGGTGAAGGCACTCTGCATTTCTTGGTTGAGACAGAGAAAAAAAGTGGGCAGAACTGGGTGTCCCTCCCCCCACCATACTATCACAGTGATCCCTTTTGCCTTTCTTCAGGCTCCAGCCCCACCCTATAGCCCCTGCTCCCTGGATTCACTAGGGCTAACTTCAATAAAGTACAAAGAAAAGGGGGCCATATGAATGACCAAAAAATATATATGTATATCTATTCACATGGATGACCAGATAGTATGAATGGATTGAAAATTTATCAGGAAAAATGGATGAAAGGAAATGCCAGGAGATGAGGGCAGGCAGTTCTGGGGCAGGGACTCTGTAGGGACAGGGTGGCCTACTGGGTGTGCCCCTTTTCTCTTCTCTGGCTCCCTTAGATAAGACCGGCAGTTTTGTCATCCTCCCCCTCTCATTCCACGGCCCCGCAGCCCCAGGCCCACACTGAAAGTATGTCGATCCAGGAGAACATACCATCCCCGCGGCGCTGGTCATGGGTCTCTAAGTCCCAAAGAGACTTAGCGAAGTCCATCCTGATTGGGGCTCCAGGAGGTAAGAAGGGGAAGCAGAAGCCATGGAACATAGGAGGAAAATGAGGGTGGAAACTAGGAGCCAGGGTGGAGGGTATAAATGATCCATATCAGCCACTGGCTAGGTGGGTTTTGGAGAGACACATACGTTCTTCAGAACCTCCCTTGTGTTAAATTATGGACCCTGGCATGGGCCTTTTCCAGGCCCTATAGGCAGGCCAGAGCTGCAACATGTAAGCCACGGGGCACTCCCGTGGTTCCTGGACTCTGGCCCCTGGCATACAGGGCTTCCAGTGGAATAGGAGACACTGGTGACACTTTAACCAGTCTACAGAACTGATCCCCAGCCCAGCTGGGTCTCATGCCTCTGACAACCCAACAGTGTGGAGCAGACCCACAAAGAGGGAGACCCAGAGAGGTGTGCAGTGGCATGGAAGGTGCGGCTGGAATGGGGGGGCTCCTCTGAACTGGGCTGGGTCAAGCTACAGGGACCTCTGGGTCTGTAGCAGCTTTGAGAGGTCCGGGAGACTCAGAGGATGGGGTGGGGAAGCCAGCCAGTAGCCAGGGGTTAGAAGGGAGAAAACAGAGACCTTCGGAGCAGGAACTGGGTGATTCTGAGCCTGAATAGGGACAGGCTGCTGGGGACTAGACATCAAGGGGTGGTGGGGTTGAGGGGCATCAGTAGTTGCAGGTTGGGGGGTCCTGGCTTGTGCGGGGTCAGTATAACTGAGTGGTCAAGAACTTGGGCTAGAGTTAGTCAGACCTAGATTTGAATCCTAGCTGATCCATACTTAAAAGCTGTATGATCTTGGACCATTTATTCTCAGTCTCTGTTTCTTTATCCATAAAATTGGATAATTATAGAACATTTAACAGTACCTGTTTTATAGGATCCTTGTGACGTAATAAGATAATATATGCATGATGCCCAGCTCATAAGAAGGGAAGGAATAGAGGGTATGCTGAGAGATGACGGCATGGGGAGGAAGGGCAGGTGACATGCAGTCCCTGTGTCCCCTTCTACCACAGGGCCAGCGGGGTATCTTCGGCGGGCTAGTGTGGCCCAACTGACCCAGGAGCTGGGCACTGCCTTCTTCCAGCAGCAGCAGCTGCCAGCTGCTATGGCAGACACCTTCCTGGAGCACCTCTGCCTACTGGACATTGACTCCGAGCCCGTGGCTGCTCGCAGTACCAGCATCATTGCCACCATCGGTAAACACTCCCATCCCCTGCAGCCTCACAGAGCCTACTGGTGTTTCTTGAGGTGCTTCTTCATCTCTTGTCTCCTTTGAGACTTCTCCATGTTTGACACAGCCATTCATTCAATGAAAATTTGTTGAGCATATAGTAGACAAGATTTTGGGCCCTGGGAGTAGATCAGCGAAAAAAACAGACAAAAATCCCTACCCTGGGGGAGCTGACAGTCTAGCTGGTGTGACAATAAACAGTAAGCACAATAAATTATTTAAAATAAGTAAATTATTTATTCCGTTAGAAAGTGAGGCCGAGCGCAGTGGCTCATGCCTGTAATCCCAGCACTTTGGGAGGCCAAGGAGGGCAGATCACCTGAGGTCAGGAGTTTGAGACCAGCCTGACCAATATGGAGAAACCCTGTCTCTACTAAAAATACAAAGTAGCCAGGCATGGCGGCGCATGCCTGCAATCCCAGCTACTCAGGAGGCTAAGGCAGGAGAATCGCTTGAACCCAGGAGGGGGAGGTTGTGGTGAGCCAAGATCGCACCATTGCACTCCAGCCTGGGCAACAAGAGAAAAACTCCATCTCAAAATAAATAAATAAATAAATAAATAAATAAATAAATAAAAGTGGGCTGGGCTCAGTGGCTCATGCCTGTAATCCCAGCACTTTAGGAGGCCAAGGTTGGCAGATTCCTTGAGCCCAGGAGTTTGAGACCAGTCTGGGCAACATGGCAAAACCCATCTCTACAAAAAATACAAAAATTAGTTGGGTGTGGTGGTGCACGCCTGTAGTTACAGCTACTCGGGAGGCTGAGGTGGGAGGATCACTTAAGCCCAGGAGGTCAAGACTGCAGTAAGTCATGATCAAGCCACTGTACTCCAGCCTAGGTGACAGATGAGACCCTGTCAAAAAACAGAAAGGAAAGAAAGAAAGAAGGAAGGAAGGAAGGAAGGAAGGAAGGAAGGAAAGAAGGAAGGAAGGAAGGAAGGAAAGAAGGAAGGAAGGAAGGAAGGAAGGAAGGAAGGAAGGAAGGAAAGAAAGAAAGAAAGAAAGAAAGAAAGAAAGAAAGAAAGAAAGAAAGAAAGAAAGAAAGAAAGAAAGAAAGAAAGAAAGAAAGAAAGAAAGGCCGGGCGCGGTGGCTCAAGCCTGTAATCCCAGCACTTTGGGAGGCCGAGACGGGCGGATCACGAGGTCAGGAGATCGAGACCATCCTGGCTAACACGGTGAAACCCCGTCTCTACTAAAAAATACAAAAAACTAGCCGGGCGAGGTGGCTGGCGCCTGTAGTCCCAGCTACTCGGGAGGCTGAGGCAGGAGAATAGCGTAAACCCGGGAGGCGGAGCTTGCAGTGAGCTGAGATCCCGCCACTGCACTCCAGTCTGGGCGACAGAGCGAGACTCCATCTCAAAAAAAAAAAAAAAAAAAGAAAGAAAGAAAGTTAGTTGGCCGGGCGCAGTGGCTCATGCCTATAATCCCAGCACTTTGGGAGGCTGAGGCAGGTGGATTACCTGAGGTCAGGAGTTCGAGACCAGCCTGGCTAACATGGTGAAACCCTGTTTCTACTAAAAATACAAAAAATTAGCCAGGGATGGTGGCATGTGTCTGTAATCCTAGCTACTCGAGAGGCTGAGGCAGGGGAATCGCTTGAACCTGGGAGGCGGAGGTTGCAGGGAGCCGAGATCATGCCATTGAACTCCAGTTTGGGCAACAAGAGCAAAATTCTGTCTTAAAAAAAAGAAAAAAAAAATGGCCAGGCGCAGTGGTTCATACCTGTAATCCCAGCACTTTGGGAGGCGGAGGCAGATGGATCACGAGGCCAAGAGATTGAGACCATCCTGTCCAACATGGTGAAACCCCATCTCTACTAAAAATACAAAAATTAGCTGTGCGTGGTGGTGCATGCCTGTAGTCCCAGCTACTCAGAAAGCTGAGGCAGGAGAATTGCTTGAACCGGAAGGCGGAGACTGCAGTGAGCAGAGATCGTGCCACTGTCCTCCAGCCTAGTGACAGAGCGAAATTCCGTCTTTAAAAAAAAAAAAAAAAAAAAAAAAAAAAAACAAAGAAAAGAAAAGAAAGAAAAAGTAAAAGTTATAAATGCTATGGGAAAGAAATCAAGTATGGTAAGGGCATCAGGGGTACAAGGGTGAAGGCAAGTTGCAGCCCTAAATAGGGAGGTCAGGTACCCATTATTGAGAAAATGAGACCTAAGGGAAGACTTGAAGGAGATAAGAGAATTAGCCATGCAAAGATCCGGGAGGAGAATTCCAGGAAGAAGGACCAGTCAGTGCCAAGGCCTAAGTCAAGGAGGTTAGAAGAGCTAAAAACCGGCCAGGCGCGGTGGCTCAAGCCTGTAATCCCAGCACTTTGGGAGGCCGAGACGGGCAGATCACGAGGTCAGGAGATCGAGACCATCCTGGCTAACACGGTGAAACCCCGTCTCTACTAAAAAATACAAAACACTAGCCGGGCGATGTGGTGGGCGCCTGTAGTCCCAGCTACTCGGGAGGCTGAGGTAGGAGAATGGCGTAAACCTGGGAGGCGGAGCTTGCAGTGAGCTGAGATCCGGCCACTGCACTCCAGCCTGGACAGCAGAGCGAGACTCTGTCTCAAAAACAAAAATAAATAAAATAAAATAAAAAGAAGAGCTAAAAACCATCAAGGGGGAAGAGCTGCAGATATGAAGAGACTGCGGGGAGAGGAAGATCAGGTGGGGCTTTGTAGGCCATTTTTAGAATTTGAGTTGCGTTTTCCTCCGAGTGAAATGAGAAACTGCTGCAGGGTTTTGAGCAGGGGAATGACAAGCTCTTATTTATGTTTTAATAGAACCTCCCCTCCCCTGCTACTGTACTGAAAATAGATGGAGGGTCGGGGGAAGGGTGCCCTGCAGTATTTCTGTCTCAGACCAGTTGGCGGCAGTGAGGTGGTGAGAAGTGGTCAGATTCTGAATGTATTTTGCAGGTAGAGCTGACAGGATTTGCTGATTGATTGGATTTGGGGTAGGGAGTGAGGGCGAGAAAGAAAGGAGTCAAAGGTGACAGGTGACTCTGAGGTTTTTGCCATGAGGAACTGCAACAATGCATTATCCACTGAGCAGGAAAGACTGTGGTGGAAGGGGTTCGGGAGAGAGCAGAAGTTCACTTGGGACATGTTGAGTCTGAGATGTATATTAGCCATCCAAGTGTGATAGAGAGGGGGCAGTCAGGTACACAACTCTGGGTTTGGGAGAGAGGTCTGGATTGGAGAGACACTTGGGAGTTGACTACATATACATGGTATCTCAAGCCATGAGATTAGTTGAGATCACCAAAGGAGTGTAGGTGAAATGACAGAGAAGAGAACAGGGTATCTAATGTTAAGGGGAGGAACAAGGAAAGGAGACTGGGAAGGAGCAGCTAGTGAGGTAGGAGTCAACCAAGAGAGGGTGTGGTCCTGGAGGTCAGGTGAAGACAGTGTGTCAAAGAGGGATGTGTGTCCAGGCTGCTGATGGGCCAATAGAGGAGGACTGAGCGTTGAGCATTACACTGAGCAACAACACAGAGGTTCTTGGTGACCTTGACAAGAACAGATGCAGTGGAGAGATGGAGGCCAGCGCCTGAGTGGGGTGGATTCAAGGGAGAATGGGGGAGGGGAACTGGAGGCAGCAAGTACAGATAACTCTTGCAATGAGTTTTGCTGCAAGAGAGAGCAAAAACTGGGACTGAGGGGAAACCAGGGGATTAAGATAATTTTTTTTTTTTTTGACACAGAGTCTCGCTATGTGCCCAGCCTGGAGTGCAGTGGCTGGATCTCAGCTCACTGCAAGCTCTGCTTCCCGGGTTCACGCCATTCTCCTGCCTCAGCCTCCCGAGTAGCTGGGACTACAGGTGCCTGCCACCTCGCCCAGCTAGTTTTTTTGTGTGTGTGTATTTTTTAGTAGAGATGGGGTTTCACAGTGTTAGCCAGGATGGTCTCGATCTCCTGACCTCCTGATCCGCCCGTCTCGGCCTCCCAAAGTGCTGGGATTACAGGCTTGAGCCACTGTGCCCGGCCTAGAATTTTTTTTAAATGATGAAAGAAATAACAGTAGGTTTACACGCTGATGGGGATGATCCAGTAAAAAAGGAAAACATGGCTGGGCGAGATGGCTCACACCTGTAACCCCAGCACTTTGGGAGGCCAAGGTGGGTGGATCACCTGAGGTCAGGAGTTCAAGACCAGCCTGGCCAACATGGTGAAACCCCTTCTCTACTGAAAATACAAAAAAAATTAGCCAGGTGTGGTGGTGCACACCTGTAATCCCAGCTACTCAGGAGGCTGAGGCAGGATAATTGCTTGAACCGGGGAGGCAGAAGTTGCATTGAGCAGAGATGCTGCCACTGCACTCCAGCCTGGGTGACAAGGGCAAAACTCCCTCTGTCTCAAAAAAAAAAAAAAAGAAAGAAAGAAAAAAAAAAAAAAAGAAAAAGAAAGGAAAACATGGGTGTCACAGAGGACCACAGAATGGCTGAATCTATGTCCTTGAGCAGGTGAGAAGGAGGAGATCTAGTGCACAGGTGGGAAGACAGATAGGGACCGAAGAATGAGCCAACCTGCTCTCAGCTAGCAGCTGCCCCATAGCAGCGCTGACGTGGGATAGAACTCAGTTCTCCTCAGTTCATGAGGCCTCCTAGCTCTAAAACCCCGCACCCAAACGCCCTCACCTGGCTCCCAGCCCCTGCCCTACACCCCATACCCTGGGGTAGCCGGGCAAGCAGCACTTACATACATCACATGCCCACACAGTGACCTCAGGCCTGGAGGAGGGCACTCCCCTCCTACTTCCACAGTGTCGTCTCCCCAAGGGGACAGATGTTTGCTGGAGAGGGAAGCGGAGTCTGTGATCTGTGAGCAGGGGTTGCATCAGGGAGTAAAGGTCAGGTAACAGGACTCTTGTGGCGCGAGGCCTTCTGAGAGTGGTAATGGGTTGGGTTTGGTTGCCTCTCATGTTCTGGGGGAATGTTGTCTGAACGTGAATTTCTGGTTCTAGGGCCGGCATCTCGCTCCGTGGAGCGCCTCAAGGAGATGATCAAGGCCGGGATGAACATTGCGCGACTCAATTTCTCCCACGGCTCCCACGAGGTGCAGGACGGGCCGCCGGGCGGTGGGTGGGGCAGGAGGATGCCTCGAGGTCCTGGCCACCTTCCCCTGAAACCCTCGCTCCGCTCCCTCCCCCAGTACCACGCTGAGTCCATCGCCAACGTCCGGGAGGCGGTGGAGAGCTTTGCAGCTTCCCCGCTCAGCTACCGGCCCGTGGCCATCGCCCTGGACACCAAGGGACCGGAGATCCGCACTGGGATCCTGCAGGGGGTGAGCAGTGGGGCTGGGACTCGCCGGGCCGGGGCGGGAAAGGCGGTGCCAGTTGGACTGGGTCCAGGCGTGGGCAGGGGCGGGTCCCGGACTCCGGGGCGCAGAACTCACGTCTCCTCTGGCTCCGCCCCTAGGGTCCGGAGTCGGAAGTGGAGCTGGTGAAGGGCTCCCAGGTGCTGGTGACTGTGGACCCCGCGTTTCGGACGCGGGGGAACGCGAACACCGTGTGGGTGGACTACCCCAATATTGTCGGGGTCGTGCCTGTGGGGGGCCGCATCTACATTGACGACGGGCTCATCTCCCTAGTGGTCCAGAAAATCGGTGCGGACGCGCCTCCCGCCCTGACCACATCCGTGCGCTGGGCACATTCCCTTCTCCTTGGCTCCCCCATCAGCCCTCAGACCGACCACACCTTCCCCTGGCCACGCGTCTTTGCCAGCCTGTCCCAGGAGTCCCCAGCATGCAACTCCGCGCTCACCCTGGGTTTGGGCTGGACTACGGGTGGGTTGTTTCTTCCACGGATGTCCATCTGTGCCTCTTCTGGGCAGAGCCCAGAACAAGGGCGGAGAGACGAGGAGGGCGTGGTTCCTGACCTCTTGGGGGTCCAAGCCCAGTGTCCTCTCTGCTGTAACTGTGCCCGGTCCTCACCCCTGACCGCAGCTGGCTCTCTCCATGTCCTCAGGCCCAGAGGGACTGGTGACCCAAGTGGAGAACGGTGGCGTCCTGGCCAGCCGTAAGGGCGTGAACTTGCCGGGGGCCGAGGTGGACTTGCCCGGGCTGTCCGAGCAGGACGTCCGGGACCTGCGCTTCGGGGTGGAGCATGGAGTGGACATCGTGTTTGCCTCCTTTGTGCGGAAAGCCAGCGATGTGGCTGCTGTCAGGGCTGCTCTGGGGCCGGAAGGACAGGGCATCAAGATCATCAGCAAAATTGAGAACCACGAAGGTGTGAAGAGGTGAGGCTCGGGCTCTGTTCCCCTTTGGCCCTGTCGCTATTCCCCATCACCTTTCTTCTCCCGCCTGCCTCTGCCTGGCATCTCCTGGCTTTCTGCCTCGACCCTGATTCTCCCAACTTCTCAGGTTTGATGAAATCCTGGAGGTGAGCGACGGTATCATGGTGGCACGCGGGGACCTAGGCATCGAGATTCCAGCAGAGAAGGTTTTCCTGGCTCAGAAGATGATGATTGGGCGCTGCAACTTGGCGGGCAAGCCTGTTGTCTGTGCTACACAGGTCTGGAGTGAGCCCTTGAGGTTCGGCACTTTGTGGGTTTTAGGGACAACTGTGGATGAATACCCATACTGTAAGGGTTTGTTTTGTTTTGTCTCTGTCATCCAGGCTGGAGTGCAGTGGCACAATCTTCCCTCACTGCAACCTCCGCCTCCTGGGTTCAAGCAATTCTCCTGCCTCAGCCTCCTAAGTAGCTGGGATTACAGTTACCACCACCACACCAGGCTACTTTTTGTATTTTTAGTAGAGGCAGGGTTTCACCATGTTGTCCAGACTAGTCTCGAACTCCTCACCTCAGGTGATCTACCCACCTCGGCCTCCCAAAGTGCTGGGATTACAGGCGTGAGTCACCGTGCCCGGCCCACACTGTAGGTTTATAGCACATTTTGCTGACAAGTGTTTGATCCTCAAATGATAAAGTTAGATATACTTTGACCCCTATTTTCAGGGGTTGTGACTGTGACCCTGGATTTCGGGACCCTCTGAGAACGTGGGTGTCAGAGAGTAGCTTGGGCAGGGTCTCAAGTCACGGTGTGACTCCTACATCTTTGATGTCCATGCTGTCCCTCAGATGCTAGAGAGCATGATTACCAAGCCCCGGCCAACGAGGGCAGAGACAAGCGATGTGGCCAATGCTGTGCTAGATGGGGCCGACTGCATCATGCTGTCAGGGGAGACTGCCAAAGGCAACTTCCCTGTGGAAGCCGTGAAGATGCAGCATGCGGTAGGAGCTCAGAATGAAAAGCAAATGGGCCAGGGAACCAAATCCCTTCCATACCCCAGTGCCCCTTCCCAGCCTGACATTCTGGCACCTGCAGATTGCCCGGGAGGCAGAGGCTGCAGTGTACCACCGGCAGCTGTTTGAGGAGCTACGTCGGGCAGCGCCACTGAGCCGTGATCCCACTGAGGTCATCGCCATTGGCGCCGTGGAGGCTGCCTTCAAGTGCTGTGCTGCTGCCATCATCGTACTGACCACAACTGGCCGGTGAGGGGGATGCCCAGATGGAGATTTGGGTCAAGGGTAGGCTGGGATGGGCCCCAGGCCTGGGTTTAGTCTGGTCACCAGGAGTGAAGCGTGTCCACCTGAGACAAAAGGAGAGGCAGCAATGACAGCTGGAGGCCAGGAGACACAGAATGCCAGTGAGCTTCTAGGGCTGGAAGGGGATAGCAGCATCACTGGGCACATTGGCTTCAAGGCCATTTGGGCTCCTGGGGCTCAGAGGCAAGTCCATTCGGCCCACAGAGCCTACAAATGCTGAGGTATTGCAGAAGGGCCCAGTAGGTCTGAGTTTAAGTCTTTACTCTGAAATGTAGCTCTATTAGCCTGCTGTCTTTCCTCATGAACAGGACAAGGTAATGATTTGTTCTTCATGGGGTTGTGAGGATTAACAGGAGATATTAAGTACTACATAGTACCTAATATCTATACAGTAAATTAAGCACATAATGCACATTCTCAAAAGGGTTTTATACTTTGTTGTTGTTGTTGTTTTTTCTTTTGAGAACGGCGTCTCACTCTGTTGCTCAGGCTGGAATACAATGGTGCAATCTCGGCTCACCACAACCTCCACCTCCCAGGTTCAAGTGACTCTCCTGCCTCAGCCTCCCGAGTAGCTGGAATTACAGGCGCCTGCCACCACGCCCGGCTAATTTTTTGTATTTTTAGTAGAGACAGGGTTTTGCCATATTGGCCAGGCTGGTCTCAAACTCTTGACCTCAGGTGATCCACCCTCCTTGGCCTCCCAGACTGCTGGGATCCTAGGCATGAGCCACCGTGACTGGCCAGTTTTTATATTTTTTGAAGAGATTTCTCCTTATTATCTCATTCGATACATCCATATTATCTCATATCTTTCTTGTGTGGTAGGGAGGGCAGGCATTCTTTTTTTTTTTTTTTAAACAGAGATAGGGTCTCACTATGTTGCCTAGGCTGGTCTTCAACTCCTGGGCTCAAACAATTCTCCCACCTTGGCCTCCCAAAGTGCTGGGATTACAGGCATGAGCCACTGTGCCCAGCCTGGGAGGCAGGCATTCTTACACTCATTTTACAGGTGAGAACACCAAGGCCCAGAGAAGTATGATGACTTACTCAGGGTCACACAGCTTGTTAGTGACACCTGGAACCAGAACCCAGACTCTCCTTTCCTGGTTCACCACTCCCTCGCTGTTCTGGGCTGACCTTCTCTGCCTTCTCCAGCTCAGCCCAGCTTCTGTCTCAGTACCGACCTCGGGCAGCAGTCATTGCTGTCACCCGCTCTGCCCAAGCTGCCCGCCAGGTCCACTTATGCCGAGGAGTCTTCCCCTTGCTTTACCGTGAACCTCCAGAAGCCATCTGGGCAGATGACGTAGATCGCCGGGTGCAATTTGGCATTGAAAGTGGTGAGCTACCTAGACCTTCCCCGCCCACTCCTACCATTCATATCAGGAGTCCTCCAACCCAGCTTCCCATACCCACTCAAAGGGCCTTGCCTCTCTCCTGTGGTTCCAGGTTTTCCCTGTGAGAGTCACTAAGACTGAGATATCAGTCTGGCATATCACAAACACCTCTTCCATCAGCATAGCCACACAGGCAGACAGCTGTGCTACTTAGCAACACACTCTGTCCTAGCACGGATACTCCTGCTAGGAGTTTTGTTTGTTCTTCGTTTTTTTGAGATGGAGTCTCGCTCTGTCGCCAGGCTGGAGTACAGTGGCACGATCTCGGCTCACTGCAACCTCCGCCTCCCAGGTTCAAGTGATTCTCCTGCCTCAGCCTCCTGAGTAGCTGGCACTACAGGCACGTGCCACCACGTCCGGTTAATTTTTGTATTTTTAGTAGAGACGGGGTTTCACCATGTTGGCCAGGATGGTCTCGATCTCCTGACCTCATGATCTGCCTGCCTCGGCCTCCCAAAGTGCTGGGATCACAGGCGTCAGCCACCGTGCCGGCCTATCTTGTGCCTTTAATATACTGCAGTGGTGATACTCCCTGCGTGCCACCTATGGGACATACTTCACTGCCTCATTCCCTACAGGGTGGCCTTGACATGGTGGAGGGTGGTGGCTGGTTCTCGTTACAGGGCTGGCCTGGTCCCTCAATGACTAATTTTCAATGACTGATTTTCTTTCTTTCTTTTCTTCTTCTTCTTCTTCTTTTTTTTTTTTTTTTTTTTTTTTTTGAGATGGAGTCTTGCTCTGTCGCCCAGGCTGGAGTGCAGTGGCGCGATCTCGGCTCAGCTCACTGCAACCTCTACCTCCTGGGTGCTGGGTTCAAGTGATTCTCCTGCCTCAGCCTCCTGGGTAACTGGGATTACAGGCACACGCCACCACACCCAGCTAATTTTTATATTTTTAGTAGAGACAAGGTTTCATCATGTTGGCCAAGCTGGTCTCGAACTCCTGACCTCAGGTGATCTGCCCGCCTTGGCTTCCCAAAGTGTGGGATTACAGGTGTGAGCCACCACGCCTGTCCGATGTCTTGTTTTCTTTCCCTCCCCAAGGAAAGCTCCGTGGCTTCCTCCGTGTTGGAGACCTGGTGATTGTGGTGACAGGCTGGCGACCTGGCTCCGGCTACACCAACATCATGCGGGTGCTGAGCATATCCTGAGACGCCCCTCCCTCCTCTGGCCCAGCCTACCCCTGTATCCCATCCCTTCCTCCCCAGTCTACGTCCTCCAGCCCACACCCCTCCAAAGCCCCACCTTTAAGTCCTCTCTTCTCTATTCCTGAACCTCCCTACCTGAGGCCTATCTGAAACTATATCTGCCATCTAGCCCCATTCGAGGTTGCCCCTTCCCCGTCTCCATTTCACACAGGTCCTGAAAGTCTGTGTCCAATTATGCACTGGCCACCCGACAGCACCAACTGTACATTCCCTGCATCCAATCCACTCAGCAGGCCCTAAGATGCCTTGAGCCTTTAATCCCAGTTTGGCTGGTTAATTCCATAACCCCAGACATCTCATCCCTTGGGGTCAGGGAGAAGGGAGACAGGGCAATCTTGTCCACAGTCTCCCATTCTCATATGTGGCCCTCATGATAATCTGGGCATCTCGTGCCAGGGCAGGCTACCCTTTCATGGTGACTAACAGTGACATGATAGTCCACGCTTTGGGGAAAACTGGGTGGGATGGATGCTGGGGAGAAGGGAGGGCTGGGCAGCTGATTTTGTCACTGTCTTCACCTCTGTGCTGGGCTTGTAGACCACTGTCCTGGCTGCTCTCATGCCCGCCTGATACCTTGCTTGGTCAAATCCCTGGCTGCTTCCTTCTGCACCCAGAAATTCCTTCCCACTCACTTTGTTCCCACACACAAACCAAGAGCCAAAAATGAGTGTGTCTATTTTATATTTAAACCCAGCTGTTTGGAAGCAATTATAAAACTTCTCCCACACACCAACAACCCCAGAACTCCCCACCCAGAAGGAAAGGAGACTTGGGGTCCTGGCCCCACAGTCTCTAATGCTGTAGAGTAGCAGAGGGGACAGACAGAGTGAGTGAGTGTGGTAAAGGACTGCTCTTGTCCCTGAGAAGGCAGAGGTGCTGGCTGGCCTGCCCTTCCCAGGCTTGGATACCTTGGGCCTTTCCCTTACTCCTGCACCAACAGCAAACTCAGAAGGAAAAAAACAAAACAAAACTCTAAAGGTAAACACAGTCCTTCTCCCTCTCTCATGTGGCTCCTCCTGCCCCTACCTGGGAGAAGGTTCAAGTATTGCGCTGATGGGTTTGGGAAAGGACCACAGAGGCTGGCATGGAGAGGCCCTGCCTCCTCCTACTCCTCCTGTCTCCTTATCTGAAAAGGAGGGGAGGGATGGATAAAGGAATGGGTAAACAAAATGAATTGGTAACACATAAAATTAGTAAATGAATAAATACAATTAAATAAATGAATAAATAAATAAACAAGCAAAGAAAAAAATATCTCACAAGGATTCAACCATTTGCCCCTCCACCAGCGGGGATCTAGGCCGGCATATTAATAAGGAGGTGCCAACTACTCCTTAACCTTTAGGGGGGCATGACTGGGGCAGAGGGTACGGGGGAGAGGCACCTCCCGGTTTACAAAAAGATGGTCTACCACAGGACAGAGACTGCAGGGAACTTAGAAGTGTGCTCCCACTCAGGGGGTAGGCACGGAGTGTCCACAGGTGGCAGTGAGTGGGTAAAGGTGGATACCTACACTCAGGACTCAAGACATCTGCTGGCAGTAATGGGGGCGCAGGTGACTGGCAGTGCCTGGCTATGCTACAGGAACAGGAAGATAACCAGGCCAGGCAGAACCTGCAGGATCATCGGCAGGGAAACAGAGACATCTAGCTACTTGGCAGTGATGGCGGTGGCAAGTACTTGTGCTTAGTAAAGGTGGGGTCATGGGCCTGGGCCTGCACCTGGCAGGACCATAGCCAGGGGAATATTCTTGTCAGAGGGTTTTGAGTCACTTCTACTTGGCAGTGGAGACATACAGCGCCTGGCATATTACCTTGAACATGGTAGCTGCTCAGTACACATGATGAATGGGTGAATGGATTATGATGGGACAAGCTACAGGATTCTTGAGCTGAGACCGTCTTCATGGCAGTATGGGGAATGTCCGCACAGGGTCGACATTTCCATGGGGCAATGTTTCAGGTCCCCACGGCCTTCCCCAAGAGGCATCTGCCTTAGGGTACATACTACTGCACCCCAAGAACTAAGGCTGGATGTACTCAAGGGTTTTACATGTTGGCAGAAAGCTGGAGACCCCGGGGGGTGGCTGGCTCAGGCACTGGTGGCCTGGGGGGCTGGGCTGTCCTTGGAGGCTTGGCCAGGAGCCCTGAGGGATGCAGCCGCTCATTTCCTGATCCCTTACGCCCAGGAGAGCCATCGCCTGATGCCCGCTGAGGCAGAGAGGGTTGGGAGGCTGACAGTGGGCGGCCTCGAGGTCCTAGCCGCCGTCCACCTCCTCCTGGGGGGGGACACAGCAGGGAGACCTGGGAGCACCCTGCCCGGGATAGGCTGGCATGCAGGGTTCGGGCAGGTGGGGCGGGCAGGCGGGAGGTGGATGCCCACGGGCCAGCTCGGACGGGCACCAGCGGGGAAGCTGGAGACCCTGCTGAGCGCCGAGCAGAGCGAGCAAGGAGGGTGGCTGGAGAGTCAGGGGAGAGGGGCAGAGGGCCCCGCTGGTGAGTCAGGGCAATGGCCACATTGGAGGTAACAGCAGCTGCCTGAAGGGGCGCATGTACCAGTGGCTCCCACAGTACTGGCTTTCCACTGAGCCGAGCTCCTGTGCTCGGGGCCAGACCCCGAACACCACGAGCCATGTCTCTGTCATGTTGCACCAAGTGCTGCTCCATGATGCCACCACCACTGCTGCCTGGACTTGGCTCAGAGCGCTTCCGCTGCAGTATGGAATTCTTCTTGCCTAAAAGTTGTCCCGGGAGGGAGAAGTTAAGGATAGGGAAGGAATCCAAGATGGAGGTTGGATATCAAAGAGTATGAGGGTATCAGGATGGGGTGGGGTTGAGGGTAGGGGATGGGAGTCAGTAGTATGGCAATGGGGCTATGCGGGTGGAGATGGGGGTTGGAGGAAGAGGGTATGTATCAGAGACAGCGAGGGTCAGAGGACTGGTACTCAGGGGAAGGAGGACTCAGGACATGGAGACTTGGGATGCTATCTCTCCTGGGTAGGACATGCTGAGGGATAGGGACAGTGGGCCACAGTGTCGAAAGGCCTGTTAGGGGGCATTTGTTGGGGCTGAATTGATTGGGATATGATCCTGGAGCCCTAAACCCTGGGCTCCTTGCTTTGGAGGTGGGGTGAGGGCACAGCCTGGACCCAGAGCAGATAGGTGGACAGGTCTCACCGATGCGGCGCAGCCGATCCATGGCCACGGTCTCAAAGGCCCGGCGCATCATGGGGAACTCCTCGAGCACAGCGTTGAAATGGTCCACACTGAGTGAGTAGAGGCGGCAGTAGGTGTCAGCCCGAACACTGGCTGTGCGCCGGCCCCTAGTTAGCAGGCAGATCTCTGCAGAAATTGGGAGGAAGCCTCAGAAGCCCTGTCCTTGTCCCTGGAACTCCTCTCACTGAGCCTGTAGCAGTGGACCCCACTTTCTAAGGCTCCTCCCTAGATGTGGGAGAAACCATTGATTATCTATTACCTCCCTGCCCCAGGGTCCCTAAACACCCCAAGCATTGTCTTTCTCCAGACTCCCACAATTACTGGATTACTGCTCCCTGTCCTTCCTACTCTGTCCAAATGAAGGCTGACGACCAGACAGGTCTTGCTGGCCCTAGATTCCCAGTGATTCCACTTCACTTTAACTCCCACCCCTCCCCGACTACTCTATCCCAAGAAGTAGACCTGGGCAACTCAGTGTACCTACCCCTCCTACCCCTTTGAATAAACACTGAGGGCAGCCCTGAAGGAGAAAAGCAGTGTCAAAGAGCAAAGTGCAATGTGATGGGGATAGTGGGTGGTATGGGGGCTGAGAGATTATATGAGCCTCCAGTCACTTTGGGCAGTGGCTGGCTGAACTGCCCCTACTGCCACAGGCTGGGTCCCTGAATCACACCACCAGGCAGCTCCATAAAGCTCATGCTCCAGGACAGTCGTGCTTCACTCCTGCCTTTCCCTCATCTCATAGGCTCCTTGGATTTCACTGTCTAAGGGTTCTAAAAGGCCCTCTGGCCCAGTAGTTTGCAACCTGGCTGTGCATTAGAATCTCCTGGGAAGCTTTTAAAAACTACAGAGCTCAGGCCAGGCGCGGTCGCTCACGCCTGTAATCCCAGCACTTTGGGAGGCTGAGGCGGGCAGATCATGAGGTCAGGAGATTGAGACCATCCTGGCTAATATGGTGAAACCCTGTCTCTAGTAAAAATACAAAAAATTAGCCAGGCATGGTGGTGGGTACCTGTAGTCCCAGCTACTCAGGAGCCTGAGGCAGGAGAATCAACCTAGGAGGCGGAGCTTGCAGTGAGCCAAGATTGCACCACTGCACTCCAGCCTGGGCAACAGTGTGAGACTCCGCCTCAAACAAACAAACAAAAAAACTGCAGAGCTCCAGATCCCAGCCCAGAGATTCTCCGTGAGTAGGCCTGGGGAGGGGCTGGAGCTCTGTGATTCTGCAGCGTACCCAGATAGGGATCCTGAGCCCAGGAGCAGTTGCCCTCTCCACTGTCTGCTCGTGACCCTGCCACCCTCCCTGAGGCCTGCTGACCCCCAAAGTAGGATCCATCGGTGAGGCGTGTGTCCCGGGCGCCGCGGGCCAGCACACTGAGCAACCCATGCTGGATGAAGTACATCTTCCTCCCCATGGAGCCCTCACGCACCACGAGGTCCCCCGGCTGGAAGACCTCAAAGCGCAGCTTGGTGAGGACTGCAGTGACGAAGCTGGGGTCGGCGTGGGCAAACAGCGGCATGTGGGCCACCAGGCCCCGACAGGTGAAGTTAATGATCTCCTGGACAGGGGAGGGGCCTGTCAGGCAGGCTGTGCCTGGTGACCTGAGATGATCCCCCAAGCTCATCTGCGTCCAGAAACCCCACCCCTGGGGTCATGTTCTGCCAAAGGATGGGGATGCGTCAGTGGACCTGGGACCATCCCTAAGCTCCTGCCTTCGGATCTTTCCCATGAGCCCTTGTGGGACCATTCCCCGAAAACAGAGATCCCTATAGTCCCTCCTCATGTATACTTCACCTGCAAAGGACCTTCAAGAAAGACCCTAGCCCCTGAAAGCCCCCCAAATACCTGGCCTCCCACAGGGCCCTCTGCAGGCCTCATTCCCTATAGGAGCACCTGCTGACCAATAGCCCCTACCACCAGACAGCACTCCAGGTCCCTGAAGAGTCCCCCTTCCAGGTCCAACCCAGCCCCACCTCCCGAAGCGGCTCGCTCAGCTCGCCCAGGATGCTTTCCTCGTCGAACATCTTGCCCTGGTAGCGGTGCTCATAGTACTCGTGGATGCGCTGCCGCGTGTCTGCTGGCAGCTTGTGGAAGGACATGTACTGCTCCACCTGCTTATACTGGAGGGCCAGCCCATTGCCAGGGGCAAGAGGACACAGGGAGAGATTTGGGGCCGGAACAGTGGGGTGTGTGTGGGGGAGGTCAGAGACACAGGTCAAACTCAAAGGGGTGAAACATGGAACCAGACATGGATACATAGGGCCACAGAGCAATATGGATAATGGTGGGTACCAGGAAGACACAGAGCACAGTCATAGGAAAACCCAGGTGTGGACAGCGGAGGGGCCAAGCACAGGCATAGGTTCAAACAAGGAAAAGGTACACGCAGGGGCAGGGAACAAATGGACACAGGGCAGGAAAGGAAACAGAGATGCAACAGGGGCACACATCAGAATGGGCGTCAAGTCAGGTTACCCAGTCTCCAACACCCCTCCATGCCACACCTCCCTCTCCTGTCCCTGCTGACCTTCTCCTGGTACTGACGCCGGGAAGAGTCCAGGGACTGGATGAGTGCCGTGGCGTGGCCGATGAACATGGCGTAGCATGTGGCACCCACGATCATGCTGAGCATGGTGAGCCAGACGTCGGGCATGCCTACAGGTGCCTGCTGCCCATAGCCAATGCACAGCATGTGGCTCATGGCCTTGAACAGGGCATGGGAATATTGGCGGCCCCACGAGTGGTTCTGAGGGGCAGAGTGTATTGCAGAGCTGGGCATGGGCCCCTTGGAGCCTCATTCTCCACCTGCCCCTCTTCCTCTTTTGGTCTTTCTCTCTGCCCCCTTCTACTGCAGGCCTTCCTCCTGGCAGGCACTTAAGTTTGGTTCTGGGGGCCCTGAGGCAAAAGGGTCCTCTATTGCAACTTGGGGACCTCAGCTTCTGGCTAGGTACCCTTAGTTGCCTGCTCCCTCCAACACACGAGCACTTCTTCTGGGTCTCCTTCCCCTTTCCTCCCTCCTCCCCACCTCCTCACTCCTATTTTCTGTCGTGATCATCTCCCACCTCCTGCTCCCTGTGCCATCCCTGCTACTCGGGCAGAAGAGCCCTAAGAAGGCCCAGGAAAGGCAGAGCTGTGGGGACTTCTCACCACCATGTGGTTGATGGAGACCCAGCAGTCGGGAGGGAAGTCCTGCAGCATGGGCACCAGGAACTGCAGACAGCCATCCCAGTGACATAGCAGCAGCATCATCCCAATGAGGTTGAAGATGCGAACCACAGCACTGGCCAGGTCATAGGTCATGTGAAAGATCTGAGGAGTCCAAGGAGGAGCTGCTGTGGACAGGAACCCCTCCCTGCTTGTCCTCCTCCATTCCCAGCCTGGCAAATTCTCTCTCTGAACTACTCCCCAGCCCCAGCCCCCATGAATTAAAAAATGAAACTATTATTCATTTGTATGGAGTTTTGTGGCAGACATGTATAGCTAATGCAAAGCAGTTTCTTATTTCTCTCATCTTATGGATAGGAAAGCTGAGGTCAGTCATGTGCCCAGAACCACATAGTAAGTGTCACAGCAGAGAATCAAACAAATCTATTGCACAAGCTGCCCAAGTGTAGCCTAGAAAAGAGAGAGGGCATTTCACAGTGTAATGTCTCCAGAGCATATGTGTAAGAATTAATGCCAGCAGCCCTCTCCTTTCCAGTCATAATAATACATAATAGTGGCTTCACTGAGAACTTAGTATGTGCTAGACACCTTTCTAAGTGATTTGCATGTATTAACTCCTTTAATTCTAACAGCCTTATCACAGGCAAGTGTATTTAACACTCTCATTTTATAGAACAGAAAATCAAGTCTCCTAGAGTAAACAATAAAACTGGGATCTGACCAAAGACAATGAGACTGCAGAGCCCACAGTCTGAACCACTAAATTCTGCTGCTCTGAAGCTGAAGCTCCAGCGTCTTCCACACCTCCTCCTCCACCCAGCATCCAGCTAACTCTAAAGTGTGTCTGGCAGCTGTGCTCCACCCTCCTGTGCCACCATCTTCACCCCAGGTCCCATCCCCTGAATCCTCATTCTGTTCCTGCTTCTCCCCCACCAATTTTGGAGAGACCTCACCCACGGAAGCTCCACCCATCTTCCCCACCCTATAGGGTCACCAGGAGCCCCACCCATAGCATCTTCCTAGAGGAGTCTGCCAGCACTACCCCGCCCCCCGCCGCCCCCCGCCGCCCCCGCCACCTCCACGCCCCACCTCCTCCCACTGGTGTATATAGCGGATGAGGCGGGAGAGGCGGAGCAGCCGCAGCAGGCTTAGGATCTTGGTGAAGCGAACGATGCGTAGGGCCCGTGCCGTTTTGTAGACCTCAGCGTCCAACTGTGGCTCCAGCTCCACCACCAGGAAGATGTAATCCACAGGGATAGAAGAGATGAGGTCAACCAGGAACCAGGTGCGCAGGTAGCGCGTGCGGATGGCCCGCGGTGCTAGCAGGATCTCAGCACCCTCCTCCACCACAATGCCCGTTCGGAAGTTGAGCACCAGATCCAGTAGGAAGAAAGTATCAGACAATACGTTGAAGACGATCCAAGGCGGGGAGTTCTCCTCCTTGAAGAAGGTGATACCCACAGGCAGGACGATGAGGTTCCCCACCATCAGCAGCAGCATGATCAGGTCCCAGTAAAACCTAAGGTGGGAGTGAGATGAGGGGTAAAACGGTGAGGATATTTCACCAGTCACTAGACTGACAGAAGATAGGCTGCCATGGCCAAGAATGGTCAAAAATACACAGTAACAGAATGACTGTTCACAGCCGCTGGGAGTATAAGTTGGGACCACCATTTGGGAAAATACTTATCTATTGAAGTTAAACATTTGCATTCCCTGCAACTCAGCAATTCCATTCCTAGGTATAGACACCTCCAAGGGAAACATGCGCTCCAGGAGATACACATAGGAATGTTTACAGCAGCATTAAATTTGAGAACAATGCACATATCCTTGTGTGGAAAAATGTAGATAGATATGTAGATAAATACACTATTTATGGGCTGGCATACCATACAGCTGTGAAATTACCCAACTACAGCTACATTCAGTTCTATGGATGAATTTCAAAAATGCAATGTTGAGCAAAAGAAGCAAGAAACACCCTGGACAACATAGTGAGACCTCATCTCAACAACAAATAAAAAAATTAGCCATGCATGGTGGTGTGCACCTACAGTCCCGGCTACTCAGGAGACCGAGGTGTACTCTAGTCTGACTGACAGAGCGAGGCCCTGTCTCAAAAGGAAAGCTATGGCTCATGCCTGTAACCCCAGCACTTTGGGAGGCCAAAGTGGGATCACCTGAGTCCAGGAGTTCAAGACCAGCCTGGGCAACATAGTGAGATCCTGTCTCTACAAACAATTAAAAATTAGGCCGGGCCCGGTGGCTCATGCCTGTAATCCCAGCACTTTGGGAGGCCGAGGCTGTCGGATCACCTGAGGTCAGGAGTTTGAGACCAATCTGGCCAACACGGCAAAATCCCATCTCTACTAAAAGTACAAAAATTAGCTGGGCATGGTGGCGGGAGCCTGTAATCCCAGCTACTAGGGAGGCTGAGGCAGGAGAATGGCATAAACCAGGGAGGCAGAGGTTGCAGTGAGCCAAGATCACACCACTGCACTCCAACCTGGGTGACAAGAACGAGACTCTGTCTCAAAAAAAAAAAAAAAAAAAAAAATCCCAGCACTTTGGGAGGCCAAGATGAGTGGATCATGAGGTCAAGAGATCAAGACCATCCTGGCCAACATGGTGAAACCCCGTCTCTATGAAAAATATAAAAATTAGCTGGGCGTGGTGGCACACACCTGTAGTCCCAGCTACTCGGGAGGCTGAGGCAGGAGAATCACTGGAACCCGGGAGGTGGAGGTTGCAGTGAGCAGAGATTACACCACTGCACTCCAGGCTGGGTGACAGAGAGAGACTTCATCTCAAAAAAAAAAAAAAAAATTAAAAATTAGCCAGGCCCTGGGGGCGGTGGCTTACATCTGTAATCCCAGCACTTTGGGAGGCAAAGGCGGGAGGATCACCTGATTATGTTGGGAGTTTGAGACCAGCCTGACCAACATGGAGAAACCCCATCTCTACTAAAAATACAAAATTAGCCGGGCGTGGTGGTGCATGCCTGTGATCCCAGCTACTGGGGAGACAGGCAGGAGAATCACTTGAACCTGGGAGGTCGAGGTTGCCAAGAGCTGAGATTACACCATTATACTCCAGCCTGGGCAACAAGAGTGAAACTCTGTCTCAAAAAAAAAAAAAAAAAAAAAAAAAAAAATTAGCCGGGTGTGGTGGCACACACCTGTAATCCCAATCCCAGATACTCAGGAGGTCAAGGCAGGAGAATTGCCTGAACCTGTGAGTGGAGGTTGCAGTGAGCCGAAACCACTCCACTGCCCTCTAGCCTGGGCAAGAGTGAGACTCTGTCTTAAACAAATAAAAATTGGCCAGTGTTGTGGCTCACGCCTGTAATCCCAGCACTTTGGGAGGCTGAGGTGGGTGGATCACGAGGTCAAGAGTTCGAGACCAGCATGGACAAAATGGTGAAACCCCACCTCTACTAAAAATACAAAAATTAGCTAAGCGTGGTGGCATGAGCCTGTAATCCCAGCTACTCAGGAGGCTGATGCAGGAGAATCGCTTGAACCTGGGAGGCAGAGGTTGCAGTGAGCCAAATTTGTGCCATTGCACTCCAGCCTGGGTGACAGAGTGACACTCCTTCTCAAAATAAATAAATATAAAAATAAATAAATAAAATTACTCTTCCATATACATATATATCCCTATTATATATCGTTTACCTCGCCATTGCTAAATTTTTTTTTTTTTTTTTTTTTTTGAGACGGAGTCTTGCTCTGTCACCCGGGCTGGAGTGCAGTGGCGGGATCTCAGCTCACTGCAAGTTCCGCCTCCCGGGTTTACGCCATTCTCCTGCCTCAGCCTCCCGAGTAGCTGGGACTACAGGCGCCCGCCATCTCGCCAGGCTAGTTTTTTGTATTTTTTAGTAGAGACGGGGTTTCACCTTGTTAGCCAGGACGGTCTTGATCTCCTGACCTCGTGATCCGCCCGTCTCGGCCTCCCAAAGTGCTGGGATTACAGGCTTGAGCCACCGCGCCCGGCCCATTGCTAAACATATATATATATATATATATATATATATTTTTTTTTTTTTTTTTTTTTTTTTTTTTTTGAGACGGAGTCTCGCTGTGTCTCCCAGGCTGGAGTGCAGTGGTGTGATCTCGGCTCACTGCAAGCTCCGCCTCCCGGGTTCACGCCATTCTCCCGCCTCAGCCTCCCAAGTAGCTGAGACTACAGGCGCCCGCCACCACGCCTGGCTAGTGTTTTGTATTTTTAGTAGAGACGGGGTTTCACCATGTTAGCCAGGATAGTCTCGATCTCCTGACCTCGTGATCCACCCGCCTCGGCCTCCCAAAGTGCTGGGATTACAGGCTTGAGCCACCGCGCCCGGCCCATTGCTAAATATTTTTAAGGTTAAAAACAAAAAGCTAAAGTACCCCGTGCTAATCTCACAGTATTGTTGAAAACATTTACGTGGAGACAATAGATGTGACAGTGTGGTATAGGCACTAGTTGGTGTTATAACTCACTCACTCTTTATCCCCAGATTTCTGAAAAGGCTGCTGCTTCTCCCATCTCCGGCTATCTGCCCATTCTAGTCTAGGACCTCATGCCCTCCCCAGCCTTCTCCACCCCATTCCTCTTCTCCAACACAGTTGGACCCACAGATCCTGTTCCTCTGCTGGGGTTTGCTCATCCATGTCCCAGGGTGGGGTGGTCTATCCTGCCTTCCTCTGAATTGAGCTTTCCAGGGATGCCCTTTCCCCTCCACAGAACCTTAGACAGGGCTGCACACACAGAGAAGCTCCACAGGAGATCATGAAGCAGCAAAGCTTGAGTTCTGCATATCTTTCCTCCTCTGGCCTCCCTGTGTCCACTGGGACTCTGGCGGAGCACAGGCAGAGGCATGGGCCGGGGTGAGTGACACTGCTGTGACAGACACCGTGGAAAGAAGAGGTCAAGAGGGAACTGTGTGAAGCCCTCATTCAGAGAATGTCACAGGATAATCTCAGGGACTCAGTTACTTATGGTGATTTTAATTCTAGGACACACCTAATCCCAGTGTCAACTCAGGAGCTAGCTAGCCCCTTCTAACTCGGACTGCAAAATCAATTTTCAGCCCTGAAAGAAGCTTCCTCAAGTCCTGGTCTCTGGGAAGCCCCTTAGACTGTATGTTTTCAATAAACAAAAACCCTCGACCACTCTTCTTTTCTCTCCTGGGCTGCTGAGGAGAAATCCTGTATTGTGAGACACTAAGAGGGGGAGGGAAAGAGGGTTCGCCTAGCCATGAAAGCATCTTCACAGCCTGACTCACAGGTTGGTCACAAGCCTGGCAGGTGATGTAGTAGAGAGAATGGAGAAGCACAATCAGAGGGATACCAGGCTTCTGGGGATCCGTCTGCGAGTGAACTGAGGGAAGGGAGCGAGATCCACAGGAGGCTAGAAAAGTCACGCTGGCTGGGTGGGAACGAGGCAGCAAAGACAGGAGTGAAAGGAACAATGGGAGGAAGAGGGACATAGAGGGAGTGTGTATATATGTGGATTCAAGATAATGTCTGGGTCTACAACTGTATTTCCAGGCTTCAGATTCACACCTCTTCCTCTCTGCTTCTTTCGTTCCCCAGGTTAGGTGCTTTGCACACATCCCTGCCTCATCCAAGAGCTGTCCTTCATTTCCCCCCAAGGACAGGGCTGCTGTCCTCCCCTAGCGACCTTGATGTAGAGGTACAGCCTGACGGAGACTGTGAAATGGCCCCACCCCCACCCTCTGTCCCTTCTGTGGGAGTCACCTGGGTGGTGGTCCTGTCCCTGCTTCCTCCTCAGTCACTCTGAGTCTTGGCCCCGCCCCGCCGCCCCCGCCTTCAGCACTAGGGACAGCAACCAGAGCTGAGGTCTGGACCCTCGCCCCCTTCAGCGTCCCTATTTTTTCCTGATAGTCATGCTGAACTAGGCAGGTGCTAAGGAGGAGGTGTGGAGATGGGAGATAGCAGAGCTCGGCTTCTCCCTCAGACTGGCCCCGATACTTAGAATATAATTTCCCAGATCTCCAGCAAGCAGGACTGGAGGAGGCAGGGGTCCCAAACTCCGGTACTTCCTGTGGTCCGGTTGGGGTCCTGGGTTCCTGAAAGAGGAAATCCAGGTCTCTGGAGATCCCCTGATATCTGCTTGCCCCTTCTGGTGCCCCCAGCTTGCCAAGGCACGGAGGACCTCCGGCAGGGGATACCCGCCCAGGAATTCCCAGGCTAGATTGGAGGAAGTGACTCTCCCGCCCCACCAAGGGATCCCTGGGCTGGAAATGAAGTGACCGTGGAGGGTGGTGCGGGCCGGGTCCCGGTGTCGCTGCCCGCGAGGGTGGGATTGATGTACCCTGCCCTCCCGGCCGAGCCCCCAATACCGGAAGTCGCTGTAAGGGTGGATGATCCAGGCCCCCGCTGACTTCACTCTCTCCTGCTCGATTTCCACTGCTTTGTGGCTGCCGAACACCCGAAGGGAGAACTTGTTGACCGTAGGTTGGAGCAGCGTCCCAAGGTGCCTTCTCTTAGGCTCAGACTCAGATCCGGGGATCGGACCTGAGGCCGCGGTCGCAGGCCGGGGAGCAACGGGAGGCACCTTGGGGGCCTCCAGCCCAGGGGTCGCCCCTTCGCTGGCCCCCGCAACCGGCCCCTGCTCCGCCTCCATGGCGCCCACCCCGCTTACACGCTCCGCCTCCTAGAGCCCTATGTGGCCATCAGGTACCCCCAACCCCTCCAGAGTGGGAGTCGGCGCAGCCCCGCGGGTTCCAGCGGAGGCGTCGTAGGCTCGGAACCGCCGGCGCGCGGGGCGGAGGGGGTGTGCGCTAGACTGGCGGGCGGCGGGCTGGCTGCGCGGCGCCCCCTGGCGAGGGCAGCGCGAAGACCGGGCGGGGCTGGGAAGCCGGGATCCTGGAGGAACTCCGAGACGGGCGTGGCTTAGCAAGGAAGGCGGGGCGCGCAGCCTGAGCCAGGGAGAGGCGTGGCCTAGTGTTAGCCTTTCATCCACTGAGAGCCAGGGAGGAGGAGCCTCCTGCAGTGGCGGGAAAATCGGACGCGGATGTGTAGCTTGAGGGATTTGGGACCAATGGAAGAAGTGGAAATGGCTTTTGGGATTCTTCCCCACTCTCGCCCAGGGACTTCTGTCCTGCTTCCGTCTTCTCTCAACACTGTCCTAGGCATATTCTTGTCTTTTTGGTCTCCTCCGAACTGCTTCCCCAAGTATTTAATTCCCTAATTCATTCTGTCAGCCTTCACCAAGTGCAACTCTGTCTGTCATTGAGTGGATATAAAAGTCCTACTCTTAGCATCTCCATGTAGTAATGGAAAACAACACAAAACAAAACAAAAACAAAGGCCTAGCCATAAAGCCACTGCTCATATGTGCCCAAGGACAGACAGGTAAATTGCAGCGCTATGCGAAGTGCTATAAACTCCTAAATATCTCAGATTCTTCCCTTCATCTCCAATTCTTCCCTTCATCTCCAATTCTTATTGCCACTGCCTCATGTCAAGCCCTAAGGATTTTTTCACCTAAATTACTTCAGAAACCTCTAAAAGAGTCTTCGACTTCTTCTAGGCTAATTCTTCTTCCATTCCCTGCCAGTTACTTTCCTAAAATCCAACTATGGCTATGTCACTTGCTTGAAGTCCATCAGGCTTTCCCATCTTCTACCGGGGTACATTTAAGCTCCTTAGCATGGTGTACCAGGCCCCAAAAATTTGGACCTAGTTTCAACAGTCTGTCTTCTGACCGTCCCCCTCGTGCAAGCCAGAGCCCCAATCATGCTGAAAGACTTTGTGCCTTGTCTCTATGCTTTTACAAATATTTTCTCTGCCTGGTATTCTCCTCTAATTCACTTTCAAACACTTGGTTCAGATCTCACCTTCTCTAGGAAACCTAGAAACACATTTCCAGCTCTCCTTTCCCCAGGTAGGGTCTATTCTAGAGCCTTTTTTTTTTTTTTTTTTTTTGAGATGGAGCCTCCCTCTGTCCCCCAGGTTGGAGTGCAGTGGCCGGATCTCAGCTCACTGCAAGCTCCGCCTTCCAGGTTTACGCCAGTCTCCTGCCTCAGCCTCCCGAGTAGCTGGGACTACAGGCGCCCGCCACCTCGCCCGGCTAGTGTTTTGTTTTTTTTAGTAGAGACGGGTTTTCACCGTGTTAGCCAGGATGGTCTCAATCTCCTGACCTTGTGATCCGCCCGTCTTGGCCTCCCAAAGTGCTGAGATTACAGGCTTGAGCCACTGTGCCCGGCCTATTCTAGAGCTTTTTTTTTTTTTTTTTTTTTTTTTTTTTTTTTGAGACGGAGTCTGGCTCTGTCGCCCAGGCTGGAGCGCAGTGGCGCGATCTCGGCTCACTGCAAGCTCCGCCTCCCGGGTTCCCGCCATTCTCCTGGCTCAGCCTCCCGAGTAGCTGGGACTATAGGCGCCCACAACCTCGCCCGGCTAGTTTTTTGTATTTTTAGTAGAGACGGGGTTTCACCGTGGTCTCGATCTTCTGACCTTGTGATCCGCCCGCCTCGGCCTCCCAAAGTGCTGGGATTACAGGCGTGAGCCACCGCGCCCGGCCTTCTAGAGCTTTTTTACAGCAGCCAGGGCACCACTGTTTTGAGCAGCTCATGTCACAGGGATACCATTATTATTATTATTTTAAGAGATGAGGTCACACTATGTTGCCCGAGCTGGTTTTGAACTCCTGAGCTCAAGTGATCTTCCTGCCTTGGCTTCCCAAAGTGCTAGGATCACAGGCGTGAGGGTGGTCTCATTATTTATTTACAGGTTTGTCTCTCCTGTTAGATTGTGAAACTCTGAGAAACAGGAACCTTGCACCTGGCACAATGCTGGACACATAGTGGACATTCAGTAAATGCTTGTTGAATGAATTAATAATCTAAGAAAATGTTCCAGGAGGAGGAAGTGAAATCTTTACTTCTCTCTCCCCGACTCTTCATTGATTGCCCTTCATCTTCTATTCCAGAGAACTTCTCTAAACTATGTCTGGTTATCTGATCTAACCTCCATGTGACTATCCTTCATCCAGCTCCTCTCTAATATTTCCTGACTTTATTTATTTACTCATTCTAGAGTCAAGGTCAGCTCTGTTGCTCAAGCTGGAGTGCAGTGGTGCGATCATGACCCACTGCAGCCTCAAAGCAATCTTCCCACCTCAGTTTCCTGAGTAACTGGGACTACAGGTGTGAACCACTTTGCTCAGCTTCCTGACTTTAATATAGTTATTCTCAGATTATATTATTTCTTTTCCAATTTACCTTTCTGACCACTTCTCAATTCCTTCTGTAGAGTAACTACTTCTTCTCATTTTCTTTTTTTCTTTTCTTTTATTTATTTATTTATTTTTTTTTTGAGAAAGAGTCTCACTCTGTCACCCAAGCCGGAGTGCAGTGGCACGATCACGGGTCGCTACAGCCTCGACCTCCCCAGGCTCAGGTGATCCTCCCGCCTCAGCCTCCCAAGTAGCTGGGACTACAGGCGGGAGACACCATGACTGGCTAATTTTTATTTTCATTTATTTATTTATTTATTTATTATTTATTTATTTTTTAGACACAGTCTCACTCTGTTGCCCAGGCTGGAGTGCAGTGGCACCATCTCGGCTCACTGCAACCTCCGCCTCCCGGATTCAAGCGATTCTCGTGCCTCAGCCTCCAGAATAGCTGGTATTACAGGGACCCGCCATCGCACCTGGCTAATTTTTGTATTTTTAGTAGAGACGGGGTTTCACCATGTTGGCCAGGCTGGTCTTGAACTCCTGTGCTCAAGTGATTCACCTGCCTGGGCCTCCAAAAGTGTTGGGATTACAAGCATGAGCCACCACACTTGGCCTAATTTTTGTATTTTTTGTAGAGTCTGGGTTTCGCCCTGTTGTCCAGGCTGGTCTCGAACTCCTGTGCTCAATTGATCCACCCACCTTGGCCTCCCAAAGTGTTGGTATTAGTATTACAGGCGTGAGCCACCTCACCCAGCCTTCCTGTTCTTTTTTAAGATTTAGTAAACTGGCCAGGCACGGTGCCTGATGCTTGTAATCCCAGCACTTTGGGAGGCCAACGGGGGAGGATTGCTTGAGCTCAAGGGTTCAAGACCAGCCTGGGTAACAAAGTGAGGCACTATCTCTACAAGAAAAAAAAAAAGCTGGGCGTGGTGATGCGCGCCTGTAGTAAACATATGTGTGTGTACATATATATGTTTTGTTTTGTTTGAGACAGAGTCTCGCTCTGTCACCCAGGATGGAGTGCAATGGCATGATCTTGGCTCACTGCAACCTCCGCCTCCCGGGTTCAAGCGATTCTCCTGCCTCAGCCTCCTGAGTAGCTGGGATTACAAGCGCATGCCACCACGCCCGGCTGATTTTTGTATTTTTAGTAGAGATGGGGTTTCACCATGTTGATCAGGCTAATCTCGAACTTCTGACCTCGTGATCCGCCGGCCTCGGCTTCCCAAAGTGTTGGAATTACAGACTTGAGCCCCCGCGCCCAGCCCTAGTAAACTTATATTTCTCACACATTATGTAAGCCACTTTAGGATACAGTTCTCAAGTGAGTCCCCTTTTTCGGCACCCGATTCTCTAACCCTCCATTGCTCAAACCTTTCCCCCATGGCTGTGACCCCACCCCGAGTCGTGCATAACTTTTGCTGATGACAAAAGGTGGCAGACTTTTGTTCTGGGGATAGGTAGGTGATGTGTTTTAAGAAATGGTTATTTTCAGGCTATGCAGAAGAATGAGACTTCACCATCAAGCCTCACTAGAGTCGGGCTTGCAGAGCAGCGACACTGTATTGACAATGACAATCCTTTCTTTTAAACTCCAAACCTAACTAAGCCACACGTCTCCATGCAAAGGGTAAAAGATTGAAGAGGGAGTGGGAAAGGACAGGAGGCGGGGCATAGCGGGCCTGGAAGGCTTCCAGCTTGTCCCTGTGGACCCTCCTCGCCCCTATGAACTTCCGCCCCCAGTACCTCCGAGGCTCTGACAGGCTGACGCCTGCCAGCTACGTGAGCACGTGGTGGCGCGCGCGGTCCTGGGGGCGGTGCCCAGGGGGTAGCTGGGAAGCGACGCAAGACGTGAGTCCGTGCGTGCGTGCTCGCTCACGGCGGCGGCGGCGGAGCGGAGAGGCCAGAGCCGGAGACCGAGCTGGGATCGGGCCCCGGGCGGGGGCGGTGCGAGCGGCGCCAAGCAGATCTTAGGGGCGGGGACGGAGCCGGGGCGGGAGGGACTGAAGCGGAGCCCGGGAACGGGGCGGGAGGTCCCAGGGTCCCGGGTTGGGGGTGTGGAGCAGCACTTCGTCGCCGCGGGGGTGCCGGGACTCCGGCCGCAGTGCCGCCGCCATCACGGACTTCCTGTGGGACAAGCGCACGGGCCTCGCCGCCAGAACGGTGAGCGCGCGGGTTGGCTGACCGCGGGGCCGCGCGAAAAGATGGCGACCGCGGAGCGGGCGGGGTTAGGCTTGGATTGGGGGCAAGGGACGGGGGCGAGATTTGGAGAGGAGGAGAGTTGAGACCTACGAAGCGGCGAAGTAGGGAGATGAGGGGAAAGGAGGTCGGCCTGCATTAGATGTACTGAGAAGACCTGTAGGAAACTTGGGCGGAGCCAGACTAGAAGGGGTGATAGAGTAAGGATGGGAGTGGTTCCAGAGATGTGAAGGAGTGGAATATCAAAGTTGGACTCAGGGGTCCAATCAAAGCTGGAGGGGAGGAATACATCACCGCGTCACTTGGAGCATGCAGGAAGAATTTGCCTGTAGGAGTTCCGGATTTTCTGAGTAAGAAAGGAAAAAGCAAAATATTTCAAACTTTAGAAAGGTAGGCTAGTGATGCTTTGAGGGGAAAGTGCTGTGAGGCCGTTTGATGGTAGTATGTGGTGAGATGGCATTTATGTGGCTATGCTGATTCGGATGGCTGTGCTGGGAAAATCTTGTGCTTGCATCTTGGTATGCTCCCGGCCCCAGTTACACCAAGAATGCATCAAATACCACCCTCCTCAATTTGGGGAGGTTGGAAAGAAGTGATACAGAATGGTGGTCAGACATTGGAATCGTTAAACCTTTTGCATACCCGATTCTCATGCACCACCACCAAGACTTCTGTCCCTGGGCCTGTTTCATTTTATTCTGCCTTCTTATTCTCATCTTCCTGGATTGTGACAGTGATTTTTTTCTTTTTTCCTTAAAGGAAAAAAAGGATTTGTGAACCATCCCATTCCAATTCCATTAACTGGAAGGTGGCCAGCTGTCAGCTAAGTAGGGCTGATATTAATAAAAAACCACTTACTGGCCAGGCGCGGTGGCTCACATCTGTAATCCCAGCACACTGGGAGGCCAAGGCGGGCGGATCACCTGAGATTGGGAGTTCGAGACCAGCCTGACCAACATGGAGAAACCCTGTCTCTACTAAAAAATACAAAATTAGCCGGGCATGGTGGCGTATGCCTGTAATCCCAGCTACTCGGAAGGCTGAGGCAGGAGAATCGCTTGAACCCGGCAGGCGGAGGTTGCGGTGAGCCGAGATTGCGCCATTGCACTCCAGCCTGAGCAACAAGAGCAAAACTCCGTTTCAAAAACACACACACACACACACAAAACAGTTATTCTCTACATCTCAAGCACAAGAGTGGAGGGGCCAGATGGGATGCTGACTGTATTTTGTGGCCTACTACATTAAAACCTCTCAAGGTAGAGTTGGCCAAAGATGTGAGAGATGATTAAATTAATTCAAAGGGCCCGACCCAGATCGTTGGAACTGATAGTATTTGGCGTTTACCTGGTATATGTAGAAACCTGGGAGACTGGATTCCTACCCTCAGGACACTGATAGTCTACTTGGGGAGATAAGACGTAGTCTTAGTGAGTGTACGACATTTATCATAACTGTAAACCAAAGCTTTATTGACTTGTGAGGAACTCAGCATCGCACAGATCTATATCTTAGATCCTGACCGGGGATACACTGTGGCAGTCTCTATCTTCGTCATACACTTCCCGTTGTAATTAACTCTGTCCTAGACCTGAAAGTCTTCATGGAGCTGTGTGTGAAGAAAATAAGGATAGAACACTTGAACTGGCTGGGTGCGGTGGCTCACGCCTGTAATCCCAGCACTTTGGGAGGCTGAGGTCGGGAGTTTGAGACCATCCTGGCCAACATGGTGAAACCCCGTCTCTACTGAAAATTTAAAAATTAGCCAGGAGTGGTGGCATGTGCCTGTAATCCCAGCTACACAGGAAGCTGAGGCAGGAGAATCGCTTGAACCCGGGAGTGGAGGTTGCGGTGAGCTGAGATTGTGCCACTGCACTCTAGCCTGGCCACACAGGAAGACTCCGTCTCAAGAAAAAAATAACACTTGAACTGAGTGGAGGGTAATGAGGGATGGGTTTGGGGGCTTTCTAGAGTTTCAGCCAGAGTTAGTAGGTGGCTATACTCCAATAAGGAGGAATTGTAAGTACAGAGGAAGACTGAGGAAGTTGTTCGTGGTAAAAGGAGGCAGAAATAAAAGAGGGGAAAGCAGCTTAGCATCTTTGGAGCAGCCAGTCCTTGGAGGAGACTTCTGAAAACTCGGAACTTTCCTATTTCCACTTTCCTTTCCCTTCCAGATGCCTCATCCTCGAAGGTACCATTCCTCAGAGCGAGGCAGCCGGGGGAGTTACCGTGAACACTACCGGAGCCGAAAGCATAAGCGACGAAGAAGTCGCTCCTGGTCAAGTAGTAGTGACCGGACTCGACGGCGCCGGCGAGAGGACAGCTACCATGTCCGTTCTCGAAGGTGAGGCCTCAGGAAGAGATACTCAAATACAGGGTCACTCACTCATTATTTGTTCAACAAATACTAGTTATATGCTAAAACTGTTGCATTAAATAGTTGGCTGAAGGTAGTGTCGGGATAGATAACCAAAGAAGCCATTTGGGCTGCAGTGTTAAGTGTTAGAATACATAATGAGGAACTGAGGATGTACCCAGCGCGTTTGGTTGGAGTGGGGCAGGATGTGTAATTCAGAGAATACATTGCAGAGAAAGCGACATCTATCTATGTCTGGAGGACAAGTAAGAGTCAGGTGGGGGAAGTGTCTTTGGGCAGAGGGAAAGCATGTGCAAAGGACTGGGAGCTACGGGTAACTAATAAGCTGACAGATAATACAAAGTTAGATCTTTGTGTTTTTAATTTTTTTTTTTTTTTTTTTTTTTGAGACAGAGTCTTGCTCTGTCGCCCAGGCTGGAGCGTAGTGGCCGGATCTCGGCTCACTGCAAGCTCCGTCTCCTGGGTTTACGCCATTCTCCTGCCTCAGCCTCCCGAGTAGCTGGGACTACAGGCGCCCGCCACCTCGCCCGGCTAGTGTTTTTTTTTTGTATTTTTTAGTAGAGACGGGGTTTCACTGTGTTAGCCAGGATGGTCTCGATCTCCTGACCTCGTGATCCGCCCGTCTCGGCCTCCCAAAGTGCTGGGATTACAGGCTTGAGCCACCGCGCCCGGCCTATTTTATTTTTTAAATTTTAAAATATTATTTATTTTTGAGACAGTTTCACTCTGTTGCCCAGTCTGGAGTGCAGTGGCAAGATCTCAGCTCACTTCTACCTCTGCGGCCCCGGGTTCAAGCGATTCTTGTGCCTCAGCCTCCCAAGTAGCTGGGACTACAGGCATGCGCCATCATTCCTGGCTAATTTTTTTTTTTTTTTTTGTATTTTTAGTAGAGACAGGATTTCACCATGTTGGCCTCGAGCTCCTGACCTCAAGTGCTTCACCTGCCTTGGCCTCCCAAAGTGCTAGGATTACAGGCGTGAGCCACCGCACCTGGCCCAGTTTTAATATTTTAGTGGCATGTTCAGTGGAAAGAATGGGTTACGGATGGTTTAGAGCAAGGGTGGATTTCAGTCAGGAAAGCTTGAGAAAAAAAAATGGCTCTTGGCCGGGCGCGGTGGCTCAAGCCTGTAATCCCAGCACTTTGGGAAGCCGAGATGGGCGGATCACGAGGTCAGGAGATCGAGACCATCCTGGCTAACACAGTGAAACCCCGTCTCTACTAAAAAATACAAAAAACTAGCCGGGCGAGGTGGCGGGCGCCTGTAGTCCCAGCTACTCGGCAGGCTGAGGCAGGAGAATGGTGTAAACCAGGGAGGCGGAGCTTGCAGTGAGCTGAGATCCGGCCACTGCACTCCAGCCTCGGTGACAGAGCGAGACTCCGTCTCAAAAAAAAAAAAAAAATGGCTCTTTGTTTCTTTGTATCACTGCAGTGGGAAAAAGGCCCCAGTAGGGAGTGGTTCTGCAGATGCCTTTTTAGAGGTTTTGGTGACATGGCAGATGCGCTTGTTACCTCACTTCTCTGGTCCCTTGGTCCTCTCAGTGACTCAACAAAGTGTCTGAGAACAGTTTTCTTTCTTTTTTTTTTTTTTTTTTTGAGACAGAGTCTCGCTCCGTCGCCCAGGTTGGAGTGCAGTGGCGCGATCTCGGCTCACTGCAAGCTCCGCCTCCCGGGTTTACGCCATTCTCCTGCCTCAGCCTCCTGAGTGGCTGGGACTACAGGCGCCCGCCACCTCACCTGGCTAGTTTTTTGTATTTTTTAGTGGAGACGGGGTTTCACTGTGTTAGCCAGGATGGTCTCGATCTCCTAACCTTGTGATCCGCCCGTCTGGGCCTCCCAAAGTGCTGGGATTACAGGCTTGAGCCACCGTACCCGGCCGAGAACAGTTTTCTAGCATTACTCTTTGTCCTCACTAAGGCAAGACTTTGTCACAGGGTATGGTAGGGAATGTGGTCTGAACAGATACGCCTAATTGGTTTTTGTTATCCAACAGCAGTTATGATGATCGTTCATCTGACCGGAGGGTGTATGACCGGCGATACTGTGGCAGCTACAGACGCAACGATTATAGCCGGGATCGGGGAGATGCCTACTATGACACAGACTATCGGCATTCCTATGAATATCAGCGGGAGAACAGCAGTTACCGCAGCCAGCGCAGCAGCCGGAGGAAGCACAGACGGCGGAGGAGACGCAGCCGGACATTTAGCCGCTCATCTTCGGTGAGTGCCAGCCCAGGCCCTTCCTCTCCCCACTCTTCTGCAGGCCCTCTAGGACTCTGGTAAGTGAGAAGTATCCTTGTTCTCAGCTGAACATTGGGGCATGAACACTGAGGTGGGCACTGAGTTTGCCTACCCTCTTAGGAGCTCTCCGACTCTTGAAGGGCCCTGGAATCTGCTTTGGAGATGGATGGGCACGGAGCATTTGTGACCCCCAGTGCTCTCCCTGGCATGTTGGGCTTATTGTGTTGGGAGCAGCTTCTCCGCCCCAGCGGCCTCCACTCTTTAATGGGGACCTTGCTTGTGAACTGCCTTTTTCCCCCAAGCCCTGGGCTCTGTAGCCCCCTTGGCAGGCGGGCTTGGGTGGGGGCAAGGGGAGATCTGTGTCTGCCCAGAAGGGCATTGTGTAGAGCATGGGGTTGTGGGTGACATTGGCAACAACACCACTTCCCTGCTCTGCCCACGCCTCTCCCTGTTCCTGTTTTGGGTTTGGGGACTTGGGATTATGCGCCGCTCTCTCTTCTCACACCGATCCACCTTACTGCATCTGACGTGTTCCCTTCCACTGTCCCCCATCATCGTCTGTCCCCCCTGGCTGGGCGCCTGTGACCGGTGACCCCTCTACCACCCACCCCGCCTCCCTCCGGCCCCCGCTCCGACACCTGGCTTGCTCCGACCCCCCCTGCCCCCCGACAGCAGCACAGCAGCCGGAGAGCCAAGAGTGTAGAGGACGACGCTGAGGGCCACCTCATCTACCACGTCGGGGACTGGCTACAAGAGCGATGTACAAGCCAAATCGTAACAATCCTATAGCCTGTAATGGTCCCATAGCCATCCTAACGTCCCAAGCCAACCTGAGTCACAGCCTCTTGCCTTTTCTCAGTGGTGTTGTTTATCTGGGTGGTTTGAGTTGCTGTTGAGAATTGACCTCTGTTGTCCACTCCCAGCTCTCACGGCCCCTGGGTTAAAGGTGGTGGGAATCACGCAGGGGTTTTCTTCCCCTGTGACCATCTGTATCTGTTCCCCTTCCTTCATCTCCACCCCAGGTTGCTGTCCCCATTTTTCTTCCAACTCAGCTCATTCCCCACCTTCTCTCCCTCCCTCTCCCCGACCCTGCTCTCTTTCATTTCAGATGAAATCGTTAGCACCTTAGGAGAGGGGACCTTCGGCCGAGTTGTACAATGTGTTGACCATCGCAGGTAACTGTCAGTCCCTCCCTACTATGTGGGGATAAAGAGATGGTGGGGGTTATATGGGGCTATTTTGCTAATTAACCTAAGGTAGGATTTCTTAGTCCCCCTACAGCCCTGTTCATTTTGAGACATTCTTGAGAACCCAGCAAAAGCCTCTCCTGCCAACTTACAGGGGTGGGGCTCGAGTTGCCCTGAAGATCATTAAGAATGTGGAGAAGTACAAGGAAGCAGCTCGACTTGAGATCAATGTGCTGGAGAAAATAAACGAGAAAGACCCTGACAACAAGAAGTAAGCAAGCAAGAAAGTATGTAGGGAGGCTGAGAGGCCCAACCCCTACACAGGAGAGACTTCTAGATCTGGTTTAGGCAGACAGGAATCCTAGACCTTGTCATTCATTCATCTTTTGTTCATCATCATAGAGTAGTAGAACATCAGAGTAGGAATGTGGGGGCCTATGACATGCCTTAATCCACTCCCCTTGTTTTCAGGGAAGTTAGATTGCTCTGTAGTTTGACCCCAGCCTAGAATGGGTTCTGTAGAGATATACACTGGACATAGCCCTAGGACTGAGCATCAACCTCATTGAACAACGAATTAAGCTTTTATAAGTAGAACTATGCTGATAAGGCCACAGACATTTATGCAGTAATATTTTGTTCACATATATTCACAGTCCAAAAATAGAATAAGGACATTAAGCCAAGATATGAGGCCAGTAGGTATAAACAGGAGCCCAGTGGTAGCTGGTGGTGAATGAATATCAGGAGTTGGGCTGGGGTTGGGGTTTAGGATGGACAGTTTGATGATCCAGGATCTGTACTGTTTGGAACTTGGCACTCAACAGCTCTTCAGTAAATAGTTTTTTGAACTATTTAAAATGATGCAGGAAGATATTTTGAAACTTGGCAAGTAGTACCATTCTTCTTGGGTCTTGCAGAGGCTATTCCCTAGCTGAACTGAATTTTGGTGTTAGTATTAACTGGCATGGTTTTACACAAGTTTGTGGAATCAACAGCTATGAAGTACCTCCTTGTTGGAGGGCTGATGGGCAGATGGGAGCTCATCAGACAACCCCCCTTCCCCCATCTCTCTTCTCAGCCTCTGTGTCCAGATGTTTGACTGGTTTGACTACCATGGCCACATGTGTATCTCCTTTGAGCTTCTGGGCCTTAGCACCTTCGATTTCCTCAAAGACAACAACTACCTGCCCTACCCCATCCACCAAGTGCGCCACATGGCCTTCCAGCTGTGCCAGGCTGTCAAGTGTGAGTGGGGTGGGCTGAAATGGACTCTCGAGCATCCCCTCCCTTCATTGGATCTCTCTGTCGGTTGTGCACTGGTGAAGCCCCTAAACAGTCAGCTCTCTGTTATCTGCAGTTGTTTTACTGTCATCTTGAAATGTCTTCTGACTTAGCTCCTTGACTAATGTCTTTATTGTCACTGACTGCTCTTACTCTACACCTAACCTAGCAGCAGCTAGAAGAGAAAGCCTTTGGAATCAAAGCACTTAATTACCCTCCCCTTTTCCTTTCCTCCCCTTCTTGGGAAAGCATCAGTCAGACAGCAAATATAAAGAAACAAAAATACACTCTTTAGGTTAAAGGCTTACATGTGTCTGGGATGAGATGTTCATGCAAAGCAAAGCAGATGTGAACACAGAGTATGTAGTTCAGCTAAGGGGCAAGGTGGGGAATTCAAAGAAATACATTATTCCTCTGGAGTCATCAAAACAATACAGTTTCACAGAACTAAGTTCACATAATGCCAGCTAGACACATGTCAAAGTGTATACACACTATAACTCAAAGCAAACTCTTTTTTTTTTTTTTTACATCAGTTGAGATACATATGTATCTTATTGTAGATAGAGCAGAGCTTCTTAGACCAGGCATTCCATTTAGACGTAGAGCAGAAAGCAGCCCTCTTGTGATTCTGGACCTGTCTCCTCACTGGCTTTGCCCTAGGTAACCAGGCCTGGGGTCAGCTGATACCAGTTAGCTCTGGCCACCTGCACCAAGCCTGACCTGGCCTTCTCCCCTACAGTCCTCCATGATAACAAGCTGACACATACAGACCTCAAGCCTGAAAATATTCTGTTTGTGAATTCAGACTATGAGCTCACCTACAACCTAGAGAAGGTAAGATGGATAGGGTCTGCCCTTGGTTACTGGGGGTAGGCAGCTGGGCCACTTTGCCTTCTGCCGAGCCCTTTCTTTTCTCCCTTTTTATTTTGTCCTGCCACATTTTCTCCCTGTCTGGTTCCAAGTGGGTAAAACTAGATAGGTTGAAAGGGAGAGATCTCTTAAGACTTAAATTGGGAGATAACTTGTACAGGGGACTTCAGATAACTTTCCAGTAGAGTGAAAAATTTTAAGGTTCTGTTTGGACTGACTGACTGATTTATTTATTTATTTGAGATTGGAGTCTCGCTCTGTTGCCCAGGCTGATGTGCACTGGCATAATCTTGGCTCACTGCAACTTCTACCTCCCAAGTTTAAGTGATTCTCCTGCCTCAGCCTCTGGAGTAGCTGGGATTACAGGCACCCGCCACCATGCCTGGCTAGTTTTTGTGTTTTTAGTAGAGATGGGGTTTTGCCGTGTTGGCCAGGCTGGTCTCGAACCCCTAACCTCAGAGGATCCACCTATCTCGGGCTCCCAGAATGCTGGGATTACAGGTGTGAGCCACAGCGCCTGGCCTGGACTTGTTTTTTGAGATGTATATTTCTGTGAGGTAGGAAAGCTTGGCTCCCTTGACTAACTGGAGATGATGGAGATCTCAGACCTAAAGAAGCTCTCCCTCCCTTGACCCCTTTGCTGCATGTTATATATTTTCAGAGAAACCCCTTTGCTACATGTTACATTTTTTTCAGGAAAACCCATTTGCTACATGTTACACGTTTTCAGAATAACTGTATATCCGGCACTTGGGTGTAGTCTTCAGATGTTTACAGATGTGCACGCTGTTCTATAATCATTTCTTAATCCTTTTGCTCCCCTACTTCGAAAAGTATTATGCTGGATGTGGTGGAAGCTGTAAAACAGGAAATTTCCCAGGGCTTGTGGGGCCAGGCAGGAGATCACAGTAGCTTTTTTAAGGCTCAGAAGCACGGTAGAGAATACTGGTGGAATCTCAGTCTGGGTGCAGAGGTTCATCCTCTTCCTCCTCTGCTCCTAGAAGCGAGATGAGCGCAGTGTGAAGAGCACAGCTGTGCGGGTGGTAGACTTTGGCAGTGCCACCTTTGACCATGAGCACCATAGCACCATTGTCTCCACTCGCCATTACCGAGCACCAGAGGTCATCCTTGGTAAGGGAGGGCAAGGCTGTCCAAGTGTGTGAGATGATGTGGTGAGGGTGGGGCCACCTAAGCCTCATAACACCTTTTCCCTCCCATTCTCACCCAGAGTTGGGCTGGTCACAGCCTTGTGATGTATGGAGTATAGGCTGCATCATCTTTGAGTACTATGTGGGATTCACCCTCTTCCAGGTAAGTGATGGGATATCTTACTTGACCACCTGGCATTCTACCTGGTTGCTTTGTTGTCTGCTGAGGACCTGCCTACTCAGTTCTCCACATTGCCCATCTTCCTGGCAGCTGGTCCTCAGCATGCCCTTTTCAGTCCCATGCTCAGTTCTGTTTTTGTTTCCCAGACCCATGACAACAGAGAGCATCTAGCCATGATGGAAAGGATATTGGGTCCTATCCCTTCCCGGATGATCCGAAAGACAAGGTGAACCTTGAGTGGGCACTAGTTAACCCTTTTCCTTTTCTCTCCACAGAATTGGTCTATTTCACATCAGTTTCTTTTTTCTTTGATGCCTCCTGTCCCCCCAGTTACTTTCAGATGGGGAAATAAGGGAATTGTAACAAGGGTGACCTTCTGATTCCTCAACCTCCCCTTCCCCTCTAGAAAGCAGAAATATTTTTACCGGGGTCGCCTGGATTGGGATGAGAACACATCAGCTGGGCGCTATGTTCGTGAGAACTGCAAACCGCTGCGGGTGAGCCAGGCTCGGGATAAATAGTGCCCACCATCCAGAAGTCACTTCTTAGGGTGGTTTGCCCCTGGAATGCTCTTCACAAGCAGAGGGTTAGGAAAGGAGGGGAGGAAAGCTGAAAGAAGACATCTTTGGTCAACAGAGGAAACATAAGAGGGAGTGGTTTTGTGGAGGGAAGGAGGTTAGACAGCCTAACCTTGAGACAACCAGAGATCAAAGCAATGTCCTGGATTCTTTAGGTCAGACAGAAAAGAATAAACTACCTTTGAAGAGCTTACATTTTAATGAGGAACTAAAGAAGATTCATGAAGTTGACAAGGATATACAAGTAGAAAGAACTTTCAAAGATTATGGAGTAATTGTGCTAGTGGGAAGGTAGGTTGAGCTATAATATCAGAAACGTTGGTCCTGGTGTGGTCGTGGTTAGGTAGCCTTCAAATTGGTTGCAAGCAGAGCCTTGGTTCTCCAAGAATGAAAGGTAGGGTCTTGAAGAAGGCAGGGTTTATAAGGCATCCTGCCTCACCTTTTCCTGCCCTCCTTCACCAGCGGTATCTGACCTCAGAGGCAGAGGAACACCACCAGCTCTTCGATCTGATTGAAAGCATGCTAGAGTATGAACCAGCTAAGCGGCTGACCTTGGGTGAAGCCCTTCAGCATCCTTTCTTCACCCGCCTTCGGGCTGAGCCACCCAACAAGTTGTGGGACTCCAGTCGGGATATCAGTCGGTGACGATCAGGCCCTGGGCCCCCCTGCATCTTTTATAGCAGTGGGTGTCCAGTCCAGGACACTGGTGCTTTTTTATACAAGAGAATGAGCCAGAGTTCACTCCTTCCTCCTGGCTGGCTGTATACCTGTGAATATGTGAAATAGTGTAAATATGAAAGAACTTGTACCTATCACTTCAACCCCTGCCTTGTACATAATGCTCTTCCATCCACACAGTTTCCACCCTCACCTGCCCCCTCATACGGAGTTGGATGGGGACCGAGTGAGGTAACCAGGTGGCATCTACCCAATGTTTTATAAGGAATTTTGTACAGTCTTTGTGAAATAAAATAACGTGCTTCATTTGACCCCCATCCGTGGAGTTGGAGGTTTGGGAATGCTGGGGTGGAGGGATGAAACGATTGGCAAACTTTCTTGAGTTTTGGGTATGAAGGGAGTCCTTCTTACCCTCCAAAATTAAGCAGAGCCAGGCTACAAGTTTATTTCCCCTGTCCACCTTATAGGGGAGGATAGCGATGGGTGGGGCATTTCTTTCAGATTAGAATAGAGAAGTGTTATATGGTGGCACTTCTCGGATGTGGAATCATGAGAGTTGGGAAAGATCTGACTCCTAGAGTCTTGGGGCCGTGCCCCAGTATAAAGCCAGAAACCCAGGTTGAAAACGTTCTTAACCTGAGTCCTAGGGGTTTAGCAGGGCCGGTCGGAAGGCTCCCGTCGTCCATTTCGAGAGACTAGGAAGGCCGGATTCCTACACGAGGCCTGCTGGGAAATGTAGTTCGTTAGTGGAAGGAAGTCACATGGAAGAGGGGCGGTACTTGGTTGTGGGCACTGGGTTAGAGATGTCACGTGGGGGCACTTCCGTCTTAGCTTTTAGCCAAGACGCAGGCGCAACCCACGGCTGCTGCGGGGATCCTTGTGGCCTTTCCGGTCGGTGGAACCAATCCGTGCACAGAGAAGCGAGGCGAACTGAGGCGAGTGAAGTGGACTCTGAGGTCTACCTCTACCGCCACTGCTGCGGCAGGGGCGTGGAGGGAAGAGGGCCGCGGAGGTCGCAGTTGCAAACATGGCTCAGAGCAGAGACGGCGGAAACCCGTTCGCCGAGCCCAGCGAGCTTGACAACCCCTTTCAGGTGACTTGCGCCGGTCGGCCTCTTTTGGGCAGTCAGGTTGATTCTTCCCGGTTCTGTAGGGTCGGGCTACCTTGTATCCCCATTAGTGACATTTGATCCTGGGAAGAGCCGCCACGTGGGGTGACAGCGACTCTAGACCAGTCAGCACTCGGGGGGGGCGGGCCCTGCCCCTTAATGGGCTGGTGCTGGCAGTGTTGGATGATGGATTCGAGGTAAATGTTGTCCCAGTCCTGGGACGACGGCGTGACCCCGAAGGTGCAGTACTTGGAGCCACAGGCAGTTTGGGAATGCTCCCCGGGAATTCCCCTAAGTGGCACCGGACGCCATCTGAGCCCCAGGTCTCTGCCCTCAGGACCCAGCTGTGATCCAGCACCGACCCAGCCGGCAGTATGCCACTCTTGACGTCTACAACCCTTTTGAGACCCGGGAGGTGAGCTACTGGAGAGCACAGGAATTCAAGGAAGGGGAGGGTTTGCCAGTGAGACAAGTCAGCCTGGGTACCGGGGACTTTTCTGCATGCACAGGAAGGAAGAAGAACTGTGATCTTAGTTCCCTGAGAGAGGCTAGTCAGCCATGGGATGTCTCATCCTTCTAGGGCCACCAGGGCCACCAACCCAAATGGTTTGAGCTCTAAAAGTCAGTCTTGGGAACATCTGGAGGCTGGCAAGGCTTTAACCAATGTTCTGTATGGGAAGGCTTTCTTGAAGAAAAAGGTTGGGGCTGGTTGGAGTTTAGGTTAGGTGTGCAGTTTGAAAGCAAGGAATGAGGAGGACTACACCTGTTTGTCCCACTGGATTAGAAAATGGTGAGTTGTAATAATTTAAGGGGTTTTCATGGTACTTAAAACTTAAAAAAAAAGGGGGGGGGCAGGGGAGCCAAGCATGGTGTGCAAGCTTATAATCCCACTTGGGAGGCGGAGGTGGGAGGATTGCTTGAGCCCAGGAATTTGATGGAGACCATCCTGGGCAACGGCGAGACCCCCATCTCTTGAACTGTTTTAAAAATTGGCTAGGTGGCCGGGTGCGGTGGCTCACGCCTGTTATCCCAGCACTTTGGGAGGCCGAGGCAGGCGGATCACAAGGTCAGGAGATCGAGACCATCCTGGCAAACACGGTGAAACCCTGTCTCTACTAAAAATACAAAAAAAGAATTAGCTGGGTGTGGTGGCGGGCGCCTGTAGTCCTAGTTTCTCGGGAGGCTCAGGCAGGAGAATGGCGTGAACCTGGGAGGCAGCGGAGCTTGCAGTGAGCGGAGATCGCGCCACTGCACTCCAGCCTGGGCAACAGACCGAGACTCCGTCTCAAAAAAAAAAAAAAAAATTGGCTAGGTGTAGTGGCACATGCCTGTAGTCCTTGCTACTTGGGAGGCTGGGATGGAAGGACTGCTTGAGCCCAGGAGTTTGAGGCTTCGATGAGTGATAATTGCACCACTGCACTCCAGCATGGGTGGCAGAGAGAGACCCCCACACCCCATCCCCAGAAGAAAAGGAAAAAAAAAAACAGTTAAATGGGGAGATGTGGTAGACGAGTGATTTGAGTCCTTGCTAAGGAAGTGGATATGAGGGATGATAAGGCTGCTACAGGTCATCATAGGGTTCTCTGACAGAAATTCAACAGAAGAACTAGTTTCCTAACAAATGGGGGAAAGGCTGCTTCCTTACATCATGAGTTCTGGGTCTAAAAGTATTCAAGCAGACTCTAGATTCCTGTGTTACGAGGGACTAGATGATCACTAAGGTCTTTTCCTCAACAGCCACCACCAGCCTATGAGGCTCCAGCCCCTGCCCCATTGCCTCCACCCTCAGCTCCCTCCTTGCAGCCCTCGAGAAAGCTCAGCCCCACAGAACCTAAGAACTATGGCTCCTACAGCACTCAGGTACCGGAGGTGTGCAGGTGAGGGCTGGGGAGAAGGGCCAGTCCTCGGGCCCAGGGCTCACATCTCTGTCTGCTCACACTGGGCAGGCCTCAGCTGCAGCAGCTACAGCTGAGCTGCTAAAGAAACAGGAGGAGCTCAACCGGAAGGCAGAGGAGTTGGACCGAAGGGAGCGAGAGCTGCAGCATGCTGCCCTGGGAGGCACAGCTAGTAAGTAGTAGAGTGGGGAAGAGCATCTAAGAGTTTGGGAGGAGCAAAAATAGGTCTTAAGAGCCTGGGCTCGGCCGGGCACACTGGCTCACACCTATAATCCCAGCACTTTGGGAGGCTGAGGTGGGTGGATCACGAGGTCAAGAGATCAAGATCATCCTGGCCATCATGGTGAAACCCTGTATCTACTAAAAATACAAAAAAAAAAAAAAAAATAGCTGGGCATGGTGGTGCACACCTGTAGTCCCAGCTACTTGGGAGGCTGAGGCAGGAGAATCGCTTGAACCCGGGAGGCGGAGGTTGCAGTGAGCCAGGATAGCACCACTGCACTCCAGCCTGCTGACAGAGTGAGACTCCATCTCAAAAACAAAACAAAACAAAAAAACTAGACTCTGGAGTCAGACTGCTGAGTTTGAATTTTGGAGATACTGCTTACTAACCATGAGCTTTTAGGGAAGTTACTTAATCTTGAGTGCCTCAGTTTCCCTATTTATAAAATGAAAACCATGTTTGCATCTGTTTGACAGGGTTGTTGTGAAGGTTAAACAAGATATATGTGAAGTGCTTGGCACAGTGCTTGGATGTTTTAAATAATAATAAACAGTATTAGTTTTTCCACTCTCCCTTGTCTCCTTGGACCCCAAATTGGAGATAAAAGAGAGGATCCAGGGCTGGATGTGGTGCCTCACGCCTGTAATTCCAACACTTTGGGAGGCTGAGGCAGGCAGGTTGCTTCAGCTCAGGAGTTAGAGACCAGCCTGGACAACATAGTGAGATCCTGTCTCCAAAACATTAAAGAAAAAAATTAGCAGGGCGTGATAGTATCTGTCTGTAGTCCTAGCTCTTCAAGAAGCTGAGGTGGATGGCCAGGTGCCGGGGCTCATGCCTGTAATCCCAGGACTTTGAGAGGCTGAGGCGGGTGGATCACCTGAGGTCAGGAGTTCAGGACCAGCCTGGCCAATGTGATGAAACCCTGTCTCTACTAAAAATACAAAAATTAGCTGGGCGTGGTGGCACGTGCCTATAATCCCAGCTACTCGGGAGGCTGAGGCAGGAGAATCCCTTGAACCCAGGAGGCAGAGGTTGCAGTGAGCCAAGATCACGCCACTGCACTCCAGCCTGGGCAACAAGAGCGAAACTCCATCTCAGGAAAAAAAAAAAAAAAGAAAAGAAACTGAGGTGGGAGGGTTGTTTGAGCCCAGGAGGTTGAGGCTACAGTGAACCGTGATCATACCACTACCTTCCAGCCTGAACAACACAGTGAGACCCTGTCTCAAAAAAAAAAAAAAAAGAAAGAAAGAAAGAGGATCCAGGGATGGAGAGAAGGGTCAGTGATTCCTTTGTTGGTCTCTGCCTTACTTCTGGGGTCCCTCTGTTTTTCTTGTGCCTTACAGCTCGACAGAACAATTGGCCCCCTCTACCTTCTTTTTGTCCAGTTCAGCCCTGCTTTTTCCAGGACATCTCCATGGAGATCCCCCAAGAATTTCAGAAGACTGTATCTACCATGTACTACCTCTGGATGTGTGAGTAGTGAGAAGCCTTTTGGAGGAAGTTACAGGTAGATCTCTTAACTGCTCTGGGGTCCGCTCACCAAGAACCAAACACTTCACCTCTATTTAGAACTCAGCAGCCTGCTAGCAAATGTTCCTGCCCTCTCCCCACTTTTTATTGTCCCTATGCATGAATATATTTTGAATTCTTTAGATGTCTTTGGGCTGGGCATGGTGGTTCACGCCTGTAATCCCAGCACTTTGGGAAGCCAAGGTGGGTGGATCACCTGAGGTCAGAAGTTTGAGACCAGCCTGACCAACATGGAGAAACCCTGTCTACTAAAAATACAAAATTACCCTTGCGTGGTGGCGCATGCCTGTAATCCTAGCTACTCGGGAGGCTAAGGCAGGAGAATCACTTGAACCGGGGAAGTGGATGTTGCAGTGAGCCAAGGTCATGCCGTTGCATTCCAGCCTGGGCAACAAGAGCAAAACTCCGTCTCAAAAAAAAAAAAAAAGGCCAGGCGCGGTGGCTCACACCTGTAATCCCAGCACTTTGGGAGGCCGAGGTGGGCTGATCACAAGATCAGGAGATTGAGACCATCCTGGTTAACACGGTGAAACCCCATCTCTATTAAAAATACAAAAAATTAGCTGGGCGTGGTGGCGGGCGCCCAGCTAATTTTTTGTATTTTTAATAGAGATGGGTTTAATAATCCCAGCTACTCGGGAGGCTGAGGCAGGAGAATGGCGTGAACCTGGGAGGCGGAGCTTGCAGTAAGCTGAGATTGCGCCACTGCACTCCAGCCTGGGCAACAGAGCGAGACTCTGTCTCAAAAAAAAAAAAAAAAAAAAAAAGTCTTTGCAAGGGGATCACACATTATTGAGATTTGCTTTCTCCATCTCCCCTGTTAAGGATTCCATGAAGGCACAGTTGCCTTCCTTTCTTTGCTCTGCCATGTTTGGTGAATTAGTTACAGGGTGAGCATAGATGAGAAGGAGTCTTCATTGCAGTCCAGAAGGACTCCTCATCCTGTCCCTCTGCCCCTTAGGCAGCACGCTGGCTCTTCTCCTGAACTTCCTCGCCTGCCTGGCCAGCTTCTGTGTGGAAACCAACAATGGCGCAGGCTTTGGGCTTTCTATCCTCTGGGTCCTCCTTTTCACGCCCTGCTCCTTTGTCTGCTGGTACCGCCCCATGTATAAGGCTTTCCGGTAAGTGTGTTAGTGGTGGGAGAATGATGGAGACCTGGGATGGGCCCCACATCTGCCCATCCTTCAGTTCTAATTCTTCTCCCACCCTCCCCATTTTTTTCCTCTTCGTAGGAGTGACAGTTCATTCAATTTCTTCGTTTTCTTCTTCATTTTCTTCGTCCAGGATGTGCTCTTTGTCCTCCAGGCCATTGGTATCCCAGGTTGGGGATTCAGGTTTGTGAGGCTGTCATCCACCCTCACCTTTCCCTCTAGACCAAGCCAGCACTGGGTGCTGAGATAGGAGTTGTTCAGAAAAAGGAAATGTGGTTTTAATCCTTGGGAGGTACTAGTTTAATGGGATATAAGACATACTTCCAGGATAGAGCGCAGACAGCACTCTTGACTCATGTAGATTGAAGGGAAGAATGCTGCATTTGGCTAATCCGAGGTGGCCTCCTGGAGGAGACACAGAACCATAGTTGAAAGGAGGAAGAAGAATCCCCAGACGAGTGCCTGGAAGAGCTTGGAGAGCTCAGGGCTAATGGTTCAGAAACTGGAATTAAACTATGAAGAGAGTAGATATAGTTTGGGATTGTGGTGCTTGGAATACTGCCAGATTGACAGGGGAGCCACTACTGATGGGAAGGGTAGGAACAGGGGATGTTGGTGGCATAACCAGTGGAGAAGCTGAGGAGCCCCACTTCACTGGCACCTCCTTCCCCTCCTTACAGTGGCTGGATCTCCGCTCTGGTGGTGCTGAAGGCCAACACAGCAGTAGCCGTGCTCATGCTGCTGGTCGCCCTGCTCTTCACTGGCATTGCTGTGCTAGGAATTGTCATGCTGAAACGGGTGAGGGCTGTGTTGAAGGTGGGGCTGGGAGGGTGAGATCATGGGTCCCCAGGGGCCTGGGTGGAACATTCAGGAGCAACCAGCACAGGTCAGGCTGCTGGGTGGTTCTCAGCTAATGGACCTCTGGGGTGTGTGTTTCTGTGTGTGAGTGTGTATGCTGGGCAGCAGGCTGCTGAGTGGTAGTGATGCTGTTAGGCTGGGGTGGGGAACCAGTGGCTGGAATGTGCTGCAATGTCTTTGTCCTCTACTTGCAGATCCACTCCTTATACCGCCGCACAGGTGCCAGCTTTCAGAAGGCCCAGCAAGAATTTGCTGCTGGTGTCTTCTCCAACCCTGCGGTGCGAACCGCAGCTGCCAATGCAGCCGCTGGGGCTGCTGAAAATGCCTTCCGGGCCCCGTGACCCCTGACTGGGATGCCCTCGCCCTGCCACTTGAGGGAGCTGACTTAGCTCCCGTCCCTAAGGTCTCTGGGACTTGGAGAGACATCAGTACCTGATGGCTCCTCCGTAGTGCTCCCAATCCAATGGCCATGACTGCTGAACCTGACAGGCGTGTGGAGAGTCCACTGTGACCTAGTCCCCCCATCAGGCCACACTGCTGCCACCTCTCACACGCCCCAACCCAGCTTCCCTTTGCTGTGCCACAGCTGTTGCTTCGGTTATTTAAATAAAAAGAAAGTGGAACTGGAACTGACATCCCCGTTTCCTGAATCTTCATTGGGAATTAGGCCTTATGAAAGAGGAGAGTGTGGAGTGAGGTGGGAAGGTCGGACCCGGCTTTAGTGTAAACTGGGAGATAGGAGGGGCAGGGCGGTGGAGCCCCGGTGGCTAGCGCAGGAAGGAGGTGGGAAGTCCACGGAAACGCGAAACCGGGAGACGCCAGGGAGCCCTGCTCCCCACCCCTCTCCATTAATGACGGGGAAGAGCCACCGCCTCTGCCGGGAATGCCAAGGAATACGCGGGCCTGGAGCCTGAAAAGCTGGGTGGGGCTCAAGTGGACGCCCAAAGGATCATTAGCAGCCTAGCCAGGGTCCAGAGAGAGGAAGCGACCGGTGGAGGTAGATCCAACTGCCTAGCCCTGCCGCGGGATCCCCCCAACCCCAACCCCTGACAGGGTCTCAGTCCCGAACTACAACTCCCGGGGTGCACCGCGCCGGCCCTCGCCGCCACGCCCCTCCATCCCGCACCATCCCCATTCCCATCCCCCTCTAGTCCCCGACCTGCGGCAGCCGGAGCTCAGGGAGCGGAGCGTGGTGGGGAGGCGAGCGGGACAAGCGACACAGGAGACAGCGGCGCCGCGGCCTCTCCCCACCAGGCGGCCCCGGATCCCACTGGACACCCTGAGGGCACACCGACCCCTCCCCTCTTCTCTAGACTTCTTTCCATCCTTCCCACTTTTACCCTCTCCATCCCTCCCTGGGCTCTGAGCCGCCGCCCCCTCCTCACTCCTGGACTGGCCCTTCTCGGTGCCCCTGTTTCCTAGGGAGATGCGATGAGCCGGTGCCCCCGCGTCCTCATCGTCGCCCGGGGCACGGTGCCCGTCCAGTGCCCGTGGTGGGGAGGGAGCACTCCGCGGTCCCTCCGTGACGCCCCTCCCTTGGCTTCCCCCACAGCTGGCGTCCCTCGGCCATGCCCCAGGGGACCCAGCCAGGGGGTGGGCTGTAGAGCGAGGGAGGTGGAGAGGAGAAAGGACGGGGCCTTGGGCACCTCTGAGATGCTCCCAAGTGCCAGGGAGGGCCGAGCGAGGCGCAGGCAACCGGGCAGCAGGCATGATGCCCTCGCCTAGTGACTCCAGCCGCTCGCTGACCAGCCGGCCCAGCACCAGGGGCCTTACCCACCTCCGCCTCCACCGACCCTGGCTGCAGGCCCTGCTTACGCTGGGGCTGGTCCAGGTGCTCCTGGGCATCCTGGTGGTCACCTTCAGCATGGTGGCCTCTTCCGTCACCACCACTGAGAGCATCAAGAGGTCCTGCCCGTCTTGGGCTGGGTTCTCGGTGAGTTGGGTGCACAGTTGTTGGGTGCACAGTTGTTGGGTGGGGGAGGCTCCTCGGGCCCCACCCTCCACACCAGCTGCAAGTCCACATCCTCGCCTCTCCTCCCTCTCCTGGTCCTCTGCCTCCTTACAGGGCTGGGTGCATCCTGTGGTGAGGGGCTCACTCAGGAGCCTCCCCTGCCAGGCTGAGCCTGTGCCCACTCTGTCCCCAGCTGGCGTTCTCCGGGGTGGTTGGCATTGTGTCCTGGAAGCGGCCATTCACTCTAGTGGTAGGTGCCAGGGTCCAGTGCCCACTGGGAGGCAGGTGCCCAGCACCCAAGGGGAAGCCCATTTATGCCCTCAAGAAGGGAACTGGCTCCCCAATTGGTGCCAGCTGGGTGGGCACGAAGTGTCTGTGAAGGAGGGGGACTCTGTCCGTGGCAGAGTAGTAGTCATGAGGGTCCCAGCCCTGAGTCTGTACCCTGTTTTCCCCAGATCTCCTTCTTCTCCTTGCTTTCGGTGCTCTGTGTCATGCTTAGCATGGCTGGCTCTGTACTGTCCTGTAAGAATGCTCAACTGGCCCGAGACTTCCAACAGTGCTCTCTGGTGAGATTTGAGGAGGGAGAGCTGGAAAGAACTGGCCTGGGGAGGTGTGCAGGACACCTGAGTTTGTCCTGACTCAGGCTGCCTCACCCTCCCTGCTCCACTCAGGAAGGAAAGGTCTGTGTGTGCTGTCCCTCTGTTCCCCTCCTCCGGCCCTGTCCAGAGTCGGGGCAGGAACTGAAAGTTGCCCCTAACTCCACCTGTGATGAAGCCCGAGGGGCCCTCAAGGTGAGCTTGTACCCCACAAACATCCTCCTGGTTCTCACTCTTGCCTCCCTTCCTGGGGTACTCACAGGCCCATAATGTATGGGACTTAGCCCTCTCCTGATTCCTTTCCTCCTTTCCCTTCCCCAGAACCTGCTCTTCAGCGTCTGTGGGCTCACCATTTGTGCCGCTATAATCTGTACCCTCTCTGCTATTGTCTGCTGCATCCAAATCTTCTCCCTGGACCTCGTGCATACGGTGAGAGGGGAGCGGGGGCCAGGGCCACGCAGGTATGGTAGGGGCAGGGGTGTGTGTGCTGAGACTTGCCTGAGGGAACAATGGCTACAGATCTGGCTTTTGAGCACCAGGGGCTATGGGTTATCTATTATCCTCATCTATTGGAGGAATGGATGTTTAATGGGGAGGATGAGAAGGGGAGATGGCAGGGAGTGACTTAAGTATGTGATGCCCATCTGGGACCAGGAGAGGGGGCTTTAGAGAATGGGACTGGATGGTGGGGTAGAGTCAAGAAAGTCCTAGGCTGGGCACGGTGGCTCATTCCTGTAATCCCAGCACTTTGAGAGGCCGAGGCAGGCAGATCACCTGAGGCCAGGAGTTCAAGACCCGCCTGAGCAACATGGCGAAACCCTGTCTCTATTAAAAACACAAAAATTGGGCCGGGCGTGGTGGCTCACGCCTATAACCCAGCACTTTGGGAGGCTGAGGCAGGCGGATCACCTGAGATCAGGAGAATGAGACTATCTTGGCTAACATGGTGAAACCCCGTCTCTATTAAAAACACAAAAAATTAGCCAGGCATGGTGGCACACACCTGTAGTCCCAGCTACTCGGGAGGCTGAGGCAGAAGAATGGCATGAACACGGGAGGCGGAGCTTGCAGTAAGCTGAGATAGTGCCACTGCACTCCAGCCTGGGTGACAGAGCGAGACTCTGTCTGAAAAAACAAACAAACAAAATATAAAAATTAGCCAAGTGTGCTGGCAGGTGCCTGTAATCCCAGCTACTTGGGAGACTGAGGCAGGAAAATGCTTGAACCTGGGAGGCAGAGGCTGGAGTGAGCTGAGATGGTGCCACTGCACTCCAACTTGGGCGACAAGAGCAAGACTCCATCTCAAAAAAAAAAAAATTAGGCTGAACTTGGTGGCTCATGCCTGTAATCCCAGCACTTTGGGAGGCCAAGGCAGGAGGATCACCAGATATCAGGAGTTCAACACCAGCCTGGCCAACATGGCGAAACCTTGTCTCTACTAAAAATACAAAAATGAGCTGGGCGTGGTGGCTGGCACCTGTAATCCCAGCTATTCGGAAGACTGAGACTGGAGAATTGCTTGAACCTGGGAGGTGGAGGTTGCAGTGAGCTGAGATCGAGCCATTGTACTCCAGCCTGGACGACAAGAGCGAAACTTCGTCTCAAAATAATAATAATAATAATTAGCTGGGCATGGTTGCATACCCTTATAATTCCAGTTACTCGGGAGGCTGAGGCACAGGAATCGCTTGAGCCTGGGAGGTAGGGGTTGCAGTGAGCTGAGATCATGCCACTGCACTCCAGCAACAGAGTCAGACTCTGTCTCAAAAATAAAAAAAAGAAGGTCCTAGATGGAGGTGAGGCTAAAGGGTGGACATTCTTGTGAAGACACAGTGGGTGAAGCTTCTGGATGGAGGAGGGGCCATAAAGAAGAGGAATTTGTGGGTGGGCAAGGCCAGAGCTAGAGGTACAGGATGAGTGTGGGGTTAAGGAGAGCTGATTTGGGGTGAGGGAGGAGCCAGAACTAGAGCTTCTCTCAGGGGATAGGGCCAGAAAAAATAATGTAGATGAGAGAGGAGTTTGGGGGCCTAGAAGGAGCTATATTCCTAGCATCCAGACTTGCTGACCTGCTTGCTTCCCCAGCAGCTGGCCCCTGAGCGGTCAGTCTCAGGCCCACTGGGACCTCTGGGCTGCACGTCTCCGCCCCCAGCCCCTCTCCTACACACCATGCTGGACCTGGAGGAATTTGTCCCGCCTGTGCCTCCACCACCCTACTATCCCCCAGAGTACACTTGCAGCTCAGAAACAGATGCACAGAGGTAAGGCCTGGTGGGGTCTTGCTGGGAGAGCTAAGGAAGGGGACTGGGGCTGGGCCTGGATTGCTGGAGAGAGGGATCTTTGTGGAGTGGGAGTTATTTTCCTACATTGACCCTCTTCCTCATCTGCCAGCATCACGTATAATGGCTCCATGGACAGCCCAGTGCCCTTGTACCCTACCGACTGCCCCCCTTCTTATGAGGCAGTCATGGGACTACGAGGAGACAGCCAGGTGAGAGCACAGCACGGCTTGGGGTGGGCTGGGGAGCTGGGGTCTAGCCTGGAAAGCTGAACAGGCTGTAGCCTCTGGATACAGATAGTAACAGTGGTCAAGGTCTTTACAGCACCAGCATGCCCACTGTCGCCTTTGATCTTCCCTAGAGCCTGGTGAGGTGGGTGGGTTAGAAGCTATCATTTCTGCCATACAGACGCGGAAACTGAGGCTGCACAATTAAATGACTTATACAAAGTGACAAAGCTAGTCTGGAACCTGAGTTTCCAGAGCTCTGTCTAGCACGTGGGGGTGTTCAGTGTGTAGGGTTGAACCCTTGATCCTGTGTCTTCTGCAGGCCACTCTCTTTGACCCTCAGCTTCACGATGGCTCCTGCATCTGTGAGCGAGTGGCCTCCATTGTAGACGGTGAGCAGGGCGTAAGGAGGGGTGGACAAGGGTAGTGCTGCCAGGGATAGCTGGGGTGGGTAGGGACAATAGAAGGGGAAAACAAGGCGGAGTTGGTGGTTTGGGGACAGAGGAGGGCTGTGGCAACTTGGAACCCTGGACTTATTTGTCTCCCGTGAGATAAAGCTGGAGGCACAGTGGCCCCTAGAGGCTGGGCTTGGGAAAACAGCAACTGCCTGGGCAGGGCCCAGCCAGGCTGGTGCTACACAGCGCCCCCTGCCGCCCACAGTGTCCATGGACAGCGGGTCTCTGGTGCTGTCAGCCATTGGTGACCTCCCTGGGGGCTCTAGCCCGTCGGAGGACTCGTGCCTGCTGGAGCTGCAGGGCTCCGTGCGCTCCGTGGACTACGTGCTCTTCCGCTCCATCCAGCGCAGCCGTGCCGGCTACTGCCTCAGCCTGGACTGTGGCCTGCGGGGCCCCTTCGAGGAAAGCCCCCTGCCACGGCGCCCCCCACGGGCCGCCCGCTCCTATTCCTGCTCTGCCCCTGAAGCTCCACCCCCACTGGGTGCCCCCACAGCTGCCCGCAGCTGCCACCGGTTGGAGGGCTGGCCGCCCTGGGTGGGACCCTGCTTCCCCGAGCTGAGGCGGCGGGTCCCCCGGGGAGGGGGCCGCCCAGCCGCAGCTCCGCCCACCCGAGCCCCTACTCGTCGCTTTAGCGATAGCTCAGGTTCCCTCACCCCCCCGGGGCACCGGCCTCCTCATCCGGCATCCCCACCACCGCTGCTGCTGCCTCGGTCCCACAGCGACCCAGGCATCACCACCTCCAATGACACTGGTGAGCCCCCTCCCCCACTGCCCAGGCTCAGGAGATGGTAGGCACTGGGAGTTAGGTGGCCAGTGATGCCCACCAGGATTGGGGCACTGTTGAGGTCCCTGAGGAGGAAGAAAGGGCGAGTTCACTCCTCTGGTAGACACTTCTCGGGTACTCACCTGCTAGGGACAGAACATCCATAGCATGATCTCGGCTCACTGCAACCGTGTTTCCCGGGTTCAAGTGACTCTCCTGCCTCAGCCTCTCGAGTAGCTGGGACTACAGGCGTGCGCCACCACGACTGGCTAATTTTTGTATTTTTTAGTAGAGACAGGGTTTCACCGTTTTGGCCAGGCTGGTCTTGAACTCCTGGCCTCAAGTGATCCACCCACCTCAGCCTCCCAAAAGGATTTGTTTTTTTTTTTTTTGAGACGGAGTCTTGCTCTGTCACCCAGGCTGGAGTGCAGTGGCCGGATCTCAGCTCACTGCAAGCTCCGCCTCCCGGGTTTACGCCATTCTCCTGCCTCAGCCTCCCGAGTAGCTGGGACTACAGGCACTCGCCACCTCGCCCGGCTATTTTTTTGTATTTTTTTTAGTAGAGACGGGGTTTCACCGTGTTAGCCGGGATCGTCTCTCGATCTCCTGACCTCGTGATCCGCCCATCTCGGCCTCCCAAAGTGCTGGGATTACAGGCTTGAGCCACCGCGCCCGGCCAGGATTTGTTTTTTGAAACCAGTTCCACAGCTCTCAGCTTGGTCCACTTATCTGTCCTCCCCAAGCTTCAGCCCCCACTTGTAAAACATGTATAATAATAGTACTTCAGGCTGGGCACAGTGGCTCACACCTGTAATCCCAGCACTGTGGGAAGCTGAGGTGGGTGGATCACCTGAGGTCCGGAGTTCCAGACCAGCCTGGCTAACATGGTGAAACCCTATCTCTACTAAAAATACAAAAATTAGCCGGGTGTGGTGGAGCACACCTATAATCCCAGCTACTAAGACAGGCTAAGGCAGGAGAATCGCTTGAACCTGGAAGGTGGAGGTTGCAATGAGCCAAGATCATGCCACTGCACTCCAGCCTGGGTGACAGAGACACACTCCATCTCAAACAAACAAACAAAAAACATGTATAATAGTAGTACTTCAGCCATAGGCATCATACTCAAAGATGCTGAGAAAGGAGATAGTGGCCAGGCCTGGCTGTTCACACCTGTAATTCCAGCACTTTGAGAGGCCAAGGCAGGTGGATCACCTGAGGTCAGGAGTTCGAGACCAATCTGGCCAACATAGCGAAACCCCCATCTCTACTAAAAATTCAAAAATTAGCCGGGCTTGGTGGTGGACGCCTAATCCCAGCTACTAGGGAGGCTGAGGCAGGAGAATCGCCTGAACCTGGGAGGCGGAGGGTGCAGTGAGCCAAGATTGCGCCACTGCACTCTGGCCTGGGCAACAGTGAGACTCCATCTCAAAAACAGTAAGAAAGGAGATAGTACTGGGGTACGCTCAGTACTGCGCGCCAGGTGCTGAACACCACCACTGCAGTCCCTGTTGTTGTGGATCGTACCATCTAGGTGCTGGCTCGTATGGACAGAGATGCTGGCCCTTTGATTGAGGATGGAGCACGGGAGCTGTGAAAGCTCCTCTGGGTTTGAGTTCCCACAGGAGGGTGGGTGTGTCCACAGAACACTCCCACTCACTTCCTGTCTCCCTTTCTTCTCCTCAGCTGACTTCAGGGACCTTTATACCAAAGTGCTTGAGGAAGAAGCTGCTTCTGTTTCCTCTGCAGATACAGGTCAGCCATGTGGTTTTTACCCCAGGGGTGGGGGATTGGGCATGGCTGCCCAGCCCTCTCTCCACCCCACAATACCATTCTCTTATCTCTGTTTCTCTGCAGGGCTCTGCTCTGAAGCCTGCCTCTTCCGCCTAGCCCGCTGCCCTTCCCCCAAGTTGCTACGTGCCCGGTCAGCTGAGAAACGGCGCCCTGTGCCCACCTTCCAAAAAGTTCCCCTGCCCTCAGGCCCTGCACCTGCCCACTCCCTGGGGGACCTAAAGGGCAGCTGGCCAGGTCAGGGCCTGGTCACTCGTTTCCTCCAGATATCCAGGAAAGCCCCAGACCCCAGTGGGACTGGAGCTCATGGACATAAGCAGGTGGGAATTCGGGGAGCCAGGAAAGATGTTTGGGAAAGCACGGAGCTTCAGGTTGGGCCTTACTGATGATGCCCTTTCTCGTGTCCCTGTCCAGATGCCCCGGAGCCTGTGGGGCCGGCCTGGCCGAGAGAGCCTCCACCTTCGCAGCTGCGGAGATCTGAGCTCTGGCTCTTCCCTGCGGCGTCTCCTGTCTGGCCGCAGGCTGGAGCGTGGTACCCGCCCCCACAGCCTCAGCCTCAACGGGGGCAGCCGGGAGACTGGGCTCTGACCTGGGCTTCTTGTCACACTGAACACATCCAGATGAATGCTGGGGCCACAGGCACCAGCTGGTTGGGACCAGCAGCCCCCAGCATCCTCTTGCACTGGCTGGCACAAAAAGAAACCTGCTGTATACCTCCCAAAGTGTCCCTTTCCCTCCTACCTCTGGGGTCTCTTGCTGCTTGCCTCTGCTGCTCTGGACTGGGAGAGCTTTTGTCCTGTGCTGCATGGGTATTTAGGCTGTGGGGGAGATGCCCCTGCTTATAGCACTGGAGGAGGAAAACAAATTCTTGTTCCCCCAGCATGAGAGTGGCTCTTTCTCATTTGCAAGGGCACTATGGTCAGGACAAAGGCATGGCCCAGGTGTTTAAGTACAGGGGGACGTGTGCCTATGCAATGGGGTGGTAAGGCAGGCACAAAGAGTCCAAAAAATCTAGGTGGCCTCTCAGCTCTGCCACCTCTAGCTGCATGACCTTGGGCAAGCTATGTAACCCCAATTTCCTGATCCATTAAAGATTGTGAAGGTAGAATGTTTGTAAAGCTCTGAACAGTATGTGAGCCTTCAATAAATTTCAATTTTCCCCTTCTTTTCTTGATCATTGTTTATCACCAGTGAAATTTGTTCTAGTGTCTCTCATATTTAAGAAAACTCTTTCAGGGCTCGGTATGGTGGCTCATGCCTATAATCCCAGCACTTTGGGAGGCCGAGGCAAGAGGATCACTTGAGCCTAGGAATTCAAGACCAGCCTGGGCAACATAGTGAGTCTCCGTCTCTACACAAAACAGAAAAAATTAGCCAGGCATGGTGGGACATGCCTGTAGTCCCAACTACTCGGGAGGCTGAGGTGAGAGGATCACTTGAACTTGGGAAGTCCAGGCTGCAGTAAGCTGTGATTGAGCCACTGCACTACAGCCTGGGCAACAGAGCAAGACCATGTCTCAAAAAAAAAAAAAAAGAAAAGAAAAGAAAAAAGAAACTTTCAAGACACTCTTTCCAACCACTAATTGTAACTCTGCTCCTTTTAACAGCAATAGGTTTTCCTTTTCTTCCCTCCACTCTTAAACATCCATTCTCTCCTCACCCACCCCCATGAGACTCCTTCCCCTATCTTTCCCCAGCCACTGCTCTGACCAAACTTTCCAGTGACCAAAGTGGTGTCAGACCCAGTGACCATTTCTCTGCCTGCATCTCACTTGACCTCGAGGCAGCAATTAATACCCATAATCAGCATCTTCTTGGATTTGTCCCTTTGAAAAGCAAAATACTGGCTTTTATACTTTCTCCTGCTGAGCTGGTTAACATAGGAGGGCCCCAGGGCCCTCACCTAAGCCCTCTTTCCTACCTCCACTCTTTCTGTAGGTGGTCCTACTATTAAGGTCCATGGCTTTAAATACCATCTTTCTATGTGTTAATGCATAACTCCAGCCTTGACCTCTCATGAGCACCATCCAACTCAGCATATCTGCTTGGATGTCTAATGGGCATTTCAGATTCAACATGGCCACAACTGAACTCTTGATTCCACCCCAGCATCTGTTATTTTTCCACTGTTCCCATCTCAATGGTACCTCCATTACCCACTTGCACATTCCAAAAGCTCAGGAACCATGGTGACTTATTTTCCCATATCCAACACAACCAGTCCTATCCTGAATTCATCCATGTCCCACCACCTCCCCAGCTACCTAGCTCCAGCCACCCCCTCTCCACAACCTCTGAATCAGTCTTTCACTTTTCCCAGCAATCCATTCTCCACTCAGCAAAATGATGATAAAGCATGTCATATCAAGGCTCAGCCTCAATTTAATGGCTTCCCATTGTATTTAGAATCATCTCCAAACTCCCAGAGACTACGGTCAGCTACAGTCTGGTCCACTTTCTATTCCAGCCAAATTTCCTCACAGCACAAGGATGTTTGCACCTGCTGTTTTCCAAGCACGAAACCTTTGGCCCCTATATCTGGTGCTGTCATCTAATGTCAGGTTTTAGCTCCATTCTTACCATTTCAGTAAGCACCCAATCCCCATCCCAGTCATTCTATCACATAGCCATGTTTTTTTGTTTGGTTTTGTCTTTTTTTTTTTTTGAGACGGAGTCTCACTCTGTCGCCCAGGCTGGAGTGCAGTGGCCGGATCTCAGCTCACTGCAAGCTCCGCCTCCCGGGTTCACGCCATTCTCCTGCCTCAGCCTCCCGAGTAGCTGGGACTACAGGCGCCCGCCGCCTCGCCCGGCTAATTTTTTGTATTTTTTAGTAGAGACGGGGTTTCACCATGTTAGCCAGGATGGTCTCGATCTCCTGACCTCGTGATCCGCCCGTCTCGGCCTCCCAAAGTGCTGGGATTACAGGCTTGAGCCACCGCGCCCGGCCGGTTTTGTCTTTTTTTGAAACAGGGTCTTGCTCTGTTACCCAGGCTGGAGTGCAGTGGTGTGATTTGGGTTCACTGCAATCTTCCACCTCCTGGGTTCAAGCAATTCTCCTGACTCAGCCTCCCGAGTAGCTGGGATTACAGGCACCCGTCCCCACGCCCGCCCAGCTAAGTTTTGTATTTTTACTAGAGATAGGGTTTCACTATGTTGGCCAGGCTGGTCTCAAACTCCTGACCTCAAGTAATCTGCCTGCCTCGGTCTCCCAAAGTGCTGGGATTACAGGTGTGACCCACCGCGCCTGGCCACATAGTCATGGTTTGAGCATGTATCACTATCTAACATTATTTTTTGTTTATATATTTGTGTTGTCCCATAGAATGTTAAGGTCCCAAGATCAGGGACTTGCTCATTGCACTGGCTCTAACACTCAGTATGTCCTCAACAAACACTCGTTAAGATACTAACGTGGCAGGGTGGGGCCTTGTAAACAGCTTCAGGACCCTGTGCTTTAGGAGCAACGTGGTGCCCTACAAGGAAGACAGGGAGGATGCAGGAGCACTGCCCAGAGATGGCGTCAGGCTGCAAGACTTCTTGAATAATTCACCATCATAACAACCCAGCCTCAGGAAGGGCTGGGGCACAGCCAGGACGAAATATTAGGAGGCGGCGGACACTGGGATTCCCACGGGGCAGCTTCTGGGCATTGGAAGTTCCCTAACCTGAGGCTCTCTAAAGAGGAAGGTTACGAATCCTCTGAACTTCGGTGGGCTGAACTCGCTGTGGGAATTCAATCGCCCCATCCACCACGGAGGCAAGAAATCGCCGACACGCATGTGTAGTTCTCGCGTTCTGGGCCCTCTCCCTTTCCAAATACGCTTGCGCCCCATCTGGGCTACGGCTGGCCAGCGAGAGTTGTCCGTCTTCAACTTGACCAATGAGACTTGTGAAAGGGCTCTGAGTCCCGCCTCTGGACGAGAGACCGTCTCTTTTCCAAGCGAGGCCCCGCCCCCCCTCCGCAGGGGTGCTTTTGTCGCGGCTGCGGGTGGTGGGGCTACATTCTGTCTTCCGCGTTTTACTGCGCGCGGCCCCAGTCTCCAGTCCCGCCCACGCGCCTTTGCAGCCTGTGGTGGGATTTCCTTTTGCCTCCGGTTGGGGCTGCTGTTTCTCTTCGCCGACGGTAGGCGTAATGAATATTTCGACCTTTGGATCTTAGCTGTCCCCTCCCTGCGTTCCCACTTAACCTTTTTCACCATTATTATTAATTTTTTTTTTTTTTTTTTTTGACGGAGTCTCGCCGTGTCGCCCAGGCTGCAGTGCAACGGCGCCTTCTTGGCTCACTGCAACCTCCACCTCCCGGGTTCAAGCCATTCTCCTACCTCAGCCTCCCAAGTACGTGGGATTATAGGCACCCCCCACCACCTACGGCTACTTTTTTGTATCTTTTGGTAGAGACGGGGTTTCACCATGTTGGTCAGGCTGGTCTCCAGTTCCTGACCTCGTGATCCGCCCGCCTTGGCCTCCCAAAGTGCTGTGATTATAGGCGTGAGCCACCGCGCCCGGCCAACCATCATTATTATTTTTAACGGTAAGGATGGTCAAATTTTACTAATGAAGAAGAGATTATAAAATCTTCAAGTCCTTATATCCACTTGCTTTTTGAGGGGTGGAGTGGGAAGAAGATTATATAATTCATGCATTCTTCAGACATGTGACAAACATTCACGGAGCGCGGCTACGAGCGCCGGGGTTGGGATGCACACTGGAGCTGCAGATGGGTGCCAGGATGGACTGGTCGCTACCCTGCCTGCTGACGATCAGGCCATTGTTTTTGATGAACTGGGTGCTATAACTGCCATTAAGCCATTTGTACAATTAATCACAACAGTGATAAGAGCGACAAAGGAGCTACTCGGGAGTCCAAGTCGGGAGGACCGCATGAGGCCCAGATTTCGAGACCAGCCTGAGCGATAGAGCAAGACACTGTCTCAAAAAAGGCGCGGCGAGAGGGGTGGTAGTGACAAAGATGTGAAGGCCAAGAGTTTGTGTTACAGGAGGTGTGGGGTTGGGGCCGCCTGGGGCGAGGTTCTTAGAGAAAGTTACATCCGGGCTGAATTCTGAAAGAATAAGTGTTAACTAGGCTAAGTGGTGGGGAAGAGTGGGGTGTGCTGAAGGAAGGGATGAAAACCCTGGCAAATCCATGGCAGGAGTAATTGGATGCTGGTATCCCTCCACACTCACCTTCTACGGTCTGATTTCTAAGCAGCAGCTAACGTGATCATTTAAAAATACACATCTGGGCCAAGTGCGGTGTCACAAGCCTGTAATCCCAGCACTTTGGGAGGCTAAGGCAAGTGGATCACCTGAGGTCAGGAGTTTGAGAGAAGCCTGGCCATCATGGTGAAACCCCGTCTCTACCAAAAATACAAAAATTAGCCGGGCATGGTGGTGTGCGCCTTTAATCCCAGCTACTTGGGAGGCTGAGGCAGGAGAATCACTTGAACCCAGGAAGTGGAAGTTGCAGTGAGCCGAGATCACGGTGCCACTGCACTCCAGCCTGGGTGACAGAGTGAGACTCTGTCTCAAAATAAGTAAATAAATAAAATAATAAAAATACACTTCTGATCTTGTCACTTCTCCTGCACCAAGTTCTACAGTGAATTTCCATCTTAGAACATAATTCAGATTACTGTGGCCACCAAGACCTACATGATCTGGCCTCCAGCTTCCTTCTCCAAGGTCTCTTTTTACTGCTGTCTGTCTCACTCACATTGCTCCAGGACTTTCTACACTTTCACTTTATTTTTCTTTGTTTTCTTTCTTTCTTTCTTTTTTTGAGACAGGGGTCTTGCTCTGTCACCTAGACTGGAGTGCAGTGGTGTGATCACGGCTCACTGCAGCCTCCGCCTTCTGGATTCAAGCAATTCTGCCTCAGCCTCCTGAGTAACAATACAGGCAGGCGCCACCAGGCCCAGCTAATTTTTGTACTTTTAGTAGAGACAGGGTTTCATCATGTTGTCCAAGCTGGTCTTGAACTCCTGACCTCAAGTGATCTGCCCACCTCGGCCTCCCAAAGCGCTGGGATTACAGGCGTGAACCACCGTGTCTGGCCCACTTTATTTTTCTTCTTAGCTATCACCTGAAATTATCTGGTTTTTTGTTTGTTTGTTTGTTTGTTTTTGTCTACCACCCCCACTACAACATAAACTCCATAACCACCTGGGACTTTATCATCTTATTCACTGCTGTATCCCAGAATTGAGAACAGTGACTGGCACATGGCAGACACCCAATTAATATTTGTTGAATGTGTGAATCAGAGAGGGCATAGTAGGGGCGCCTAACCCGGTCAGGGGTGTCAGGAAAATGGTTCTGGTAACAGTGATAGTAAGGCTAAGGCTTTAATGATGAGGAAGAGTAGTTACTCATTTTTTTTCAAGATGGGGAAGAAGAAAGGTTCAAAGCAGAGAGGGCAGCAGTGGCAAGATGGAGTGTGGCCTCTTGGAGGAGGTGATTTAAGCATGTGGCCAGTGGAGAGGTGGCTCATGCCTGTAATCCCAGCACTTTAGGAGGCCAAGTCAGGCAGATTGCTTGAGTCAGGGAATTTGAGACCAGCATGGGCAACCTATGGAGACCCCATTCCTACAAAAAAAAAAAAAAAAACGACTCCCATCTTTTGTAAAGATGGAGTCTCTCTGTGTTGGTTAGGTTGGTCATGAACTCCTGGCCTTAAGGGACCCTCTTGCCTCAGCTTCTTAAAATGATGGGGTTGGCCGAGCATTGTGGCTCACGCCTGTAATCCTAGCACTTTAGGAGGCCAAAGCAGGCAGATTGCTTGAGTCAAGGAATTTGAGACCAGGGTGGGCAACATATGGAGACCCCATTTCTACAAAAATATATATATTTGTAAAGACAGAGTCTCCCTGTTTTCGTCAGGCTGGTCATGAACTCCAGGCCTTAAGGGATCCTCTTGCCTCAGCTTCTTTTTTTTTTTTTTTTTTTGAGATGGAGTCTTGCTCTGTTGCCCAGACTGGAGTGCAGTGGCGTGATCCCGGCTCACTGTGCAAGGTCCGCCTCCCGGGTTCAGGCCATTCTCCTGCCTCAGCCTCCCGAGTAGCTGGGAGTACAGGCGCCCGCCACCACGCCTGGCTAATTTTTTTTTGTATTTGTTAGTAGAGTCAGGGTTTCGCCATGTTGGCCAGGCTGGTCTCGAACTCCTGACCTCAGGTGATCCACCCGCCTCAGCCTCCCAAAGTGCTGGGATTACAGGCTTGAGCCACCGTGCCTGGCTGCCTCAGCTTCTTAAAATGATGGGGTTGGCCGAGCACATTGGCTCATGTCTGTAATCCTAGCACTTTGGGAGGCCGAGGCAAGTGGATCACCTGAGGTCAAGAGTTCGAGACCAGCCTGGCCAACATAGTGAAACCTCGTCTCTACTAAAAATGCAAAAATTAGCCAGGCATGCTGGTGGGGGCCTGTAATCCCAGCTCCTTGGAAGGCTGAGGCAGGAGAATCGCTTGAACCCAGAAGGCGGAGGCTGCAGTGAGCTGAGATTGTGCCATTGCATTCCAGCCTGGGCTTCAGAGACAGACTCTGTCCCCAAAAAAAAAATAAAGAAAAAAAGGCCGGGCGCGGTGGCTCAAGCCTGTAATCCCAGCACTTTGGGAGGCCGAGATGGGCGGATCACGAGGTCAGGAGATCGAGACTATCCTGGCTAACACGGTGAAACCCCGTCTCTACTAAGAAATACAAAAAATAGCCGGGCGAGGTGGCAGCGCCTGTAGTCCCAGCTACTCGGGAGGCTGAGGCCGGAGAATGGCGTGAACCCGGGAGGCGGAGCTTGCAGTGAGCTGAGATCCGGCCACTGCACTCCAGCCTGGGCTACAGAGCGAGACTCCGTCTCAAAAAAAAAAAACAAAAAAAATAAAAAAATAAAAAAATAAAGAAAAAAAAAGATGGGGTTACAGGCATCAGCCACCACACCAGGCCTTAGCTAACTCTTTTTCAAGTGCTATACAAAGGGGACAGAGGCACGCAATCATGGCCACCTAGTATGCTCCTAGTGGCTACTGCAGTGAGGCCTAGGTGTTTGAGGAGACGCACCTAGGGCGGTGGCTCTCAGGTACCCCCTAGGAGCATTTTGGAAATTTGTGGGGCATCTTTAATAGAGACAATGATTAGGAGGCATTTGAGAATTTAGTGGATGGAGCCCAGGAAAGGTACAAATTCTGCAACATATAGTACATTCCTGCACAAGGAAGAATTCACTCATTTCACCTGACTCTAAAATCAAATATAAATCAGTAGGACTTTATTACAAAATATTGCAGAAAAGTTTCATGAGAATTTTTTGTAGAAAAAGCCCAATCAGGGCAGGACGCAGTGGCTCATGGCTGTAATCCCAGAACTTTGGGAGGCCGAGGCAGGTGGATCAGCTGAGGTCAGGAGTTCGAGCCCAACCTGGCCAATATGGTGAAACCCTGACTACTAAAAATACAAAAATTAGGCCGGGCGCGGTGGCTTAAGCCTGTAATCCCAGCACTTTGGGAGGCCGAGACGGGTGGATCACGAGGTCAGGAGATCAAGACCATCCTGGCTAACATGGTGAAACCCTGTCTCTACAAAAAAAATACAAAAAACTAGCCGGGCGAGGTGGCGGGCGCCTGTAGTCCTAGCTACTCGGGAGGCTGAGGCAGGAGAATGGCGTAAACCTGGGAGGCGGAGCTTGCAGTGAGCTGAGATCTGGCCACTGCACTCCAGCCTGGGCGACAGAGCGAGACTCCGTCTCAAAAAAAAAAAAAAAAACCAAACAAAAATTAGGCAGGTGTGGTGGCGTGCTCCTGTAATCCCAGCTACCCAGGAGGCTGAGGCAGGAAAATCTACTCGGGAGGCTGAGGCAGGAAAATCGCTTGAACCCGAGAGGTGGAGGTTGCAGTGAGCTGAGATGGTGCCACTGCACTCCAGCCTCGGTGACAGAGCAATACTCCGTCTCAAAAAAAATAAAAAATAAAAAGCCCAATCAATCAAGCCAGGTGCAGTGGTGCTCCCCTGTAGTCCCAGCTATTTGGGAAGCTGAGACAGGAAGATTACTTGAGGCAAGGAGTTCAAGGTTACAGTATGATCACACCTGTGAATAACTGCTGCACGCTAGCCTGGGCAAAACAGCCTTTAGCAAAAACTGTTGCTAAAAAAAAAAGAAAAAAAAACCTGGGCGTTATAGCTCAAGCATGTAATCCCAGCACTTCGGGAGGCTGAGGTGGGAGGACTACTTGAGCCCAGGAGTTCAAGACCAGCCTGTACAACACAGGAAGATCCCATCTTTACTTCCTGCTGACAGGTCAAAAATTAAAAACAATTAAAAAATTAAAGACAGCCATTTGTCTCTACAAAAATGAGCACAAACTTGGAGTCCCAGCTATTCAGGAGGCTGAGGTGGCAGGATCACTTGAGTCCAGGAGATTGAGGCTACAGTGAGCCCTAATTGCATCACTTTACTCCAGCCTGGGTGACAGAGTGAGACCCTGTCTCCAAAAGAAAGAAAAATTTTAAAATCTCAAACATTTAGAAGGAAGCTTAAATAGAAAATATTGTCTTGAGGCTGGGCGCGGTGGCACATGCCTGTAATCCCAGGACTTTGGGAGGCCGAGGCGAGTGGATCACAAGGTCAGGAGTTTGAGACCAGCCTGGCCAACATAGTGAAACCCCATCTCTACTAAGAACATAAAAATTAACTGGGCATGGCAACAGGCACCTGTAATTCTAGCTACATGGGAGGCTGAGGCCGGAGAATCGCTTGAACCTGGGAGGCAGAGGTTGCAGTGAGCCAAGATCATGCCACTGCACCCCAGGCTGGGCAACAAGAAAAAAACTCTGTCGCAAAAAAAAAAAAAAAAAAAAAAAAGGCTGGGCGTGGTGGCTCACGCCTGTAATCCCAACACTTTGGGAGGCTGAGGAGGGCAGATCACGAAGTCAGGAGATGGAGACCATCCTGGCTAACGCGGTGAAACCCCGTCTCTACTAAAAATACAAAAATTAGCCGGGCGTGGTGGCAGGCGCCTTTAGTCCCAGCTACTCCTGAGGCTGAGGCAGGAGAATGGCATGAACCTGGGAGGCGGAGCTTGCAGTGAGCCCAGATCTCGCCACTGCACTCCAGCCTGGGCAACAGAGCAAGACTCCGTCTCAAAAGAAGAAGAAGAAGAAGAAAAGGCCAGGTGCAGTGACTCACGCCTGTAATGCCAGCACTTTGGGAGGCCAAGGCGGCCAGATCACCTGAGGTTGGGAGTTCGAGACCAGCCAGACCAACATGGAGAAACCCCATCTCTACTAAAAATACAAAATTAGCCGGGCCTGGTGGCACATGCCTGTAATCCTAGCTACTCAGAAGGCTGAGTAGGAGAATCGCTTGAACCTGGAGGCAGAGGTTACAGTGAGCCGAGATCATGCCATTGCACTCCAGCCTGGGCAACAAGAGGGAAACTCTGTCTCAAAAAAAAAAAGGCCGGGTGCGGTGGCTCAAACCTGTAATCCCAGCACTTTGGAGGCCGAGGCCGGCAGATCACGAAATCAGGAGGTCCAGACCATACTGGCTAACACAGTGACACCCCATCTCTACTGAAAATAGAAAAAATTAGCTGGGCGTGGTGACGGGGGCCTGTAGTCCCAGCTATTTGGGAGGCTGAGGCAGGAGAATTGCTTGAACCCAGGAGGCGGAGGTTGCACTGAGCTGAGATTGTGCCACTGCACTCCAGCCTGGGTGACAGAGAGGTACTGCATCTCAAAAAAAAAAAAAAAAAGAAAAGCGGACTGGGCGCAGTGCCTCACCCTGTAATCCCAGCACTTTGCGAAGCCAAGGCAGGAGGATCCTTTGAGTTTAGGAGTTTGAGACCAACCTGCACAACACAGCAAGACCCTGTCTCTACAAAAAATACAGAAATTAGCCAGGTGTGGTGATGTCCGCCTATAGTCCCAGCTCTTCTGGAGGCTGAGGTGGGAGGATTACTTGAGTCCGAGAGGCAGAGGTTGCACTGAGCCGAAATCGAGCCACTACACTCCATCCAGGGCAACCTATGGAGACCCTGTCTCGAACAAACAAACAAAAAATTGCTCAGTACCTGGCCAAAAAAGAAGAGGCTCACTATTCAGAGGGAAAGAGGAAGGAGATGGTTGGACTTCTAAACTCAATAGAGCAGGAGAGGCAAATGTAGAATGTGCTCAGGAAATATCTGTGAGATGAATGAACGTGAGGGAAGTAAGGTACTAGATATTGCCCTACCCAGAACAAATCCTGTTCAGCATTTCCTTGAAAAGTGAGAAGTCTGGAAGGGGTGGATACTGATATAGTGAAGCAACTAATTCAATTCTACAACTTGACAGCCACACCTGTGCCAGGCTGTCTACAAGGATATTTAGAATGAGTAAGACATTCCTTCAAGGAACTCCAGGAACACAGGCCTAACATGTTGCAATGTTTAGTGTCAAGCAGTGCACTAGAGACACATTATCACACTCAAACTTCACAACAATTCTCTAAGGTAGGAATTATCACTCCCCTTTCATAGATGAAACAGAGGCTTAGAGTGCTTGATTTATTGAAGGTCAAACAGCCAGTAAATGGTGTAGCCAGGATTCCAACCTTGCCATCTCACTAAGACTGTACTTAATTACTGGAGGGACCGGGTGTGGTGGCTCATGCTGTAATTCCAGCACCTTAGGAGGCTGAGGCTGGTGGATCACCTGAGGTCAGGAATTCGAGACCAGCCTGGCCAACATGATGAAACCCCATCTCTACTAAAAATACAAAAATTAGCTGGGCATGGTGGTGGGATCCTGTAATCCCAGCTACTCAGGAGGCTGAGGCAGGGCAATTGCTTGAATCAGGGAGGTGGAGGTTGCAGTGAGCCGAGATCACACTGCACTCCAGCCTGGGCAACAGGACAAGACTCAGTCTCAAAACCAAAAAAAAAAAAAGAAAAATTACTGGAGGAACCTAGAAGAAGAAATGATCAATTTTGCTTGGGGTGTATCTAGAAAGACTTCACTGAGGTCATTTAAAGAACAAAAAAGATGGCTGGGGTCCAGCACGGTGGCTCATGCCTGTAATCCTAGCACTTTCGAATACCAGGGCAGGCAGATCACCTGCGGTCCAGAGTTCGAGCCTGGTCAACATAGCGAAACCCCATCTCTACTAAAAATAAAAAAATTAGCTGAGCGTGGTGGCAGGCACCTGTAATCCCAGCTACTTGGGAGGCTGAGGCAGGAGAATCACTCGAACCCAGGAGGTGGAGGTTGCAGTGAGCCGAGATCATGCCACTGCACTCCAGCCTGGGCAACAGAGCGAGACTCTGCCTCAAAAAACAACAACAACAAAAAAATACAAACAGCAGACAAGTAGTTCCCAGGTGCCTACCAAGTGGTCAGGCACTGCACTTACCTCACTGACTGCAGTAACCACCCTTTGAGGTGGTGGCATTGCCTCCATTTTCCAGGCAAGGAAATAGACTGAGAGCTGGGGTTAGTCAGGTCATGACTGTGTGTGCCACTCCCGCTAAATCTCATTTGATGTGGTTCGTGAGGCCACAGCACGACAACTTCCTCCTCGTGTCCACTGAGGATACAGCTTTGTACAACACTTTCTGGTTTCTGAACTACTTACAAACCTCCCTGTCCTGTGAGAAAGGAAGAACAGTTATTACCATCTGCATCTGATGATGAAACAAAGGACGCTGCAGAGGAGCCACACTAACCACTCCTTCCCTCCAGTCCTGTCATCCCACTGCCGGTGTCCCACCCTCCTTGCACCCTGCACTTGACCGGCTAATAAGCCCCCTCACTTTTTCCTCTGTGAAGCCACCCTAGATAATTCCCCACCCACGAATGGTCCCTCCTCATCTCAGAGAGCTCTCCATGCACACCTGTTACCGTTTCTGTCTTTATCTGTAAATATCTGTGTGTCTGACTTCCATGCCTCACACGCCTCTATAGGGCAAAGACTGTGTCTTAAACATCTCGGTATTGTCAGTATTTTGCACAGTGAAGTTTTTTTTTTTTTTTTTTTTTAAATCATATCAGCTTTATTTGTACCTTTTCTGACATTTCTATCAAAAAAGCAGTGTGCCTGCTGTAGTTCCCATTCTCTGGGATTTAGAAGCCTCTACCTCATTCTCCACCCAAATCTGTGTTCTAGGCTCTTCCTAAAGTTGTCACCCATACATGCCCTCCAGAGTTTTATAGCGCATATAATCTGTAACACATGGGAGGAAGCCAATTGCCCTTTAGAAATATGCCTGCAATTGCCTCACTTCCTGTGTCATGTGACTCTCCCAGTCATCACATGACCCATCCATGTCAGGAAGCCGGAATTACTTGCAGGGCTAACCTAGTGCCTATAGCTACGGCAGGTACCTGCATCCTTGTTTTTGTTTAGTGGATCCTCTATCCTTGAGAGACTCTGGACCCCTGTGGTCTTCTCCTCATCCAATGACCCTGAGGTGATGGAGTTTTCCAGAAAGGTAAGAGAGAGCTCCCAATCAGCATTGTCACAGTGCTTCTGGAATCCTGGCACTGGAATTCAGTGAATGACAGACTCTCTTTGAATCCAGGGCCATCATGGCTCTTTGAGCAAGGCACAGATGGAGGGAGGGGTCGAAGTTGAAATGGGTGGGAAGAGTGGTGGGGAGCGTCCTGATTTGGGGTGGGCAGAGAGTTGTCATCAGAAAGGTTGCAGGGAGAGCTGCACCCAGGTGTCTGTGGGCCTTGTCCTAATGAATGTGGGAGACTAGGCCATGGGCAGCCAAAGGCAGCTAAACTCTGCCCAGGAGAGTAGTTGAGGGGAGGAGAGGGGCTTGCTTTTCAGCCACTCCTCATTCTGTCCTCAGGAATGTCCCAAGCCTTCGGGTAGGGTAAGCATCATGGCCGCCAGCCTCACAGGATTGCTTCTACTTCAGGCAGTGTCATGGGCATCAGGTAAGTGAGTCAAGGCGGTGGCGAGGTAGCACAGAGGCTCCCTTCTGCCTCATAGTTCTTTGGTAGCCTTCCAGTACTCTGGTGGTAGACTTTTAATAGGTGCTCAATAAATCCTTTTGAGTGACTGAGACCAACTTCGGGGTGAGGATTTTGTTTTTTTTTTTTTCTTTTGAGACAGAGTCTTACTCTGTTGCCTGGGCTGGAGTGCAGTGGTGTGATCTTGGCTCATTCCAACCTCTACCTCCCAGGTTCAAGCGATTCTCTTGTTTCAGCCTCCTGAGTAGCTGGGATTACAGGTGGCCACCACCATGCCCTGCTAATTTTTGTATTTTTAGTAGAGATGGGGTTTCACCATACTGGCAAGGCAGGTCTCAAACTCCTGACCTCAGGTGATCCGCCCACCTCGGCCTCCTGAAGTGCTGAGATTATAGGTGTGAACACCTGCCCTGGCCAAGGGGTGAGGAATTTGAAACCGTATTCAGTCTGTCCTAGTGGATGTGTCCATTCTCCACGTCTTCATCAGACCTCACCTCTGCTTGTACTCCCTCCTTCCCAGGTGCCCGCCCCTGCATCCCTAAAAGCTTCGGCTACAGCTCGGTGGTCTGTGTCTGCAATGCCACATACTGTGACTCTCTTGAGCCCCTGACCTTTCCTGCCCTCGGTACCTTCAGCCGCTATGAGAGTACACGCAGTGGGCGACGGATGGAGCTGAGTACGGGGACCATCCAGGCTAATCGCACAGGCACAGGTAACCATTACACCCCTCACGCCCTGGGCCAGGCTGGGTCCTCCTAGAGGTAAATGGTGTCAGTGATCACCATGGAGTTTCCCCCCTGGGCACTGACACCCTTATTCCCTGTGCATGTCCTCAGGCCTGCTACTGACCCTGCAGCCAGAACAGAAGTTCCAGAAAGTGAAGGGATTTGGAGGGGCCATGACAGACGCTGCTGCCCTCAACATCCTTGCCCTGTCACCCCCTGCCCAAAATTTGCTACTTAAATCGTACTTCTCTGAAGAAGGTGAGGAGGAAGGGGACAAGGTGACATAGCGCCATTGACACTTTTTGTTTTTTTATTTTTTAATTTTTTTGAGACAGAATCTCACTCTGCTCACTCTGTCACCAAGACAGGAGTGCAGACGGCATGATCTCCACCCACAGCAACCTCTGCCTATAGTGATTCTTGTGCCTCAGCTTCCTGAGTAGCTGGAATTATAGGCATGCGCCACTACCACCTGGCTAATTTTTGTATTTTTAGTAGAGACAGGGTTTCATCATGTTGACCAGGCTAGGCTTAAACTCCTGACCTCAAATGATCCACCTGCCTTGGCCTCCCAAAATGCTGGGATTACAGGTGTCAGCCACCAAGCTCAGCCAACAAGTTTCTCTTTTTTTTTTGAGAAAGAATCTCGCACTGTCGCCCAGGCTGGAGTTCAGTGGCACAATCTCGGCTTACTGCAACCTCCACCTCCTGGGTTCAAGTGATTCTCCTGTCTCAGCCTCCCGAGTACCTGGGATTATAGGTGCCTGCCACCATGCCCGGCTCATTTTTTGTATTTTTAGTAGAGACGGGGTTTCACTATGTTGGCCAGGATGATAGCAAACTCCTGACCTTGTGATCTGCCTGCCTCAGCCTCCCAAAGTGCTAGGATTACAGGCATGAGCCGCCAACACTTTTCTTTGCCCTTTCTTTGGACCCTGATTTCTGCCCATCCCTGACATTTGGTTCCTGTTTTAATGCCCTCTGAGATAAGATTTCCCTGCTTATCATCTGCTAACTATTATGGACTCAGGCTCAGAAAGGCCTCTGCTTCACCCAGGTGCCAACCTCCACAGGTTCCAACCCAGGAGCCCAAGTTCCCTTTGGCCCTGACTCAGACACTATTAGGACTGACAAGTGATAAGCAGAGTCCCATACTCTCCTATTGACTCAGACTACCGTATCTTGATCATCCTTTTCTGTAGGAATCGGATATAACATCATCCGTGTACCCATGGCCAGCTGTGACTTCTCCATCCGCACCTACACCTATGCAGATACCCCTGATGATTTCCAGTTGCACAACTTCAGCCTCCCAGAGGAAGACACCAAGCTCAAGGTAGGCATTCTAGCTTTTTCAGGCCCTAATGGCCCTGATGTCTGGGGGTTGAGAAGCTGTAGGGTAGGTCTGCTTGTAGAGACATTTTGTCCCCTGCTATTTTGTCCCGGGGGTGGGAGGGTGGGGGCTGATGGCTGAACCGGATGCACTGGTTGGGCTAGTATGTGTTCCAACTCTGGGTGCTTCTCTCTTCACTACCTTTGTCTTTAGATACCCCTGATTCACCGAGCCCTGCAATTGGCCCAGCATCCCGTTTCACTCCTTGCCAGCCCCTGGACATCACCCACTTGGCTCAAGACCAATGGAGCGGTGAATGGGAAGGGGTCACTCAAGGGACAGCCCGGAGACATCTACCACCAGACCTGGGCCAGATACTTTGTGAAGTAAGGGATCAGCAAGGCTGTAGGATCAGGACTGGCCTCCCCTTTGGTCATGCTGATCTGTGTCCCAACCCTCAACCTCGTTCCACTTCCAGATCTGCCTCTCCTCAGCTCACCTTTCTACCTTCTGGGCCTTTCAGATTTGGGCCTGTCAATCTTGCCCACTCCATCAGGCTTCCTGTTCTCTCGGTCTGGCCCACTTTCTTTTTCTTCTTTTTTTTTTTTTTTGAGGAGTCTCTCTCTCTGTCACCCAGGCTGGAGTGCCGTAGCGCCATCCTCACTCACTGTAACCTCTGCCTCTTGAGTTCAAGCTATTCTCCTGCCTCAGCCTTCCAAGTAGCTGGGATTACAGGCGCCTGCCACCATGCCCAGCTAATTTTTCTGTTTTAGAAGAGACGGGGTTTCCCCAGGTTGGGCAGGCTGTTCTCTAATTCCTGACCTCAAGTGATCTACCTGCCTCGGCCTCCCAAAGTGCTGGGATTACAGGCATGAGCCAACACACCCAGCTGGTCTGCTCCACCTTCTTGGCTAGATCACTCATGACCTTTCTCTTGCCAGGTTCCTGGATGCCTATGCCGAGCACAAGTTACAGTTCTGGGCAGTGACAGCTGAAAATGAGCCTTCTGCTGGGCTATTGAGTGGATACCCCTTCCAGTGCCTGGGCTTCACCCCTGAACATCAGCGAGACTTTATTGCCCGTGACCTAGGTCCTACCCTCGCCAACAGTACTCACCACAATGTCCGCCTGCTCATGCTGGATGACCAACGCTTGCTGCTGCCCCACTGGGCAAAGGTGGTAAGGCCCAGACCTGCATGGTGCTCCAGTGACCTTCAAATCTAGCCTCCAAATGACTGGCTCCCAAACTTAGAGCAATTTCTCTACCCAACTGTGGATTCCTAGAGCACCATTCCCCTGGACCTCCAGGGCGCCATGGATCCCACAGTTGTCACTTTAAACCTTTCTAGGGGCCAGGCGAGGTGGCTCACTCATGTAACCCCAGCACTTTGGGAGGCCGAGGCGGGCGGATCACCTGAGGTCAGGAGTTTAAGACCAGTCTGGCCAACGTGTTGAAACCCTGTCTCTACTAAAATTTAAAAAAAAAAAAAATTATCTGGGCATGATGGTGGGTGCCTGTAATCCCAGCTACTCGGGAGGCTGAGAAGGGAGAATCAGTTGAACCTGGGAGATGGCAGTTGTGGTGAGATGAGATTGTGCCACTGTACTCCAGTCTTGGCGACTGAGACTCCATCTCAAAAAAAAAAAAACAAAAAAAACCTCTCTAGGCTCGGGGCGTTGGCGCATGTCTGTAATCTCAGCACTTTGGGAGGCCAAGGTGGGTGGATCACTTGAACCTAAGAAATTCAAGACCAGCCTGTACTCCAGTCTTGGCGACTGAGACTCCATCTCAAAAAAAAAAAAACAAAAAAAACCTCTCTAGGCTCGGGGCGTTGGCGCATGTCTGTAATCTCAGCACTTTGGGAGGCCAAGGTGGGTGGATCACTTGAACCTAAGAAATTCAAGACCAGCCTGGGAAACATAGTGAAATCCCATCTCTACAAAAAAACCAAAAACTATATATGTATATACACACACACACACACACACACACACACACACACACACACAGAGAGATTAGCTGGGTGTGGCACCCATGTAGTCCCAGCTACTCAGGAGGCTAATGCAGGAGCATCAATTGACCCTAGGAAGTCAAGGCTGCAGTGAGCTGTGATTGTGCCACTGTACTCCAGCCTGAGTGACGGAGTGATATCCTGTCTCAAAAACAAAACAAAATATCTCCCCAAACCTCTCTAGTTGCATTCTTCCCAACACCCATTGCCAGAATTCCTACAAGAGGAATTGAAAGTTCCAGAAGCCTGTGTGTAAGGTCCAGGGTCACTTGCTCTTCCTTTGCAGGTACTGACAGACCCAGAGGCAGCTAAGTATGTTCATGGCATTGCTGTACATTGGTACCTGGACTTTCTGGCTCCAGCCAAAGCCACCCTAGGGGAGACACACCGCCTGTTCCCCAACACCATGCTCTTTGCCTCAGAGGCCTGTGTGGGCTCCAAGTTCTGGGAGCAGAGTGTGCGGCTAGGCTCCTGGGATCGAGGGATGCAGTACAGCCACAGCATCATCACGGTAAGCCACCCCAGTCTGCCTTCCTGCAAAGCACACCCCAGACCCCTTAGTAGTCTCACCAAAGACTGACAGACCTTTCCTGTCCAGCTTTGCCCAGCTAGCCTGCCCTTTTGGGCAACTGGGGAACCATGATTCCCTGTCTTGCCTTTCCTTCACAGGTCTGCACACCTCATTGCCCCTTTTTTTTTTTTTTTGAGACAAAGTTTGGCTCTGTCGCCCAGGCTGGAGTGCAGTGGCACGATCTCGGCTCATTGCAAGCTCCGCCGCCCGGGTTCACGTCATTCTCCTGCCTCAGCCTCCCGAGTAGCTGGGACTACAGGTGCCTACCACCACGACTGGCTAATTTTTTTGTATTTTTAGTAGAGACGGGGTTTCACCGTGTTAGCCAGGATGGTCTCGATCTCCTGACCTTGTGATCTGCCCACCTCAGCCGCCCAAAGCGCTAGGATTACAGGCGTGAGCCACCACGCCCGGCTCATAGCCCCTTTTGCAAATACTGACGCACTTGCACTTGCCTCAGACTTCTCAGATCCCCTTGAGATGCCTCGATCTTCACACCCCCAACTCCTTAGCAGCTAAGTAATGTGCCCCTCACAGGGCTGAGCTACCCACAGCCACTTCTCCCTCATGTGACCCTTACCTACAGTCTCTGGGGACCCCCAGTGTTGAGCCTTTGTCTCTTTGCCTTTGTCCTTACCCTAGAACCTCCTGTACCATGTGGTTGGCTGGACCGACTGGAACCTCGCCCTGAACCCCGAAGGAGGACCCAATTGGGTGCGTAATTTTGTCGACAGTCCCGTCATTGTAGACATCACCAAGGACACGTTTTACAAACAGCCCATGTTCTACCACCTTGGTCACTTCAGGTGAGTGGAGGGCGGGCACCCCCATTCCATATCAGGCTTATCATCTCCTACATCAGATGGCTTACATCACTCTACACCATGAGGGAGCAGGAAGGTGTTTAGGGTGGAACCTCGGGAGAGGCACACCCATCCCCTTTTGCACCATGGAGGCAGGAAGTGACTAGCAACAGACAACCCCAGTGCCTGAGGCTGGACTGCGATGTAGAAAAGCAGGGTCAGTGCCCAGCAGCATGGCTCCAGGTCTAGAGACCCAGGGCAGAGCTTCTGCAGGAGTTATGGGGTGGGTATGCGGGTGGGTGACTTCTTAGATGAAAGTTTCATGGGCGGTACCCCGAGGGACTCTGACCATCTGTTCCCACATTCAGCAAGTTCATTCCTGAGGGCTCCCAGAGAGTGGGGCTGGTTGCCAGTCAGAAGAACGACCTGGACACAGTGGCACTGATGCATCCCGATGGCTCTGCCGTTGTGGTCGTGCTAAACCGGTGAGGGCAACAGTGGGGTCTGGGAAGTGGGCTGAAGACAGGGTCGGGGGCCTTGGCAGGATCACACTCTTAGCTTCTCCTCCCCACTCCCTAGCTCCTCTAAGGATGTGCCTCTTACCATCAAGGATCCTGCCGTGGGCTTCCTGGAGACGATCTCACCTGGCTACTCCATTCACACCTACCTGTGGCGTCGGCAGTGATGGAGTGGATACTCAAGCTCAGCCTGGGCATTAAAAGGACAGAGTCAGCTCACACGCTGTCTGTGGCTAAAGAGGGCACAGCAGGGCCAGGGTGCGCTTACAGCGACATAAGCCCAAGGGCAGTGGTTTGGGTGATTCACTTTCCCCTCTAGGTATTGCCAGGGGCTGGAGGCCCCTAGAAAAAGACCAGTAAGCCCCAGTGTCCCCCCAGCCCCCATGCTTATGTGAACGTGCACTGTGTGCTGCTTGCTTTGGAAACTGGGCCTGGGCCCAGGCCTAGAGTGAGCTCACTGTTGTACAAACACAAGATGAGGGGTGAGGGTAAGGAAAAGAAGAGACTAGGAAAGCTAGGCCCAAAACTGGAGACTGTGTTTCCTGGAGATGCAGAACTGGGCCCGTGGAGCAGCAGTGTCAGCATCAGGGCAGAAGCCTTAAAGCAGCAGCAGGTGTGCCCAGGCAGCCAGATGGTTCCTGTGGGACTAGCCAGGAAAAATGGCAGCTCTTAAAGGAGAAAATGTTTGAGCCCAGTCAGCGTGAGTGGCTTTATTCTGGGGGGCAGCACCCCGTGTCCGGCTGTACCAACAAAGAGGAGGCACGGGGGCCTCTGGAATGCACGAGAGTAGAAAAACCAGTCCTGGGAGCGTGAGGACAAATCATTCCTCTTCATCCTCCTCAGCCATGCCCAGGGCCCGGGTGCCTGGGGCCCGAGCAGGCGTTGCCCGCTGGATGGAGACAATGCCGCTGAGCAAGGCGTAGCCCACCATGGCTGCCAGTCCTGCCAGCACAGATAAGATCTGGTTCCGGCGCCGGTATGGCTCCTCCTCAGTCTCTGGGCCTGCTGGTGTCTGGCGTGGCGGTGGTACCTCAGCTGAGGGTCAAGGAAGGAAGGTGAGTTAGAGGAACTAGTTCTCAGATCCCTGCCCACTCTCCCCAGGGCTGCCCCTCCCATCTGCCCCTTACCTCCATCCCAGGGGAAGTAGAGACTGAGGATGTGGGTACAATAGGCACAGAGGTTGTGCAGCCCCCACAGGTGGGCCTGCAGCTTCCCACTGGGCAGCTTTGCCTGCAGCAGCAGGGCCAAGTAGCTAAAGACGAAGGCGTCCAAGGAGGCAGGGCTGGAGCAGAGAGAGAAGGGTGGGATGGAGGAGCAGCACTGAGGCAGAAGGGGTAAAGATGGAGCTGGAGGAAGAGTCAGCCCTGGGAGGTGGGCTCTGGGCAGCAGGCGGCCATCAGGGAAGGACAGGACACACAGTTCTAGACCTGGTATTGGGAGAGATCCCCAGGTGGTGCCAGCTTGGCCCTGAATAGGACTCTATCCCAGGGCTGCATAAAGGGCACATTCAGTGCCCCACAGCTCTTCAGGCCCCTCCTGTGCCTGGCTGCCCTCCCCCTACCCTTTTGTACCTCTGAGAAGGCTCTGGCCCCACACACAGCCCCACTGGCAGCAGGACCAGTATCTATCCCAAGGACCTCCTGTCCAGAGCCTGACCCCACCCCAGCCCCAGCCCCAGCTGCTCCGTCTGAACCTGTATCTTCTCCCAAGCACCCATTACCCTCTTGGAGTCAGACTCATGCATCTCCAAAGAAGACTTCTGAGAACCCAGGCACTGAGAGAGCAGGGTCAGACACTCCCGAGCCTCTCGGTACAGCTGTAGGGACGACACAGGTAGGCTTGCAGCTGCGGGAACAGTTCCACCTCCCCACCTAAGCACTCCCATTCCTGGCCAGCATCCTTGGGGCTCATCTCATACAACAGCCCCCGGTCTCAGAGCTACCTCCTTCTCCAGCTCTTCCTCGTCCTCAGGCATGTGCTCCCCACTCAGCAGCTCTAGCCGTTCCATGTACTGCCGCTGCATGCGGCCAGGCAGGAAGAAGTTGAGGGGAAAGGGCATAGCCTCTGCATACCACTTCCGGGTCACTTCCACATAGTTCTTGGTGTCTATCCAGAAAGTATGTACCTGGATTGGGTAGGCAGGAAGAAACAGGCAGGTCTGAGCCAGTGTACCTGTCTGATTCAGGGTGGGCTTCTGACCCCCATGCTGTCCTGAGTCTCTGTGTGGGTCTATGTGTGCCCGACCCCTCCCCTGCTAACCATGGATGCTGGGAGGTCTGGGCACACTCACCAGCACCGGGAGCAACTTCTCCTCCAGGAGAGACATGAAGGCCAGGGTGTCTGCCCCTTGCCGAGCTGACAGATCATAATCAGCATTGTACTTCTGTGGAGAAAATATCCATGGTGTGGACACTGGGGAGCTGCAGGGGCACTTCACCAGGGAGGAAGGAGTCCTGTCTGGTACCCCCCTCACTGGCCTGAGTGTAGTGGAGGTAGAGCAAGGAACTTTTCCTAGCAAGGCTCCCTTGCCTGGGCCCAGCCAGTAGCCTGTTGCTGTTGGCAAAAAAGCTGGGCCTTGGAGGCGCAGGACCCACTGGCCGTCAAGGTCCTGCGCCCATTGAGGACACGGAAGAAAGGTGGGGCTCCAAACTAGGAGCAGCTCCCAGAATTTCCATGGAAAGCTGGAAGGACGCCTGCTGACGGCAGCTTTCTAACGGTAACTTCCCCGACCCAGACACCACAAAGCTAGCACAGCGGAGCTCAGATGCAGGCTGGGACTTGGTCCATGCCTCAGGAACCAGGGAAAGCCATCCTCACACTCCCTGGATCCAGGGAACCCACGCCCAGGGCCCCCCAGCTGGTTCCCTCAGTGCCCAGCTCTTGGCTATTTATTCCACTTCATTCCATGGCCCAGACACCACTACCACATACACATTCCACCCATACCCCCAGGTCTCAGCCTGCCCTACCTTCCCAGGCTCCAGTCCCTGCTCCTCAGCATCCCCCTCCACATCCTGAGTAAACTTTGTCCCCAGATAACCTCTTGAGCATGATCCTTAAATCTCCCTGAGCCTCAGTTTCTCCCGTGTGGAATGGGGGTAAGAATCTTTCTCTCAATGCCGCTGTGTTAGGAAGTAATTTAGAATACTTTGGAAACTGGAAAAGCTCTGTTCACACCTAAGGAATCAGGGCAGTGGCCCTGGCCCTGCCAGGAACTTTTTCTTTTATCTGGATCCTCTCTTTTCAGGCTTCTCAATTAATTCCCCAGGTCCTTAACCTTTGGGAAATTAGAAATGAGGAAGAGCGTCCCACTTCTGACACTGTGTTCCCTCTTGGAACCTGACCATCAATGCTAGAAGAACCCTTGGAAAACATGCTGGCCCAGCCCTCTAGTTTTACAAATAAGGGAGTGCCAGCCCTGACAGGTTATGTGGCCTGCCCAAGATCACATAGTCGATGGCAGAGTAAAGAGCATAGCCTAGGCCTCCCCACTCCTCTAGTAATGCTCTTTCATCTTCTCCAAACTGGCTGTAAGCCTTGTTCATCCTGAGCCCCGTATCTAGCCCAACCTAGTCCCTGGAAACAGGGAAGTGGCCCTTAGAAATCTCTCTCCAGTGCCACCATCAGAGGCCAACTGCTGTCTTCTACTCTCCTTCAGCCTGTGCTCCTCTCCCTCCCTGCCTGACAGGCAGAAGGTACTGTGTCTCTGGATATCCCCACTGTGCCCTGAGTTTCATCTCTTGCCGACTGCTTGAATACACCACAGTGACACTGTGTGTGTCTCCACCAGCAGATTATTGCTCCTTGATGCTTTGGGTCACCTCCATCTAGCATGGCATGTATCTGGTGCTCAATAAATGTGTATTATACAGAATTGACTGAACTTGTCTTACTGGCAGCCCCCTCTATCCAAGTCACCTACCTCTTTTCGAAGGTGGAGAGAAGTATACCAACCAGGCCCTTAGCTGCTTATCCATAGATAGTTGCAACACATTTCTACCTATCTTCTGCTTCTCCTCTTGTACACACCCTTCCTAACCCCCAAGGGATACTGGGTACCTGAAGGGCTCTGCCAGGGGTTGCTGATCTTGTACAATATGGTGCACAAGAAACTTTTAAGAAAAAAGAAACTTTCAAGACACTCTTTCTAACCACTAATCATATCTCTGCTCCTTTTCATAGCAATAGGTTTTCTTTTTCTTCCCTCCACACTTAAACATCCATTCTCTTCTCTCCCACCCCCATCAGACTCCTTCTCCAGTGTTTCCCCAGCCACTGCTCTGAACAAAATTTGAGTGATCAAAAGTGGTGTCAGACCCAGTGACCATTTATCTGCCTGCATCTCACCTGACCTTGAAGCAGCAATTAATTTCCATAATCAGCATCTTCTTGAATTTTTCACTTTGGGAACATTGCTCTTCTACTTTGTGCTCTGGTTATCCTTTACATGCTTTTACACCTCTCCTGAACTGGTTAACAGTGGAGGGCCCCAAGGCCCTCACGTAAGCTGTCTTCTTTTTTTGTGTTTTTTCTTTTTTTTTTAATTTTTTTTTTTTTGAGACGGAGTCTCGCTCTGTCGCCCAGGCTGGAGTACAGTGGCGCAATCTCAGCTCACTGCAAGTCTGCCTCCCGGGTTCACGCCATTCTCCTGCCTCAGCCTCCCGAGTAGCTGGGACTACAGGGGCCTGCCACCACGCTAGGCTAATTTTTTGTATTTTTAGTAGAGACTGGGTTTTACCTTGTTAGCCAGGATGATCTCCATCTCCTGACCTCGTGATCCGCCCGCCTTAGCCTCCCAAGTACTGGGATTACAGGCATGAGCCACTGCGCCCAGCCGTCTATTTTATTTTATTTTATATTTTATTTTTGAGACGGAGTCTTCCTCTGTCGCCAGGCTGGAGTGCAGTGGAGCGATCTTGGCTCATTGGAACCTCCACCTCCCAGGTTCAAGCGATTCTCCTGCCTCAGCCTCCCAAGTAGCTGAGAGTACAGGCATGTGCCACCACACCCAGCTAATTTTTTTGTATTTTTAGTTGAGACAGGGTTTCACCTTGTTAGTCAGGATAGTCTCGATCTCCTGACCTAGTGATCTGTCTGCCTCAGCCTCCCAAAGTGCTGGGATTACAGGCATGAGCCACCGTGCCTGGCCATCATTTTTTTTTTTAAACCGAGTCTTGCTCTGTCACCCAGGTTGGAGTGTAACGGTGTAATCTCGGCTCACTGCAACCTCCGCCTCCCAGGTTCAAGCGATTCTCCTGCCTCAGCCTCCGGAGTAGCTGGAACTACAGGTGCATGCCACCATACCCAGCTAGTTTTTGTATTTTTAGTAGAGACAGGGTTTCACCATGTTGTCCAGAGAACTCCTGACCTCAAATGATTTGCCCGCCTTGGCCTCCCAAAGTGCTGGGATTACAGGCGTGAGCCACCTCGCCCAGCGTAAGCCCTCTTTGCTACTTCCACTCTTTCTGTAGGTGGCCCCACTACTAAGGTCCATGGCTTTAAATACCATCTTTCTATGTGTTAAGGCATAACTCCAGCCTTGACCTCTCATGAGCGCCATCCAACTCAGCATATCTGCTTGGATGTCTGAGTATTTCAGATTCAACATGGCCACAACTGAACTTTTTTTTTTTTTTTTAAGCGGAGTTTTGCTCTTGTTGCCCAGGCTGGAGTGCAATGGCGAGATCTTGGCTCACTGCAACTTCTGCCTCCAGGATTGAAGCGATTATCCTGCCTCACTCGCCTCCCGAGTAGATGGGATTACAGGCCCCACTACCTGGTTTTTTTTGTTTTTTTTTTTTTTTTTTTTGTATTTTTAGTAGAGACAGGGTGTTGCCATATTGGCCAGGCTGGTCTGCAAATCCTGACCTCAGGTGATCTGCCTGCCTCAGCATCCCAAAGTGCTGGAATTACAGGTGTGAGTCACTGCGCACGGCCACATAACTGAGCTCTTGATTCCCACCTCAGCACCTTTTTTCCACTGTTCCCATCTCAATGGCACCTCCACTACCCATTTGCACATTCCAAAAGCTCAGGAACCATGGTGACTTCTCTTCCCATATCCAATACAACCAATCCTATCCTGAATTCCTCCACGTCGTACCACCTCCCCAGCTACCTAATTCCAGCCACCCCCTCTCCACAACCTCTAAATCAATCTTTCACTTTTCCCAGCAATCCATTCTCCACTCAGCAAAATGATGATAAAGCATGTCATATCAAGGCTCTGCCTCAATTTAATGGCTTCCCATTGTATTTAGAATCATCTCCAAGCTCTCAGAGACTACGGTTAGCTACAATCTGGCCCACCTTCTATTCCAGCCAAATTTCCTCACAGCACAAGGACATCTGTACCTGCTGTTTTCCAAGCACGAAACCCTCAGCCTCTATATCTAGTGCTGTCACCTAATTTCAGGTTTTAGCTCCACTCTCACCATTTCAGTGAGGACCTAATCCCCATCCCATTCTATCACATAGCCTTTTTTTTTTTTTTTTTTTTTTTTTGAGACAGGGTCTTGCTCTCTCACCCAGGCTGGAGTGCAGTGGTGTGATCTGGGCTCACTGCAACCTTCCACCTCCTGGGTTCAAGCGATTCTCCTGCCTCAGCTTCCTGAATAGCTGGGATTACAGGTGCCTGCCACCACGCCTGTCTAAGTTTTATATTTTTAGTAGAGACGGGTTTTGCCATGTTAGCCAGGCTGGTCTCCAACTCCTGACCTCAAGTGATCCACCTGCCTCAGCCTCCCACAGTGCTGGATTTACAGGCATGAGCCACTTCTCCCAGCCACACAGCCATGTTTTGAGCATATATCACTATCTAAAATTATTTTTGTTTATACGTTTGTGTCGTCCTATAGAATGTAAGGGCACAAGATCAGGGACTTGCTCATTGAACTGGGTCTAACACACAGTACTTCCTCAACAAACACTCGTTAAGATACTAACATGGCAGAGTGGGGCCTTGTAAACAGTTTCAGGACCCTGTGCTTGTAGGAGCAACGTGGTGCCCTACAAGGAAGACAGGGAGGATGCAGGAGCACTGCCCAGAGATGGCGTCAGGCTGCAAGACTTCTTGAATAATTCACCACCATAACAACCCAGCCTCAGGAAGGGCTGGGGCATGGCCAGGACGAAACATTAGGTAGGAGGCGGTGGACACTGGGATTCCCACGGGGCAGCTTCTGGGCACTGGACATTCTCTAACCTGAGGCTCTCTAAAGAGGAAGGTCAGGAATCCCTCTGAGCTTCGGTGGGCTAGACTCGCTGTGGGATTTCAATCGCCCCCCGCCACCGCCGTCCACTAAGGGTGTGTTGGCGGGAAAGCGATGAGACGCATGCGTAGTTACCGCGTCCGGTACCCTCTCCCTTTCCAAATACGCTTGCGCCCCATCTGGGCTACGGTTGGTCAGCGAGAGTTGTCCGTCTTCAAGCGAACCAATGAGACTTGTGGGCAGGCTCTGAGTCCCGCCTCCGGACAAGTGACTGTCTCTTCTCTGAGTGAGACCCCGCCCGGCCTCCCCAGGGCTGCTTTTCTCCAGGCTGCGGGTGGTGGGGCTGCATCCTGGCTTCCGTCCCTATTGTGCTGGGCCCCAGTCTCCAGTCCCGCCCACGCGCTTTTGGAGGCTGCGGTGGGATTTTCTTTTGCCTCCGATTGGGGCTGCTGTTTCTCTTCGCCGACAGTAGGCGTTATAAATATTTCGCCCTTTGAATGTTAGCTTTCCCCTCCCAGCGTTCCACTTAGCCTTTTTCATCATTAGCATTTTTTTTTTTTTTTTTTTTTTTTTTTTGAGACGGAGTCTCGCTCTGTCGCCCAGGCTGGAGTGCAGTGGCCAGATCTCAGCTCACTGCAAGCTCCGCCTCCCGGGTTCCCGCCATTCTCCTGCCTCAGCCTCCCGAGTAGCTGGGACCACAGGCGCCGCCACCTCGCCCGGCTAATTTTTTGTGTTTTTGGTAGAGACGGGGTTTCGCCGTGTTAGCCAGGATGGTCTCGATCTCCTGACCTTGTGATCCGCCCGTCTCGGCCTCCCAAAGTGCTGGGATTACAGGCTTGAGCCACCGCGCCCGGCCTCATTAGCATTATTTTTAATGGTAAGGATGGTCAAATTTTACTAATGAAGAGATCATAAAATCTTCAAGTCTTTGTATCCACTTGCTTTTTGAGGGGTGGAGTGGGAAAAAAGTTATATAATTCATGCATTCTTCGGACATGTGACAAACGTTCGCGGAGCGCGGCGATGAGCCCCGGGGTCGGGATGCGCACTGGGGCTGCACGTGGGAGCCAGGACGGACTGGACTGGTCCCTACCCAGCCCGCTGACGATTGGCAGGCCACTGCCTTTCATGAACTGGGCTCTGTAACTGCCATTAAGCCGTTTGTACAATTAATCACCACAGTGATAAGAGCGACAAAGGAGCTACTCGGGTGGCTGAGGCGGGAGGATCTTTTGAGCCCAGGAGTTCGAGATCGGGCTGGGGAATAGAGCAAGATCCTGTCTCAAAAAAAGGGGGGGGCCGGGCGCGGTGGCTCAAGCCTGTAATCCCAGCACTTTGGGAGGCCGAGACAGGCGGATTACGAGGTCAGGAGTTCGAGACCATCCTGGCTAACCCGGTGAAACCCCGTCTCTACTAAAAAATACAAAAAACTAGCCGGGTGAGGTGGCGGGCGCCTGTAGGCCTGTGGTCCCAGCTAATCGGGAGGCCGAGCCAGGAGAATGGCGTAAACCCGGGAGGCAGAGCTTGCAGTGAGCTAAGATCCGGCCACTGCACTCCAGCCTGGGCGACAGAACCAGACTCCATCAAAAAAAAAAAAAAAGGGGGGGGAGTAAAACTGACAAGATGTGAGGGCTATGCGTTTGTGTTAGAGATGTGTGGGGTGGGGAGGTGGCCGGGGGCGAGGTTGTTCTTAGAGAAAGTGACATCGGGGTAATTCTGAAAGAATAAGTGTTAACTAGGCTAAGCGGTGGGGAAGAGTGGTGTGTGCTGAAGGAAGGGAAGAAGAACCTGGCAAGTTCATGGCAGTCTGTAATTGGATGTTGGTCTCCCTCCACACTTGCCTCCTACAGTCTGATTTCTACACAGCACCCAAAGTGATCTCTTAAAAATACACATCTGATCTTGTCACTTCCCAGCACCAAGTCTACAGTGAATTTCCATCTTAGAACAAAATTCAGACTCCTTACCATGGCCACCAATAAGGAAGGAGACCACTACTGCTCCTGCTGCCCTCCTCCCGCCACCTTGCCTCGTTCAAAGACAGGAGAAAAGAGAGAGAAACAAAAGTAAGATAAATAGCCAGACAACCTTGGCACCACCACCTGGCCCTAGGAGTTAAACAAAGTAATAATAATAACATCAACCCCGGCCTAAAGTACTTATGTTATCTGTAAATTCCAGACACTGTATGAAAAAAATCATTGTAAAACTTTTTGTTTTGTTAGCTGATGCATGTAGCCCCCAGTCACGTTTCCCATGCTTGCTCGGTTTATCACCACCCTTTCAAGTGGACCCCTTAAAGTTGTAAGCCTTTAAAAAGGCCAAGTATTTCTTTCTCGGGGAGCTCAGATCTTAAGACGCGAGTCTGCCCACACTCCCGGCCGAATAAAAAACCTCTTCCTTCTTTAATCCGGTGTCTGAGGAGTTTTTTCTGTGGCTCATCCTGCTACACCAAGACCCTACACAATCTGGCCTCCCAATTTCCTTCTCCAGGGTCACTTTTTACCACTGTCCATCTCACTCACACTGCTCCAGAACTCTCTATGCTTTCATTTTATTTTTCTTTCTTTCTTTCTTTTTTTTTTTTTGAGACGAAGTCTTGCTCTGTCTCCCAGGTGGTGTGATCTCCGCTTACTGCAACCCAGAGCAATGGGGTGATCTTGCCTCACTGGAGTCTCCGCCTTCCAGGTTCCAGCAGTTATGCCTCAGCCTCCTGAGTTCCTGAGTAGCAGGGATTACAGGTGCGTGCCATCAGGCCCAGCTAATTTTTGTATTTTTAGTATAGAGATGTATTTATTTATTTATTTTGAGATGGAGTCTCGCTCTGTCACCCAGGCTGGAGTGCAGTGGCGCGATCTCGGCTTACTGCAAGCTCCACCTCCCAGTTCATGCCATTCTCCTGCCTCAGCCTCCCAAGTTAGTGGAACTACAAGCGCCCGCCGCCACGCCCGGCTAATTTTTTGTATTTTTAGTAGAGACGGGGTTTCACCATGTTAGCCAGGGTGGTCTCGATCTCCTGACCTTGTGATCTGCCCGCCGTGGCCTCCCAAAGTGCTGGCATTACAGGCGTGAACCACCACGCCCGGCCTTTAGTAGAGATTTCATAATGTTGTCCAGGCTGGTCTCGAACTCCTGACTTCAAATGATCTGCCCATCTCAACCTCCCAAAGTGCTGAGATTACAGGCAAGAGCCACCACACCTGGCTCAGTATTTGTTTTATTTTTGTTATATTTATTTATTTAGAGACAGGGTCTTGCTCTGTTGCTCAGGCTGGAGGGCTGTGGCAGGAACACAGCTCACTGCAGCCTCCACTACCTCAGCTCAAGCGATCTTCCCACCTCAGCTGAGACTACAGTTGTGCACCACCACGCCTCCCTAATTTTTTCGTTTTACCATGTTGGCCAGGTTTGTCTCGAACTCTTGGGCTCCTCTGTCCTCCTACTGAGAGACAGGACTAGCCGGATTTCCTAGGCTGACTAATCCCTAAGCCTAGTGGGGAAGGTGAGGGCATCCACCTTTAAACAGGGGGCTTGCAGCTTAGCCCACAACTGACCAATCAGAGAGCTCACTAAAATGTTAATTAGGCAAAAACAGGAGGTAAAGAAATAGCCAATCATCTATTGCCTGAGAGCACAGCAGGAGGGACAAGGATCAGGATATAAACCCAGGCATTCCAGCTGGCAGCGGCAACCCCCTTTGGGTTCCCTCCTGTTATATGGGAGTTCTGTTTTCATTCTATTTCACTCTTTTAAATCTTGCAACTGCACTCTTCTGGTCCGTGTTTTGTTATGGCTGGAGCTAAGCTTTCGCTCGCCATCCACCACTGCTGCTTGCCGCATTGCAGACCAGCCGCTGACTTCCATTCCTCTGGATCCAGCAGGGTGTCTGCTGTGCTCCTGATCCAGCGAGGCAGCCATTGCCGCTCCCGATCAGGCTAAAGGCTTGCCATTGTTCCTCCTCAGCTAAGTGCCTGGGTTCATCCTAATCAAGCTGAACACTAGTCACTGGGTTCCACTGTTCTCTTCTGTGACCCACGGCTTCTAATAGAGCTATAACACTCACTGCATGGCCCAAGATTCCATTCCTTGGAATCTGTGAAGCCAAGAACCCCAGGTCATAGAACACGGGCTTGCCACCATCTTGGAAGTAGCCCGCCGCCATTTTGGAAGTGGCCCACCACCATCTTGGGAGCTCTGGGAGCAAGGACCCCCTGGTAACAGTACCTTAGCCTCCCAAAGTGCTAGGATTATAGGCGTGAGCCACTGAGCAGAGTTCAGTATTTGAATCCATATTTCCTGTAGCTGCAACCAAAGTCCCTCTGTTAGGTCTCACTTCGACTATAATAATTGTGTTCAGGCTGGGCACACTGGCTCACGCCTGTAATCCCAGCACTTTGGGAGGCCGAGGTGGGTGAATCACCTAAGGTCAAATGTTTGAGACCAGCCTGACCAACACGGTGAAACCCTGACTCTACTAAAAATACAAAACATTCTCTGGACATAGTGGCAGGCACCTGTAATCCCAGCTACTTGGGAGGCTGAGGCAGGAGAATTGCTTGAACCTGGGAGGAGGAGGTTGCAGTGAGCGGAGATCTCGTCATTGCACTCCAGCCTGGGCTACAGAGCGAGACTCTGTCTCAATAATTAATTAATTAATTAATTGTGTTCAGAGTCAGCATCATTCTTCCTGAAGTTCACCACTCCTTTGCCAGGAACACTCCCTGAAACACTGACAAGCAGGACCTTGAATAGTGGGGTATGGTTGGTAACAACTCATTCATTCAACAGACATTGAGCACCTATTTTGTGCTTGTCTCTAAATGAAGAGCTGGTTGTATTATTTATTTTTTTAGGTGACGGGGCTTTCCCTATGTTGCCCAGGTTCGTCTCAAACTCCTGGGCTCAAGAGATCCTCTCGCCTCATGCTCTCAAATGGTTGAATATACAGTCTCCAGCGACCATGCCTGGCTGAATGAAGAGCTTTGAGATTTCAAAGAAACGGGAACCATGAAATTTGCTTTGCAACTGTTTACAACCTTCAAGGAAGACTGAAAAGGCATTCCTGAAGCATATGAGAGGCCGCCTGTATGACCTGATGACTCAGAACGCTTGGAATTTAGATTAGGACAGATATGAACTTAGGCTTCACTCTGTCACATATTTAACTTCTCTAAGTCTTAGTTTTCTTATCTGTAATGTAGAGTTGTCAGGCTAATGCATGTAACAAGCACTCATGAAAGATGGACTATTATCTTGCAAAAAATTAGAAGAGAGCATAAGAGGTACAAGGACCTTCCATCTGCAATGGGCTGTACAGTGAATGCTGTGGTTACTGTTGAAGCATTGGTAAATCACATGAATCCAATGGGAAGACCTAAGGTCACCCTAAGGTCAGACTCGGTGGCTCACGCCTGTAATTCCAGCACTTCGGGAAACCAAGGCAAGAAGATTGCTTGAGCTCAGGAGTTCGAGACCAGTCTAGGCAACCTGTTTCTACAAAAAGTTAGAAAATTAGCTTGGTGTGGTGGTGCGCACTTCTGGTCCCAGCTACTCAGGAGGCTAAGGTGGGAGGATCCCTTGAGCCCAGGTGGTCGAGGCTACAGTGAGCCAGGATCACACCATTGCATTCCAGCCTGGATGATAGTGTGAGGCCCTGTCTTAAAAAAGACAAAAACAAACCAAAAAAATCCACATCCTAGTGGGTAAGGGGCAGCAGAGGTCCCACCCAAGAGTGAAATCATTTTTGGTGTCAGTAATCAGAGAGCGTAATATACCCTCAGGCCAGAAACTAGAGCTGAGTGATGGCTCACGCCTATAATCCCAGCACCTTGGGAGGCGGAGGCAGGTGGATTGCTTGACCTCAGGAATTCGAGACCAGCCTGGGCAACATAGCAAGACCCCATCTCTAAAAAAAAATTCAAAAATTAGTTTGGCATGGTGGCATGTGCCTGTAGTCCCAGCTACTATGGAGGCTGAGGTGGGAGGATCAATTGAGCCTAAGAGGTCAAGGCTGCAGTGAATTGTGATTGTGCCAAGACCCTGTCTTTAAAATAAAATAATATAACATAACTAGAGCTGAAAAGACAGGTTCTAGGTTAACCGGTAGTAGTTGTTCATTCATTCATCTGTATAATAAGTACTTTTTTGAGCACCTACTCTGTGCTTAATGAGTATGTTCTGGAATGAACAAGTGTCTATTTGACTTGAACACCGACCATAGAAGTAACTAGCAGTGGAACTGGGAGGGGCACTCTCCATGGGACCTAAAGACCTAGGAGCCTGTGATATGATACCTGTCAGTGTGCAAGGGCTGGAGTTTGCTATCTGAGTCAGACCTACACTCCAGGACAGGTCTCGCTGGGATGGGATCAAAATTGCTGCTGGGTCAGCCGAACTATTTTTGTACTTCTGCTTTTCACTTATATTTATGTCTTCCCTAGGTATATAGCTGTCTTTTTTTGTTTGCTTGTTTTTCTGAGACAGAGTCTTGCTCTGTCACCCAGGCTGGAGTGCAGTGGCGTGATCTCGGCTCACTGCAACCTCTAACTCTGGGGTTCAAGCGATTATCCTGCCTCAGACTCCCGAGTAGCTAGGATTACAGGGGTCCACCACCATGCCTGGCTAATTTTTTGTATTTTTAGTAGAGATGGGGTTTAGTAGAGACAGGGTTTCACTGTGTTAGCCAGGATGGTCTCCATCTCCTGACCTCGTGATTCGCCCTCCTCAGCCTCCCAAAGTGCTGGGATTACAGGCATGAGCACCACGCCCGGCCACTGGAGACCCCTTTATACCAAAATATATATATATTTGTAAAGACAGAGTATCCCTGTGTTGCCCAGGCTGGTCTTGAACTCCTGACCTCAAGGGATCCTCTTGTCTCAACTTCTTAAAATGATGGGGTTACAGGCATGAGCCACCATACCAGGACTTAGCTAACTCTTTTTCAAGTGTTATACAAAGGGGACAGAGAAACGTCATTGTGGCCACCTAGTATGTCCCTATTGGCCACTGCAGTGAGGCCTAGGTGTTTGAGGAGAGGCACCTAGGGTAATGGCTCTCAGGCATACCCTAGGAGCATTTTGGAAATTTGTGGGGCATCTTTAATAGAGACAATGATTAGGAGGCACTTTGAGAATTTAGTGGATGGAACCCAGGAACGGTAGACATTCTGCAACGTGTAGTACATTCATGTACAAGGAAGAATTCACTCATTTCACCTAACAAATATAAAATCAAATATAAATCAGTAGGACTTTATTATAAAATATTGCAGAAAAGTTTCACAAGAATTTTTTGTAGAAAAAGCCCAATCAGGCAGGGCGCGGTGGCTCAAGCCTGTAATCCCAGCACTTTGGGAGGCCGAGACGGGCGGATCACGAGGTCAGGAGATCGAGACCATCCTGGCTGACACAGTGAAACCCCGTCTCTACTAAAAAATACAAAAAACTAGCCGGGCGAGGTGGCGGGCGACTGTAGTCCAAGCTACTTGGGAGGCTGAGGCAGGAGAATGGCGTGAACCCGGGAGGCGGAGCTTGCAGTGAGCTGAGATCCGGCCACTGCACTCCAGCCTGGGTGGCAGAGCGAGACTCCGTCTCGAAAAAAAAAAAAAAAAAAAAAAAAAAGAAAAAGCCCAATCAGGGCCGGGCATGGTGGCTCATGCCTGTAATCTCAGGACTTTGGGAGGCGAAGGCGGGTGGATCACCTGAGGTCAGGAGTTTGAGACAAACCTGGCCAACATGGTGAAACCCTGTCTTGACTAAAAATACAAAAATCAGGCCGGGCGCGGTGGCTCAAGCCTGTAATCCCAGCACTTTGGGAGGCCGAGACGGGCGGATCACGAGGTCAGGAGATCGAGACCACCCTGGCTAACACGGTGAAACCCCGTCTCTACTAAAAAATACAAAAAACTAGCCGGGCGAGGTGGCGGGCGCCTGTAGTCCCAGCTACTCAGGAGGCTGAGGCAGGAGAATGGCGTAAACCCGGGAGGTGGAGCTTGCAGTGAGCCGAGATCGCGCCACTGCACTCCAGCCTGGGTGACAGAGCGAGACTCCGTCTCCAAAAAAAAAAAAAAATCAGCCAGGTGTGGTGGTGTGCGTCTGTAATCCCAGCTATTCCGGAGGCTGAGGCAGGAGAATTGCTTGAACCCGGGAGGCGGGGTTTATAGTGAGCCAAGATCACACCACTGCACTCCAGCCTGGGTGAAAGAGCAATACTCCATCAAAAGAAAAAAAGAGAGGAAGAGAGGAAGGAGGGAAGGAGGGAAAGAAAGAAAAAAGAGAAGAGGGGAAGGGGAGGGGAGGGAAGAGGAGAAAAGAAAGAAGGCAGGCAGGCAGGAAGAAAGAAAGAAATCCAGTTGAGATCGTTAAATTTGTTGTAATTTTGTTTTTGACACAATAAACATTAGTCCTTATTAAAACTAACTTTATGGGCGGGCATGGTGGCTCAAGCCTGTAATCCCAGCACTTTGGGAGGCCGAGATGGGCAGATCACGAGGTCAGGAGATCGAGACCATCCTGGCTAACATGGTGAAACCCCATCTCTACTAAAAAATACAAAAAAAAGAGCCGTCGAGGTGGCACGCGCCTGTAGTCCCAGCTACTCGGGAGGTTGAGGCAGGAGAATGGCCTAAACCTGGGAGGCAGAGCTTGCAGTGAGCTGAGATCCAGCCACTGCACTCCAGCCTGGGCGACAGAGGGGGCTCCATCTCAAAAAAAAAAAAAAAACAAAGAAAACTAAGTTTATTTAGAAAATAAAATAGAGCTGGGCGCGGTGGCTCACGCCTGTAATCCCAGCACTTTGGGAGGCCGAGGCGGGCGGATCACAAGGTCAGGAGATCGAGACCATGGTGAAACCCCGTCTCTACTAAAAATACAAAAAATGAGCCGGGCGCGGTGGCAGGCGCCTGTAGTTCCAGCTACTCGGGAGGCTGAGGCAGGAGAATGGCGTGAACCCAGGAGGCGGAGCTTGCAGTGAGCCAGGATCACACCACTGCACTCCAGCTTGGGCGACAGAGCGAGACTCCGTCTCAAAAAAAAAAAAAGAAAAGAAAAGAAAAGAAAATAGAATATCCTCAAGGACAAATCACATTGTACAGGAAATATGAAATGTGAAATAATATTCACCCTGGAATTTTTTTTTTTTTTTTTTTTTGAAACAGACTGTTACTCTGTCTCCCAGGCTGGAGTGCAATGGCACAATCTCGGGTCACTGCAACCTCCGACTCCTGGGTTCAAGTGATTCTCGTACCTCAGCTTCCCAAGTAGCTGGGATTACAGGTGCGCACCACCACTCCCAGCTAATTTTTGTATTTTCATTTCAGATGGGATTTCGCCATGTTGGCCATTAACACCTGTCCTCAAGTTATTCACTGCCTCAGCCTCCCAAAGTGCTGGGATTATAGGCATGAGCTACTGTGCCCAGCCACCCTGGAAAAATTTTACAAAATGAAGTATAAAAAGAAGGAAAAGAGGGGTGGGCACGGTGCCTTGTGCCTGTAATCCCCGCACTTTGCAAAGTCGAGGCAGGAGATCCTTTGAGTTTAGGAGTTTGAGACCAATCTGCGCAACACAGCAAGACCCTGTCTCTACAAAAAATACAGACACTAGGCTGGGCGCGGTGGCTCACGCCTGTAATCCCAACACTTTGGGAGGCCAAGGCCTGCAGATCACGAGGTCAGGAGATGGAGACCATCCTGGCTAACACGGTGAAACCCCATCTCTACTAAAGATACAAAAAATTAGCCAGGCGTGGTGGCAGACGCCTGTAGTCCTAGCTACTTAGGTGGCTGAGGCAGGAGAATGGTGTGAACCCAGGAGGCGGAGCTTGCAGTGAGCTGAGATCCCGCCACTACACTGCAGCCTGGGCAACAGAGCAAGACTCTGTTTCAAAAAAAAACAAAAAACAGGAATTAGCCAGGTGTGGTGGTGTGCGCCTGTAGTCCCAGTTACTCTGGAGGCTGAAGTGGGAGGACTGCTTGAGCCCAAGAGGCAGAGGTTGCACTGAGCCGAAATCAAGCCACTGCACCCCAGCCAGGGCAACATATAGAGACCCTGTCTCAAAAAAAAAAAATTGGTCGGGCGCGGTGGCTCACACCTGTAATCCCAGCACTTGGGAGACAAAGGTAGGCAGATCATGAGGTCAGGAGTTCAAGACTAGCATGACCAACATGGTGAAACCCCATCCCTACTAAAAATACAAAAATTAAGCCACTGGGTGTGGTGGCTCATGCCTGTAATCCCAGCACTTTGGGAGGCCGAGGCGGGCAGATCACGAAGTCAGGATATCGAGACCATCCTGGCTAACACGGTGAAACCCCGTCTCTACTAAAAATACAAAAAATTAGCCAGGCGTGGTGGCAGACGTCTGTAGTCCCAGCTACTCAGGAGGCTGAGGCAGGAGAATGGCGTGAACCCAGGAGGCAGAGCTTGCAGTGAGCTGAGATCCTGCCACTGCACTCCAGCCTGGGCAACAGAGCAAGACTCCGTCTCAAAAAAAAAAAAAAGGTTGCTCAGTACCTGGCCAAAACAGAAGAGGCTTACTCACTGTACACAGAGGGAAAGAGGAAGGAGACGGTTTAACTTCTAAACTCACTAAAGCAGGAAAGGCAAATGTGGAATGTGCTCAGGAAATATCTGTGAGATGAATGAATTTGAGGGAAGTAAGGTACTAGATAATTACCTGCCCTACCCAGAACAAATCCTGTGCAATGTTTCCTTGAAAAGCAGAAGTCAGGCTGGGCGCTGTGGCTCATGCCTGTAAATCCAGCCCTTTGGGAGGCCAAGGCGTGTGAATCACCTGAGGTCAGGAGGTTGAGACCAGCCTGGCTAACATGGTGAAGCCTCGTCTCAACTAAAAATACAAAAATTAGCCAGGCATGGTGGTGCGTTCCTGTAGTCCCAACTACTTGGAAGGCTGAGGCAGGAGAATTGCTTGAACCCAGGAGGCAGAGGTTGCAGTGAGCTGAGATCGGCCACTGCACTCCAGACTGGGTAACAGAGTGAGACTTCATCTCAAAAAAAAAAAAAAAAAAAAAAGAAAACAGGAAGTCTGGAAGGGGTGGATACTGACATAGTGAAGCAACTAGTTCAGTTCTACAACTTGACAGCCACACCTGTGCCAGGCTGTCTACAAGGATATTTAGAATGAGTAAGACATTCCTTCAAGGAACTCCAGGAACACAGGCCTAACATATTGCAATGTTTAGTGTCAAGCAGTGCACTAGAGACACATTATCACACTCAAACCTCACAACAATTCCTGAGGTAGGAATTATCACTCCCCTTTCATAGATGAAACAGAGGCTTAGAGTGCTTGATTTATTGAAGGTCAAACAGCCAGTAAATCGTGTAGCCAGGATTCCAACCTTTCTGTCTCACTAAGACTGTAGAAAAAAAGATACAAACAACAGACAAATAATTCCCAGGCACCTACCAAGTTGCCAGGCACTGTGTTTACCTCACTGACCCCTTTGAGGTTGTGGCATTGCCTCCATTTTCTACGCGAGGAAATAGGGTGAGAGCTGGGGTTAGTCTGGTTATGACTGTGTGTGCCATTCCCACTAAATCTCATTCGATGTGGTTCATGAGGCAAATGACATGGACAACTTCCTTCTCACGTCCACTGAGCATATGGCTTTTTACAACACTTCCTGGTTTCTGAATTACTTTACAAACCTCCCTGTCCTGTGAGGAAGGAAGAACGGTTATTACAATCTACATCTAGAAGCCAGTTGCCCTTTAGAGAGATGGCTGCAATTGCCTCACTGCCTGTGTCATGTGACTCTCCCAGGCCCTTAGTGATTAAATGAGGGATGCTGCAGAGGAGCCATGCTGACCACTTCCTCCCTCGTGTCCTGCCATCCCACTGTCGGTGTCCCACTCTCCTTGCGCCCTACACTTCACTGGCTAATAACTCCCCTCACTTTTTCCTATGTGAAGCCATCCTGGATAATTCCCCACCCAGGGATGGTCCCTTCTCATCTCAGAGAGCTCTCCATGCACACCTGTTACCTTTTCTGTTTTTACCTGTAAATAACTACGTGCCTGATTTCCATACCTCATACGCCTCTACAGGGCAAAGACTGTGTCTTTTGTTTATTTATTTATTTATTTATTTATTTATTTATTTTTATTTTTTTTTTTTTGAGACGGAGTCTCGCTCTGTCGCCCAGGCTGGAGTGCAGTGGCGCGGTCTCCACTAACTGCAAGCTCCGCCTCCCGGGTTCACGCCATTCTCCTGCCTCAGCCTCTCCAGCAACTGGGACTACAGGCACCCGCCACCGCGCCCGGCTAATTTTTTGTATTTTTAGTAGAGACGGGATTTCACCATGGTCTCGATCTCCTGACCCCGTGATCCGCCCGCCTCGGCCTCCCAAAGTGCTGGGATTACAGACGTGAGTCACTGCGCCCGGCCAAAGACTGTGTCTTTTTTGTTGTTTTTGTTGTCTTTTTTTTTTTTTTTTTTAAGACGGAGTCTTGTTTTGTCGCCAAGGCTGGAGTGCAGTGGCCTGATCTCGGCTCACTGCAAGCTCCGCCTCCCGGGTTCACGCCATTCTCCTGCCTCAGCCTCCGAGTAGCTGGGACTACAGGCGCCCACCACCACGCCCGGCTAATTTTTTGTATTTTTAGTAGAGACGGGGTTTCACTGTGTTAGCCAGGATGGTCTCAATCTCCTGACCTCGTGATCCGCCCGCCTCGGCCTCCCAAAGTGCTGGGATTACAGGCGTGAGCCACCATGCCCGGCCTGAGACTGTGTCTTAAACATCATGATAGCCTTAGCATTTTGTGTAGTGAAGGTTTTGTTTTGTTTTGTTTGTTTTTGTTTTTTAGTATCAGCTTTATTTGTATCATTTTGAAATTTTTATCAAAACTCAGTGTGCTTGCTGTGGTTCCCATCCTCTGGGATTTAGGAACCTTTACCCCATTCTCCATCCAAATCTGTCTTCTGTGTTCTAGGCTCTTCCTAAAGTTGTCATTCACACATACCTCCCAGAATTTTTTTTTTTTTTTTTTTTGAGACGGAGTCTCACTCTGTCGCCCAGGCTGGAGTGCAGTGGCTGGATCTCGGCTCACTGCAAGCTCTGCCTCCCGGGTTTACGCCATTCTCCTGCCTCAGCCTCCCGAGTAGCTGGGACTACAGGTGCCTGCCACCTCGCCCCGTTAATTTTTTGTATTTTTTAGTAGAGACAGGGTTTCACCGTGTTAGCCAGGATGGTCTCGATCTCCTGACCTCGTGATCCGCCCGTCTCGGCCTCCCAAATTGTTGGGATTACAGGCTTGAACCACGGCGCCCGGTCACCCTCCAGAATTTTAAAGGGTGTATAATCTGTAACAACTCAGAGGAACCCAATTGCCCTTTAGAAATATGCCTGCAATTCCCTCACTTCCTGTGTCATGTGACTCTCCCAGTCATCACATGACCCATCCATGTCAGGAAGCCGGAATTACCTGCAGGACTAACCTAGTGCCTATAGCTATGGCAGGTCCCTGCATCCTTGTTTTTGTTTAGTGGATCCTCTATCCTTCAGAGACTCTGGAACCCCTGTGGTCTTCTCCTCATCCAATGACCCTGAGGTGATGGAGTTTTCCAGAAAGGTAAGAGAGAGCTCCCAATCAGCATTGTCACAGTGCTTCTGGAATCCTGGCACTGGAATTCAGTGAATGACAGACTCTCTTTGAATCCAGGGCCATCATGGCTCTTTGAGCAAGGCACAGATGGAGGGAGGGGTCGAAGTTGAAATGGGTGGGAAGAGTGGTGGGGAGCGTCCTGATTTGGGGTGGGCAGAGAGTTGTCATCAGAAAGGTTGCAGGGAGAGCTGCACCCAGGTGTCTGTGGGCCTTGTCCTAATGAATGTGGGAGACTAGGCCATGGGCAGCCAAAGGCAGCTAAACTCTGCCCAGGAGAGTAGTTGAGGGGAGGAGAGGGGCTTGCTTTTCAGCCACTCCTCATTCTGTCCTCAGGAATGTCCCAAGCCTTCGGGTAGGGTAAGCATCATGGCCGCCAGCCTCACAGGATTGCTTCTACTTCAGGCAGTGTCATGGGCATCAGGTAAGTGAGTCAAGGCGGTGGCGAGGTAGCACAGAGGCTCCCTTCTGCCTCGTAGTCCTTTGGTAGCCTTCCAGTACTCTGGTGGTAGACTTAATAGGTGCTCAATAAATCCTTTTGAGTGACTGAGACCAACTTTGGGGTGAGGAGTTTTGAAACCGTCTTCCGTCTCTCCGAGCAGCTGTGTCTGTTCCCCACATCCTCATCAGACCTCACCTCTGCTTGTGCTCCCTCCCCGGTGGTGCCCCTGCATCCCTAAAAGCTTCAGCTACAACTTGGTGGTCTGTGTCTGCAATGCCACATACTGTGACTCTCTTGACGCCCTGACCTTTCCTGCCCTCGGTACCTTCAGCCGCTGAGAGCAGAAGCAGTGGGCGTTGGATGGAGCTGAGTAAGGGGACCATCCAGGCTAATTGCACTGGCACAGGTAAACATTACACCCTTCACCCCCTGGGCCAGGCTGGGTCCTCTTAGAGGCAAACGGTGTCAGTGATCATCAAGGAGTTTCTCCCCTGGGAACTGAGACCCTTATTCCCCGTGGATGTCCTCGGGCCTGCTACTGACCCTGCAGCCAGAACAGAAGTCCCAGAAAGTGAAGGGATTTGGAGGGACCATAACAGATGCAGCTGCCCTCAACATCCTTGCCCTGTCACCCCCTGCCCAAAATTTGCTACTTAAATCGTACTTCTCTGAAGAAGATGAGGAGGAAGGGGACAAGATGACAGTGCCTTTGACACTTTTCTTTGCCCTTTCTTTGGATCCTGACTTCTGCCCATCCCTGACATTTGGTTCCCGTTTTAATGCCCTCTGAAATAAGATTTCCCCGCCTATCATCTGCTAACTGCTTATGGACTCAGGCTCAGAAAGGCCTGTATTTCACCCAGGTGCCAGCCTCCACAGGTTCCAACCCAGGAGCCCAAGTTCCCTTTGGCCCTGACTCAGACACTATTAGGACTGACAAGTGATAAGCAGAGTCCCATACTCTCCTATTGACTCAGACTACCATATCTCGATCATCCTTTTCTGTAGGAATTGGATATAACATCATCCGGGAACCCATGGCCAGCTGTGACTTCTCCATCCGCACCTACACCTATGCAGACACCCCTGATGATTTCTAGTTGCACAACTCCAGCCTCCCAGAGGAAGATACCAAGCTCAACGTAGGCATTCTAGCTTTTTCAGGCCCTGATGGCCCTGATGTCTAGGGGTTGAGAAGCTGTAGGGTAGGTCTGCTTGTAGAGACGTTTCTTCCCCTGCTATTTTGTCTCGGGGGTGGGAGGGTGGGGGCTGATGGCTGAACCGGATGCACTGGTTGGGCTAGTATGTGTTCCAACTCTGGGTGCTTCTCTCTTCACTACCTTTGTCTTTAGATACCCCTGATTCACCGAGCCCTGTAGTTGGCCCAGCGTCCCGTTTCACTCCTTGCCAACCCCTGGACATCACCCACTAGGCTCAAGATCAGCGGAGCAGGGAATGGGAAGGTGTCACTCAAGGGACAGCCCGGAGACATCTACCACCAGACCTGGGCCAGATACTTTGTGAAGTAAGGTATCAGCAAGGCTGTGGGATCAGGACTGGCCTCCCCTTTGGCCACGTTGATCTATGTCCCAACCCTCAACCTCGTTCCACTTCCAGATCTGCCTCTCCTCAGCTCACCTTTCTACCTTCTGGGCCTTTCAGACTTGGACCCGTCAGTCTTGGCCACTCCATCAGGCTTCGTGTTCTCTCGGTCTGGTCCACTTTCTTGGCCGGATCATTTATGACCTTTCTCTTGCTAGGTTCCTGGATGCCTATGCCGAGCACAAGTTACAGTTCTGGGCAGTGACAGTTGAAAATGAGCCTTCTGCTGGGCTATTGAGTGGATACCCCTTCCAGTGCCTGGGCTTCACCCCGAACATCAGCGAGACTTCATTGCCCATGACCTAGGTCCTACCCTCGCCAACAGTACTCACCACAATGTCCGCCTACTCATGCTGGATGACCAATGCTTGCTGCTGCCCCACTGGGCAAAGGTGATAAGGCCTAGACTTCCTTGGTACTCCACTGACCTTCAAATCTAGCCTCCAAATGACTGGCTCCCAAACTTAGAGCAATTTCTCTGCCCAACTGTGGATTCCTAGAGCACCATTCCCCTGGACCTCCAGGGCACCATGGATCCCACAATTGTCACTTTAAACCTCTCTAGGCTTGGGGTGGTAGCTCATGCTTATAATCCCAGCTCTTTAGGAACCCAAGGTGGGGGATCACGTGGACCTAAGGAGTTCAAGATGAGCCTGGGAAACATGGTGAAACCCCATCCCTATAAAAATAAAATAGAAAAGTTAGCTGGGTATGGTGGTGGCACACCTATAGTCCCAACTATTCTGGAGGCTAAGGCGGGAGGTTTAGTTGATTCTAGAATTTGAGGCTGCAGTGAGCTGTGATTGTGCCACTGTACTCCAGCCTGTGTGACAGAGTGAGACCCTGTCTCAAAAATAAAAACAAAAAATCCCTCCCAAAACTTCTCTAGTTGCATTCTGCCCACCACCCATCTTCAGGATTCCTACAAGAGGAAACAGAAGTTCCAGAAGCCTGTGTGCAAGGTCCAGGGTCACTTGCTCTTCCTTTGCAGGTACTGACAGACCCAGAGGCAGCTAAGTATGTTCATGGCATTGCTGTACATTGGTACCTGGACTTTCTGGCTCCAGCCAAAGCCACCCTAGGGGAGACACACCGCCTGTTCCCCAACACCATGCTCTTTGCCTCAGAGGCCTGTGTGGGCTCCAAGTTCTGGGAGCAGAGTGTGCGGCTAGGCTCCTGGGATCGAGGGATGCAGTACAGCCACAGCATCATCACGGTAAGCCACCCCAGTCTGCCTTCCTGCAAAGCACACCTCAGACCCCTTAGTAGTCTCACCAAAGACTGACAGACCTTTCCTGTCCAGCTTTGCCCAGCTAGCCTGCCCTTTTGGGCAACTGGGGAACCATGATTCCCTGTCTTGCCTTTCCTTCACAGGTCTGCACACCTCATTGCCCCTTTTGCAACTACTAAGGCACTTTCACCTGCCTCAGACTTCTCAGATCCCCTTGAGATGCCTCAATCTTCCACAGGGCTGAGCTACCCACAGCCACTTCTCCTTCATGTGACCCTTACCTACAGTCTCTGGGGACCCCCAGTGTTGAGCCTTTGTCTCTTTGCCTTTGTCCTTACCCTAGAACCTCCTGTACCATGTGGTTGGCTGGACTGACTGGAACCTCGCCCTGAACCCCGAAGGAGGACCCAATTGGGTGCGTAATTTTGTCGACAGTCCCGTCATTGTAGACATCACCAAGGACACGTTTTACAAACAGCCCATGTTCTACCACCTTGGTCACTTCAGGTGAATGGAGGGCGGGCACCCCCATTCCATATCAGGCTTATCATCTCCTACATCAGATGGCTTACATCACTCTACACCATGAGGGAGCAGGAAGGTGTTTAGGGTGGAACCTCGGGAGAGGCACACCCATCCCCTTTTGCACCATGGAGGCAGGAAGTGACTAGCAACAGACAACCCCAGTGCCTGAGGCTGGACTGCGATGTAGAAAAGCAGGGTCAGTGCCCAGCAGCATGGCTCCAGGTCTAGAGACCCAGGGCAGAGCTTCTGCAGGAGTTATGGGATGGGTATGCGGGTGGGTGACTTCTTAGATGAAGGTTTCATGGGCGGTACCCCGAGGGACTCTGACCATCTGTTTCCACATTCAGCAAGTTCATTCCTGAGGGCTCCCAGAGAGTGGGGCTGGTTGCCAGTCAGAAGAACGACCTGGACACAGTGGCACTGATGCATCCCGATGGCTCTACCGTTGTGGTCATGCTAAACCGGTGAGGGCAACAGTGGGGTCTGGGAAGTGGGCTGAAGACAGGGTCGGGGGCCTTGGCAGGATCACACTCTTAGCTTCTCCTCCCCACTCCCTAGCTCCTCTAAGGATGTGCCTCTTACCATCAAGGATCCTGCCGTGGGCTTCCTGGAGACGATCTCACCTGGCTACTCCATTCATACCTACCTGTGGTGTCTGCAGTGATGGAGTGGATACTCAAGCTCAGCCTGGGCATTAAAAGGACAGAGTCAGCTCACACGCTGTCTGTGGCTAAAGAGGGCACAGCAGGGCCAGGGTGAGCTTACAGCGACATAAGCCCAAGGGCAGTGGTTTGGGTGATTCACTTTCCCCTCTAGATATTGCCAGGGGCTGGAGGCCCCTAGAAAAAGACCAGTAAGCCCCAGTGTCCCCCCAGCCCCCATGCTTATGTGAACGTGCACTGTGTGCTGCTTGCTTTGGAAACTGGGCCTGGGCCCAGGCCTAGAGTGAGCTCACTGTTGTACAAACACAAGATGAGGGGTGAGGGTAAGGAAAAGAAGAGACTAGGAAAGCTAGGCCCAAAACTGGAGACTGTGTTTCCTGTAGATGCAGAACTGGGCCCATGGAGCAGCAGTGTCAGCATCAGGGCAGAAGCCTTAAAGCAGCAGCAGGTGTGCCCAGGCAGCCAGATGGTTCCTGTGGGACTAGCCAGGAAAAATGGCAGCTCTTAAAGGAGAAAATGTTTGAGCCCAGTCAGCGTGAGTGGCTTTATTCTGGGGAGCAGCACCCCGTGTCCGGCTGTACCAACAAAGAGGAGGCATGGGGGCCTCTGGAATGCACGAGAGTAGAAAAACCAGTCCTGGGAGCGTGAGGACAAATCATTCCTCTTCATCCTCCTCAGCCATGCCCAGGGCCCGGGTGCCTGGGGCCCGAGCAGGCGTTGCCCGCTGGATGGAGACAATGCCGCTGAGCAAGGCGTAGCCCACCATGGCTGCCAGTCCTGCCAGCACAGATAAGATCTGGTTCCGGCGCCGGTATGGCTCCTCCTCAGTCTCTGGGCCTGCTGGTGTCTGGCGTGGCGGTGGTACCTCAGCTGAGGGTCAAGGAAGGAAGGTGAGTTAGGGGAACTAGTTCTCAGATCCCTGCCCACTCTCCCCAGGGCTGCCCCTCCCATCTGCCCCTTACCTCCATCCCAGGGGAAGTAGAGACTGAGGATGTGGGTACAATAGGCACAGAGGTTGTGCAGCCCCCGCAGGTGGGCCTGCAGCTTCCCACTGGGCAGCTTTGCCTGCAGCAGCAGGGCCAAGTAGCTAAAGACGAAGGCGTCCAAGGAGGCAGGGCTGGAGCAGAGAGAGAAGGGTGGGATGGAGGAGAAGCACTGAGGCAGAAGGGGTAAAGATGGAGCTGGAGGAAGAGTCAGCCTTGGGAGGTGGGCTCTGGGCAGCAGGCGGCCATCAGGGAAGGACAGGACACACAGTTCTAGACCTGGTATTGGGAGAGATCCCCAGGTGGCGCCAGCCTGGCCCTGAATAGGACTCTATCCCAGGGCTGCATAAAGGGTACATTCAGTGCCCCACAGCTCTTCAGGCCCCTCCTGTGCCTGGCTGCCGTCCCACCCTACCCTTTTGTACCTTTGAGAAGGCTCTGGCCCCACACACAGCCCCACTGGCAGCAGGACCAGTATCTATCCCAAGGACCTCCTGTCCAGAGCCTGACCCCACCCCAGCCCCAGCCCCAGCTGCTCCGTCTGAACCTGTATCTTCTCCCAAACCACCCATTATCCTCTTGAGTCAGACTCACGCATCTCCAAAGAAGAACTTTTGAGAGCCCAGACGCTGAGAGAGCAGGGTCAGACACTCCCGAGCCTCTCGGTACAGCTGTAGGGACGACACAGGTAGGCTTGCAGCTGCGGGAACAGTTCCACCTCCCCACCTAAGCACTCCCATTCCTGGCCAGCATCCTTGGGGCTCATCTCATACAACAGCCCCCGGTCTCAGAGCTACCTCCTTCTCCAGCTCTTCCTCGTCCTCAGGCATGTGCTCCCCACTCAGCAGCTCTAGCCGTTCCATGTACTGCCGCTGCATGCGGCCAGGCAGGAAGAAGTTGAGGGGAAAGGGCATAGCCTCTGCATACCACTTCCGGGTCACTTCCACATAGTTCTTGGTGTCTATCCAGAAAGTATGTACCTGGATTGGGTAGGCAGGAAGAAACAGGCAGGTCTGAGCCAGTGTACCTGTCTGATTCAGGGTGGGCTTCTGACCCCCATGCTGTCCTGAGTCTCTGTGTGGGTCTATGTGTGCCCGACCCCTCCCCTGCTAACCATGGATGCTGGGAGGTCTGGGCACACTCACCAGCACCGGGAGCAACTTCTCCTCCAGGAGAGACATGAAGGCCAGGGTGTCTGCCCCTTGCCGAGCTGACAGATCATAATCAGCATTGTACTTCTGTGGAGGAAATATCCATGGTGTGGACACTGAGGAGCTGCAGGGGCACTTCACCAGGGAGGAAGGAGTCCTGTCTGGTACCCCCCTCACTGGCCTGAGTGTAGTGGAGGTAGAGCAAGGAACTTTTCCTAGCAAGGCTCCCTTGCCTGGGCCCAGCCAGTAGCCTGTTGCTGTTGGCAAAAAGCCTGGGCCTTGGAGCCTGCTGGCCGTCAAGGTCCAGCGCCCAATGCGGGGAAGGAGGGAAGTCTCGGCCGCAAACTAGGAGCAGCTCCCAGAAATTCCATGGAAAGCTGGAAGGACGCCTGCTGACGGCAACTTTCTAACAGTAACTTCCCCGACCCAGACACCACAAAGCTAGCACAGCGGAGCTCAGATGCAGGCTGGGACTTGGTCCATGCCTCAGGAACCAGGGAAAGCCATCCTCACACTCCCTGGATCCAGGGAACCCACGCCCAGGGCCCCCCAGCTGGTTCCCTCAGTGCCCAGCTCTTGGCTATTTATTCCACTTCATTCCATGGCCCAGACACCACTACCACATACACATTCCACCCATACCCCCAGGTCTCAGCCTGCCCTACCTTCCCAGGCTCCAGTCCCTGCTCCTCAGCATCCCCCTCCACATCCTGAGTAAACTTTGTCCCCAGATAACCTCTTGAGCATGATCCTTAAATCTCCCTGAGCCTCAGTTTCTCCCGTGTGGAATGGGGGTAAGAATCTTTCTCTCAATGCCCCTGTGTTAGGAAGTAATTTAGAATACTTTGGAAACTGGAAAAGCTCTGTTCACACCTAAGGAATCAGGGCAGTGGCCCTGGCCCTGCCAGGAACTTTTTCTTTTATCTGGATCCTCTCTTTTCAGGCTTCTCAATTAATTCCCCAGGTCCTTAACCTTTGGGAAATTAGAAATGAGGAAGAGCGTCCCACTTCTGACACTGTGTTCCCTCTTGGAACCTGACCATCAATGCTAGAAGAACCCTTGGAAAACATGCTGGCCCAGCCCTCTAGTTTTACAAATAAGGGAGTGCCAGCCCTGACAGGTTATGTGGCCTGCCCAAGATCACATAGTCGATGGCAGAGTAAAGAGCATAGCCTAGGCCTCCCCACTCCTCTAGTAATGCTCTTTCATCTTCTCCAAACTGGCTGTAAGCCTTGTTCATCCTTAGCCCCGTATCTAGCCCAACCTAGTCCCTGGTAACAGGGAAGTGGCCCTTAGAAATCTCTCTCCAGTGCCACCATCAGAGGCCAACTGCTGTCTTCTACTCTCCTTCAGCCTGTGCTCCTCTCCCTCCCTGCCTGACAGGCAGAATGTACTGTGTCTCTGGATATCCCCACAGTGCCCTGAGCTTCATCTCTTGCTGACTGCTTGAATACATCACAGTGACACTGTGTGTGTCTCCACCAGCAGACTATTGCTCCTTGATGCTCTGGGTCACCTCCATCTAGCATGGCATGTATCTGGTGCTCAATAAATGTGTATTGTACAGAATTGACTGAACTTGTCTTACTGGCAGCCCCCTCTATCCAAGTCACCTACCTCTTTTCGAAGGTGGGTGATGATCTTGTGTGGAACTGAGATGACCTCTCCATGACTGGTCCGAAGGGCAGGCAGAGTTCCTGATATTGAGAGAGAAGTACACCTACCAACCAGACCCTTAGCTGCCTACTCATACATAGTTGCAACACATTCCTACCTATCTCCTGCTTCTCCCCTTGTACATACCCTTCCTTACCCCCAAGGGACACTGGGTACCTGAAGGGCTCCGCCAGGGGTTGCTGATCTTGTGTACCTTCAGTGGTGCACCAGTAAATCTGGCATAGGTCTGAAGGGAAGGAAGCAGAAGTCAGAAAGGCAGGGCCGTGGCCCCCACAGCAGTATCAAGAAGAGAAATAACATTTATTGAATACCTTATGTGCCATTCCCTATACTTAGTATCTTAGTCTTGAAAAAAAAAGGGGGAGTCACTACCATTTCTATTTGCAAATGGGCAACACAGGGCTCAGAGAGATTATAGACATGTCCGTGATTACAGGTCAGCCAGGAAAATCCTTTCCTCTTTCTCCTCCCTTGCCATCTACCTGGTGGACATCTATCCTCAGAAGCTTTTCCTAACCAGTATCCCTCTTCTTGGAAGCACTGACCATGCCCTTCTCTTTGGCAGTATCTATGATCTGTTCCTACTTTAACTTATACGTGAATATTTTACTATATTTATTTGCTTACCTATCTGCCTTTCTGTAAACTCAAAGGGAGGGAACATATTTTATTCATCTTTGCATGGCAATATTTAGTATTTGGAAGAAATCTAATAGATGCTCTTTAAAGCAAGGAGTCAATGAATAAATCAAGCAAACGAAGTCTGTCTGATTGCTAAGCTCTTTCTACAAAGCCTGGCTGTGAGTCGTTTGGTCCAACAATCAATAGGCTCAGTAAATGCTGTTAAGTGAAGAGGAAGAGGAAAAGGGGGCTGAGGAGAAGGCAGGAATTCCAAGCTAGAGTGGGTCCCTGAGAGAGTCCTGCCTAGTAAACCTGCGAATGGAGAAAAAACGCCCAAAGAGAAAGGATCTCTGCAAGGTCACACAGCCAGTGAGTGGATAAGCAAGGACTAGAACCCATCACCTGAACTCCCAACCAGGCTTATTTTCATTGCTGCATTAAGCCTAGAAATCTACAGCATAGGGCATTGAGCCCACGTCTTTGACTGCCTCAGTTTCCCCCACTGCGCCCGTGCTGAGTAGCCCGGCAAAGTTTGGATGCCTGGCTAGTTCGGCCCCCTCCCCAGTCATCAGGGCACAACAGAGTGCGCCAGCGCCACCCCTCACCAGCACGGCAAGGCTGTCCAGGTCCACTGACGGCAGCCCCCAACCCCCTGACCAGCAGAACAGCTCCATGGGCGCCGCCATCTTGCCCGCCCTCTGTCCCGGAAACACTTCCTTGTGTGCTCCTGCCCTGCCCTGCACGGACCCGCCCCCCACCACCGCCCCTCCGGTAGTTGCGGTCAGGGGGCCGGGGGAGGTCCCCGGGGAGGCCAGGCTTCTTCTGGTCCGACTGGCAGCTGAACTGCGGGGGACTGGGCCACGGGCCTCCGGGGAGGGCGGCCGCCGGCCCATCCAGAGGTGGCCCACGTAGCGGGACAGCGCTAGCGGGACAGGGCTAGCGGGACAGCGCTGTCCGCCCGGCGCGCTTCGGCGAGTCACGGCGCCTCGGCTGAGTGAAGCCCCGAGCCCCTGAAGGCGCGGCAGGCTCAGGAGAGCGGGGTCTTGTGCGCCTGGGCCAGGTCTGAGGGCTCTTGCCAAACTGCACGTGGCCTGTACTGCTCCGGGGCCCCTTGGGGCTCGTGCCCGAGCGGGGACTGCGGGGGGGTCCCCCGAGCAGCATGTTTTCCACAGCGCGTTATGTTTGGAGCGGGCCCTGCGCCGCCTGTCGCCATGGAAACAAAACAGGGGCGGTGGCGGCGGCCGAAGGCAAGGCCGGGCTGGGGCTTGGGTGGGGGAGGGGAAGAGCGGCTCGCAGGCTGTTGCTTAGGTAACGGGAACTCCGGCGCCCCTCTGCTTCATCCGGGTCACGGCCCGTCCGCTAGTACCCACAATGTTCCACAGTCTGGTCCTTGGCTCCTCGCCTGTCCCCCTGGTCTTCTACGCCTGTCCCTGGTGTCCCTTTCGTCTTTCCTGGTTTCTTCACTCCGACCTCACCACTGCTTTAGATTCTCCCTTCAGTTCCCCTCAGACGCTTCCAGACTCCCAAGCTTTCCTAGGAATGAGGGAAAATGGAGAAACAGGCACGTATCAGGGAACCCTCACCCTAATAAAGAGCACTTGCTGCGCCAGAACATCTAACTTCATGCCATGTGGGCATCCCTGGGCACTATAGCAAGCTAGTTTCGGCCACTCCCTTGGCATCCTTTCCTGCCAGCTGTGGAATAATGCCCACTGTCTAGCACTGCCCCTGCCAGAGGTTCTTGCCTTCCACAATCGTGGCTTCCAGAAAACAGTAGCATTCGGTAGTGCTGTGTGCGGAGACCCCCAACAATGTGATGACTGCGGAGAGGGAGGCACCTGGGGGAGGATCATTAGAGAGAGGTAGAAGGCAGGGAGGCCTCCAGGATTCTTTCCCAGTGCCCCTGGTTCCCAGAGCTGATGATGCCTCCAGGGTGATTGGCAGCTCTTTGTTTCAGCCCCCCCTCACCCGCCTGCTGGCCCCCCCTCCAACTCTGTCCCTCCGCCCCCCGGCTCCTGCTCTCTCCGCCTAGCCTTTTCCCCTCCCAGCTGCCTGCCTGCCAGGGGTAGTGAGCCGGCTGAAAGGCATGGAGACGCAGGAACTTCGGGGGGCCCTGGCTCTTCTCCTCCTTTGCTCTTTCGCATCTGCCAGTCAGGACCTGCAGGGTAAGCCTGTCTCCATCCTCTTAGACCGCTCTCTGTGTCTTCCCCATTTTCCCTCAACCCAAGTAGCAGAGAGCATGTGGGCAAAGGGAGAGGGAAGAGTCTAGAAATTGAGCCACAGGAAAACGTTAGACTGCCTAGGGTTCGTGAAATTATGGCCTGGTGGACAGGAGTGGGCACCACAGAGTAGTGGGGGAGTTGGAACGGGCCAGGGTCAGGCATGAGGCCAGGGCAGAGGACTCAGGAACTGGATGCTCAGGCTGCCTGGCTGGGGTGGTTCCTGAGCATCTGTAGGCACCCTGGGGTCTGGGAGAGCAGCCTGAAGGTGGGCATACTGTAGGTCCCTGGGCTTCGTCCCTCTGGGCTCTTGGCTGCCCAAGGATAGGGCGGGGGTGGGGACCAAGAAGCCTGGGCTCTCCCGGAGGTCTGGTGGTGGGATGGGCCAATGGATGTGGGAGAGGTAGCTGGAGCAGATGACACAGGCATAGATTCTTTACTGGCTGGAGGGAAAACCACAGATTGGCCAGGACACAGGAGGCAGAGGAGCTGGGTCCTACATTCCGGTGGGAGATAGCCCAGATGGTGGGAGGGTCAGAGCCCTCAGTGGGCAACTGTTCTTATCCAGAGCGAGTGTGCTGTGCCCCTAGGATGGAAGGAGGGGAACTAGGGTGTGGAACGAGCCAAATCCAGGAATGGAAAGAGAAACTGCCTCCCGTTTCTGCGTTGTGGGAACCAGGTGCCACTCCTGAGGGGGATCAGCACAGCATCTCCTTTGCGCCACCTGGTGGGGGCATCTCAAATTTGTGGGGTGCTGTTTGTGTTTCAAAGTGAGCCTCAAACCTGCAGGTTCCCAGAAGGTGGTAATAGGCAATAATGGGGAAAGGAAGGCACAGTGGCTCTGTCTTCTGAGAGCAACAAGAGTTGAGGTTTTGTTTTGTTTTGTTTTTTTGAGACGGAGTTTCACTCTTGTTGCCCAGGCTAGAGTGCAGTGGCGCGATCTCGGCTCACTGCAACCTCCGCCTCCTAGGTTCAAGCGAGTCTCCTGCCCCAGCCTCCTGAGTAGCTGGGATTACAGGCGCCCGCCACCATTCCTGGCGAGTTTTTGTTGTTGTTTTTGTATTTTTAGTAGAGACGGGGTTTCACCATGTTAGTCAGGCTGGTCTCAAACTCCTGACCTTAGGCGATCCACCTGCCTCAGCCTCCCAAAGTGCTGGGATTACAGGTGCGAGCCACTGCGCCCAGCCAAGGGTTGAATTTTGAGGTGATTAACACTGCCTGGTGATGGGAACAGGGGGTGATGTGGGCTCAGGGGAGGGCATACCTTAGCATTTGATCCCATTCTCTAACCTTGATAACCCCTGCCTGACCAGTAATTGACCTGCTGACTGTGGGCGAGTCTCGGCAGATGGTAGCTGTGGCAGAGAAGATCCGGACAGCCCTGCTCACTGCTGGGGACATCTACCTCTTGTCCACCTTCCGCCTGCCCCCCAAGCAGGGTGGTGTCCTCTTTGGCCTCTATTCTCGCCAAGACAACACGCGATGGCTGGAGGCCTCTGTTGTAGGCAAGATCAACAAAGGTGACTGGTGGGCATCTCCTTTCCTGCAATGGTGACCTCTTTTAAGCATTATCCCTCATCCCTACTTCACAAGTGCTTCCTCATTCTCCTTGGCCTCCACTGGGGACCAAGGTCCCATCAGGCTGTGCCCAGACATCAGGGGCGCCTGGTATGGGGTGCTTACAAGGTGCTTTAAGAGGCCATGTACCAAACAATAGGGTGAGGCTTGAGTCCTGATATTTGTAGGGATGGGAGGTTGTACTTGGGGATGCTTGGAGGGAGGTGAGGCATGTCTCTGTGCCTCAGCGGTGGTATAGAAAGGTCTTTCAGATCCCTGGAACAGTTCAGTGGCCACAGAACCAGCTGTCACCATAGGAGAGGATAGAGTCATCTGATACCAATGAATACTAAGAAAGTATTTGTCTCTAAACCAATTATTTTTTCCAACGGAGTCTCGCTTTGTTACCTAGGCTGGAGTGCAGTGGTACAATCTCAGCTCACTGCAACCTCCACCTCCTGGGTTCAAGCGATTCTATCTTAGCCTCCTGAGTAGCTGAGACTGGTGCCCACCACCACGCCTGGCAAACTTTTGTATTTTTAGTAGAAATAGGGTTTCACCATGTTGACCAGGTTGTTCTCGAACTCCTGACCTCAAGTGATCTGCCCACCTTGGCCCCCTAAAGTGCTGGGATTACAGGTGTGAGTCACTGTGCCTGGCCTCTAAACCAATTTTTTTTTTTTTTTTTTTTTTTTTTTTTTTTTTTTTTTTGAGACGGAGTCTCGCTCTGCCGCCCAGGCTGGAGTGCAGTGGCCGGATCTCAGCTCACTGCAAGCTCCGCCTCCCGGGTTCACGCCATTCTCCTGCCTCAGCCTCCCGAGTAGCTGGGACTACAGGCGCCGCCACCTCGCCCGGCTAGTTTTTTTGTATTTTTAAAGTAGAGACGGGGTTTCACCGTGTTAGCCAGGATGGTCTCAATCTCCTGACCTCGTGATCCGCCCGTCTCGGCCTCCCAAAGTGCTGGGATTACAGGCTTGAGTCACCGCGCCCGGCCTAAACCAATTTCAAAAACATTTATTGTGTACCTATTACATACAAAGTGTTGACAGCTACATAGTAGAATTAGGGATGGGGGCCCTAGAGATGTGGTATCCAGCAGAGTTGATCCAAGGCTCAGCTGGGAGGCAGGGGGAAGGGGATAGCACCCATACTGATCTCCCCTCCTGGGCAGTACTGGTGCGATACCAGCGGGAGGATGGCAAAGTCCACGCCGTGAACCTACAGCAAGCAGGCCTGGCCGATGGTCGCACACACACAGTTCTCCTGCGACTCCGAGGTCCCTCCAGACCCAGCCCTGCTCTGCATCTCTATGTGGACTGCAAACTGGGTGACCAACATGCAGGCCTTCCAGCACTGGCCCCCATTCCTCCAGCAGAGGTCGATGGGCTGGAGATTAGGACTGGACAGAAGGCATATTTGAGGATGCAGGTGAGCCGGGAGGAGCCTCTGAGTTCTGTGGAAATAGAATTTGCACCAGTTGGGGAAGGGGTTGGTAGACCTTCCCACCTTACTCTGCTGCTATCCCCCCAGGGCTTTGTGGAATCTATGAAAATTATTCTGGGTGGGTCCATGGCCCGGGTAGGAGCCCTGAGTGAGTGTCCATTCCAAGGGGACGAGTCCATCCACAGTGCAGGTAACACAGAGACTTGTTTGCTGACATTGGACCATGGGTCCTGTGGCCTTTGGTGACTCCTGTCTTCTTGACCTCTCTGTCCATTAAAACCCATTCCTTTGGCTCACCCATTCCTAGGGTTTCTAACCCTGTTATTCCAAATCTTTTACCTGACTCCACAATCTCCAATACAGCCATCCCAGAAAAAAAAGTGATCCAAGAGAGGAATTAGTTAATTGCTTGGTCTTGGCTGACCAAGAGATACTGGTCTCCAGTATTTTTTTTTTTTTTTTTTTTTTTTTTTTTTTTTTTTTTTTTTTTTTGAGACGGAGTCTCGCTCTGTCGCCCAGGCTGGAGTGCAGTGGCGCGATCTCGGCTCACTGCAAGCTCCGCCTCCCGGGTTCACGACATTCTCCTGCCTCAGCCTCCCGAGTAGCTGGGACTACAGGCGCCCACAACCGCGCCCGGCTAATTTTTTGTATTTTTAGTAGAGATGGGGTTTCACCGTGGTCTCGATCTCCTGACCTTGTGATCCGCCCGCCTCGGCCTCCCAAAGTGCTGGGATTACAGGCGTGAGCCACCGCGCCCGGCCCTATTTTTTTTTTTTTTTTTTTTGGAGATGGAGTCTTGTTCTGTTGCCCAGGCTGGAGTGCAGTGGTGCACTCTGGGTCACTGCAATCTCCACCTCCTGCGTTCAAGTGATTCTCCTGCCTCAGCCTCCCAAGTAGCTGGGATTACAGGCGCCCACCACCATACCCGGCTAATTTTTGTATTTTTAGTAGAGATGGGGTTTCACCACATTGGCCAGGCTGGTCTCGAACACCTAATCTCAAGTGATCCACCTACCTTGGCCTCTCAAAGTGCCGGGATTATAGGCGTGAGCCACCGTGCACGACCTGGTCTTGAGTCTTTTATAGTTCCCACTGGCAGCTGTCACTAGCAATTTCTCTGAGTATTGCCCATCTGCCTGCTCTCTCTGACAGGGATGTTCAGAAGCTCTCACCTAAATAAAACCTCCCCAGATACTTGAGGGAGAGCTCTTGAAGAAGGGAATGGGATGGCTGGGTGTGGTGGCTCACACCTGTAATCCCAGCACTTTGGGGGGCCGAGGTGGGCTGATCACTCAAGGTCAGGAGTTCAAGACCAGCCTGGCCAACATGGTGAAACCTCATCTCTACTAAGAAATACAAAAAATTAGCTGGGCATGGTAGTGGGTACCTGTAGTCCAGTTACTTGGGAGGTGGAGGCAGGAGAGTCGCTTGAACCCGGGAGGTGGAGGTTGTGGTGAGCTGAGATCGTGCCACTGCATTCTAGCCTGGGCAACAGAGCAAGACTCTGTCTCAAAAAAACGAAAAAAAAAAAAGGCCGGGCGCGGTGACTCAAGCCTGTAATCCCAGCACTTTGGGAGGCCGAGACGGGCGGATCATGAGGTAAGGAGATCGAGACCATCCTGGCTAACACGGTGAAACCCCGTCTCTACTAAAAAATACAAAAAACTAGCCAGGCGAGGTGGCGAGCACCTATAGTCCCAGCTACTCGGGAGGCTGAGGCAGGAGAATGGCGGGAATCCGGGAGGCGGAGCTTGCAGTGAGCCGAGATCCGGCCACTGCACTCCAGCCTGGGCGACAGAGTGAGACTCCGTCTCAAAAAAAAAAAAAAAAAAAAAAAAAAAGAAAAAGGGAATGGGTGTACTGGGGCCCTGGCCCTGCTTTGGGCCCATCCCTTCTGCCGCTACCATGCCTAGGAACCAGGAGGATTTGGGTTTTGACTTCCTGTGAAGCAACTCCCTTAGAGGGCCTTTTGCCCTGTGGAAGGAGCTGGCACTGCTTGTCTGCCAGCTCTACCCTCCCAGTATCCAGCACCCCATCTTTATTCTGGGGCTCCAGCCCTGTCCCTGTCCTCACCTTCCTTCTTCCTCCTCACCAGCCAGGCCTCTCTTCACTTCACCTCACCCCTCTGACTATGTTTTCTTCTCCTCTCCAGTGACCAATGCACTGCACTCCATTCTAGGTGAGTAGGCCACACTGAAGCGGAAGCAGGGATGGGGGAGGAGGCCCCAGGCTCTGGCAGCTGCCTGAAACTAAGTCCTCTTCAGTCAGGAATGTAGTAGGTTTAAAGGCAGAGGTGGGCAGCCGTGGCATGTGCCGGCTTATTGCCCATGGAGGGCCCAGGACTGGTGCTCCAGTACTGAGCCCCTCACACCCTGGGTCCTGACAGGGGAGCAGACCAAGGCGCTGGTCACCCAACTCACCCTCTTCAACCAGATCCTGGTGGAGCTGCGGGATGATATACGAGACCAGGTTTGGGTGGGCCGGTGAAGGGTGGCACTGATTCTGGGGTGGGGTGGCAGATGTCAAGTGCTGACTCCTTCCCATCCTTCTCCAGGTGAAGGAAATGTCCCTGATCCGAAACACCATTATGGAGTGTCAGGTGTGCGGTGAGTGGGAGAGCAGGGGAGGCTCCAGATGATAGTGCCACGTTCCCCACCCAATGGCTTTGGCTTTCCCTTCTCGTGGCTTAAATAGTGACCACCGGGTAGCTCTGACTATGTCCACCCCTCAGGCTTCCATGAGCAGCGTTCCCACTGCAGCCCCAATCCCTGCTTCCGAGGCGTGGACTGCATGGAAGTGTACGAGTACCCAGGCTACCGCTGTGGGCCCTGTCCCCCCGGCCTACAGGGCAACGGCACCCACTGCAGTGACATCAACGAGGTGGGGGAGGGCAGAGCCCAGAAGGGTACAGAAAACTGGGGTGAGGATGTCAGGAGGAGCCCAAGAGGGTGGGATAAATGCTGGTCCAGAGGAGAGGAATTTGGAGTTTAGGAGAGGTCAGAGGCAAGAAGAGAAATGCAAGATGGGAGAGACAGAAGGCCTAGGGCAAAGACTGAAGGCCACACAGGGAAGGAGCTGGGGAAACTGCAGGGGAGGCTTGAGATGGCGACCAGGCACATGGGGAGGGAGAGAGGGAACCCCGAGGGAAGCGGGGTGGGGACCAGGAGCACAAGGCGGTTGTGTGGGGGGGAGAGCTGCACAAAGGGGAGACCTGGAGCAATGGTTCATGGATCACAGGCAGGGGCCTGAGTTTCCCAGAGGGTGGCCTGACCTCTGCCTTCTCATTTGTTCCCCAGTGTGTTCACGCCGACCCCTGTTTCCCGGGCTCCAGCTGCATCAACACCATGCCCGGCTTCCACTGTGAGGCCTGTCCTCGAGGGTACAAGGGCACACAGGTGTCTGGTGTGGGCATTGACTATGCCCGGGCCAGCAAACAGGTCAGACTGGGTAGTGTGTGTGGACAAGGGATCTTGGCCTTATAGAGGCCAGGGGCTTCTGGGTTAGACATGGGACCCTTGTGATGAATGGGACATGGATGGCTTTGCATCGGCTTTGGGTCTGGGCTTAATGTTGATGTTCACAGATAAGGCCATACCAGTGTCCTCTGCTGTATCTGAGGAGACCCACCATAGGTCTGGTTCCACCCAAAGTCTGCCCCTTCAGGTCTGCAATGACATCGATGAATGCAACGATGGCAACAATGGTGGCTGTGACCCAAACTCCATCTGCACCAACACTGTGGTGAGCTGAATACCCTGAGTGTATTCTGGGGTGGTGGGAATGGTAAAACCCCAACCCTTTCCCCTTCTTACCTTCAAATTTCCTGCTGCCTTTCCTCCTCCCCAGGACACTACACAGATTAGGTGTTCACATGGACTTGGTTTGGAATACTGATTTGCCTCTTGCTAGCTCTTTGGCAGGTTATTTAACTTTTCTGAGCCTCAGCTTCCTCATCTGAAAACCAAGGCTATTATCCACCCTGAAAGGCTGTCATGAGAACCTAAAGGAGATACTGATATGCCTGGCATAGCCGAGTGCCCAGCCCACACCCCGCAGGTGGGGCAGTGCTGGTCCTGGGTGCCTGGTGGGCTCACCCTCGTTCCTAAGATGCTGCCTCTCCACTCTTAGGGCTCTTTCAAGTGTGGTCCCTGCCGCCTGGGTTTCCTGGGCAACCAGAGCCAGGGCTGCCTCCCAGCCCGGACCTGCCACAGCCCAGCCCACAGTCCCTGCCACGTCCATGCTCATTGTCTCTTTGAACGCAATGGTGCAGTGTCCTGCCAGGTAAGCTAGGCTTCAGGCATGGAAGGAAAAGGGAGAGTCTGGGGAAAGGGGTACGGCTATGTTTAGGGCCTGGGTTGCAGGCCTTCACAGGAGAGAGGTGGGCCTGAGCCCAGGAACTGGTTGGTGGGGAGAATAGAACCTGAAGCAGGGAAAATAGAGGGAGGAGGGGAGCCAGACCAAACTGCTAGCTCCTACCCTTTGTGTTGCCCTAGTGTAACGTGGGCTGGGCTGGGAATGGGAACGTATGTGGGACTGACACAGACATCGATGGCTATCCAGACCAAGCACTGCCCTGCATGGACAACAACAAACACTGCAAACAGGTGCAGGGAGCAGGCGGGTGAGGGGGCGTAGTGGGGAGCCCAGGCTGGGTCAGGCCAGAACTCATCCATTCTCTTCCCCTGAACTTTAGGACAACTGCCTTTTGACACCCAACTCTGGGCAGGAAGATGCTGATAATGATGGTGTGGGGGACCAGTGTGATGACGATGCTGATGGGGATGGGATCAAGAATGTTGAGGTGACTCCCAGATTGCCCTGCCCCTTGGAGCTCCTCTCTTCTCCTCCTGTCCTCTCAGTGCCTCTCTTACCTCATTTGGCAGCTCTCTAGGAAGGGCTCAATACTCCAAATCAGAGAGGCAAAAACCTCGTGCCCAGGACAAGGAGGCTGGGTGGGTGGGACTGTGCTGAGCAGTTTGTCCATCACAAGGGTGTGATCTTAGAAAAGGATACAGTGACAAAGTAAGTGCAAGATGACAAGTGATTTAGGGGAGACTTGACCCTTCCCCTCCCACCCCTCTGCCCAGGACAACTGCCGGCTGTTCCCCAACAAAGACCAACAGAACTCAGATACAGATTCATTTGGTGATGCCTGTGACAATTGCCCCAACGTTCCCAACAATGACCAGAAGGACACAGATGGCAATGGGGAAGGAGATGCCTGTGACAACGACGTGGATGGGGATGGTGCAGGCCTGGGGCTGAAGGGGTGGCTGGGGGACCTGTAAGAATTTGTATCAGGTAGGGATAAAGGGAAGCTAGGACATCTCTGTGAACTGGGGAGGCAGGCTTGTGGACGCTGGCCTGGGTGAGGAGAGACTACCTGCAGCAAATGTCAATGGGAATGTGAGGCAGGGCGTAGCGTTGGGCAGAGTGTGGACTAGAAGGTAAGACAAGAAACAGGCAGATTTCCTGACCAGTTGTCCTCTAGGTGGGGAGACAAAGTTCAGGACTTTCACCAACCTAGGAGAGAGAGTATGGCGTGTTCTAGTAACAACCTTGTGCCACCCATGTCTTCTAGGCATCCCCAATGGATTGGACAATTGCCCTAAAGTCCCCAACCCACTACAGACAGACAGGGACGAGGACGGGGTGGGAGATGCTTGCGACAGCTGTCCTGAAATGAGCAATCCTACCCAGGTACAGGGGGATGGTAAGGACGGGAGGGATGAGAGTACTGATGGATGAAGCCCCAGCCCTTTGGATGGGAAGTGGTCAGATCACCCTCTTCAGAGTTATAAAGAGGAGATGGTGAGAACAGGTCCCTCTCTCTCAGACAGATGTAGACAGCGACTTGGTGGGGGATGTCTGTGATACCAATGAAGACAGGTAAGGTCTTGATCAAGAGATGCAAGGTATTTCTTTTTTTTGTTGTTTTTTTTTGAGATGGAGTCTTGCTCTGTCACCCAGGCTAGAGTACAGTGGCACGATCTTGGCTCACTGCAACCTCCGCTTCCCAGGGTCAAGTGATTCTCCTGCCTCAACCTCCCCGAGTAGCTGGGATTACAGGCGTGTGCTACCAAGCCCAGCTAATTCTTGTATTTTTAGTAGAGACAGGGTTTCACCATATTGGCCAGGCTGGTCTCGAACTCCTGACCTCAGGTGATCCACCAGCCTCTGCCTCCCAAAGTGCTGTGATTACAGGTGTGAGCCACACTGTGCCTGGCAAAATGCAAGTTCTTATAGGGGATATTTTACTTTCCTCTAGTATATCTTTTTTTTTTTTTTTTTTTTTGAGACGGAGTCTCGCTCTGCTGCCCAGACTGGAGTGCAGTGGCACGATCTCAGCTCACTGCAAGCTCCGTCTCCTGGGTTCACGCCATTCTCCTGCCTCAGCCTCCCGAGTAGCTGGGACTACAATTGGCCACCACCACACATGGCTAATTTTTTGTGTTTTTAGTAGAGACGGGGTTTCACTGTGTTAACCAGAATGGTCTCGATCTCGTGACCTCGTGATCCGCCCGCCTCAGCCTTCCAAAGTGCTGGGATTACAGGTGTGAGCCACCGCACCCGGCCTCCTATTTTTTTTGAGATGGAGTCTCACTCTGCCACCCAAGCTGGAGTGCAGTGATGTGGTATCGGCTTACTGCAACCTCTGCCTCCAGGGTTCAAGCGATTTCCCTGCCTCAGCCTCCTGAGTAGCTGGGATTACAAGCGCGTGCTACCAAGCTCGGCTAATTTTTTTTTTCAGTAGAGACAGGGTTTCGTTGTGTTGGCCAGGCTGGTCTCGAACTCCTGAAGTCAGGTGATCTGCCCACCTTGGCTTCCCAAAGTCCTGGGAATACAGGCGTGAGCCACTGTGCCCGGGCCATAGTATATTCTAAATTCCTTCTATGATTTAGCCTTAATTCTCTATCGCTATTGAGCAGGAAGTCATTCTTATAGTCATCCCTCCATTCCTACTGCTGGACCTTCACCTCAGAAAACTGACTGCCAGAGGTCTGATTGTATGGAGAGTAGACTCCAGAGGCTCCCAGGCAGAAGCAAGGGGAAGGACAAGGAGTACCTTTAAAGCCTTTATTTGGTACCTGTTCTTCTGATTAGTGATGGGGATGGGCATCAGGACACCAAGGACAACTGCCCACAGCTGCCAAATAGCTCCCAGCTGGACTCAGACAACGATGGACTTGGAGATGAGTGTGATGGGGATGATGACAATGATGGCATCCCAGATTACGTGCCTCCTGGTCCTGATAACTGCCGCCTGGTACCCAATCCCAATCAGAAGGACTCAGATGGTAAGCCTGGGGACCCAGAGCATGTTGCCTTTGCCCAGCTGGAGGCAGCAAGCCCCGTTGGGAAGTGAGGAACGGCAAGGTGGGGAAAGAAGTCAGGAATGCAAGGCCCAACAGGTGGTATTGTTGCCTAATGGCAGTGGCCAGGGCCTTCCTGAGCACCCAGCCTCACTCTGCCCAGGCAATGGCGTTGGTGATGTGTGTGAGGATGACTTTGACAATGATGCTGTGGTCGACCCCCTGGATGTGTGTCCCGAAAGTGCAGAGGTAACGCTTACGGATTTTCGGGCCTATCAGACCGTCGTCCTGGATCCTGAGGGTGATGCTCAGATTGACCCAAACTGGGTTGTGCTCAACCAGGTACTCGGGGCAGTGGGCTGGGCAGGTGCTATCAGGGCTACTGGGGCGGGGGGCCTGGGAGGGATAGCACACCTGCATCACAGCTTTTTCTTTACTATACAACCCCAGGGCATGGAAATCGTTCAGACCATGAACAGTGACCCTGGCTTGGCAGTTGGTATGTAAGGGATATATAGTTCAATCACTTCCAAATGGAGGAATCCTATAGGGGCAGAGGGTAGGGGAGGAAACAGACAGGGAGAATGGGCAAAGTGGTGAGAGAGAAGGCAGTGGCACAAGCTGGCCACACACATAGCAGGCATCCTTTCCCAACTTCACCCCATGATGGGCCACCAGTAGCTTTGCTGCCCCTGACCTTTATCCCACCCCCACCCCAGGATACACGGCTTTCAATGGTGTGGACTTTGAAGGCACCTTCCATGTGAACACAGTGACTGACGATGACTACGCAGGCTTTCTCTTCAGTTATCAAGACAGTGGCCGATTCTACGTAGTCATGTGGAAGCAGACTGAGCAGACCTACTGGCAGGCTACACCCTTTCGGGCGGTTGCCCAGCCCGGGCTGCAGCTCAAGGTCCCCAGCTGCTCAGATTCCCCAACCCAGGGCCCTTTCCCAAAGCTCTCCTCTGCAGCCCCAGGGCCTCCCCCACTGCTTGACTGGGAACCCTCTTACCCAGACATCTGGCTTGGAGCCAGCTCTGTGGGGCATTTTCATGACCGCCTTGACTCCCTTTCCCACCTGCACTTACCAACCTGTTGTCTCCCCTCACTCCAGTTCTGCAGTTGACCCACTGTCTTTGCCAATGTCTCCCAGGCAGTGACATCAGTGTCTGGCCCAGGTGAGCACCTCCGAAATGCCCTGTGGCATACTGGCCACACCCCTGATCAGGTGCGACTACTGTGGACGGACCCACGAAATGTGGGCTGGCGGGACAAGACCTCCTATCGCTGGCAGCTTCTGCACCGGCCTCAAGTTGGCTACATTCGGTAAGGAGAGGGGCTGAGCCCACCTGTGGGACTCAGGCCGGGCCTGTCCTTCCTCTTTAGCTGGGACTCACCAGTGACCTCTCCATGGGTGGGGACTGCAGCCACTTCTCTCCATTTCCCTTTCTCACCATGGACACAAGCACCTATGAGTGATGTTGGTGAAGTCACTCCTCCTCCATGACCTATTTTCCCCTCTGTAAAATGAGGGCATTGGGTTAGATGCCCTTTACAATTCTCCAGAAGCCTCCAAACCCAGGCCAATCTGTGGAGGGGCACATCACATCTGGTCCCTTAGTTGGTATGGCCTGGAATCTGTCTTATCAACCTGGATAAGGATCATCTGACCTGGAAGGGATCATCATTTACAGAAGAGAAAACCAAGGCCCTGACTTCACAGGCCTCGGTTCAGCACTTTGTTCACAACTTTGCATTCCTCTCCAACAAGTAGCCCTAGTTGGTGGGGATGAACAGGAAGGGAGGGGAAATGGGTCTGCTTAGAGGCTGGACTTTCCATGGCCAAGAGCCCAGAATCCAGGAACCTGGGTTGGTTCCCCTTTAAGGTGCCTGGGGCTGTGGGGTGCCAGGACAGGGGATAAAAGGGGGTGGACTAGAGCCTGGGAAGCGGGTGACTTCACCCCCCAGCCCATTGTGCTTATCGTCATGGCAACCCAATCCTCGCTTGGAATGCGGCTGGTGCTTTGAGATGCAAAAGGAGCTGGACAAAGAGCTGGGGCCCCAGGCCTGAGAAAAGCACCCCCCTTCCCTCTCCTTCCTGCCTCCCTTTCCCTCCCTCCCTTCTCTCTCAGGCCTGGTGAGCTCAAGGGGGGCTGGGGAAAAGCAAGGACCCAGGCATGGTGGCAGAGTGCCCACTGGCACCCTAGCACCAATGGACACTCCTATCCTGGAATCCTGGACAGGGTGAAGCTCTATGAGGGACCCCAGCTTGTGGCGGATTCTGGGGTGATTATTGACACATCCATGCGAGGGGGGCGTCTTGGTGTATTCTGCTTTTCCCAAGAAAACATCATTTGGTCCAATCTCCAGTATCGATGCAATGGTGAGGTGACTGATTGAGATCAACCTGATCCTTCATGCCTTATGGGAGAGCCACATCCTCTGACTTTACTTATTTCCCCTTCAGACACAGTGCCTGAGGACTTTGAGCCATTCCGGAGGCAGCTGCTCCAGGGAAGGGTGTGAAGAGGAGGCCACCGGATTCAGAATTCAGAATTTTAGACCCTTTGGCCTTGGGATCCACCCTGGAGACCCTGAGGTCTAAGCTACAGCCCCTCAGCCAACCACAGACCCTTCTCTGGCACCCAAAAGTTCATTTCCAGAGGGGTGGTCGCCCCACTCTTCAGGGGATGAGTTTTCAAGGGGTATTACTCAGGCACTAACCCCAGGAAAGATGACAGCACATTGCCATAAAGTTCTGGTTGTTTTCTAAGCCAGTGCAACTGCTTATTTTAGGAATTTTCCGAGATAGGGTGGGGAAGTGGAAGGAATCGGGGAGTAGAAGAGAAAGCCTGGGACGGGGGAAGTTAGGGATCTAGGGGAAGTTTGGTTGATTTGGGGGTGCGGGTTGGGGAGGTGCTGGATGGAGTTAAGTGAAGGATAGGGTGCCTGTCGGAGGATGCCCGAAGTCCTCCCAGCCCCACTTACTCACGGTGGCAGCGGCGACACTCCAGTCTATCAAAGATCCGCCGGGATGGAGAGCCAGGAGGGCGGGGGCTGCCCCGCTAAGGGTAGGGGGGAGGCCGGGGGGCCGGGGGGGCCGGAGGCCGGGACGAGTGCAATATTGGCGGGGGAAAGAACAACACTGCACCGCGTCCCGTCCCTCCCGCCCGCCCGGGGCCCGGGATCCCGCTCCCCACCGCCTGAAGCCGGCCCGACCCGGGAACCCGGGGCGCGCTGGGGAGTTGGGAGTTGGGTTCACCTTGGAGGCCAGAGAGACTTGGCGCCCACAAGGCGAAGGGAATGGTAAGGGGGAGGGGGGAAGAAGAACGGGAGTTTGCGGAGTCCCGGAAGGCCGCTTTCCGACGCCCGGGCGTTGCGCGCGCTTGCTCTTTAAGTACTCAGACTGCCCGGCGCGGAGCCGTCGCCATGGTGACGCGTGTCCCAGCAACCGAACTGAATGGCTGTTGCCTGGTAATGCCGGGAGTTGAGGTTTGGGGCCGCCCACCTAGCTACTCTGGTTTTCTCCAGCCTGCGAGTGGGGGGCTCCCCGCCTCCCCGGCCCGCGTTCCCGGGCGCACTGACGTCAGACGCCCCCACCCCGCCCAGCGCCCGCCCCGGGGTCTCGCAGCTCACAAAGCTGCGCCTCGGGTACCGAGCGGCGCGCGGGCGGGAACGGTGGTCTCTCGTCTGCTGATCCGATGCTCTCCAATCCCGTGCCTCGCCGAAGTGTTTTTAAAGTGCTTTCCAACCTGTGTCTTTGGGGCTGAGAACTGTTTTCCGAATACAGGCGGAACTGCTTCCGTTGGCCTAGAGCGCAGCCTGCGACTGCGGGACCCAAGTTCCACGTGCTGCCGCGGCCCGGGATAGCTTCCTCCCCTGGTGCACTGCTGCCGCACACACCTCTCGGCTCTTGCGCATTACGCACCTTACGTGTGCTTTTGCCTTCCACTACGTACCTACCTGTCCCCAATACCACTCTGCTCCCCAAAGGATAGTTCTGTCCCTAAATCCCATTCTGTCACCCCAACTACTCTCTGCGCCCCCCCCCCCTTTTTGAGACGGAGTCTTGCTCTGTCGCCCAGGCTGGAGTGCAGTGGTGCGATATCGGCTCAGAGCAACCTCTGCCTCCTGAGTTCAGGCGATTCTCCTGCCTCAGCCTCCTGAGTAGCTGGGATTACAGGGCCCGCCACCACGCTCAGCTAATTTTTGTATTTTTTAGTAGAGACGGGGTTTCACCAACTTGGCCAGGCTGGTCTTAGAACTCCTGACCTCGTGATCCACCCGCCTCGCCCTTTCAAAGTGCTGGGATTACGGGCGTGAGCCACCGCGCCCGGCCCGATCTGCCTCTTAAGTACATAACGGCCCACACAGAACGTGTCCAACTCCTCTGCCCACGTTCCAATGTCCTCTCCCACATATCTCAGTGCCCTTTCCACATACCTCAGGACCCCACCCGCTTAGCTCCATTTCCTCCAGACGCCACCACCACGCGTCCAGGAGTGCCCCCTCCTAAAGCTCCCAGAAGTCCACCATGCTGTGCGTTCCTCCCTCCCTGGCCACGGTAGTGACCCTTCTCTCCCGGGCCCTACCTCCCTCTCGCGGGCTCTCGCTGCCCCACTTAGGCAGCGCTGCCCTTACTCCTCTCCGCCAGGTCAGAAAAGCTCCTCAGCCGGCGCGGTCCAGCCCCGCAAGGCTCCTGGTGACCACTAGAGGGCGGGAGGAGCTCCTGGCCAGTGGTGGACAGTGGCAAGAAAGGACCCTAGGGTTCATCGGAGCCCAGGTTTCCTCCCTTAAGTGGAAATTTCTTCCCCCACTCCCTTCTCAGGAGAATGCCAAGGAGGGAACCCAGGCTGCTGGAAAGTCCGGCTGGGGCGGGGACTGTGGGTTTCAGGGTAGAACTGCGTTTGGAACGGGACAGGGAGCGGTTAGAAGGGTGGGGCTATTCCGGGAAGTGGTGGGGGGAGGGAGCCCAAAACTAGCACCTAGTCCACTCATTATCCAGCCTTCTTATTTCTTGGCCCCGCTCTGCTTCAATGGACCCAAGGAGGGCAGGGAAGTGGAGTGGGAGACCTAGGGGTGGGCTTCCTGGCCTTGCTGTACAGAACCTCAACCTAGCCGTCTTTGTTCCCCATTCCCACCTTAGTTGTTGCCCTGGGGCTAAAACTAGAGCCCAGGGGCCCCAGGTTCCAGACTGCCCCTCCCCACTCCACCCTGGAGCCAGGGAGTGGTTGGTGAAAGGGGGAGGCCAGCTGGAGAACAAATGGGTAGTCAGGGGGTTGAGCGATTAGAGCCCTTGTAGCCTACACAGGAATGGTAGGGGAGGAGGAGGAACAGGTAGAAGGTAGGGAAGGGGGAGGGGGCGGGGTTTTGTCACCTGTCACCTGCTCCAGCTGTGCCTAGGGCGGGCGGGCAGGGGGGAGGGGGGCCAGGGGGACTGGTATAAAGCAGCAGGCGCCTGTGCCCGCTCCACCTCTCAAGCAGCGCCTGCCTGAGTCTGTTCTGCCCTCTCCCCACCCAGTCCACCACCACCATGACACCAGGCACCCAGTCTCCTTTCTTCCTGCTCCTGATCCTCACAGTGCTTACAGGTGAGGGGCACAAGGTGGGGAGTGGGCTGCCCTGCTTAGGTGGTCTTCGTGGTCTTTCTGTGGGTTTTGCTCCCTGGCAGATGCACCATGAAAGGCAAGAATTCTGTCTGTGCCAGAAGGAGGGAGAGGCTAAGGGCAGGCTGAGAAGAGATGCTCCCCCCAAAGAGTGGGTGCCAGGGGCAAGCAAATGTCCTGAAGAGAAGTCTAGGGGGAAGGGAGTAGGGAGAGGGAAGGCTTAAGAGGGGAGAAATGCAGGGGCCAGGAGCTGAGGCCTGTGGGCAGACAGAAGGAGGCTGCTGCAGGGAAGGAGGCAGCCAACCCAGGGGCTGCTGAGGCTGCCCACTCCCCAGTCCTCCTGGTATTATTTCTCTGGTGGCCAGAGCTTGTATTTTCTTCTTGCTCTTATTTTTCCTTCAACCCAACCCTATTAGTTTAACTTATCACAGCTGCCACAGCCCCTGAACCCACAACAGTTGTTACAGGTTCTGGTCATACAAACTCTACCCCAGGCGGAGAAAAGGAGACTTCGGCTACCCAAAGAAGTTCAATGCCCATCTCTACTAAGAATGCTGTGAGTATGAGCAGCAGACTCTCCAGCCACAGCCCCGTTTCAGGCTCCTCCACCACTCAGGGACAGGACGTCACCCTAGCCCTGGCCATGGAACCAGCCACAGGTTCGGCTACCACCTTGGGACACAATGTCACCTCGGCCCCGGACACCAGTGCAGCCCCGGGCTCCACCGGCCCCCCAGCCCGCGTAGTCACCTCGGCCCCGGACACCAGTGCAGCCCCGGGCTCCACCGGCCCCCCAGCCCGCGTAGTCACCTCGGCCCCGGACACCAGTGCAGCCCCGGGCTCCACCGGCCCCCCAGCCCGCGTAGTCACCTCGGCCCCGGACACCAGTGCAGCCCCGGGCTCCACCGGCCCCCCAGCCCGCGTAGTCACCTCGGCCCCGGACACCAGTGCAGCCCCGGGCTCCACCGGCCCCCCAGCCCGCGTTGTCACCTCGGCCCCGGACACCAGTGCAGCCCCGGGCTCCACCGGCCCCCCAGCCCGCGTTGTCACCTCGGCCCCGGACACCAGTGCAGCCCCGGGCTCCACCGGCCCCCCAGCCCGCGTTGTCACCTCGGCCCCGGACACCAGTGCAGCCCCGGGCTCCACCGGCCCCCCAGCCCGCGTTGTCACCTCGGCCCCGGACACCAGTGCAGCCCCGGGCTCCACCGGCCCCCCAGCCCGCGTTGTCACCTCGGCCCCGGACACCAGTGCAGCCCCGGGCTCCACCGGCCCCCCAGCCCGCGTTGTCACCTCGGCCCCGGACACCAGTGCAGCCCCGGGCTCCACCGGCCCCCCAGCCCGCGTAGTCACCTCGGCCCCGGACACCAGTGCAGCCCCGGGCTCCACCGGCCCCCCAGCCCGCGTAGTCACCTCGGCCCCGGACACCAGTGCAGCCCCGGGCTCCACCGGCCCCCCAGCCCGCGTTGTCACCTCGGCCCCGGGCACTAGTGCAGCCCCGGGATCCACCGCACCCCCGGGCTCCACCGCACCCCCAGCCCACGATGTCACCTCGGCCTCAGACTCTGCATCAGGCTCAGCTTCCACTCTGGTACACAGCACCACCTCTGCCAGGGCTACCACCACCCCAGCCAGCAAGAGCACTCCATTCTCAATTCCCAGCCACCACTCTGATACTCCTACCACCCTTGCCAGCCACAGCACCAAGACTGATGCCAGTAGCACTCACCATAGCACAGTACCTCCTTTCACCTCCTCCAATCACAGCACTTCTCCCCAGTTGTCTCTTGGGGTCTCTTTCTTTTTCTTGTCTTTTCACATTTCAAACCTTCAGTTTAATTCCTCTCTGGAAGATCCCAGCACCAACTACTACCAACAGCTGCAGAGAGACATTTCTGAATTGGTGAGCATCAGCCTTTCCTTTCCCATGTTCCCCTGAAGCAGCCATCAGAACTGTCCACACCCTTTGCATCAAGCCTGAGTCCTTTCCCTCTCACCCCAGTTTTTGCAGATTTATAAACAAGGGGATTTTCTGGGCCTCTCCAATATTATGTTCAGGTATAGTTCTGGGTGTGGACTCAGTGTGGTGGTTGGAGGGTGGGTGTTGGTCATGACCTTAAGGAGGGACTGGTGCACTCAAGGTTGGGGGAGAGTCCTGAGCCAGAGCTGGGACCTGTGGCTGAAGTGCCCATTTCCCTGTGACCAGGCCAGGATCTGTGGTGGTACAATCGACTCTGGTCTTCCGAGAAGGTACCACCAATGTCCACGATGTGGAGACACAGTTCAATCAACGTAAAACGGAAGCAGCCTCTCGATATAACCTGACGATCTCAGACATCAGCGGTGAGGCTACTTCCCTGGCTGCAGCCCAGCACCATGCTGGGGCCCCTCTCCTTCCAGTGTCTAGTTCCCCACTTTTTCCTTAGTGCTGGCAGTTAGAGGGGCACCTCCTCTGGGAGACTGCCCTAACCACTGCTTTTCCTTTTAGTGCGTGATGTGCCATTTCCTTTCTCTGCCCAAACCGGGGCTGGGGTGCCAGGCTGGGGCATTGCGCTCCTGGTGCTGGTCTGTGTTCTGGTTGTGCTGGCCATCGTCTATTTCATTGCCTTGGTGAGTGCAGTCCCTGGCCCTGATCAGTGCCCACCCCCCCGCCGACAGAAAGCACTCCATGGTCTGCCATAACCTCCTATTTCCCCAGGCTGTCTGTCAGTGCCGCCAAAAGAACTACAGGCAGCTGGACATCTTTCCCGCCCGGGATGCCTACCATCCTATGAGCGAGTACCCCACCTACCACACCCATGGGCGCTATGTGCCCGCTGGTGGTACCAATCGTAGCCCCTATGAGGAGGTGAGATTGGGCCCCACAGGCCGGGGGAGGCAGAGGCTTTGGCTGGGCAAGGGTTCTGAAGGGGGTACTTGGAAAACCCAAAGAGCTTGGAAGAGGTGAGAAGTGGCATGAAGTGAGCAGAGGAGGACCTGGCAAGGATGGGGGCGCAGAGGTCAGAGGAGTTCTGGGGGACAGGCCTGGGAGGAGACCATGAAAGAAAGGGGCCCTCAAGAGGGAGTGGCCCCACTACCAGAATTCCTAAAAGAGCATTGGCTGTCCACATTCATGCTGGCTGGCCCTGGCTGAACTGGTGCCACCACAGCAGTTTTGTTTTGTTTTGTTTTGTTTGCACCCAGAGGCAAAATGGGTAGAGCACTATGCCCAGGGGAGCCCTTCCTGAGGAGTCACAGGGGGGAACCCCTGTGCCCCTGATCATCTCCTAGGAATAGAGGGTAGACCGAGAAAGGCTGGTGTAGGGGGAGGTTTCCCAGGTAGAGGAAGAAGTGTCAGCAGACCAGGTGAGCCTGGGTGCCAGTTGGGTTCTTGGGAGCTTCAAGGAAGTAAGGAACCCTCCCTCCTTCCTCTCCTGGCTTTTCTCTGTGGGACCTAGTAAATAATTACTGCAGCCACCTGAGGCTGGAAAACCACTCCAGGTTGGGGAGGAGAGAGGAGTTTATTTTTCTTGCTCCTATTTTCCTCGTCCTGGAGACCTCCCTCTCTCGGTTTTACAAAGACACAGATACACACACACACACACACACATATGCACACACACACACACACCTACACACCTTCTTTGACTGGAACAGCAGAGAATAGGGGGACAAGGCGGCTGATTAGAGCCAAGAAGAGGAAGTGAAGGAGAGCAGAGGGAGGAGGGCAGCCCTGTTTACAGTTACTGGCTGGTGGGGTGGCAGGTGCTCTCTCTGAATAAGCCCTTTGAGAGCTGGCCAGGACTCTGGACTGATTACCCCAGCCTGGGGTGGCATCCAGGGGCTCTAGGAGGTACCTTCTGCTTCTCACCCTGGATCTCTTTTCCTTCCACCTAGGTTTCTGCAGGTAATGGTGGCAGCAGCCTCTCTTACACAAACCCAGCAGTGGCAGCCACTTCTGCCAACTTGTAGGGGCACGTCGCCTACTGAGCTGAGTGGCCAGCCAGTGCCAGTCCACCCCACTCAGGTTCTTCAGGGCCAGAGCCCCTGCACCCTGTTTTGGGCTGGTGAGCTGGGAGTTCAGGTGGGCTGCTCACAGCCTTCCTCAGAGGCCCCACCAAGTTCTCAGAACCTTCTCGGTCTGTGGAAGCTCATGGGGGCCCTTGAGGGCTTATGCCTGGGAAGTGTTGCAGTGGGGCTCCCAGGAGGACTGGCCCAGAGAGCCCGGAGATAGCAGGGGACCTGAACAGGACTGAATAAAACGTGGCCTCCCGCTGCGCCAACTTCTGATCTTTCATCTGTGGCCCGTGGGCAGCAGGGCGGTCAGAATGTGTGTGAGAGGCCTGGGGGAGGAGACAGGGAGGCCAGGAGGCAGTAAGGAGCAGGTTTGTTTGAGAAGCAGGAGATGTGAGGAGGAGGTGACGTTGGGGTATAGGGGTGGCCTGAGGAGCCACCTCTGGCTAACCCTGGCAGCACAAGCGGAAGGAGGAAACGAAACCCAGGCGGGTTTTGGAGGGCTGGCATGACTGGGCTCCGTGACTGGGCTCTGTGTGCCAGTGGCTCTCCCCCTCTTCGCCTGGCCCACGCCCTCCTTGCCCCCTGGCACAGTGCCCCCAGGTGGCTCTATTCTTAGCTGTCCGGGTGTGAAGTAAATCCTTGGGCAGTGATTAACAGCCCAGAGTCAACAGGGTTGAGATAAGCGGAGGCTGGGTCAGATCCAGGTGCTGGCACCAGGCCCAGCCCCCTCCCTGACCCCGGCTGCCCCACCAGCCTGCTGCCCCTGGGGTGGGCTCCACAACACCCTGAGAATGGGGAAGTGGTTCTGGTTCCCTGATCCCTTTGGGCCCAGGCACATTGCCTGTCCCCTCAACCGCATTCCCCCAGGGCCTGGTGCTGCAGGGCAGGCCCGGATGCCCTGGTTGGGGCCTGCTGCCAGCAGCCAGAGAGCTATGTCTCCTGGCAGCTGTGGTGGGCTCAGGTGGGGTCAGGACACGTGTGGCAGGAGGCTTAGAGCGCCTAGCCTGGGGCCTTCCTCCCTCAGGCACCAGATCCATTGGTTGCCCCTGCCCAGAACCACAGCCTAGCACCCTGCCCCCTCCCGCCCACCACACCCAGCACAGAAACTAACAGGAATGATTGTGCTCAGGGAAAGCAGAGATGTGCCTGGCATCACAGTTTATTATTTATAAACCATGACAATAACAGCTGTTGCTCAGCACAGGCCTAGCAGAGCCCACTGCAGGAGGACAGCAGTGGGCACCAGAGGCCTTGCCTGGCCGAACCCAATGGGAACACCCAGACTCAGCTGGGTCCCCAAGGGAGACTTGGCACATTGGCGTGGGTGCGGGACAGGTAAAAGCATGCAAGAGGGAGAAGAGGGACGTAAGGGGCATGCGGCTGCAGGGGGTCGGGACCCAAATAAATAAAGCAGGATGACAGGGTCCCCTTCCCGTCACCAGGAGTGCCTGGACAGCTTCCAGCCCCAAAGCCTGCCTGTCCCAAGGCTGTAGTTCAGCATCAACAGGGCAGGGAGCTTGGCAGGGCAAGGGCAGAGCTGGAGATCATGCCCAGTGTTTCAGGTGCCCGGCCCAATCAGCCTGGGGAACACAGGACAGGGATGGAGAAGGGGCTCTCTCCATAGCTTGGGTAACATGCCAAAGGCAGGTCATAGGGCAGACTCAGTGGGGGTGGGGGCCTGGCTAACAGGCAATGGAGAGAACGGGGGCCATCCAGAGAGATGGGCAGAAGAGAGCCCCTGGGTCAAGAGAAAACCGTGAGAAGACACAGACACGGGAGAAGGGGCAGGGCCACATGGTAGGAGAGTTTGGGGGAGAAGCTTCCAGGGGGTAACAACCCGGCGCCAAGAGGTTTGGGGGCCAGGGCCCAGGAGGACCCCAGGTCTGCATGAGGGACCTGGAAGGCTCAGTCCAGCTTGGCGAAGCCCCCAATGGTGACTTTCCTCTCAGGCTTAGTGCCCACTGGTTCCTGGAGCTGTACCGCGCCACCCCCAATGAAGCAAAAGGCAGGGCACACAGGCCCTGAGCAGTCCAGGGGGCACTCCAAGAGCCCACGGAAGGACACAGCATCCAGGAAGGAAACCCGGCCCCGCTCATAGTCCAGGCAGATGCCCAGGCGAGGCGGCAGGGGCACTGTGCAGCCCGCTGCGGGGCCGTCCCTCCCCGTCAGCCCTGCGTTTGAGCTTGCCCCCGACCCCAGCAGGATCTTCCCCATGCCAATGGTTAGGAAAGCAAAGGGCGGCGACGCCTCCACTGTGGCATCCTCGGCACCGCTGTCGTGCCCGCTGTCCGGGTCGTACCTGCAGAAGCGGGTGTTGGGGATGAGATTGTTGAGGGATGGAGTGACAGATGAGGTACCAGAGGGAGACGCTGGAAGGATGGAATGTTGAGGAGCAAGAGGTAGAAGGGATGGATTTTGGGTGTTGAGAAGAAAACGCTGAAGAGGCAGGTTGGAGTATAGGGTCAGGGGTTTGGGTTTGGTGGAAAGAGAGCACTGAGAGGAAAGCACATTGGCAAGAGGTGCTAGGGGGATGGGAAAGACATAGCATTGGTATAGCACGTGGAAAGGTGTCAAGAAAAATGGTATTGGGGAAATCATGCTGGAGAGATGGTTCTGAGGATGAGAGGACGTTGGAAGAATCCGAAATTAGTGACTAAGAAGAGAAAGGTTGTTGGGAAGGTGGGTGTCGGGAGAGAGATGAGGGTGGATTGGTGTCACAAATGAACGGTGTTAGAGGGATGCGGGGTTGGGGACAATGGGGTTTAGGAGGGGATTTGTGTTGGGGAGAAAGCATTTTGAAGAAATAAGGTGTTGGGGGACAGAGTGCTGGGGAGAAGGCTTAGGATGAAAAGCATTAGTGGGAGAGTTTTAAATAGGGAGTTGGGGAGAGGAGGGTTATGGAGGTGAGATGTTTAAGGGAAGATTTTTTTTTTTTTTTGGAAGGAGTTTTGCTCTTGTCACGCAGGCTGGATGGTGTGCAATGACACAATCTTGGCTCACCGCAACCTCCACCTCCCGGGTTCAAGTGATTCTCCTGCCTCAGCCTCGCGAGTAGCTGGGGTTACAGGCATGTGCCACCACACTCAGCTAATTTTTTTGTATTTTTAGTAGAGATAGGGTTTCTCCATGTTGGTCAAGCTGGTCTTGAACTCTCGACCTCCAGTGATTTGCCTGCCTCGGCCTCCCAAAGTGCTGGGTTTATAGGCGTGAGCCACTGTGCCCAGCTAAGGGAAGAATTTTAAGATATGGGTGAAGGAGGTCTTGGAGAGCAAAGGTTTTATGGAGAAGGGATGTTGGAAATGGAGTGTTAGGAAGAAAGGATACAGATGCTTGGAGAGATGGTGTATTGGTCCAGAGTGGCAGATGGTTGGAAGGAAGCAGAGATGGCTCCCTCTTCTATCATCCCTTTCCCTGACCACACACCACGCTCTGAAAATCAGTCCTCAAAAGCCCTTTTGCTGAGCCCATGCCTCTCCTGGCCACAGGCCTCCCAGCCTGGCTTCCATGCTCCTACTACTTCCTCCTAATCCCCTCCCATCCCACCCTAGCAAGTCTGTGCTCCGCTTGCCACCCCTTCCGTGCCCCTCACTTCCACCAGGACCCCCATACTCCATCCCTTCCAGAGGGGTCTGACCTGGGGCTGATCACATCGGGGGCACCCTGGAAACTTTCTTGAAGCTTGCTCTCCAGCCCGACGCCCACCTTGACCAAGTAGGAGGCTGGGTCTACGGCGCAGGCCCAGTAGCTGCGGCCCTGGGTCACAGCCACGTCGCCCAGGACCACATCCACACTCAGGTGGCAGCCGGTCAGCAGCCGGTCAGCAGCCAGCAGCAGGGGCAGCCCTGGAACACTCCGTACTGCTCGCTGGTCCTTGCTGATGGCCAGCCGCTCTCGGCTTGCACCCCAGCGGCCGTCGAGGAAGAAGTGCAGGACTGGAAGGAGGGAGAGGGTTGAGATGGAGGAACAACTTCAGGGACAAACACTGGCACTGGGGGCTGTGAGACTGCAGAACAGGGAACACATTGCAAGGGAGTTCAGTCACCAGGAACAGGCAGGGGGTTCAAGAGAACAGGACATGGGAAACCGGAAAGGGAGGCATGAGGAAAAAAGAAGGGGGCATTCCAAATGGGCATGGAACCCCAGAGAGTTTCTGTGATGACAGTGGGCACAGAAGCCAGTGCTCTGGACCTGGCTGACTCATGGGGTTTCCTCCAACCCCTTACTTGTGGCCAGCCCCATGGACAGTTCCCACTATTCTGTTCTACCTGGTGACATTCCCATCACCATCAATCTATGCCTTCCAGCCCATACTCTGGGTTCACACCTGGCCCTTATACCCAGTCCCTACTTGGGTGGCAAGGCTTCCCTCTCATGCCCGCACCCTGGAGTTCAAACTATTTTCTAGTCACTTTAGTAACATTCTTGAGCCCTAACCATGAGCCAGACATTGTACTCAGACTCCCATGCATCGTCTCACACCAGCTGAATTCTTGTAACCCTATGAGGTAAGCATTATCATTTTTTAAAAATAATTTCTTTTTGACACGGAGTCTCACACTGTTCCCCAGGCTGGAGTGCAGTGGCACAATCTCAGCTTACTGCAAGCTCCGCCTTCCAGCTTCAAGCGATTCTCCTGCCTCAGCCTCCCAAGTAGCCACCACGCCCAGCTAATTATTTTTATTTTTAGTAGAGACGGGGTTTCACTATGTTGGCCAGGCTGGTCTTGAACGCCTGACCTTGTGATCCACCCGCCTCGGCCTCCCAAAGTGCTTGGATTACAGGCGTAAGGCACCGTGCCCGGCCAAAAATAAATTTTTTAAACGTATTTTATTGATTTATTGATTGAGACAGAGTTTCACTCTTGTTGCCCAGGCTGGAGTGCAATGGCGCGATCTCGGCTCACCACAACCTCCGCCTCCCAGGTTCAAGTGATTCTCCTGCCTCAGCCTCCCAAGTAGCTGGGATCACAGGCATGTGCCACCACACCTGGCTACTTTTATATTTTTAGTAGGTTTCTCCATGTTGGTCAGGTTGGTCTCAAACTCCCAACCTCAGGTGATTCACCTGCCTTGGCCTCCCAAAGTGCCAGGTTTACAAGTGTGAGCCACCTCGCCTGGCCTTTATTTATTTATTTATTTTTTCTGAGACGGCGGAGTCTTCCTCTGTCGTCCAGGCTGGAGTGCAGTGGCGCAATCTCGGCTCACTGCAACCTCCGCCTCCCGGGTTCAAGCGATTCTCTTGCCTAAGCCTCCCGAGTAGCTGGGATTGTAGACATGCACCACCACGCCTGGCTAATTTTTGTATTTCTAGTAGAGACAGGGTTTCACCATGTTGGCCAGGCTGGCCTCGAACTCTTGACCTTGTGATCTGCCCGCCTCGGCCTCCCAATGTGCTGGGATTCCAGGTGTGAGCTACCTTGCCTGGCCTATTTATTTTTTTAGAGATCAGGTCTTGCTATGTTGGCCAGGTTGGTCTTGAACTCCTGGCCTCAAGCAATCCTCCCTCCTTGGCTTCCCAAAGTGCTTGTATTACAGGTATGAGCCACTGCACCTGGCTAGTATTATCATTATCCCTACAGAAAAGGACTCTGAAGTTCAGAGAGAGTGCAAAACTTGCCAGAAGCCACTCACACAGTTGGCAAGAGGTAGAGCTGGGATTTGAACCCAAGCAGTCTAGCTCCAAAGTTAGTGGGTGTGAGACCTACTATGTTATGTGGCCTCTCTAGCGACCACCCGAACCAACCGTCAGGGCCTGGGCCCTGGCATACCCCATGCCCTTTGCACGACCACCTGTGCCTGCTCACTCACCAGGTGCTGGGGGCGTGTGCAAGTGCACATCTTCACTGTACTCGCCGTAGCCGGCCTTGTTGCAGCCGCGGACGCGCAACACATACACAGAGCCCGTGTCGGGGTTCTCGAGCAGGGCACTGGTGCCCCTCACCTCCTCCCGCCGCTGCCAGCGGGTGGGGCCCGGCTGGGCAGGCACATCCGTGCGCCGGAACTCAACGGTATAGTGCCAGGCAGGTGGTGAGTGGGGTGGCAGCCGCCAGCACAGGAAGATCTGATCATAGGCAAAGGTGCGCTGGGTGTCAATGACGGGGGCCTCAGGCACTGTTGGAAGAGACAGCGGGGGTCAGTCAGGGCCTGGCCACTGGCCTGGCATGGAGGACAGGGACAGGCAGGAAAAGGGAAAGCAGCGGGAGCCGGGGGGGTGAGTGTGGGTGAGAGGGAGCTGGGGAAGGGCTCATCTCGGGACTGGGCACAGGAGAGGCAGGGCAGGGCCCAAAAGAGAACGAGGCTGGAAAGTGCTGGGCTGGGGGTGAGGACACCTGTGTGCTAGTCCTGGGCTGCTGCTACCTCACTCTGGCCTGGAATAAGTCACTTCCCCTTTCTGGGCCTCAGTTTCCTCCCCTGTCAAATAAGGGTATCAGATCAGGTAAGTTCTGGGGGTCCTTGCAGCTCAGACATTGTATGAGTTAAGAAGAGCCCCAGGGAGGGGCAGGCAAAGGCCACTGGAGCCCACAGGCAAGAGGGCACCGAGCAGGAAGGAAGAGGACCAGGCTCAGAAGAGAGATGCAGGAGGCAGCGAGGTGGAAAGTGGGGACAACAGAGGGACAGCAAAAGCTGAGGGCAGGGGTTGGAGGTCAAGGGAAAGGAAGTGCAAGGCCAGAGGGCAAGGGTCACAAGGACAAAAGGTCAGAAGGGCCAGGATTACGCAAGCGCCTGAAGAAGGCAGAAGAGAGACAGGGCATTGGTTCAGTGGGAGGACCACGAGGTCGGGGCAAGGCAGGAAAGAGAAGGAAGCAATGAGTGGTTGGCCGAGATGTGTGGGAGCAGCGGGGTGGGAAGGGGGCCCGGCGGCGGGCAGGGCCCCCGGGGCAGGGCCGCTGACTTGCCTGGGGTGCTCCGGAGCAGAGTCCGCGGTGGCCACAGCCTACAAACAAAGAGAGGGAGAAGCAGCGCTGAGCGCGGTAGGACGGTGTGGCAGGGTGGGCTGGGTGGGAGGAATGGCTGGCCAGGCCGGGCAGGAGGCCGGGGAGGTCCCCGGTGGGCACTGCCCCCCGGGCCCGCTGCTGGGGAGGAAGGGAAGAAGGCTCTGGTTGGGCATGGGGCCTGGCCATCTCCTTACCTCGCAGAAAGTTAAGCTCTGTCAGCAGCTTCATCTCACGTCCCACGTCGAGTTGGCAATGGCGGAAGGAGGAGCTGGCAGCTGGCCGGAACGTCTGGAGGGCTTCAGTAGCTCGGGCAATCCTGGGATGGGGGCAAGAAAAGGTCAGGCACTGCCATCTGGGCAGCCACCCTTCCCCTCAATTCTCTTGCCTGCCCCTAGAGGCTTGGGAACTGCTTTGGGAGCTGGTATCAGTTTGGCCTCATGAAAATCCTCAGAACCCCAGTTCTTCACCTGGAAGTACTGTAGACATTGTCCTAGATATTGGTCACACCCATGATGTCCCTGCCCCCCTAGGATCCCATGCCCCTGAGTACCTGTTGTGCAGCTGCTTGGCGGCTTGCACAAAGCAAGGCTGGTCTGTTTCCTTAAGTACTTCCTGGGCATAGCCCACCAGACCTGAGCCATCCAGCAGGCTCCGGTGCTCCTGAATCTGGGCGCTGAGACGGGCCAGCCGCTCCTGCTGGCATTCTTCAATGGCCTGAAGCAGTGATGCCCGCTTCTCCTCCAGCACAGCCCCCAGCCCCCGCACCAGCTGTGACACCTCCTCCTTGGCCTGCTGACCACTCACCTGCCCAGGGAGCAACACCCAAAGGATGCATGACTTACTATCTTCTTTTTGGAGGCAGCACTTGTGCTGGCCTCTTTGGACACCACAGCATGGCTAAGGTTACAAGGGATCTGGGGAAATCCTGCTCACCCATTCCTACAGGGCCTGGGCTCATGGTTGCAAAGGGACCTCTAGATGGACTCAACTCCAGGTCATTTATGCCAACCTTCCTGGATCCCCACATCATAATCCCTGCCCCTTAGTGACTCATCCAAATGAACAAGACCATGCCTACCCTAATGTCCACTTTGACTGCACTAATTAATGTCCACTGGCATCTATGCCATCCTTAGTTGTCCATCCTCATGTCAGCCAGCTCAATCAACCTGGCAGAAGGTATCAGTCATCACCTCACTCTAGTACTGGGGATGTGTGCCATCTTTGGTAGGCACTTGAGCCTGAGAGCATCTGAGCTATGCATAGGGTTTTTTGAGCGACGTGTGTGGGGTTTTTCGAGCTCTCTCCTGAGCTATAGCCACCCTGCTCCCCCTGCAGCCCAGGTACAGCCTGGCCTGGGGCACTGGTGTTCCTGCAAACCTGGTTTAACCAGAACCTGGACACCTCACGGGCTTCCTGAGCTAGCAACGAGGTGATTGGGTCATGACCACCCACACCCCCTTCCTGCCCCTACTCCCAGGCAGGGCCCAGGGCCCACCTCCGTGCCCTCCCTCACCTCGGTGTGCCTCACGGCCTCCTCCAGCTCACAGATCTGGGTCTGTACCGTGTCCTGGTTTCCCAGGATGTATGTCAGGCTCTTTGTCAGCTTGTCCTGAGGGGGAAGAAAGAGGTGGGCATCATGCCCAGCTCTGCAGAAGCCAGCAGTTGGGAGGAGGTGCAAGAGGGTAAGAGTGTGAGTTAGCACTAGGGTTGGATAAGGGGGGTCCTTACCTTGAGGGCCTGGTAGGCACTGAGCACTGGTGTGATCTTGTGCCCGCTGTGGGTGCGCCGCACCCGGCAGAGTTGACATACCAGTCGTTGGCATGTCTTGCAGTAGTGGGTCACCTCTTCCTTGTGGTCTGGGCACATAAGACCCTAGGGACACAAAGAACAATGTGATGGTCAGACAATGGTGTGGGTAAGGGTACTATGCTACCACTACAGCAGTTTGGTGCCCTCCCTCCACTGGCAAGATGGGAGTGGAGACACCCAGACACCCGCTGGTGGTGCTCCACAGTGCCACCTGGTGGTACATACTGGCATCAAAGAGAGCCTTTCCTGCAGTTTCCGGGCGGTGCCCATTTCACCAGCATTGCACCTCCTTTCATCTCTCTCATTGGGATATGTGGTAATAACAGTAATAATGATGCCAATTAATCTTAGCCTGATAGTTAATAATTAACCTTGTCCATCTTGTTTACTGCTGTATCTCCAACACCTAGAATAGCCCCGTGCACATAGGTGCTCATTAAATATTTGTTCAGTGAGTGAATGCACACAGACCTTTTCAGTGTGCAGATAGTGAACAAACATTATCTCACACCCTCCTCTCAGCAACCCTTTAGGTATGGACATTGCAGGGCAGATACTACAATCCCCCTGTAGTAAATGAGATGGAGGCCCGAAGTTGTTGAATGATTTGTCCAGTGACTTTGTTACAGATAACAGAGGTAAGTGCTTAGCATTGAAAAACCCTTCCCACTTCCTTTTGGAAACCCACAATGCCAGGCACCCCCACCCACCTGCAGCAGCATGTCCCTCCCTCCCCAAGGCTTGGAAGGGCTGGCTCACCTTGGGGCGGAAGGAGAGGGTGGGCAGGGTGGGCTCATGCTGGGCCTTCTGGGTGCCCCAGGGGTGGAAGAGCTTGAAGCACTCATTGCAGAAGGTGGCGCGGCACTCTGTGCAGCCCTTGGTGGCCTCTAGTGGTGGCGGCTTGCACAACTGGCACAGGATGGCGCCTCCCACACTCACACTCTGGCGGTACCGCTCCACCACACGTTCCAGGGTCAGGTTCCGGAAAAGCCCTGCCAGACCCCGCTCCCCAAGCTCCACATCACCTTGGCATGCTGGACACGGGAACATGATCACCTGGGGGTGCAAAGCACCTCGCTTCCTCCCAGGGTATGTCCCAAAGCCTGTGGGTGAACCAGGGAGGTAGAGGACGTGAGAGTTACAGCTGGCTGGATGTGGGGAAGCCTGTTCAATTAAATTAGATTTTCATTGTGCCAGAGCTCAGCTCTCATTAGAGCCTGCGTAAGCAGTATCTCCACCCCCTAGAAAGACAGACAGATGCCCCTGACCAGTGATGGACTTCTTCCATCTTCCTGATGAATAGCTCAGCGTTCCCATCCCCACCCTACAGGCCCCAGTCCCACCTGACTTAAGCAGTCGGTCCAGGCGGTCTGGCTTGGGGAGAGTTCTGCGGGAGAGGCGGGGGCTGCGGGTGGAAGGGGTGGAGGCAGGAGAGGTGGGCTCAGAGCTGGGGTCCCCACCATGTCCTATGTAGCCCTGCTGGCCCAAGACCTCCCGAGCACAGGCCTGGCACACGTTGTGGGTACAGGGCAGCACCAGTGGCTGCTTGTACATCTCTTGACACACTGGGCACAGCAGTTCCTTCTCCATGTTCTTCATGCTGGTCTGTGGAGGGACCAGGAGGCTAGGTCAGCGCTTGGACACCTAGGCATACCTCAGCAGCCCCTTGGCTGCCCTTGGATACCCTAGGGGTCTGAGGAAGGAGCAAGACAAGCTATCTGTAGCTTTTCCCCAGCACCTGCCTTGGGCTGGTTCACAGACCTTCCCAGACCTCTGTCCCTTGCTTCTTTCCCTGCGGCAGAGCTAAAGGCCCAGAGGAGGGACGGTTGAAGCTTGTGCCTGCTCCAGCCTCAAGCCCAATCCCCATTTCTCCAGCTGCAGCAGCCCCAGCTGGCAGCCCCCTCACCTGCCTCCATCCCCCATCTGTGGGCAGCTTGCCCCTGGCATTTTTCTCAAGGACACCGCCCATTCTGCAGCTCCATGCAGACCCCCACTCCCTTCTCTAGCAGCACCCCCATGCCGTGATTCCCGATAGTCAGGCGAAGCTGGCACTCCATCCTGCTCGCTCCATACGTCCTCCTGCCGCGGCTCCGGCCTGCGGCCACTCCAGCCTCCATTCCCTATCCTTCACTTCCCCATCGTTCTCCTCCAATCCCTCTTACCAACCCATTCCCCTTCGCCCCCATCAGGCCCTCCCGCCCTCTCCTGCAGCGCAACCCGGTCAGCGGCACCCCCTTCTCCGAGCTAGTGGGAGAATCAAGAGCCCCGCCTACTCGCCCCCTCCCCACCGGAAGTCCCCTCCCCCTCTTGGTGGCGAGAGTGGGGGTCCTCAGGCTATGCCCCACCCCCACACCTCACCTTGGTCCCTCTCTTCGCAGCCATCCCGGTCAGGGGCGCAGCTGACACAAAGGAGGGAGGGACAAGGAGGGGGGGAGGAAGTGGTGGGGGGGAACACGGTTGGCACCGCCCCTGGGAGAGCCGGGCAAGGGTTGCCATGACAACCGCAGGCTCGGAAGCAGCCCTGAGTGGGGGTGCGTGGGGTGGGGTCTTGGGGAGGGGTCCAAATTGGGATCTGCACTGTGGGGCGGCTCCTACATCATCCCCCACCTGTCCTCAGTTTTCTTGGAAAATATCCAAGCTCACACTTCCCCTCCTCATAACAGCGCCTTTCCCCTGAAGCCCCAGCCCCGGTGCACTGCTGGAGGCCACCCCAGCCCACCCGCTGCGTCTGGGCTGCTCCTAGCTCCTCCTCACGCCCCAGCACACCGACGCCTTCAAGGCACTCACCTCCGGGCTGCTCCCGGGATTACCCTCTCATACCTGCATCCCGACCCTCCCAGCCGTTTCTGCCATCGCTAGTCCCCTGTCTACATCCCAGCATCTTCCTGGATCCCCACCTGTTCCAGGTCCCAGCTTGCCACAGAACCCTATACGCCCCCTCCCCTTCCCTCGACCCCACCTTAACTCACACTGATGCGGACCAGTGCGTCCATGATGGAAGTGAAGGTCTGCATATCCTCACCCTCTGCCATGGCCCTACCGTGCCCGCCCGCCCCTGGGTGCCCGATCCCGGCTGCGGCTGCGAACCCTGGGCTTAATGCAGGAGCCCAGTGGGGGTGTGAGGAGGGCTGGGGGGTGAGGTGTCACTGCGCATGCTCCAGGGACCAGCCTCGAACAGCGCCCGTCGGGGTAGGGGGTGGGAAATAGTTCTCCCCACGTGGTTCTCGAAAGCCGGTCGGGGGGTTGGGGAATATGGAAAGGTATTTGAGGGGGGAGCCATTTCTTATATTCTCGTTTTTCATTGGCTCCTAATTTTACTCATATAAAGCGGGGGATTAGTTTCGGAGGAAAATGGGTTCCTGATTGAGAGCACTAAATTTTGGGTTGAGAGATGTTGAGGCAATGGTCATGGGGCAGGGAGGTTTGAGGAACGTGCACTAGAGATGACAGAAATGGCAAAGAAGACAGAGATGGGATAGATGCCACAGGCACGGGCCCAATGACTTAAAGAGATAAGTGCAGCTTGTACAGAGCGGCAGCAGACGCACCAGGTATGAGGAAAGCCTGGGGACCAGGGCGGTGGCCGAGGATGCCCCCTCGACGCATTATTTCCTCCCTGTCGCAAGAGGGCGCTGCGTCCAGGCACTGAGAGGACGAAAGAGGAGAACGCGGGGAGCAGCAAGTCCGCGTTAAGCGCTAACGCATGCGCATAGCTAACCGCACCCGCCTCAGCTTCCCTTTCTTGGCCAGAGGCGCCGGTTGGACTCACGGGAGGGGCATGATGGGTAACGGGACTGGTGGGGTCCCCAGGAAGTGCTAGAGGGGGTCGGGGTTTGGGTGGAAAAGCTTTCCTTGTCCTCTCCTGGCAGAGCTGACGTGTCCTGGGTTCCACCGGGAGCGGGCATTTCCACTGGACGGGAGGGTTCGGGGTGTCCAGGGCTGGGGAATACCTAGGGGTTGCCGCGCGGTGTGGGGAGTTGGGGCATGTGGCTGCAGTCCCGGGAGTTCTTGGAGGGGTCGGCCCACTGAGCTTCTGGACCGGCCGATCTGCCCGTAGCTTGCCGGAGGGAGGGCGGAGCCTGACTCTCCGTCCCTTCTCCCATACCCTCTAGTGGTAGGTACAGGCACCTCGCTGGCGCTTTCCTCCCTCCTGTCCCTGCTGCTCTTCGCTGGGATGCAGATGTACAGCCGTCAGCTGGCCTCCACCGAGTGGCTCACCATCCAGGGCGGCCTGCTTGGCTCGGGTCTCTTCGTGTTCTCGCTCACTGTATCCTCCCTGCGGTTGGAGGGGGCGGGCCCCGTAGGCATGTGCCCTTCCCCTTCCCCACACAGCTCTGCCCCAGTTGCACGCCCTACTCCTTAACTCCCTCAACCAGGCCTTCAATAATCTGGAGAATCTTGTTTTTGGCAAAGGATTCCAAGCAAAGATCTTCCCTGAGAGTAAGTGAATATTGGAGCTTCAGTGTTTGAACTTTCTCCTCTTTTTTTTTTTTTTTTGAGACGGAGTCTTGCTCTGTCGCCCAGGCTGGAGTGCAGTGGCCGGATCTCAGCTCACTGCAAGCTCTGCCTCCCGGGTTCAAGCCATTCTCCTGCCTCAGCTTCCCGAGTAGCTGGGACTACAGGCGCCCGCCACCTCGCCCGGCTAGTTTTTTGTATTTTTTAGTAGAGACGGGGTTTCACCGTGTTAGGCAGGATGGTCTCGATCTCCTGACGTTGTGATCCACCCGTCTCGGCCTCCCAAAGTGCTGGGATTACAGGCTTGAGCCACCGCGCCCGGCAAACTTTCTCCTCTTTAACCTCCTGAAACATGATATTGAATTTCCAGATGCTTAGGTATTAAAGATTGTTAAGGAGAAATATATTTACTAAAGCTGTCTGAAAACAGATGATGCTTTTCGATTCTGCATCTTGTATAGCTCCTGGAGTTGGAGCTGGAAGAGAAAGCCTTTGAAAGCAAGAAACTTTGGTACCTTCTGGCCAGCTCCCAGGGAAGGTTTGAGGGGAATAGGCAAATTTCGGCTGATGTTTTGCATCTATTCGCTGGGAGGTGGTCCTTGGTGCCACCAGAAGAAGCAGCAGGACCAAATTCACTGTGGAGTTCTGATGTGAAATTGACTCAGTATTAGAGAATTCTACTTATTCGAGGAGATTGTGAAGAGCCTAAATACTAGAGGCACCAAATTTCCACGGCAGCAGGAATCCTGACCAAATCAGAATAACTGTTAGATTATTTCCTGTTTGGAATAATTCTTGTTCAATTGCTCATGTAATCAAGAATTGATTCAGTTATTTGGCCGGGCGCGGTGGCTCAAGCCTGTAATCCCAGCACTTTGGGAGGCCAAGACGGGCGGATCACGAGGTCAGGAGATCGAGACCATCCTGGCTAACACAGTGAAACCCCGCCTCTACTAAAAAAAATACAAAAAAACTAGCCGGGCGAGGTGGCAGGCGCCTGTAGTCCCAGCTTCTCGAGAGGCTGAGGCAGGAGAATGGCGTGAACCGGGGAGGCGGAGCTTGCAGTGAGCCGAGATCCCGCCACTGCACTCCAGCCTGGGCGACAGAGCAAGGCTCCGTCTCAAAAAAAAAAAGAATTGATTCAGTTATTTATGGAGAATTAAGTTTATAAAGCAAATTAAGCATCACGACCAGATTACTTAAGGAATGCCACATGCTCATAAATTCACAGCAGATGCAATCTCATGTAAAACCTTCATCTGGCAAAACAAAGATCTATCACAGTTGCCCTTAATCTTTTCTTTTTTTTGAGACAAGGTTTTACTCTGTCACCCAGGCTGGAGTGCAGTGATGTGATCATGGCTCACTGCAGTCTTGACCTGGACTCAAGCAATCTTCCCACCTCAGTCTTACCTCTTACCAGTAGCTGGGACTACCAGTGAGTGAGTGCCACCATACCCAGCTACTGTTTTAAGTTTTTGTAGAGATGGGTTTCACCATATTGCCCAAGCTGGTCTCGAACTCCTGGGCTCAAGTGATCCTCCTGTTTCAGCCTCCCAGAGTGCTGGAATTACAGGTGTGAGCCACTGGGCCTTGGCTGCCCTCATTTCTTTGCCCCACTCTAGGACTTGCTTTCTCCGCATAGCCCTTTCGCAGGCTTCAGAGTTCCTTCCATCCAGTAGCCCTGGGACTTCTCTCTGTTAGATTTTGTTTCTTTCCATATGTATTATCTTCACTTGCTTCTTTTTTTTTTTTTTTTTTTTGAGATGGAGTCTCGCTCTGTCACCTATGCTAGAGTACAGTGGTGTGAACTCAGCTCACTGCAGCCTTTGCCTCCTGGGTTCAAGCGATTCTCCCGCCTCAGCCTGCCGAATAGCTGGGATTACAGGCATGCGCCACCATACCTGGCTAATTTTTGTATTTTTGATAGAGACAGGGTTTCACCATGTTGGTCAGACTGGTCTTGAACTCCTGACAACAGGTGATCCACCCACCTCGGCCTCCCAAAGTGCTGGGATTACAGGTGTGAGCCACCGTGCCCGGCTTTTCAGTTGCTTCTGAAAGAAACCATTGGCTGGGTGGGATGACACGTGCCTGTAATCCTAGCACTTTGGGAGGTGGAGGCTGGCAGAAGTGCTTGGGCCCAGGAATTCAAGACCAGCCTGGGCAACAGAGAGAGACCCTGTCTCTACAAAAAGTACAAAAATTAGCCGGGCATGGTGGTGCGCACCTATAGTCCCAGGTACTTGGGAAGCTGAGGTGGGAGGATCGCTTGAGCCCAGGAGGTCAAGGCTGCAGTGAGCTGAAACTGCACCACTGCACTCCAACCTGGGCGAGAGAGTGAGATTCTGCCTCAAAAATTAAAAAAAAAAGAAAAAGATGCCATTGTGGTGGGGCAAAGCTCTTGGCCCACTTCGCCTTCTCTGCCCTCTCCACTTGGGCAGGTGCAGCCCTGTGTGTCCTTGCTTTTGTCCTCTCATCTTCTCTCCCATCATATTCCAGGTAACCTAAAATCATTTCCTGCCCCCATGAACAAGTGAATCCAAGCACTCTGCCCTCCAGCCTGTGTCCAGGGAGCAAGGCCCTCAACTTCCACCACCGGTCACCCAGCTTAATGAATTGATTCTCATTGTCTGGCTTCTGTCGGAAAAGGCTTCCCCAAATGGGAACACATCTTGCCCTTCAGACTCTGTTGTCCATCACCTTTCCTTTTCCCTTTTATGGGAGGAAAGCCAGGATAGGGAAGTTACATGAGATTTGGGGCAGAGCTGATTAAAAAAAAAAAGCATACATCTACATCCATGTTTTTTTTTTTTTTCTTTGAGACAGGGTCTCACTCTGTTGCTCAGGCTGGAGTGCAGTGGTGCAATCATAGCTCACTGCAGCTTTGAACTTCCTGGCTCAAGGGTTCCTCCCACCTCAGCCTCCTGGGTAGCTGGGACTACAGGCATGTGTACCAGTGTACTACCATGCCTGGCTAATTTTTTTTTAATTCAATTTTTTTTTTTTTTTTTTTTTAAGAGATGGGTCTCACTTTGTTGTTCAGGCTGGTCTCAAACTCCTGGCTCAAGTGATCTGCCCACCTCAGCCTCCCAAAGTGTTGGGATTCTAGGTGTGAGTCACTGCACTCAACCTCCTACCTCCATGTTCTGGGTATCATTAAGGTCATCTGAATCCTCCTGCTGTTGTCATGTATACCCTTCTAAGCAGGTTCCCCAGGATTCAGAGAGCCCCGGATTTCTCCTGGACTCCATGTGCGGATGCGTAATATTTCCATTCTGACCGTTGCCCTCCTTGTTTCTTCTTGCCTCCCTAGTTCTCCTGTGCCTCCTGTTGGCTCTCTTTGCATCTGGTCTCATCCACCGAGTCTGTGTCACCACCTGGTATGTTCCTGACAGCTGGGTAAGGGGTGTAGCATTCTGTTCTTTGGCACTGGATCCTACTCTGATGGTGCCAGACTTTTTCCTTCCACAGCTACCTCTCCCTCTGTTCTCCCTCTTTTGTCCTTCCCCATTTTCCTAAACTTGAACTTGGATTCTTTTCCTGATGCTAGTATCTTCCCTAGAAGGCACCGGGCTGGCAGCATGCTCACTGGTGCCATGACCTTTCTGTCTTCACCATATAGCTTCATCTTCTCCATGGTTGGTCTGTACTACATCAACAAGATCTCCTCCACCCTGTACCAGGCAGCAGCTCCAGTCCTCACACCAGCCAAGGTCACAGGCAAGAGCAAGAAGAGAAATTGACCCTGAATGTTCAATAAAGTAGATTCTTTGTAGCTCTGTGAGTTGTGATATGTTGTGGACCTCATCTACCAGTGCCCAGCTTAGGTGTACAGAATGTTGAGACATTTGGGCACCTTCTGTTTTCAGACCTTGGGAATGGTGAGGCTTTCCTTACTCCCACATTCATTTTTACCAATTATCTGTGGAATACCGTCAGTGCTGCTGGAGTGGCATACACTTGTGTGAGTCTCATCATGGAATAAAAGTGTATGAATGTTCTGCAGTCGTGATCTTTGGGGAAAGGGATAAAGGCTGCAAGGCAGGAAGGCCGGCCCGTCAGTACCAGAAGGGATCTTGGAGCAAAAAAGTAAAGGAAGGAAAGGTCCTGTACACCTATACTGTTTCATGGGATTCCACGTGGTATCTTTGCCACTCCAGCTCCCTGCCTTGAGCAAATGAGCCCCCTGCTGCAAGTGCATAGATGGGACCTCTCTCCTGATGCTGTCCCTGGGACCTATCTGTTCTGCTCCAGAAAGAACATATGCCTGTGTTTAGAAAGACTCCCCAGGTGGTCAGCTGCTCCTTGCCTGTTTATTCTGGTGCCTTCATTTTTTTCTCCGTCTTGTAGCCAAGACACTGGGAACTTCCTAAGTTGTAGCGAAGTATATAAAACAATAGGAGCAAGGACATCAACTTCCGAGCCAACCTTGATACAAATGCAGGTGGCTACTTGCACCCTGCCCTGTCTGTGCTCTGTCATGAGGAACAACTCTGTGCAGAGTGCCTGTCCTAGGTGCCCTCCCTTGTGCTGAATGGTGTGGGTTTTAAGGTACACACCTTGTCTTGGTCAGTTTTGTCTTTTCCAGAGCCTGATAATGGACAATAAAGACAGTGGGTTGGGCCAGCCGCGGTGGCTCAAGCCAGAAATCCCAGCACTTTGGGAGGCCGAGGTGGGTGGATCACTTGAGGTCAGGAGTTTGAGACTAACCTGGCCAACATGGGGAACCCCATCTCTACGAAAAATACAAAAATTAGCCACGTGTGGTGTTGTGTGCCTATAGTCCCAGCTACTTGGGAGGCTGAGGCACCATCTGCGCTTGAACCCAGGAGGTAGAGGTTGCAGTGGGTGGAGATTGTGCCACTGCACTGCAGCCTGAATGTGAGACTCTGTCTCAAAAAAAAAAAGGTGGGTTGGTTGAATGAAATAACCTGTCCTGACAAACAAAATCCTGTCCATAGGTGCCTGAGTTAGGGAATAAGACCCAGTGAAGGTGAAGAAGTGAGTAGATGAGTTTTGGTCAAGGATTAGAGGCCGCCCCACCCCACTCCCATCTTTGGTCAGAACCCTAGATACTTGCCCTTCTGTAACCTGGCCAAGGAGGAAGTGCTAGGCAGTTTATCCAAGACGCCTGCAGGGGGCGCTATGGAATCACGTCTTCCTCCTGGAGGCTAGCGGCACCCTCCCAGACAAGCTAACCCTGAGGGCCGGGAGTGGCATTAGTTGCTGCTGGGTCTGTCAGTGTGGAAGCCAGCCTTCTTGAAAGACTCAAAAGACTGGTCCATTTGGAAAGACTGAATCCTGAATTAAGCCTCTTCTCCCCCTAGGCTGGGATTGGAGGCGGAAAGTTCAGTAGAGACCAGAGAGAGCCTCCCTGAGAGGATGGCCACTCTAAACTCTGACTCACCGTATTGATGGTTGGGGAGGGCAGTGGGTTGTGATATATGAGACCCTGTGGGAGAGGACGAGGTTGTCCAAGTTGGTCTCTGGGCTTAAGGGGAGGCTGGGTTGGTTCTAAGTCTCACTGTCAAACCTCGACTTTGCCCTAACCCAAAGTGGGAGCACTGGGCAGAGGGCCAGGTCCCAGAGCAGGTGAGCACAGACACAGCCTAGGGAGGGGAGTGGGGAAGAGGGTGGCGCGGGGTGGGTGGGGAGTCTAGGGATCCCGCCAGCAGAGGGCACCATGCCTTCCACAACGAGAGCTGGCTTGGGTGGGGACCAGCAGGGAGTATCATCTCTATGGCTAGAAGAGAGTGGGGAAGAGCCGGAGAGCAGGTGCCAGGGCAGTGCCAAGGGATCTGAGCACCTGCTGCCACCCACTGCATAGGCACCAGGGGCAGCATGTGGTCCAGGAATAATGACGCCTTCCTCAAGGAATGAGTGCATTTACAAGGCAGGTTGGCGCCAACGTTGCAGCTCTGCACCCTGCCTGGTTGCAGGCTGGCTGCACCTGACCTGCCAATTAACCCTGGCAGGGGTATCACAGCCACCTAATCACCATAATTAAGTAAGGGGGTGTGAGGACTCCATGGCTGCCAGAGCTCTGAGGGTGAGAAGGGCAAAGGTGCTAACCTCTTGGCCCCTGGACTCCTGGGGCTCAGTTCCACCCCAGAGGAGGCGGTAGGCCTGAGGGAGAGAGAGGCGTCCCCGCCCCTGGGGGACAGAGGGAAGCCAGATGTTTCCTCCTGCTCCCTCACACGTGGCCCTGACACCCGCTGGCGCCCACAGCCAGCTCCGGAAATAGGAGTAAATAATGCAGGGGATGGGGCTGCGGGGAGTGTGGAGGACAGTGGGAGGGCACTGGCTCTGTGGGTTCCTGGGGGCAGAAGTGATGCCTCCAGAGAAAAGGGAGGGCAGTGGGAATGTGAGACCAAGGGCAAGGAGGCTGAGTCCCTGAGGACTGGCACTTAGGCGGGTCAGGGCGTGGGGGGGGCGGGGGGGGCGCCCAGGGCAGGCAGGGAGGGGGAGTCTGCGCCAGGCCTTGGCTCCAGCCCTTTCCGGCCCTTATTGTCCTTGGTGAGAACAGGACGCTGTCCCGTTCCCACTGCCGGGCTCCCCCAGCTCTGCTCCCCAGGGGCTCGGGAAGGATGTTGGGAAACAAGAGAGAGCCAGAGACCCGTAGAGACAGAGATGCTGAGAGACACAGAGACAGATACAAAGGCGAAAGGTTCAGTCAAAAGCGGTCATTGAAGCTTATTGTGAGCCCAGTGGGGCCTGAGCGCTGTGGGAACCTGGAAAGAATGGGAAGCCTGGAGGCCCTGCCCTCGGGGACCTCCGGGCTGGCCTGCCCTGTGCGCACTCCTCCTTGACTTAGGCTTACTAGGATCTGCCTCCCAAGCAAACAATGGTGGGACTCTCACATAGGCACAGTTGGGGCGCTTAATAGCTCTGCTTTAGGTACCTTTCTTTGCTTTTCTCCCAGCAGACTGGAGGTTCCTCAGGGGGTAGTGCCGGGATCAGGATCAGGTTCCCAACTCCACCCCCGCACCTCCCACCCCCAGGGCTGAAAGCCAGCTGGCCACACAGAGGTTGCTCTGTAAATGCTATTTGGTTGAGTTCCTGCAGAGGTAGAGAGAGAAGCCCCCGCAGTTGGCCCTATGGTTAGGCATCCCATCACCTCGGGTGAAGGGTCAGGTGGAGGAGGCCTGACCACTGGCAAAAGGCAGAGTTCAGAGCTTTTGGCAGGGTTTGAAGAGCCAGCTATTCCCACCCCAGCCTCTGCAGGGGGCCAGGGGCAGGGTGGGAAATGACCCACAGATCTCAGCAACTGCTCCCTTGGAGACAGGACTTCTGAAAGATGGAGAGAAGTCTAGGTCCCTACTGTCTGTGGAGGTTTCAGATACACTTGGAAATGAAAAACAGGCACGTTTACATTTGATAAATTAACTTTTTCTTTTTTTTTTTCCAGACCGTCTTTCCCAGGCTGGTCTCGAACTCCTGGCCCCAAGAAATCCTCCTGTCTAGGCCCCGCAAAGTGCTGGGATTATAGGTGGGTGCCACTGCACCCAGCCAGATTAACACTTTTTTCACACAAAATTGCAATACAATTATGCTATCCACGAGACCCCTTTTTTATTTTTTGAGACAGAGTTTTGCTTTTGTTGCCCAGGCTGGAGTGCAATGGTGCGATCTCGGCTCACCGCAACCTCCATTCACCTCCTGGGTTCAAGTGATTCTCCTGCCTCAGTCTCCTGAGTAACTGGGATTATAGGCATGCACCACCACACCCAGCTAATTTTGTTGTATTTTTAGGAGAGACGGGGTTTCACCATGTTGACCAGGCTGGTCTCAAACTCCTGACCTCAGGTGATCAGCCCGTCTTGGCCTGCCAAAGTGCTGGGGATTACAGGCGTGAGCCACCGCACCTGGCTATCCAGAAGATCATTACAGAATTTATAGAACATTTTCCTTTACAGGGAACTGCAGGTCCTATTTTATAATTTAAAGTCTTGTGACAGGAACTTAAACAAATTTACAAGAAAAAAAAAACCCATTAAAAAATGGGCAAAGGGGCTGGGCTTGGGGTCTCACGCTTGCAATCCCAGCACTTTGGGAGGCTGAGGCGGGTGGATCATGAGGTCAGGAGTTTGAGACCAACCTGACCAACATGGTGAAACCCTGTCTCTACTGAAAATACAGAAATTAGCCAGGCATGGTGGTGAGTGCCTATAATTCCAGCTACTCAGGAGGCCGAGGCAGGAGAATTGCTTGAACGTGGGAGGTGGAGGTAGCAGTGAGCCGAGATTGCGCCACTGCACTCCAGCCTGGGCGACAGAGCCAGACTCTGTCTCAAAAAAAAAAAAAAAAAAAGAAAGCCTCCAAAAGTAGGCAAAGGACATAAACAGACACTTCTCAAAAGAAAACATACATGTGACCAAAAAACATATGAAAGAAAGCTCAACATCACTGATCATTAGAAAAATACAAATCAAAACCACAGGGACACCATCTCATGCCACTCACAATGGCTATTAAAAAGTCAAAAAACATCCGGGCATGATGGCTCACGCCTGTAATCCCAGCACTTTGGGAGGCTGAGGCAGGTGGATGTCTTGAGGTCAGGAGTTCCAGACCAGCTTGACAACATGGTGAAACCCTGTCTCTACTAAAAATTAAAAAATTAGCCAGGCATGGTGTTGTGTGCCTGTAATCCCAGCTATTCGGGAGGCTGAAGCAGGAGAATCGCTTGAACTCGGGAGGCAGAGGTTGTAGTGAGCTAAGATCCTGCCACTGCACTCCAGCCTAGGTGACAGAGTGAGACTCTGTCTTTTAAAAAAAAAAAAAAAAAGTTGAAAAACAACAGATGCAGACGAGGTTGCATAGAAAAAGGAACACTTTTACACTGTTGGTGGGAGTGTAAATTAGTTCAACCATGTGGAAGACAGTGTGGTTATTCCTCAAAGACCCAGAGGCAGAAATACTATTTGACTCAGCAATCCCATTACTGGGTATATACCCAAAGGAATATAAATCATTCTGTTATAAAGATAAATGCACGTGTACATTCATTGCAGCACTATTCACAATAACAATGACATGGAGTCAACCTACATGCCCATCAGTGATAGACTTATAAAGAAAATATACACCATGGAGGTACATATACACCATGGAATACTATGTATGTATACGCCATGGAATACTATATATACCATGGAATACTATGCAGACATAAAAAGGAATGAGATCATGTCCTTCGCAGGGACATGGATGGGGTTGGAAATCATTATCCTCAGCAAACTAACACAGTGACAGAAAACCAAACACCACATGTTCTCACTTATAAGTGGGAGCTGAATGATGAGAACACATGGACACATGGTGGGAACTATACCACTGGGGCCTTTCAGAGGGATAGGGGTAGGGGAGGGAGAGCATCAGGAAGAATAGCTGATGGATACTGGGCTTAGTACCTGGGTGATGGGATGATCTGTGCAGCAAACCACCATGGCACATGTTTACTTATGTAAACTTAAAATAAAAGTTGAAGAGGCCAGGCGTGGTGGCTCACGCCTGTAATCCCAGAACTTTGGGAGGCCAAGACGGTGGATCACCAGGTCAGGAGATTGAGACCATCCTGGCTAACACAGTGAAACCCCGTCTCTACTAAAAAATACAAAAAAAAATTAGCCAGGCGTGGTGGCGGGCGCCTGTAGTCCCAGCTGCACGGGAGGCTGAGGCAGAAGAATGGCGTGAACCCGGGGGACAGAGCTTGCAGTGAGCCAAGACTGCACCACTGCACTCCAGCCTGGGTGACAGAGCGAGACTCCGTCTCAAAAAAAAAAAAAAAAAAAAGAAGTTGAAGAAAAAGAAATGTCTTCTGATAATAGGCAAACCAGATTCATTGTACTATTCTTTCTACTTTTGTGTGTGTGTGTGTATATAGCTATTCTCCTGCCTCAACTTCCCAAAGTGCTGGGATTACAGGCCTGACCCACCGAACTCGGCCTACCTTTTGTATATATTTGAAAATTCCATAATAAAAGTTAAATCAATTTTATGGTAAGTCCTTACTTTCTGTTCTATCAGAGTAACAGCGTGACTGTAACCACACTTGGAGATAACATCAGAAGTCTAAATTTGAGGCCTTATGTTGCAATAAGGCCTGAGCCAAATGGCCCTCACGGTCTGTGAGGAGCCCTTCTCTGAGAACTCCTCATTTTTTTTTTTCTTAAGATGGAGTCTCCCTCTGTCTCCCAGGCTGGAGTGTAGTGGTGCAATCTCGGCTCACCGCAACCTCCACCTCCTGAGTTCAAGCAATTCTCCTACCTCAGCCTCCCGAGTAGCTGGGATTACAGGCATGCACCATCACACCCGGCTAATTTTTGTATTTTTAGTAGAGACGGGGTTTCGCCATGTTGGCCAGGCTGATCTCAAACTCTTGACCTCAGGTGATCCACGTGCCTTGGCCTCCCAAAGTGCTGGGATTACAGGCGTGAGCCACCACACCTAGCTGAGAACGCCTCTTATATCAGGTAAATTGGGAGAGAAGAGCCAGCAAAGGTTACCCTATCCATTTTAGGAAGAGGCTGCACTGTCAGGAGGGACTGGAGGGCAGGATTCCTGTCCATAGAGGCCCAGATCCTACAGAAATAAACCCTTGCACATTCCCCTTTTCTGGGTTAAGCATTACCATGGGGGCTGGGTGTGTTGGCTCATACCTGTAATCCCACTACTCTGGGAGGCCGAGGCGGGCGGATCACCTGAGGTCAGGAGTTTGAGACAAGCCTGGCCAACATGGTGAAACCCTGTCTCTACCTACAATGCAAAAATTAGCTGGGTGTGGTGGTACATACCTGTAATCCCAGTTATTTGGGAGGTTGAGGGAGGTGAATCGCTTGAACCCAGGAAGTGGAGGTTGCAGCAAACCGAGATTGCACCACTGCACTCCAGCTTGGGCTACAGAGGAAGACTCCGTCTCAAAAGAGAAAAAAAAAAAAAAAAAAAAAAAGAGTTACCATGGGGCCTCAGGATTTTTCAAGGGAATTACTGAAACCGAGGTATGTGTATGTCTGTGTGTGAGGGTACTAGGAGTGACACCCCAGGGAGACCCCTCCTTTCTGTTTTCAGCCTCCAGTCCCGGGGGAAAGAGCCCACTTCTTTTTTTTTTTTTTTTGAGACGGAGTCTCGCTCTGTCGCCCAGGCTGGAGTGCAGTGGCGCGATCTCGGCTCACTGCAAGCTCCGCCTCCCGGGTTCCCGCCATTCTCCTGCCTCAGCCTCCTGAGTAGCTGGGACTACAGGCGCCCGCCACCGCGCCCGGCTAATTTTTTGTATTTTTAGTAGAGACGGGGTTTCACTGTGGTCTCGATCTCCTGACCTTGTGATCCGCCCGCCTCGGCCTCCCAAAGTGCTGGGATTACAGGCTTGAGCCACTGTGCCCGGCGAGCCCACTTCTTGAAATCAGACAGACTTAATTTCTAGTTTTGGCTCTGACACTTACCAAGCGAGGGTCCTTGGGCAAGGTGAGTGATCCCTCTGCACATTAAGTTCCTTAACTGTAAAATGGGGATAATAATACTTACCTCAGTGTGTGGTAATGTGGATTTTAATTAAATAACAATGCAGAAGAGCCTAGCATTGCACTTGACATACTAGGCATTTGACAAATGTTATTTCTTCCCTTTGTGATGACAACCACCACCTTTAATTGAACATTTACCACTTGACAGTCACTGTACTCGTGCTTTACAGATATTCTCAATTTTAACCCTTCCACCAACCTTATAAGAGCAACATTCTTGGTTAATTTTATGCATCAAGTTGGCTGTCACAGTGCAGTGACAGAATGTGGTCACACATTCTTTTGGATATTTCAGTGACAGTGTTTTTGGATGAGATTAGTATTTAAGCCTGAGTGAGGTGGCTCATACCTATAATCCCAGCACTTTGGGAGGCATGGGTGGGTGGATCACCTGAGGCTGGGAGTTTGAGACCAGCCTGGCCAACATGGTAAAACCCCATCTCTACTAAAAATACAAAAATTAGCCAGGCATGGGCCAGGCACAGTGGCTCACTCCTGTAATCCCAGCACTTTGAGAGGCTGAGGCAGGAGGATCACGAGGTTAGGAGATCAAAACCATCCTGGCTAACACGGTGAAACCCCATCTCTACTAAAAATACAAAAAATTAGCCGGGCGTGGTGGTGAGCACCTATAGTCGCAGCTACTCGGGAGGCTGAGGCAGGAGAATGGCATGAACCCGGGAGGCAGAGCTTGCAGTGAGCTGAAATCGCACCACTGCACTCCAGCCTTGGCGACAGAGCGAGACTCTGTCTAAAAAAAAAAAAAAAAAAAAGAGGGAGAGCGAGAGATTAGTATTTAAATATTTAAATTGGTAGGGTTTAGGTAAAGCAGATTGCCCTCCATGATGTGGTTGGGTCTCATCCAGTCAGTTGAAGGTTCAAACAGAACAAAAGTCTGATCTTCCCTGAGCAAGAGGGAGTTTAGAAGCACAGAGTGTCGAGACTTGAACTGTACCTTGACTCTTCTCTGGGTCTTCAGTCTGCCCACAGCCCTGCAGATCTTGGATTTACCAGCCTCCATAATCGTGCAAAACAATTCCTTTTCTTTGCAGAGATGGGGTCTCACTCTCACTTAGGTTTGAACGCAGTGGCACTGTTATAGGTCATGCAGCCTCACACTTCTGAGCTCAAGTGATCCTCTCATCTCAGCCTCCTGACTAGCTGAGACTACAGGCAAGCACCACCAGGTCCAGCTAATTTTTTATTTTTTGTAGAGACGGAGTCTTGCTATGTTGCCTAGGCTGGTCTCAAACTCCTAGGCTCAAGTGATCCTCCCACCTCGGTCTCCCAAAGTGCTGAGATTACAGGAGTGAGCAACTGTGCCTCTCTCTCTCTCTTTCTCTTGCCATATACATATATATGGAAAGAGAGAGAGTTTCTGAGGGGCAGCACCAGGATCACACACACCCACCCTATTGGTTCTGATCATCTGGAGAACCCTTGTCTAATACACCCTGTTTCAGTAAAATGAAATGGGGTAAAATGAAAGAAAGTCTAATCTGCTCAAGATTATACACAACTGATAAATGAAGGCAGAATTGGAGTTCACATTCAGATCCATCTGTGCCCACCATGTTGCTTAACCAACATGACTACAGTGCATGGTTACAACATACCATCTGGCTCCTGCCACCTCTCTGACATTGCCTCCTTGCTCTCTTCCCCACACTCACTCCATCCTGCCCCCAGCCTCTGAATGTCCCCTGTGCCAGGCATGTTTCCACCTCACAGCCTTTGCACTTGCTGTTCCTGTGCCTGAAATGCTTTCTCAGCAGATATCTACACTTCTCTCTTCTGTATGTCATTCAGGTCTCTGTGCAAATGTCTCCTTCTCAGACAGGCCTTTCTAATAATGCTATATGACATGACACAGTACAGCCTGTCACCCTCTAGCCCCTTACCTTGCTATACTTTTCTTCATAGTACTTTTCACTACTTGGTGAATATATGTTATTTTTATTTTTAGTAGAGATGAGATCAATGTTGCCCAGGCTGACGTTGAACTCTGGCCTCAAGTGATCCTCCTGCCTTGGGCTCCCAAAGTGCTGGGATTACAGGTATGAGCCACTGGGCAGGTTTAGTTGGTATATTAAATACTTTATTTTTGTCTTGTCTGTCTCCCATCACTAGAGTATAAGCTTCATTGAAGGCAGAGAATTTGTCTATTTTGTCCACGAGAATGCCATTTGGCGTAGAGTAGCTGTTCAACAAATGTTTATTAAAAGAAGAACCAAGGGCCAGGTGCCGTGGCTCACTCCTGTAATCCCAGCACTTTGGGAGGCTGAGGCGGGCAGATCACCTGAGGTCGAGAGTTCAAGACCAGCCTGACCAACACGGAGACGCCCCCTCTCTACTAAAAATACAAAATTAGCCAGGCATGGTGGCACATGCCTGTAATCCCAGCTAGTCAGAGGGCTGAGGCAGGAGAATCGCTTGAACCTGGGAGGCGGAGGTTGTGGTGAGCCAAGATCGTGCCATTGTACTCCAGCCTGGGCAACAAGAACAAAGCTCCATCTCAAAAAAAGAGAAGGAGAAGAGGAAGGGGAAGGGGAAGGAGAGAACCCCACTGGCAACATACCACTCTTGTACTTTGAGCTCTTTGTTGAAACTCAACTTCTACCCTGCATCAGCTCCAAATTGCTGAATCCTCAGAATGATCCAGATGTTTTTCTCAGCCACTCAGACCTGTTGCTGAGTCTGTCCACCTTCAGGCTATCATCTTTTCCCATCTTGGTCTCTTGTAGCTTATCTTCTCTAGGAAACCCTGACTCACCCAGCCCCTTCTCCACTACTCCCCTTTTAAAAGTTTGTCTGTAATTTTGTAAGTACTTGTTTTTGTTAATTACATGTGCTTTTGTCCTGTTGCCCTATGGAACTGTGGGTGCCCTGAGGGCAGGGATGAAGTCAACACAACCTGACTACCTGAAACCTTCCCCAAGGACCTAGTAATTAACTTGACACCTGTGGACATCCAGAAATCCCTACTGCTTGACAGGTACACAAGGGGGTTGCTCATCCCTCTAAGGGGTGGGGCCACTATTGGAGGGACCAACTGTTCCCCAACACAAAGACTTTTTTTTTTTTTTGAGACGGAGTCTCGCTCTGTCGCCCAGGCTGGAGTGCAGTGGCGCGATCTCGGCTCACTGCAAGCTCCGCCTCCCGGGTTCACACCATTCTCCTGCCTCAGCCTCCGGAGTAGCGGGGACTACAGGCGCCCGCCACCTCGCCCGGCTAATTTTTTTTTGTATTTTTAGTAGAGACGGGGTTTCACCATGTTAGCCAGGATGGTCTCGATCTCCTGACCTCGTGATCCGCCCGCCTCGGCCTCCCAAAGTGCTGGAATTATCGGCGTGAGCCACCGCGCCTGGCAGTTTTATTTGTTCTTATTGGATAGATGGTCCCCAACTTATAATGGTTCAATATATGATTTCTCAATTTTACAATGGCGTGAAAGTGACATTCATTCGATAGAAACCCCAACTTGAGTACTCATATGGCCATTCTGTTCTCACTTTCAGCATAGTATTCAATAAATCAATAATTTATTATAAAATAGGCTTTGTGTTAGATGATTTTGCCCAACTGTAGGCTAATGTAAGTGTTTTGAGCATGTTTGAGGTAGGCTAGTCCAAGCTGTATGTTTAGTGGTTTAGGTGTCTTAAACTCATTTCAACTTACAGTATTTTCAACTTATGATGGACTTATGGGGGTGTAGCCCCATCAGAAGTCAGTTGAGAAGCATTTGTATAATAAAGTGTCAACATGTTGGAAGATTGGCATCACTTGGTAAGTCAATATGAATATCTTCAAATATTACAAAATTACACAAGAGTAAGGGATCTATGCAAAGTTCAAGAGAAACCAATGAATCGTAATATAACAGAGTATGAAAAGTCCATTGATACAGTTTTATTTATTTATTTATACTTATTTAAAATTGTGGCCAGGCGTGGTGGCTCATGCCTGTAATCCCAGCACTTTGGGAGGCCGAGGCAGGCAGATCATTTGAAGTCAGGAGTTTGAAACCAGCCCAGCCAACATGGTGAAACCCCATCTCTACTAAAAATACAAAAATTAGGCGGACATGGTGGTGGGCGCCTGTTTTCTCAGCGACTTGGTTGGGAGGTTGAGGCAGGAGAATTGCTTGAGCCTGGGAGGTGGAATTTGCAGTGAATAGAGATCATGCCACTGCACTCCAGCCTCGGCGACAGAGAGACTGTCTCAAAAAAAAAAAAAAAAAAAACCTTTTCTTTTTAATTTTTGTGGGTACATAGTGGGTGTATATATTTATGAGGTACATGAGATATCTTGGTGTAGGCATGCAAAGTGTAATAATCACATCGTGGAAAATTAGGTATCCATTCCCTCAAACATTTATCCTTTGTGTTACAAACAATCCAATTATTGTCTTTTAGTTATTTTTAAATGTACAATTAAATTATTATTAACTATAATCCCCCTGTTGTGCTATTAACTACAAGGTCTTATTCATTCTAGCTATTTTTTGTACCCATTAACCATCCCTACACCTCCCTACTATCCTTCCCAGACTCTGATAACCATCTTTCTATTCTCCGTCTCCATGAGTTCAATTGTTTTTATTTTATTTTTATTTTTGTTTGTGTTTTTTTACTTTATTTTATTTTATTAAAAAAAATTTTTTTTGAGACGGAGTCTCACTCTGTCGCCCTGGCTGGAGTGCAGTGGCGCGATCTTGGCTCACTGCAACCTCCCAGGTTCAAGTGATTCTTCTGCCTCAGCCTCCCGAGTAGCTGGGACTACAGGTGCGTGCCACCACACCTCGCTAATTTTTTATATTTTTAGTAGAGATGGGGTTTCACTGTGTTAGCCAGGATGGTCTTGATCTCTTGACCTCGTGATCTGCCCATCTCAGCCTCCCAAAGTGCTGGGATTACAGGTGTGAGCCATTGTGCCTGGCCTATTTTTTATTTTTTATTTATTTTTTGAGACAGAGTTTCGCTCTTATCGCCTAGGCTGGAGTGCAATGGCATGATTTTGGGTCACTGCAACCTCCGGCTCCTAGGTTCAAGTGATTCTCCTGCCTCAGCCTCCTGTGTAGCTAGTATTACAGGCGCCTGCCACCATGCCCAGCTAACATTTGTATTTTTAGTAGAGATGGGGTTTTACCATGTTGGCCAGGCTGGTCTTGAACTCCTGACCTCAGGTGATCCACCCACTTCAGCCTCCCAAAGTGCTGGGATTACGGGCATGAGCCACTGCCCCCAGTCTGTTTTGATTTTAAGAACCCACAAATAAGTGAGAACATGTGATGTTTGTCTTTCTGTGCCTGGCTTATATCACTTAACATAATGACCTCCAGTTCCATCCATGTTGTTGCAAATGACAGAATTTAATTCCTTTTTATGGCTGAATAGTACTCCATTGTGTATATGTGCCACATTTTTCTTATCCATTCATCTGCTGATGGACACTTATGTTGCTTCCAAATCTTGACTATTGTGAACAGTGCTGCAACGAACATGCGGGTGCAGGTATCTCTTTGATATACTGATTTCCTTTCTCTTTTGGTATACACCCAGCAGTGGGATTACTGGATTACATGGTAGCTCTATATTTAGTTTTTTTGAGGCATCTGTAAACTCTGCTTGCACTAATTTACATTCCCACCAACAGTGTAGGAGGGTTCACTTTCCTCCACATCCTCGCCAGTATTGATTATTACTTGTCTTTTGGATACAAGCCATTTTAACTGGGGCAAGATGATATTCCATTGTAGTTTTTATGTGCAGTTCTCTGATGATCAATGATGTTGAGCACCTTTCCATATGTCTGTTTGCCATTTGTATGTTTTCTTTTGAGAAATGTCTATTCAAATCTTATGCCCATTTTAAAAATCAGATTATTAGATTTTTTTTCCTAAAGAGTTGTTTAAGCTCCTTATATATTCTGGTTATTAATCCCTTATCAGATGAGTAGTTAGCAAATATTTTCTTCCATTCTGTGGGTTGTCTCTTCACTTTGTTGTTATTTCCTTTGTTGTGCTTTTTAACTTGATGTGATCTCATTTATCCATTTTTGCTTTAGTTGCCTGTTCTTATGGTATATTGCTCAAGAAATTTTTGCCCAGACCAGTGTCCTGGAGTTTCCTCAATGTTTTCTTGTAGCAGTTTCATAGTTTGAGGTCTTAGATTTAAGTCTTTAATCCATTTTGATTAGATTTTTGTATGTGGTGAGAGACGGGTCAAGTTTCATCCATTTGTTTTCCTGTGCAATCTGCCTCCCTTGTTTCATTCTTCTGCATATGAATATCTAGTTATCCCAGCACCATTTATTAAAAAGAATGTTTTTTCCCCAATGTCAAAAATGAGTTCACTGTAGGTGTGTGAATTTGTTTCCAGGTTCTCTGTTCTGCCATTGATCTATGTGTTTGTTTTTATACCAGTACCATACTGTTTTGCATACTATAGTTCTGTAGTATAATTTGAAATCACGTAATGTATTCCTCCAGTTTTGTTCTTTTTGTTCAAGATAGCTTTGGCTGTCCTGGGTCTTTTATGATTCCATACAACCTTTAGGATTGTTTTGTCTATTTTCGTGAAGAATGTCATTAGTATTTTGATAGGGATTTTGTCGAATCTGTAGATTGCTTTGGGTAGTATAGACATTTTAACAATATTGATTTTTCCAATCCACGAACTTGGAATATCTTTCTATATTTTTGTGTCTTCTTCAATTTCTTTCATCAGTGTTTTATGCTTTTTCTTTTTCTTTCTTTTTTTTTTTTTTTTTTTGAGACGGAGTCTCACTCTGTCACCCAGGCTGGAGTGCAGTGGCGCGATCTTGGCTCACTGCAAGCTCCGCCTCCCGGGTTTACGCCATTCTCCTGCCTCAGCCTCCCGAGTAGCTGGGACTACAGGCGCCTGCCACCTCGCCCGGCTAAGTTTTTTTGTATTTTTAGTAGAGACGGGGTTTCACTGTGTTAGCCAGGATGGTCTCGATCTCCTGACCTCGTGATCTGCCCGTCTCGGCCTCCCAAAGTGCTGGGATTACAGGCTTGAGCCACCGCGCCCGGCCATGCTTTTTCTTTCTCATTTATTTATTTATTTATTTTTGAGATGGAGTCTCACACTGTTGCCCAGGCTGGAGTGCAGTGGCATGATCTTCTCTCACTGCAACCTCTGCCTCCTAGGTTCAAGCGATTCTCCTGCCTCAGGTTTCCGAGTAGCTGGGACTACAGGTGCACACCATCACACCCGGCTCATTTTTGCATTTTTAGTAGAGACAGGGTCTCAGCATGTTTGCCAGGCTGCTCTTGAACTCCTGGCCTCAGGTGAATCACCTGCCTCGGCCTCCCAAAGTGCTGGGATTACAGGCATGAACCACTGTGCCTAGCCTTTCTTTCTTATTTATTTATTTTTGTAGAGATGGGGTCTCACTATGTTGCCCAGACTGGTCTCAAACAATCCTTAAACAAAGCTCAAGCAATCCTCCCACTTTGGCCTCCCAGAGTGCTGGCATTATAGGCATGAGCCACAGCTCCCAGCTTCATCAGTGTTTTATAGTTTTCATTGTAGAGATCTTTCACTTCTTTGGCTAAGTTAATTCTGAGATATTTAACTTTATTAGTGGCTATTGTACATGGGATTTCTTTCTTGATTTCTGTTTCGGATTGTTAACTGTTGTCTTAGAGAAATGCTACTGATTTTTGTATGTTCACTTTGTATCCTGCAACTTTACTGAATTTGTTTATCAGTTCTAACGTTTTTTGTGTGTGTGAAGTCCAGGTTTTTCCAAATATAAGATCATATCACCCGCAAACAAGGATAATTTGACTTCTTCCTTTCCAGTTTGGATGCTCTTCATTTCTTTCTCTTGTCTGATTGCTCTAGCTAAAACTTGCAGTACTATACTGAATAACAATGGTCAAAGTGGGCATCCTTGTCATGTTCTAGATCTAAGAGGAAAGGCTTTCAGTCTCTCTGCAGTCAGTATTTTACTAGCTATGGGTCTGTCATATATGGCATTTAATATGTTGACGTATGTTCCTTCTATATTCATTTTTTGAGAGTTTTTATCATGAAGCGATGTTGAACTTTATCAAATGTTTTCTTAGCATCAATTGAAATGACCATATGGTTTTTGTACTTCATTCTGTTGATATGATGCTTCACATTGATTGATTTGCATAAGTTGAACCATCTTTGCATCCCCGGGATAAATCCCACCTGGTCATGATGAATGGTCTTTTTTTTTAATCTGTTTTTTTTTTTTTTTTTTTCTTTTGGGACGGAGTCTTGCTCTGTCCTCCGGGCTGGAGTGCAGTAGCCAGATCTCAGCTCACTGCAAGCTCCGCCTCCCAGGTTTATGCCATTCTCCTGCCTCAGCCTCCCGTGTAGCTGGGACTACAGGCGCCCCGCCACCTCGCCCAGCTAGTTTTTTGTATTTTTTAGTAGAGACGGGGTTTCACCGTGTTAGCCAGGATGGTCTCGATCTCCTGACCTCGTGATCTGCCCGTCTCGGCCTCCCAAAGTGCTGGGATTACAGGCTTGAGCCATCGCGCCCGGCCTGTTTTTTTTTTTTTTTTTTTTTTGAGACAGAGTCTCGCTCTGTCACCCAGGTTGGGGTGCAGTGGCGCAATCTCAGCTCACTGCAAGCTCCGCCTCCCGGATTCACGCCATTCTCCTGCCTCAGCCTCCCGAGTAGCTGGGACTACAGGCTCCCGCCACAACGCCTGGCTAATTTTTTTGTATTTTTAGTACAGACAGGGTTTCACTGTATTAGCCGGGATGGTCTCCATCTCCTGACCTCGTGATCCGCCTACCTCAGCCTTCCCAAGTGCTGGGATTACAGGCATAACCCACCGCGCCCGGCCAATGAATGATCTTTTTAATGAATTATTGAATTTTCTTTGCTAGTATTTTGCTAAGAATTTTTGCATCAATATTTATGAGAGATATTGGTCTGTAGTTTTCTTTTCTTCATGTGTCTTTGTCTGGTTTTGGTATCAGGAATATCTGCCTTGTATAATGAATTTGGAAGTATTCCCTCCTCCTCTATATTTTGGAACAGTTTGAGTAGGACTGGTATTAGTTATTCTTTAAATTTTTTTTTTCTTTTTTGAGATAGAGTTTTAGGCCGGGCGCAGTGGCTCACACCTGTAATCCCAGCACTTTGGGAGGCTGAGGCAGGTAGATCACCTGAGGTCGGGAGTTCGAGACCAGCCTGACCAACGTGGAGGAACCACATCTCTATTCAAAATACAAAATTAGTTAGGGATGGTGGCTCATGCCTGTAATCCCAGCTACTCGGCAGGCTGAGGTGGGAGAAATCGTTTGAACCTGGGAGGCAGAGGTTGCAGTGAGCAGAGATTGGGCCATTGCACTCCAGCCTGAGAGCAACAAGAGCGAAACTCTATCTCAAAAAACAAAAACAAAAAAAAACAAGAGAGTCTCACTCTGTTACCCAGGCTGGAGTGCAATGGCGTGATCTTGGCTCACTGCAACCTCCATCTCCTGGGTTCAAGTGATTCTTCTGCTTCAACCTCCTGAGTAGCTGGGATCCACGCCTGGCTAACTTTTTATTTTTTGTATTTTTAAAAAATATTTATTTATTTACTTTTGAGACAGAGTCTCTCTCTGCCGCCCAGGCTGGAGTGCAGTGGTGCAATCTTGACTCACTGCAACCTCCACCTCCCAGGTTTAAGTGACTCTCCTGCCTCAGCCTCCCAAGTAGCTGGGACTACAGCTGGGTAAATTTTTTTTTGAGATAGAGTCTCACTGTGTCGCCCAGGCTGGAGTGCAGTTGCGCGATCTTGGCTCACTGCAACCTCTGCTGCCGGGGTTCAAGTGATTCTCCTGCCTCAGCCTTCCGAGTAGCTGGGATTACAGGCGCCTGCCACCACACCAGACTAATTTTTTTTTGTTGTTTTGTTTTTTGAGACAGAGTTTTGCTCTTGTTGCCCAGACTGGGGTGCAATGGCACGATCTCAGCTCACTGCACCCTCTGCCTCCCGGGTTCAAGCAATTCTCCTGCCTCAGCCTCCTGAGTAGCTGGGAATACAGGCATGTGTCATCATGCCCAGCTAATTTTGTATTTTTAGTAGAGACAGAGTTTCTCCATGTTGGTCAGGCTGGTCTCAAACTCCCGACCTCAGGTGATCTGCCTGCCTTGGCCTCCCAAAGTGCTGGGATTACAGGCGTGAGCCACCGTGCCGGGCCTAATTTTTGTATTTTTAGTAGAGATGGGGTTTCAGCTTGTTGGCCAGGCTGGTCTTGAACTCCTGACCTCACGTGATCCACCTGCCTTGGCCTCCCAAAGTGCTGGGATTACAGCTGTGACCCACCACGCCTGGCCTGTTTTTTTTTTTTGAGACGGACTCTCGCTCTGTCGCCCAAGCTGGAGTGCAGTGGCATGATCTTCACTCACTGCAACCTCCGCCTCCCGGGTTCAAGTGATTCTCCTGCCTCAGACTCCTGAGCAGCTGGGATTACAGGCACGCACCACCACACCTGGCTAATTTTTGTAATTTTAGTAGAGACAGGTTTCGCCATGTTGGCCAGGCAGCTCTGGAACTCCTGACCTCAAGTGATCCACCACCTTGGCTTGCCAGAGTGTTGGGATTACAGGCGTGAGCCCCTGTGCCTGGACTTTTTTTTTTTTTTTTTTTTTCTTTTTAAAAATATAGACAGGGTCTCTCTATGTTGTCTAGGTTGATCTCTAACTCCTGGGCTCTAGCGATCCTCCCACGTTGGTCTCCTAAGGTGCTGTGATTACAGTCATGAGCCACCATGCCCAGCCTACTGGGAGACTTTATTACAGCTTTGATCTCATGACTTGTTATTGCTCTATTTGGGTTTTGGATTTTTTCATGGTTCAATCCAGGTAGGTTAGATGTATCTAGGAATTTATCATTTTCTTCTGGATTTTGCAATTTATTGGCATATAGTTGCTCATAGTAGCCACTAGTGAGCCCTTGAATTTCTGCGGTATTAGATGCACTGTCCCCTTTTTAATCTATGCTTTTATTTATTTGGGTCTTTTCTTTTTCTTTTCTTAGTCTGGCTAAACGTTTGTCAATTTTGTTTATCTTTTTAAAAAAACAACTTTTTGTTCGTTGATCTTTTTTATTTTATTTATTTATTTATTTTTTGAGACAGAGTCACTCTGTCACCCAGGCTGGAGTGCAGTAGTGCGATCTCGGCTCACTGCAACCTCTGCCTCCCAGGTTCAAGTGATTTTCCTGCCTCAACGTCCCGAGTAGCTGGGATTACAGGCACCCGCCACCACACCCGGCTAATTTTTTGTATTTTTTGTAGAGATGGGTCTTCACTATCTTGGCCAGACCGGTCTTGAACTCCTGACCTCAGGTGATCTGCCTGCCTGGACCTCCCAAAGTGCTGGGATTACAGGCATGAGCCACTGCGCCTGGCCTGATCTTTTTTATTTTATATTTTTATTTTTATTATTTCTTTTTTGAGCTGGAGTCTTGCTCTGTTGCCCAGGATGGAGTGCAGTGGCACGATCTTGGATCACTGCAAACCCTGCCTCCCAGGTTCAAATGATTCTTTTGCCTCAGCTTCCAGAGTAGCTGGGGTTACAGGTGCATGCCACCACGACCAGCTATTTTTTGTATTTTTAGTAGAGATGGGATTTTCTTCATTTCAAATTCATTTCTTTCTCCTTCCTTCCTTCCTTCCTTCCTTCCTTCCTTCCTTCCTTCCTTCCTTCCTTCCTTCCTTCCTTCCTTCTCTCTCTCTTTTTTTTTTTTTGACAGAGTCTTACTCTGTCGCCTGGGCTGGAGTGCAGTGGTGCAATCTCAGCTCACTACAATCTCTGCCTCCCAGGTTCAAGCAATTCTCCTGCCTCAGCCTGAGTAGCTGGGACTACAGGCGCATGCTGCCACACCCAGCTAATTTTTTGTATTTTAGTAGAGACAGGATTTCACTGTGTTGCCCAGGCTAGTCTCGAACTCCTGAGCTCAGACAATCTCCCCCGCTCGGCCTCCCAAAGTGCTAGGATTACAGGCGTGAGCCAATGTGCCCGGCCCAAATTCATTTATTTCTGATCTGAACCTTATTATTTATTTTCTTCTCCTAATTTTGGGTTCAGTTTGCTCTGCCTCTTCAAGTTCTTTAACATGTATCATTCGGTTATTTGGTTATTTTTCTTCTTCTTTTTTTTTTTTTTTTTGAGACAGGGTCTCGCTCTGTTGCCCAGGCTGGAGTGCAGTGTCGAGAATCATGGCCAACAGCAGCCTCGATCTCCCAGGCTCAAGTGATCCTCCCACCTCAGCCTCCCAAGTAGCTGGGACTATAGGTGCACACCACCCCGTCCGGCTAATTTTTGTATTTTTGTAGAGGCAAAGTTTTGCCGTGTTGCCCAGGCTGTTTTTCCTCTTTTTTGATGTAGGCACTTATAGCTATAAATTTCCCTCTTAGTACTACTTTCACTGTATCCCACAGGTGTTAGTACGTTGTGTTTCCATTATCATTTGTTTCAAGACATTTTTCAATTTCCTTCTTAATTTCTTCATTGACCCACTGGTCATTCAGGAGCATATTGTTTAATTTCCATGTATTTGAATAGTTTCCAAAATTCCTTTTGTTATTGATTTCCAGTTTTATTCCACTGTGGTCAGAGAAGATGTTTGATATTATTTCAATTTTCTTTGAATTGAATGTTTTAAGACTTGTTTTGGGAGTAACATATGTTCTATCCTTGAGAATGATCCCTATGCTGAGGAGAAGAATGTGTGAGAAGTAGCCACTGGATGAAATGTTCTGTAAATATTAGGTCCATTTGTTCCGTAGTGCAGATTAAGTCCGATGTTTCTTTGTTGATTTTCTGTCTGGGATGTCTGTCCAATGCTGAAAGTCAGGTGTTGAAGTCTCCAGCTGTTTATTCTTTTTTTTTTTTTTCCCAAGCCAAACTGTATCCAGCTTTATTAAAGATACTTTGCATAAACCGTCATGGTATTTCAGGCAGGACGTGGGCAGACAATCATTAACACTATACAACAACTTTCAAACTCCCTTCTTCAATGGACTACCAAACTCAGGAAGCCACTATAAAACCCCATGAAGTCTTCATCTGATGCTCTGAACAGGGAAAGTTTAGAGTGAGGGTTGACATTTCATATTTAGCATGTTGTTTAACAACTTTTCACAAGCCGACCCTGACTTTCAGGAAGTGAAATAAAAATGGCAGAACTTATCTGAAGATCCACAATCTAGAAACAGAACCACTACTTTTTTTTTTTTTTTGAGACACAGTCTTGCTCTGTTGTGCCCAGGCTGGAGTGCAGTGGCACAATCTCGGCTCACTGCAACCTTCGCCTCCCAGGTTCAAGAGATTCTCCTGCCTCAGTCTCCCAAGTAGCTGGGATTACAGGCATCCACCACCACACCCGGCTAATTTTTTGTATTTTTAGTAGAGAAGGGGTTTCACCATATTGGCCAGGCTGGTCTTGAACTCTCGACCTCAGGTGATCTGCCCGCCTCAGCCTCCCAGAATGTTGGGATTACAGGCATGAGCCACCGCACCCGGCACCACTGCTGTTTTGACAGGTGCCATCTCAGTGACATCACTGGAAAGTCCAGATTGCCTGACACACTAGTAACCAATGATTGGAGGTCAGGTCTCAACAGATGTCTGGGCTTAAGGGAGTTAAATCTATGCTGAAAGAGGGAAAGGGATAAGAGGACATAAAAACAAATTTGTTTTTCCCTGCCACAAGGCTTTTGTGCCAAGGTGGCCATGTGTGTCAAAGTCAGGGAATCCCTCCTCCTGGGAGCCAAGAGGAAGTCTCTCAGAACTAGAGGGAAAAGATAATTTCCCCACATCAATCCAGCTTCAGAGATTCTATTAGTGACATTTGCTCCTTCTCCCAAAAACGACAATGAAGTGTTCTGTGTGCTAACAACATAGCTTTAAAAAAAAATCTGGGCCGAGCCCAGTGGCTCATGCCTGTAATCCCAACACTTTGGAAGGCCGAGGTGGGAGGATAACAAGCTCAGGAGTTTGAGACCAGCCTGAGCAACATGGTGAAACCCCGTCTCTAATAAAAATACAAAGATTTGCTGGGCGTGGTGGTGCGTGCCTGTAGTCTGAGCTACTCGGGAGGCTGAGGCAGGAGAATGGTGTGAACCCAGGAGACGTGAACCAGAAGTACACAGTTATAAAAAATGCACACACTTCCCCTGGCATCTCCAGCACCTTCAGCTTTCTGTTCCTGGTCTGTTTTGGCATCTCCATTTTCTGCAGGGTTATTCTCCTCCTTGCCAGCATCAGCTTTTCCCTTTTTTTCTTTGGGTACCTTCTCTCCATTCTTTGCAGGGGTCTTTTTAGGCTTGGGCTCTGGCTTTGGAGGAGCAGGTTTAGCAGACAACCTCGTGGATCTTCTCTGTGGTTTGTCGTTCACCTTGGTTTTATCTCCTTTAGGATCCCCTTCAGCCTTTCCCTTGGGCATGGCGGTGGCAACAGCGGCGGAATGTAGGCGCTGGGTGAGCAGGCTTTGGTCGGTCCGGGGGGTCGTTCTTCTCTCTTCTTCTTCTGTTCTTTAGCTCTAATAGTATTTGCTTTATATATACAGATGCTCCACTGTTGGCTGCATATATATTTATAACTATCATAACCCCTTGCTGAATTGACCCCTTTATCATTACATAATGAGCTTCTTTGTCTCTTCTTACAGTTTTTGTCTTGAAATTTACTTTGTCAGATATAAGTATAGCTACTCCTGCTCTGCTTTACTTTCCATTGGCATGGAATATCTTTTCCCTTTATTTTCAGTCCTATATGTATCTTTACAGGTGAAGTGCCCAACACAAATACTTTTATTTATTTGAGAGAGTCTTGCTCTGTCACCCAGGCTGGAATGGAGTGGTGCAACCTCGGCTCACTGCGACCTCCGCCTACCGGGTTCAAGCGATTCTCCCACCTCAGTCTCCCAAGTAGCTGTGATTACAGGTGCATGCCACTGTGCCCAGCTAATTTTTGTATTTTTAGTAGAGAGGGGGTTTTGCCATGTTGGCCAGGCTAGTCTTGAGCTTCTGAACACAAGTGATCTGCCCGCCTCAGCCTCCCAAAGTGCTGGGGTTACAGGCGTGGGCCACCTCACCCAGCCCACAAATACTTTTAATGGGTCTTTAATCACTTGACCCTGGCCAGTTTTTCCAACCTCATCCCTGCCACTCCCCCCATGAAACATTCTTTGTCTCAGACACAGCCACAAAAGATTGCCCACCATGAACTTTCAGGCCTCGCATTCAAGCTGTTCCCTTGGCCTTACATGCCCCCTCCCCTCACCTAAACAACTCTTACTCATCTTTCCAGTATCAACTCAGGCTTCTGGGCCTCTTAGAAGCCTTCCCTCCAGATAGTCCTCTCCTTCTCTGTGTTCTGTTTAACTTTGCATATCCTTTTATCTTCAGTACAGAGGCTCTTAGATTAGGAATTTGTCTCCCAAATTGCTTCACTGGGCTCAAGCAATCCTACTGCCTCAGGTTCTGGAGTAGCTAGAATTATAGGCGTGCTCTACTATGCCCAGCTAAAATATTTACTTATATATACACACACATACATATATATACACACACACACACACATACACACACATATACATATATATATATAATGTATTTATTTTGAGACAGAGTCTTGCTCTATTGCCCAGGCTGGAGTGCAGTGGCATGATCTTGGCTCACTGCAACCTCTGCCTCCCGGGTTCAAACGATTCTCCTGCCTCAGCCTCCTCAGTAGCTGGGATTACAGGTGTGCACCACCACTCCCGGCTAACTTTTGCATTTTTAGTAGAGATGGCGTTTCACCATGTTGGCCGGGCTGGTCTCGAACTCCTGACCTGGTGATCCACCTGCCTCAGCCTCCCAAAGTGCTGGGATTATAGGTGTGAGCTACCGTGCCTGTCCATTTTTAATATATTTTTGTATAGAGACCAGATCTCACTATGTTGTCCAGTCTGGTCTCAAACTCCTGGCCTCACGTGATCCTCCTGCCTTGTCCTCCCAAAATGCTGGGATTACAGGTATGAGCCAACATGCCCAGCAAAAGCCCAAGTTAAAAAAAATTATTATTATTATTTTTTACCATGACACAGCCTCAGGAGGTCCTGATGACATGTTCCCCAAAACCCCAATTTTTAACTCCCAAGCTGCTCTGCCTCTCATATCCTATTGTAATCACATGTACTTCATCCTGAGGTAGCAGTGGAAGGGTAATGATCTGCAGAGAGATTGAAGAGAAAGGAGTTGGACTGTAAGAATATTCTGTCTTTTGTCCAGTGCTATTCAAGGCCAAACACCCTGTGTCTGGCAGACTGGGTTCTCTGGAGTAGTTGTATTTCCTGGGACCAGGAAAGCTAGGTCAGTTTTTCTAGAGACCATCTAATGCCAAACTGTCCTCTCTCGCGCTCACTCATCTTACATTTATGGAAACCCGGCTACATTTCCCACACTGTGCTTGATCTTGGGGATACAATGGTCCTGGGGGCAGGATAGGCAGAGAAACAAAATCCGTGCAGCACAATATGGTTATTGCCATCTATAAAAGAGAGTTGATGAGAGCACAGACGAGGGAGATGGGGGCCAACCCTGCAGGACAGAATCAAGGCGCAGGAAGGCTGCCTGGGAGACATGATACTTGAGCTGAGCATTAGAGAAACATGCACCACATTTGCTTGCAGCATATTTAGAGTTTCACTTTTTACATTAAAATTGTTTTGGATTGGGCACGGTGGCTCACACCTATAATCCTAGCACTTTGGGAGGCCAAGGTGGGCCATCACAAGGTCAGGAGATCGAGACCATCCTGGCCAACATGGTGAAACCCTGTCTCTACTAAAAATACAAAAATTAGCTGGGCATGGTGGTGTGTGCCAGTAGTCCCAGCTACTCAGGAGGCTGAGGCAGGAGAATCGCTTGAACCAGGGAGTCGGAGGTTGCAGTGAGCCAAGGTCACGCCACTGCACTCCAGCATGGCGACAGAGTGAGACTCTGTCTCAAAAAAAAAAATTGTTTTAATCCTCTGGGTCTTTGTTTTGGTATAAGATGTGAGGTTCAAATCTACCTTAATTTCTTTTCAAACGGTAAGCTAGTTGCAAATGCTTTTCAAACAATCCATCTTTCCTCACTCACTCGAGATGGTGCCTCTATCATATGCTACATTGGTATATATGCCTAATCTATTTTCTCATTTTATTCTGTTCCATCAATCTAGGGAACGAGGCGCTAGACTGCAGTGGTAAAGTATGCAGGCTCTGGAGGAAGATTGGCTGGGTTGTGCCTCAGTGTCCTCATTTGTGAAATGGAGATAGTAGTACCTATTTCTCTTTCTTTCTTTCTTTCTTTTTTTTTTTTTTTTGAGATAGAGTCTCACTCTCTTGCCCAGACTGGAGTCCAATGGCATGATCTTGGCTCACTGCAACTGCAACCTCCATCTCCCAGGTTTAAGCAATTCTCCTGCCTCAGCCTCCCGAGTAGCTGGGATTATAGGCGTCTGCCATCACACCTGGCTAATTTTGTATTTTCGGTGGAGACCTGGTTTTACCATGTCGGCCAGGCTGGTCTCCAACTCCTGACCTCAAGTGATCCACACGCCTCAGCCTCCCAAAGTGCTGGGATTACAGGTGTGAGCCACTGCGCCCGGCCAGTAGTACTTATTTCGTATGGTTGCTGTGAAGATTGACTGAGATAATGCACATAAAGCACTCATCACAGTGCCTGACACATAGGAATCATAGTGACATAGAGCTGACACATAGTGAATGTCAGCTGTTGTGATAAGCCCTACCTGCCCATTCCTGTAGCAGCAACACAGTAGAATGAAAGTGCTAAGAATATAGTTTTGGGTACAATGGAACAGCTTTGCTGTTTACCATCTGCACAACCTTGAGCTAGTTACTTACCTTTTGTCCTTTCTGTGTCGTGGTTTCCTCATTCATACATGGGAATAGAAAAGTGGCTACTTCGTTTAGCTGGGCGCGGTGGCTCATGCCTGTAATCCCAGCACTTTGGGAGGCTGAGGCGGGCGAATCGCCTGAGGTCAGGAGTTTCAGACCAGCCTGGCCAGCGTGGTGAAACCCCGTCTCTACTGAAAATACAAAAATTAGCCAGGCATGGTGGCAGGCGCCTATAATCCCAGCTACTCGAAAAGCTGAGGCAGGAGAATCGCTTGAACTCGGGAGGCAGAGGTTGCAGTGAGCCGAGATTGTACCACTGCACTCCAGTCTGGGTGACAGAGCGAGGCTCTGCTCTGTCTCAAAAAAAAAAACAAAAAAAACCCAAAACCAAAAAAATTTATAATGTATTATCTATCTTTATATGTGGTGGTGTAAGCCCCTAACATGTTCTGGGGAGTGGCAGTCTTTCAGGGCCAAGTCTACTGTGTGTGAATAAAATGGACTTCCAGGATCTGCATCTGCAGTGCTGGTGTCCAGCCCCTATAGTGCGCCAATATTTGAAAGTCATTGTGACCAGTGAGTCCTTGACTGAGAAACCAGAAAGATTTGGGGTAGAAATGGAGATGCAGCTAGGGCGTTGAAGTCGTATAGCAGGTTTTAAAAAATGTTTTTGGCCAGGGGCGGTGGCTCACTCCTGTAATCCCAGCACTTTGGGAGACCAAGGGGGCGAATTACCTGAGGTCAGGAGATTGAGACCAGCCTGGCCAACATGGTGAAACCCCGTTTCTGCTAAAAACACAAAAATTAGCCAGGCATGGTGGCGGGAGCCTGTAATCCCAGCTACTCGGGGGGCTGAGGCAGGAGAATTGCTTGAACCCGGGAGGTGGAGGTTGCAGTGAGCCAAGACCATGTCATTTGCACTCTAGCCTGGGCGACAAGAGCGAAACTCCGGCTCAAAAAAAAAAAAAAAAGTTTGGGCTGGGCATGGTGGCTCACGCCTGTAATCCCAGCACTTTGGGAGTCCAAGGTGTGAGGACAACAAGCTCAGGAGTTCAAGACCAGCCTGACCAACATGGTGAAACCCCGTCTCTAATAAAAATACAAACATTTGCTGGGTGTGGTGGTGTGTGCCTGTAGTCCCAGCTACTCTGGACGCTGAGGCAGGCTAATCGCTTGAACCTGGGAGGCGGAGGTTGCAGTGAGCCGAGATCACGCCACTGTACTCCAGGCTGGGCCACAGAACAAGACTCTGTCTCAAAAAAAAAAAAAAAAAGTTTTTATTTATTTGAATTTTTACTTTAACAAAGGAATGTGTATAGTTTTAAACGCCAACTAGTTCAACAAATTTTTGGGGGGTGGTGGGGCATTTTCAAGTGAAAACCGGAAAACCCGCTAAACAAATTCTGAAAGCTGTAACTTCAGTGGACGCGGTGGCTCACGACTGTAATAGCAGCACTTTGGGGGGGCTGAGGTGAATTGCTTGAGCCCAGGATTTTGAGACCAGCCTGGGCAACATAGGGAGATCCCGTCTACGTACACACACACACACACACACACACACACACACACACACACACACACAGTAGCTGGGTGTGGTGGCCCATTTCTGTAGTCCTTGCTGCTCCAGAGTCTGAGGTGGGAGGATAGCTTGAGTCCAGGAGGTCGAGGCTGCAGTAAACGGTGTTCGCACCACTGCTCACCACCCTGGGCAACAGAGCAAGACCTTGTCTCAAAAAAAGAAAAAGAATAGGAAAAAAAAAAAAAAAAGAGTTGTAACTCTACAAGGCTTTTAATGAAAAATAACCATCCCCTGCTCCTCTTCTCTAACCCTTACATATACAACCTACATATACAACCATGCTCCAGTTTCTACGCTACTTCTTCTGGTACTTACCTCTACATTTCTTCAACAACCCTCCAGCCTAGGCCTCCCAAAGTTCTGGGAACACAGCTCCACTGTGGCCAGCTCCAATTTTTAGTTAAATCAATACTTAGTGTTTACACTGTTACGGCTGTGAAAATTTTCTTCACAGCTGAGCCATTTGTGTTTGTGCTAAGACTGTGAATCTGTAAAAACTGCTTTTGTTAATTAACATCAAAGACATAAGGCTGAGAAACTTCATTTTCTAAAATCATAGTCACAAACTTTGCTGTCTGAAATCAGTCAGTGCGAATGGAACATCTTACTCTTGCTAGAAGTTCTGAGCCATGTGGATTACTTTGGCCTCCCAAAGTGTTGGGATTACAGGCATGAGCCACTGTGCCCAGTCTAGATAGTGGGTTTTTGGACACTATATTCTACATTTATCTTAACTTTGTAATTTCCAAGTGGTCCCTCAGCTTGGACTTCTTCTTGACCCCTTCACTTAAAGTTATGCTTACCTCGAACCTATGAAAACAGTGCTTCATTTAACTTTTAGCTAGCCTATAGTATCAGCTACTTGGCAGGCTGAGGCAGGAGGATCACTTGAGTCCAGGAGTTTGAGCCCAGCCTGGGCAACATAGTGAGACTTCAACTCTAAATGAATAAGTAAATAAATTTTAAAATATAAATTTTAAAGTCAAGCATTTCCAGTATCCTGTTGTATTAGTTCATATTCACATTACTGATAAAGACATACCCGAAACTGCAAACAAAAAGAGGTTTAATTGGACTTACAGTTCCACATGGCTGGGAAGGTCTCAGAATCATGGCGGGAGGCAAAAGGCACTTCTTACATGGTGGCAGCAAGAGAAAAATGAGGAAGAAGCAAAAGCAGAAACCCTGATAAACTCATCAGATCTTGTGAGACTTATTCACTATCATGAAAATAGCACGTGAAAGAGTGGCCCCCATTGGCCGGGCGCGGTGGCTCACGCCTGTAATCCCAGCACTTTGGGAGGCTGAGGCAGGCGGATCACGAGGTCAGGAGATCGAGACCATCCTGGCTAACATAAATTAGCCGGGCGCGGTGGCGGGCGCCTGTAGTCCCAGCTACTCTAGAGGCTGAGGCAGGAGAATGGCGTGAACCCGGGAGGCGGAGGTTGCAGTAAGCGGAGATCGTGCCAAAAAAAAAAAAAAAAAAAAAAAGAGTGGCCCCCATGATTCAATTATCTCCCCTTGGGTCCCTCCCACAACAAGTGGGAATTCTGGGAGATACTTATCAACTTGAAATTTGGGTGGACACAGCCAAACCATATCACCTGTAATGACCATATTTCTTCCTTTTTAATGAATTGCCCCACAGTTCCTCTAGTGTGTTCTCTCTGTTGCAGCAAGTTAATAAACCTGTCAAACTACAGATGTGGTCTTTATAAGACAGGCTTTTATCAATTGTCTTTCCTTTCTTTTATAACTCTTTGTTTCCTCTGAAGTTGATAATTGCCTAACCTTTTCTCTTACTTAGTTCTCTCTCTCTCTTTCTCTTTCTCTGTATAATAAATTCATCCCCAAAAATGTTCGAAAGAATTATACTCCTTCTTTCAGTGCCTTCACCACCTCACGTAATTCTTCCGATCTTTCTTTTCTTTTCTTTTTTTTTTTTTTTTTTTTTTTTTTTTTAACACAGCCTCCTGGAGCCCTTCTTCCTCTGGCTCCAAGTTATATTCGTTGTTGTCCTTGTAAAAATATAACTACCTCTGTTCTAACAATAATCTCAAGCCTTCATGGTTAGTTGTCAATGCAACTGTTTCCCTGACTCCTGCTTTCCCCCTCCATCCAAAGAGGGGTCGAGTCGCGTGATATCTCTGTATCTCCAAAGTCTATCATGGTAATCAGTAAATGTTCTGGCTGGGCGCAGTGGCTCATGCCTGTAATCCCAGTACTTTGGGAGGCTGAGGTGGGCAGATCACTTGAGGTCAGGAGTTTGAGACCAACCTGGCCAACATAGTGAAATACCCGTCTCTACTAAAAATACAAAAATTAGCCGGGCTTGGTGGCATGCGCCTGTAATCCCAGCTGCTTGGGAGACAGAGGTTGCAGTGAGCTGAAATCGCGCCACTGTACTCCAGCATGGGCGACAGAGCGAGACTTCGTCTCAAAAAAAAAAAAAAAGTTCTGTCCAGCCTAGACAGTCTAGAGAGACCCTGTCAAGAACGGAAAGAAAGAAAAGAAAGACATGTTCGAATGAATGAACCAGTGAATGAAGGAATGGATTTCAGCTCTGGAGAATTGAGTTTAAGGGGAACAGTATTATATTCCCATCTTGTTGCAACATTTAAGGATGTCCTCAAGATCCAAGCCAGCCTGAAGCGGAGCCCAAGGTGGGGAAACAGCGCCCAGGCCTCTCCAGACCCAGCCTGCTCCGGGTTTGCGGAGCGCAGTCCGCTGGACCCCGCCTAGACTGAGGCGGTGGCCAAGAGTACGCCAAGGACCGCCATGTGAACTACAACTCCCAGAAGGCCGCGCGGAAGCGGAGCGTGAGCCAGGGAGGACTTCCGGACATGAATATCCGGGCCGCGCGGGGAATGGGAGACGTGGGGTAGAGGTAAGTGTAGGTTGAAAGCTGAACGGAGAGGGCGAGAGATGGGGAGTGGGTCTCAAATATAGAGGGGGGTAGCAAGGTGGAAGGAACCCTTCCACCTTTTGTGGGCACTCAAGTTCGGACCGCTGGGATCGGCGATTCCCCTCTGGCTACGGTTGGTTTAAATGCTCTCTCCCTGGGCGGGCTTCGGTTGAGTTTGGTCCTCTTTTCCTTTCTGCTCCTCAGGGGAGCATTGTTTTCTTTTCTCGCAGTGACCATGACGAAATTAGCGCAGTGGCTTTGGGGACTGGCGATCCTGGGCTCCACCTGGGCGGCCCTGACCACGGGAGCCATGGGCCTGGAGCTGCCCTTGTCCTGCCAGGAAGTCCTGTGGCCACTGCCCGCCTACTTGCTGGTGTCCGCCGGCTGCTATGCCCTGGCCACTGTGGGCTATCGTGTGGCCACTTTTCATGACTGCGAGGACGCCGCACGCGAGCTGCAGAGCCAGATACAGGAGGCCCGAGCCGACTTAGCCCGCAGGGGGCTGCGCTTCTGACAGCCTGACCCCATTCTTGTCCGGACAGCCCTTCCTCCCATGCCCCATTAAAGAGCCAGTATTTTCTAACTTCGTTTAGTTTGAGTATGGAAAATGGGTGTTGGGGATTCAGTGTACTAACTGTCGAGAAGTGAATGTGAAAGAACCACCTTCCTGAGGCCATCTCAGCCTGTATTTTGCATCATGCTGGTATTCCCATTTTTGCTCCCAAGGAGGCAAAGACGCCTTCTCAAGATCTCTCAGGATGGAAATGACATTTCACTTTCTTGGTCCTTTCAGCCCTATAGGAAGTACTTCTTATTTTTTTTTTTTCTGAGACAGAGTCTCACTCTGTCGCCCAGGCTGGAGTGCAGTGGGGCGATCTCCGCTCACTGCAAGCTCCGCCTCCCGGGTTCACGCCATTCTCCTGGCTCAGCCTCCTGAGTAGCTGGGACTACAGGCGCCTGCCACCACGCCTGGCTAATTTTTTGTATTTTTAGCAGAGACGGGGTTTCACCGTGTTAGCCAGGATGGTCTTGATCTTCTGACCTCGTGATCCGCCCACCTCAGCCTCCCAAAGTGCTGCGATTACATGCGTGAGCCACCGCGCCGCCCGGCGTACTTCTTTTTTTTTTTTTTTTTTTTGACAGGGTCTCACTCTTTTGCCCGGGCTGGAATGCAGTGGTGGAATCATGGCTCACTGCTGCCTCACCCTCCCGGGCTCAAACAATCCTCCCACCTCAGCCTCCAGAGTAGCTGGGACTACAGGCATGTGCCACCACGCCGCCAGGCTAATGTTTAATTTTTTGTAGTGACAGGGTCTCGCTGTGTTGGTCAGGCTGTTCTCAAACTCCTGGGCTCAAGTGATCCTCCTGCCTGGGCCTCCCAAAGTGCTGTAATTACAGACATAAGCCACCTTACCCGGCCAGAAGTACTTTCTTGAAGCCTAACTTCCATTCTTCATAACATCCAAGTTTTGTTCTTTTTAAGGCCTTTCTGGGTCTTTCCAGCCTTTTGGTTCTTTGAGATACCTTTTCTGGGCCTACCCTACCAACCTGAGAATAACTGTGGATTTACCCTTCACCAAACCAGACAGGTTTAGAATCATGAGTAGAGAATGAACCATCATGGGCAGGGGTGGGGAACACTTTTATTTTAAGGCATATTCATATCGGCATATAAGGCACATTCATATCAGAATGGCACGATCTTGGCTCACTGCAACCTCCACCTCCCTGGTTCAAGCAATTCTCCTGCCTCAGCCTCCTAAGTAGCTGGGATTACAGGCATGTGCCACCATGCCCAGTTAATTTTGTATTTTTAGTAGAGACGGGGTTTCACCATGGTGGTCAGGTTGGTCTTGAACTCCTGACCTCAGGTGATCCGCCCACCTTGGCCTCCCAAAGTGCTGGGATTACAGGCGTGAGCCACCACGCCCGGCCTTTTAAGGCATATTCTAAATATAGCACCCCAACCTCCAAAATTAAAAAAAAAAAAATCTCTAAAAAATAAAGTGATTTCATCTCTTAGGCCCCAACCAATCATCTAAGTAAAGCTCTTTCTTTGGTCCCTTTATCCTCAAAGTCATCTCTTGTTCCCACAACCCACTGCACCTGGGAAGCTGGACAGGAGGCCCAGCTGAAACAAGGAGGTCTCTTTGGTTCAGGTTGGCACTAAGGTGCCCAGTGGTCAGGTGAGCAGCCTCAGGTTTGCAGGAACCAATAGTTCCTGTCTTGCTCCTGGGGGTACTTCCAGAAAAGCCAGAAGCGGATAAAGCTGGTGACGATTCCTGGAAAGTTGGACACCTGAAATCACAAGAACTGCTATGAGGAGAGGAGCCAGTTTTCTACCTTGCACCCCTGTCACCCCATCCTGTTGTGCTTACCATGATGTAGGGATCTCTGAGTCGAAACCCATAGAGGCACCAGGAGGCAGAGGTGAGAACGGTAGCAATGGTGAGTGGGTAGGAGAGACATTGGGTTGATTTAGTCTGAATGACCTTAGCCTGTGGGAAAGAATAAAAGACTCTCTTGGCTCAAGCACATTGTAAAGCTTCACTTGCCTAAGAATTTCCTCGAGAAAAAGGTCAGGCACCCTCCCTGATCTGTCACCCAACCTTTCCTGCCTCCCACTCACCCACCTCTACTGCCTTGTCTCCTTCCAGGGTTTGAATCTCCCCTTCCTCGGGACTGTAAGCCATAGTATGTGGCTATGAGAGCCTGACTCATCTCTCCTACCTCATTGGACATCCCCACTCACCAAGTCAGCCAATGGTGAGAGGTACATGCTGATGGTGAAGACACTGCAGAAGAGGCCCAGCTGCTGAAGCCGGGCCTCAGGGTTGGGTACCAGGAGCCAAAAGTAGCCATAACCCAGGAGAAGGACCCCTAGCAGGGTTGCAGTCTGTAGGAGCACAACACGCTGCAGGGGAGAGAGTAGCCTTACTTCCAGACATGCTCTCCGACTTCCCTGCCGGAGTTAATTCATCCTGCCTTCTCCCGTGCTCCAGTGGGGAAGCCAAACTGTCTAGGCCTTCAGCACTGCACTGTCACAGCTTCTTTCCCACCAACAACTTGATAGGAAAGTCTTATCCACCCACAACAATGGAGACTTCTAGGGGAGGGAAAGATATGTTTTTTTTCTGTGTGCTTAGCACATACAGTAGGAGCTTAATAAACGCTTGTGTGATTGAGCAGGGAAGCAGAGCTAATCATCTTGTTCTCACCCACGGGTTTTGTCGGAGACAAAACCCCTTTCCCCTTAGCTTGTTGGCAGAAGCCCAGGGCAGGCAGCATAGGCATCGCAGGCTAGGCAGAGCTACCAGCCTTGCCTTAATGGGGGAAATGTGTTAATCTCAGAAGGCTGACTTCATAGAGGAAGGGGACCTGCAAGGCTGAAGGGGCCTTCCTGGAAAGGGTGGCAGTGCCAGCTGTTACAGCCTTCTAGGAAGTAGTGTTTGCCCTGCCAGCGAGGCAGGGCGTGCAGCAGAGAGGTGGGTCCAAGGGAGGGACTCTACCTTCCGAGGGCAGTAATGCAGATATGCCAAGATATACAGGGTCTGAAGCGCAGCACCCACTGTGTTGACGACGATGAGGATCCCGTCTCCCTTCAAGGCCCCATAACTCAGCCAGCCCAGGTTGCTGCAGGGTGGAGGGGAGGGACATGGCTCAAAGGGTTCAGTGTGAGAGGAGGACCCAAAGGTCCTCTTTCACTTTTTTTTTTTTTTTCCGTCACCCAGGCTGGAGTGCAGTGGCGCAATCTCGGCTCACTGCAAGCTCTGCCTCCCGGTTTCACGCCATTTCTTCTGCCTCAGCCTCCCAAGTAGCTAGGACTACAGGCGCCCGCCACCACGCCCGGCTAATTTTTTGTATTTTTAATAGAGACGGGGTTTCACCGTGTTAGCCAGGATGGTCTCGATCTCCTGACCTCGTGATCCGCCCGTCTCGGCCTCCCAAAGTGCTGGGATTACAGGCGGGAGCCACTGCGTCCGGCCAAGCCTCTTTAACTCTTGCTTCTCCTGCCCCGCCCCCACCTCCCTCTGATAGCCTTTCCCACCGCCGCAGCCGTCGCCCCCTCACTTGACTTCCGTGGTGAGAAAGGGCAGGAACTGGACGTTGTCCACACTCCGGGTCATTCGCATGTGCCTGAGGTCCGAGCTGTAATGGGGCCCCGAAGGTAGGGGTGGGGGTGGGAAGGGAGAAGCAGAGTGCTTGAGGCGGATGCCCAATGCCTGTCACCCTTTCCGGACCACTGCAGACCACCCCCCGCCCCCAGCTATCTTGCCTTCTTCCTCAGGCCTAGTGACCAGCCTCGCCCTTGTACCCCGGTCCCCTCAACCCGATCCCATTTTGATCACGGTTCCGGACAAGCCAGGTGCTGCGGCTACGTCTCTGCCCCCTCTCTCCTTTCCTGACTTCCTAGTCCTCCCCAACCCAGCCGGCCGCTCTCTCACAGGCCGGCGGAGAACATGCCAAGGGTGAAGACCACGCATGCTCCGTAGATGAGCGAGTCCAGAAAGCCGCCCGCCTCCATCACGACCAGAGTCGGATCCCGCGCCCAGCGCCCGCCGCGTGCCTGCGGTGGCAGGGACCTACTGCAGCCCGGACCTGCGGCGCTGGAGCCCCGCCCCGCGCGCTCTGGCCGTCCCTCCGGAAACTGCGCCGAAGCCCCACCCTCCCTCCGACGCCGAACCGGAACTCGCGCACCTCCCCTCCGAGTGACTGCCCAGTGCCTAGGTCCAGACCTCCTCCGTGTCACGGTCGGTCCCCTTCCTAGGACTCCGCGGGTGTGGCCCCGATATCTGCCACTCCTCACACTCTGCCTGCCTCTTGGATCATCTAGACCCCCCCGGTCTCAACGGTCGTGTTCCCACAGGCCTGTGCGCCTTCGGCGGTGGACCTCCAAACAAAAGCTTGCTAGTTCAACCAGACTTCAGCACGCTTTCCATCCAGAACTTCACATCAGAACCTCAGTTGTCCAAGGGTTTGGGAAGTTTTTTTCTGGAGTTTGCTGCCGAAGCCTTTTCTCCACATAACAGACATTGCCAGGAATCACCAAGCCTTCCTCTTTTGCCCTCCCTCTCGGGCAACAAGGTCAACTTTACGTGACGTGGCCAATCCACTGACGCCTCTATCACTGACCCCCCCCCCCCGGGTCCAACCCACTTGCTGCTGGGAACTTTCCCTCCCAGCCTCCCACACGTCTCTGCTGGTGTGGCTGTGGGGCGGGGCCGCATGCCTCAGCTGGAGTTCCCAGCTTCCCTGACTCACCCAAACAGCATGAGTACCTGAACGGTAGTATGCCAAAGCCCTGCGGTGAGGGGGTGGGAGTGGGGTAGAGGTTGGACAGGAAGAACTTCGAGTGGAGTGCAGCTCAGGACCCGAGAGACTGCTCTCAGGAGCACTCCGGTCCTGGACAACCCTCAGAGGAGGAAACAACCCACCCTTTTGGCCTGGTGAGGGGCACGCATTCTTTGGAGAGAAAGAAATTCAAACCCAGTTGCTACTGTTGTAGCACACAGAGCCTCACACTTAGCAGGGGCTCAATGGTCATACGTTTTAATATGGAGTGGCAGAAAAGCATGTCCGAAAAAACACATTGCTTTATTTTGAGACAAAGAACATTGTATAAAAAAACTCCAGTTGTAGAAATCAGGACAGACACACAGCAACTTATATACAGATACTGTACACGTGGGCCCTGCCCTTTAGGCTACACTCTAGGCAGAATGTACACATGGGCACTGCCCTTACAGCTACACTCTAAGAACAGGTTGGCACAGCCCCCCTGCTGGCACAGCTCTGGGGAGTGCTGCCCCAGGATGGGAGAGAATGCAGTACCTGGCTACAAACTTCTCTGTGGCAGCTCCACAGATGAGGTCTTGCTGGGAGATGCTGGGTCAGCCCAAGCATGCTGCCTCTCCTGTACCTGGCTCCCAAGCAAGAAACTGTTTCTTGCTTTTCCTTTAGTCAGTTCATCTGGGCATCCTGGCTGTCTTCTGAAGGGGGCATCTTTGCCAAGCTTTGCCCATCCACGTGGCCCCTTCCAGCTCAGCTCCCACTGTGCCTTAAGGGACCATGTCTGCACAGCTTGTTTCTTTGGCTTAAAGGCAGGAATGGTGGGAAAAGACTGTCTCCACTTATTTCTCCATCCCTCTGAGGTGAAGGTGGGGATGGCACTGCTGGGCTGGTTGGCCTCCTTCCAGTTGAAACCCTTAATACTGACCCGTTTTGAGGCTGCTAGGTGACAGCTTGTGCCTGTGGTGGGAGTGGTTCCCAGGGATGGGGGCTCTGAAAGTGGCCCCAAGACAGGTTTGGAGTGCCTGTCCCTCTCTTCAGCCCAGTTCCAATCGTTAAGGCCAGGTGTGGCATACACCTTCACGGGGTTTGCAGCAGCAGAAGTGGTAGGAGCAGCACAGTCCAGGCAAGTGGGAAGAGGCGTGGGGCGGCACTGTGACCGATGCTATGTAGAACCCGCACCTCTGGGTCATCTGCAAGGTGAGAGGGCAAAGGCCGCCAATGTGAGTGACTCCACTATTTGCACTGGCCTTCAGCCCAACAGGATTCCCTCAGCCTCTGCCTGGTAAAGGAGCCACCTCCTGTACCCAACCTCTTCAAGCAGACCCCTTCCTGTGCCCCAGGCCCAATCTGCTCCAGCTACCCACCTGCTGCAAGTCTCTTCTCCTGTGGATTGTCATGGGCCTGAGGACTGTGAGCTGAAAGACAAGAGTGGTAGTAGATCAGGTACTGTATCAAAGAGGCAGAGAGCTGTGAGTGTGAGGGGCTGGGCTGCAAGACTTCTATACCATCCCAGATCACCAGACCGCCCAGCATAGAGATGGAGGAAGGAGGCCCACAGGGCCCTGACACTCACTGATTTTGCCATTGACAGTCACTTTCAACCTCAAGCAGCGGTCTTCTTGCTGGTGGATGGGTTTGGCTGCAAGATAAGCCCACAGGAGGTTAAGTAAGAAACCTTTGGTGGAAGAAAATGTAAGCCCAAATTCCCCTTGCCCTGTTTTCTCAGCTCCCTACTCAATTTCATTCTCTTCCCTCTAATCTTGATTCCTACCCTCCTTAGTTTTTGCTAACTTCCTGCCCAATGTTCAGCCCAGCCTCCCATTCTTTGGAAATAACCCTCAGCTTTGGCAGTGGTGACAAAAAGAACGTAGACACTGCCCCTCCCCACATTTCATCCTTCACTTCTCCGAGTCTGAATATGTTCCTCTTGCCTATATATACTACTCCTAGGCCGGGTGTGGTGGCTCACACCTGTAATCCCAGCACTTTGGGAGGCTGAGGTGGGCGGATCACGAGGTCAGGAGTTCGAGACCAGCCTGGCCAGCCAATATGGTGAAACCCCGTCTCTACTAAAAATACAAAAATTAGCCGGGCGTGGTGGCACATGCCTGTAGTCCCAGCTACTCAGGAGACTTAGGCAGAAGAATCAATTGAACCTGGGAGATGGAGGTTGCAGCAAGTTGAGATTGTGCCACTGCACTCCAGCCTGGGCGACAGAGCGAGACTCCGTCTCAGAAAAAAAAAAAAAAAATATATATATATACACACACACACACACACACACACACACACACACATATATATACTACTACTGCCTAGCCCCCACTGACTGAGTCCTAGATCCATTTTATACAAAGCTGATTTCATAACTTTTTTTTGAGATGGAGTCTTGCTCTGTCACCCAGGCTGGAGTGCAATGGTGTGATCTCGGCTCACTATAACCTCACACCTCCTGAGTTCAAGTGATCCTCCTGCCTCAGCCTATTGAGTAGCTGGGACTACAGAGGTGCGCCACCACACCCGGCTAATTTTCGTATTTTTTTAGTAGAGTTGGGGTTTCACCATGTTGGCCAGGCTGGTCTTGAACTCCTGACCTCAGGTGATCCGCCTGCCTCGGCCTCCCAAAGTGCTGGATGATCTCATAACTTAAAATCCATCAGGCTGTGCGTGGTGGTTCACGCCTATAATCCCAGTACTTTGGGAGGCCGAGGCAGGTGGATCACTTGAGGTCAGGAGTTCAAGACCAGCGTGACCAACATGGTGAAACCCTGTCTCTAATAAAAATTCAAAATTAGCTGGGTGTGGTGGCAGATGCCTATAATCCCAGCTACTTGGGAGGCTGAGGCAGGAGAATTGCTTGAATCTGGGAGACAGAGGTTGCAGTAAGCAGAGTTCAAGACCAGCGTGACCAACATGGTGAAACCCTGTCTCTAATAAAAATTCAAAATTAGCTGGGTGTGGTGGCAGATGCCTATAATCCCAGCTACTTGGGAGGCTGAGGCAGGAGAATTGCTTGAATCTGGGAGACAGAGGTTGCAGTAAGCAGAGATCACACCACTGCACTCCAGCATGGGCAACAAGAGTGAAACTCCATCTCAAAATAATAAAATAAAGTAAAATGAAATAAAACCCATCATTGGCGAGAGCCCTCAGGATAAAGTCCAAACTCCTTATCACTTTTTAGTTCCCCCATGGTCTGTTCTGTCCACCTCTCCAGGCTCACATCTCCTCACTGACTGTATCCTTCCCACTCCAGCCAGGCTGAGCCATAGGAAGTTCCCTGAAGATGTCATGCTCCCTTTGTACGTATGCCTTCATGCCTGGCCAGCTCCTCTGCCGGTCCTAAGCTCTGGGATCATCTTCCCCACTGAGCCTTCTCTGAGCCCCATAGCCTGGCAGGTACCCAGGTCATTTTCCCAAGGCCCCTGTGTTCATGTCTACCGTAGCATACTGTTCTAAGGGTCTGTTAACCTATGTGTGTTTCTTCTCAGCTTCCGTGAGGACAGGGACTCTGTAGTGTTTTATTTATCTCTGTGCTGGTAGTGCCAAGCAGAGTGCCCAGCACGTAGAAGCTCACTCACATTGGGATGTGGATGAATGAAAATAGAATTCAAGATTGGAAGGGGCCCTCTACTGCTGGACTCTGCACCAAGCATGTACCCAAGCATGTACGTGGTGGCAAAAAAAAAAAAAAAAAAAACCAGACACTGTCCCCTCACAGGCACTCACAGATATAGTAGTAGCTGTGTCCTTCTTTGAACTCCTTGCCCAGGGTGAAAGGTGTGAAGCGCTGGAACTTCTCAGACAGCTTCTCTGGGCCATGCTTGGCACTGGGCCGGTTGCACTGCCAGCGGACCTGGTCCTTGGACTGGGGCTGGCACAGCTGGTACTCCTCACGCTCCACCAGGTACAGTATGTACCGCTCCATGGCAGCGTCTGCCACAGAGTGATCCTCATAGTGCGGACAGATGATGTCCACGTAGTCATTCAGCTGCACATGTATGGTGTAGTCCTCATTCCGGAACCTGGGGACACACACGGGGGAAGAAGCAGGGGGTCATTCAGAAGCCGGGCCAGATCCTTGGACCTCCAAATGTTTACATGACCTCTCACATTTCACACTAGACCCCAAGAGATTTTTCCAAAGTCTCAACTCCCAATATGTACCGATCTTGATGTCTTACATTTCTCTCTGCCATCTCTAAACATTCCCCCGCACCATCACTGTCTCCTGTTGGTCCTTCAAATAGCATCCACTCAGTATCTTTCAGGTACCAAAGCATTTTCCATAACCCGCGTGATGTTTACTCAAGGATGGGCTTCTACCTATTTCTGTAGCTCACTCATCATTCTCTTCTACCCATAAATATTTCCCCAAATCTGTTATACCAGTTGCTCCTTTTAAATGCTGTTAGGCCTCAACCTGAGACCCCACCGGTCTATCTTGTAATCAGAATCCAGGAAACCCTTTCTCTTTACCATGCTAGCCCCGAGCCCCCAACACATCTGTGTCTTCACCTTCCTTACTCCTCTCACATTTCCCCGGACCCACTGAGTAGATCTCACATTTCCTAGCTTCACTTTTCCTCAAAATATACCCGGGTCCACAGATAATGCCCCTAGTCCTTTAAGTTAAATCACTCTTATCAATTCCTTCAGCCCCCCTCAAATCTCCTTTTCTAGCTATTCAAAGTTATACACTGGTCTCCTTTTCCCCTTCTTAGAGCACCCCCAAACATCCCTGTCCTTTTTTCTCCAAAAGCCACATTTCCACCTCCCGCCAGATGAAATGCTGGAGCTCTGGGCTTGAGACAGCCTCTCCCCTCTCCTCTCCTCTCCCCTCCTCCCAAGGTGGAGCCAGCTCCCCTCCCCTAGTTCATTCCCCCTGGCCCCACCGGCTCCAGCCTGACTGCCCACCAGCCCCTCCCCACCAGCCCCAGACACCTGGCTCCAGCCTGGGTGGGGTCCCAGTAGGGGGAAAAGTGCTCCCCACAACCCCCGAAGCTGCTCAGTTTCTCTAATTCCCCCAGGCACTGCCAGCTAGAGACTCAGCAGAATTAGCGTCAACTTGCTTCGAACCGAAAGCACTGGCCACGGCTGGGAGGGCGAGGAAGGAGTCAGGTGGAGAGGACTCTGAGATGGGCACCCACTGCCCAATCAGCATGACCCCAGAGAGGCCAGGCTTTGCAGCAGCACGCCAGCGCCCAAACTGGGCTTACCAGGCCCCTCCCCCACCCTGGGGAAAAGAGAGAGAGGAGCAGAGAGAGGCTTTTAAAATTCCTCTCTGGAGAGATAAACATAGAAGCCATTTCGGAACAGGTATTTCAGCTCTGGGCCTGGCGTCTTTCCCTCATTCCCGTGACGGGCACTGACTCATTCCTCATCCACCTCTGCTACCCGCCCCAGCACTCATGAGAACCTGTGAAAATTTACCTTGTCAAATGTGGACAGCCCCTAGGACCCCAGGAGGGCACAGCGCCCACTCACCCCCAACACTGTCCTCCAAACAAAGGCAGCCAGCAGGTCGGAATGAGGGGCCTGCCCTCCAGCACGAGGGAGGCTGGTGCCCTTCTCAGCATGCTGCCCCTGCCTGAGGCCTGGAGATCCCAGGGCTGCTGCCCACTGGCCTGAGTCACCCATGCCAGCCTCACCTACCCCGTTCATTGTAGCCTCATATTTGCCCCCACGCTGGGCCCAGCTTGGCTGCCTACGGACTCTACTCTGGACTGGCATCTCTTTAGTCCTGGGTATGATAGGGTGTGTGTGTGTGTGTGTGTGTGTGTGTGTGTGTGTGTGTGTGTGTGGCCGGAGGGTCACCCATCAGCCCCCTCTCCTGGGGGTACAGTCTGCTCGACTTAGCCTTCATTTGACTCTTGTTCCCCATCTGGGAAAGGGGGCAGTGGCGTCAGGGAAGGCGGGGAGGTGGGTAAGGAAGAGGCTCCTTCCTGAAAGAGAGGAAACTTGGGAGCTTGGGAACGGAAAAGGCCAGGGTCCCCCCCTCCCTACTCATGGCTTCCTGTCCCCTCCTCCTTCTTCAGTCAACACCTGGAATGGGCATAAACAGGGACTTTGCTCTCTCCCATACTAGGGCAAGATGCATCGGGTCAAGGAGGCAAAGCACAGGGAACGGGTGGCAGAGGGCTGGCTGGGCCTCCCCAGCATCCATGTGCAGGAGGGCATTGCCCTCTGGGGTTGGCAGCTGGCTGTTCTCTCCCCGACCCCAACAAGCCACAGACAACAGACTGCCTCACCAGACGATGCCACAGGGTCAGAGGAAGCTGGCACAACATATTTCTCAAGGGGAGTGGGGGGCAAGCTCGCTAGGGCTGAGTGGCTAAGCCGGTGAGATGGCTTTGGTGATACCAAGCTGCCCAGTTCTCTCCCCGTCCTCCCTACCACCCTCTCCTATATTCCCGCAAATATTGTTCCCATAACTTCGGAAAACTCAAGGGCAAGAACAAAGGGGCCGACAGAGTCTTCCTCCCAGTACCATTTGCCTCACAGCCCTAAACCTGCCCAGGAGAAATTAACTCCTTCCTGCCCAGAGCCTTCTGTAATCCCTTTAACCCCTTCTGTTCCTTCTGAAGCTTTCCCATGATCTCCCTCTCCCAGCTCTTCAATTTTACTACTTGAGAGCCCCATAAACAGGTGATTCCCTCAACCTACCCATGCACAGCATGTGCCTCACTCATGCCACCCCAAAAGACCCCTAGTGGGGGACTTTCCAGGTTTGCTTTAAATACAGGGTGAATGCATAATGAATGCCTACAGCCCAGCTCTCTCCTGAGAGGTCCTTTCAGGGTTCCCTTGAGCATTCTGCACACTCTTGATGTCACACCAGGTACCTGTCAGTGTGGTCAGATGCCCAAAGGACACACAAGGAGGGGCGTGGAGGCTTTCAACGTGGGGGGGACCTAGAACAAGGGCCCTGGCTGCCAGGGGCAAAGTCTGTGCTGGAGGCAGGAACTGCCCAGCATAGGTCCCTCACTTCAGAGTAATAGGGGTACCAGAGAGAAGGAAGGGAAGGGCAGATATAAGCCCATGCAAGTAGACACGAGCAGGTTCCTGCCCCGGGGTGGGGTGCTCCCAGATATGAGGGAGAAGTGAGGGGAGGAAAATCTACAGTAGCCCTCCTACCTCGGTCATCTACTCTAGGCTCAGCTCAGGGGTTGGCCGGGACAGTTATCCCGATAGGGAGGGCAGTGCCAGCCGGGAGTCCAGGCTGCCAGTGGAAGACTCGAGGCTTACTTGGGATTTGAACTGTTCCAGAAGACGGTGTGTCGATCAGCAGCGGCCAGACTGCAGCAGAGACCCAAGAGAGGGGCCCAGAGGAACTCCATAGCGCGGGGCCTGGCCAGGCCGGGCGGGGACGCCGGGCTCCTAGGTGTCTGGGTTCCCGCTGGCTTTCTCCGCGGCGAAGTCAGCGTTGGGCTCACAGATCTGGCCCCTTCGCCTTGCGACTCCGCCTTTTGGGCCGGCGCCGCCCGACACCCCGCCCCGCCCTCGCCCCGCCCGGCGCGCGGCTGCCCCGGGGCTTGGGGGCTGGGGAGGTGGAGGAGGGGCGGGCAGGGCAGGCGAGGAGGCTAGGGGTGCAGGAAAGAGCGAAGCGCGCTCCTCTGCCCCGGCAGATCTGCTCAGAGCTGTGTGTTCGCTCACTTGTGGGTCTGCGTGGAGCTTTGTAAGCCTGTCCGGGTGGTGGGCTTGCTTCCCTGGGCGCAGTCGCGTGCGGGAGAAGGGAAGAACTCGCAAGTGCGAGTCTGCGAACGCGGGGGTACGGGACCCGGCTTTGCTGCTCCGCGCGCGGACCTTGCAGGGTGCGAGGTTGTTGACATGCCCCGCACCTTTCTGAGCCTCGCATGCCCAGGCTCGGGCGCCCGCGTTCCCACCCTCTCCTCCTCCCCCATCCCCTTCCCGGACTCTGCGCTCGACTGCCCCTCCCCACACACATGCGGCTGTTTGTTTTTGTTGGGTTTGTCAATGTTGTCTTTGTTCTGGAGATTGTGTCATCGCCTAGATGCCGGGAATAAAGTGCAACGCTGTGTGTGATCGAGTGTGTAACGTGTGCGGCCGGGGCTAAGGGCGCCTCTGTCCATCCCATCAGTGCCTGCGCGCAGGAGCGACACGCGGGACCCTGGGCTCGAGAGGGGTCCGTTCTTATTTTAGATACGTTAAAGGGCACTGATGACCTGAGTATGTGTGACAACACACGCGTACACCGTGCAAACGGGCTCTTGAATATGGACTGTGAGAATCTGGGCATGAAGGGTGACTTAAACTGTAACCACACATGAAATACGTGTGATGGCGCGCTAGTGTGAAAGCATTTGTGAGTAGTATCACAGCCGCGTGTGTGAAAGGGTGTGAAACTCTTTGACAGACGTATGCTAATGTTTGTGAACAGCGTGTGAAGAGGAGGGGAGACGCGTACCGGCGTGCAGCGGGGGTGGGGTGGAGCGGAGGGGTGTTTGTGCGCAGTCCTCAGGCTGCACAGCTGGGGTTGGCCCAGTCTGAGCTGGGGCTCCCAGTCAGTCGGGCCCCAGTACCCGGCTTGGCCCCCTCCCCCGCGCTGTGTAAACAAACCCGCTGGAATTTGCCTCTCGGGGCTCTTCTCCCCGCCAGGATCTGCTGCCGTCTGGAGAGGGCTTGGCGGGCGGGTGTCAGCTCCTGGGGTGGAGAGGGCGGGCAGGTGTTTGATTAGGCGTGCACGAGTGAGCCTGGAGTGGGAGAGCCGAATGTTGTGTGTCTGCGTGCGTTTGGTGGTTTACGTGAGTGGTTGTGTGGCTGTGTGAGAGCCGGATTGGTGCTGTGTGTGTGCGCATCCCTAGCCGGCCCTTCCCCGCGGCTGCGCATCGCGGGAAGCCACCGACCCGGGGCCCCTGGCCAGCTCCAGCCCAGCTTACCCGGTTCCCAGGCCGTTTCATCCTCCTATTTTACGGCCAGGCCTGCTACAGCCCCTGTAATTACGCGGGGCCCGGACGCCGCAGCAAGTCTGGCTCTGACCCCGCCGGGGAGGAGCCTGGAGCTGGGGAGGGCCCAGCCGGCTCTCCACTGCACCACCACGTGCGCTCAGGCCGCTGGAGGCCCTATTCGCTGCGCTTACAATAAATACAGAGCACCAACGGCCTGTAACCCCGCGGCCGGGTCAGGGCCCGGTTTTGCGCACGGCCAGCGCCACCCACCTCTCCCTCGCGCACCTGCCCCAGGCGACGTGCCCAGCCAAGCGTTTGTCCAAGGTGCGGCCCGCTCCTCCTGCCCAGGACGAAGTCCACCAGACGACTGGTCCCAGGGCGGCACCTCACGCGCCTTTTGCTCACCTAGGAGGACACGTGGCCCTGGCGAGAGTACTGCATCCCAGTTCGGGCATTCCACAGAGTCAAAGCTCCAGGAGGACATGGGTTTTTGTTTTGTTCATTATCTTATTGCTAGCTCCTGGCACAGCATCTAGCACATACAGTAGATGATCAGTAAATATCTGTGGACTTGGTGAAATCACTCACTGTTCAGTGAAGGAACTTAACTTCTGCTGGACGTAACTGCTCCGAAAAGGAGCCAGCAGAGGGGTTGGAGAGGGGAGGGATGCTGGCAGCTCTTTACAGCGGGTGGCCCCGGTTGCCTCCTGGAGGAGACAGCTTTGGGCCGGATTCCCTGGTTTATCTGACCGCTGGGACTGGGCGGGGACGTGTGAGGTCCCACGCTGCAGCTGCTTGGGCCAGGCAGGTTCGGGCTCGCTAGGCCCAGTCTGGCGGGGCCACGTCAGCTCTTGCCTGTGTCTAGGTCTGGAGCAAGCTGGGTGCAGAAGCGTGCAGGGAAATTCTGGGCACCGACAGGACCTGGAGCCCTCTTTCCCTGCTTTGGCGCTGTCCCCAGTATTCTCATCTCACTCTGGGCATTGATCCCATCACTCCTCTATCCACTCCCCTATCCATATGGGGGTCCATCCTCCCCCCTACTGGAGCAGCCCTAGACACTGAGTGTTGTGATGAACTGGGTGTTGTGATGGGCACCGAGAGTGTAAGGATGGGTTTAAGATAAAATTACTACCTCGGGGAGCCTCCAGGCCAGTAGGGGATATTGACAAGCCACCAGGACAGCAAACTTGCTAAGTGCCCAAGCCCAGACTGCAGTCCTACCACTCACAGTCACACTGCCCTGACCCCTCCCGGAGCCCCTGCGGTGCCTGCTGTGCTGAGGGGAGAGTTGCAGGCACTGTGCCATTCAGAGACAACAGTAGGGACTTCTGTGCCTGGAGACTCGATCTGCTGACCAACTCTGGGGCCCCCTCCCAGTCCCTTCCTCATGCCAGCCCCCACCCTGCCCGGGTGGGTCTGCTCTCCATTCTTTCTTGGTGCTGCCTCTCACCTCAAAGTTGTGTGCCTGTGTTGGCTCCCAGCATATCACCTGCAGGCAAACATCTGCGCTTAGTGACGATAGCTGCCTGAGGTGTCTGTCTGTCTGTCTGCCTGTCTTCGTCTAGGAAATTCCTCCATGAGTCCTTTCTGGAAATTCCTGGGAGGGCTGAGGACTTGGGGGAGGCCCTGGCTGCCTGGAGGCAGCATTTCCACTTGGGAACAGGTGCAGGTACTGGATTGCGCCTCCTTTGCTGGGTGCCCTGCGGTTTGGGGTGGGGAAGGCCAGAGCTGCAGGGCCCTGGGGCAAGTGAAACCTGGTTCAGCCCCAGAGGGTATCTCTGGGCAATGGGGCGAGGCAGCAGGGGGAGGAGCAGAACCTGGGCTGAGAGCAATCTCTGTCCTACTCCCTCAAGGTCATTTTGAAACATAAAGTATACCCTTCCCCACTTTATTAGTAATGTGCACACATTTTTCAGAAGTTGGAAAATAGGCCGGGCACGGTGCTCATGCCTGTAATCCCAGCACTTTGGGAGGCTGAGGCGGGTGGATCACTTGAGGTCAGGAATTCGAGACCAGCCTGGCCAACATGGTGAAACCCCATCTCTCCTAAAAATACAAAAATTAGCTGGGTGTAGTGGTGGGTGCCTGTAATCCCAGCTACTTGGGAGGCTGAGGCAGGAGAATCACTTGAATCTGGGAGGTGGAGGTTGCAGTAAGCCAAGATCGCACCGATGCACTCTAGCGTGGGCAACAGAGTGAGACTCCATCTCAAAAAAAAAAAAAAAAGAGAGAACAGAAGGATAAAGGGAGGGGAGGACCACCTGCTGCTCTTAACGTTGGCCTCCCTGCCCTGCCAGCTTTTTGCTAGGGAAGAGATTTTGCTTGCTTTTAGACAATGTAATAAACATGACTCATTTCAATTGTGTGCTTCTTTTTTCCCTTTACAACAGAAAACATTTTTTATGTTATAAACTCTTTGTAAACAATGTTTTCAAGGGAGAGTAATGCTTCATTAGGTGAGTATTTCAGAGTTTGCCATTGCAATGAAAGCAGGACAGAAATGAACATATCCATGCACACTCAAACATCCCTCAGTTGCTGAGCAGTTGGGTTGATTGGCTCTTAGAATTTAGGACTATTGGCCGGGCGTGGTGGTTCATGCCTCTATTCCCAGCACTTTGGGAGGCTGAGGCAGACAGATCACGAGGTTAGGAGTTCGAGACCAGCTTGACCAACCTGGTGAAACCCCATCTCTACTAAAAATTAAAAAATTAGCCAGGCATGGTGGCGCGCACCTGTAATCCCAGCTACTCAGGAGGCTGAGGCAGGAGAATCACTTGAACCTGAGAGGTGGAGGTTGCAGTGAGCCAAGATCATGCCACTGCACTGCACTCCAGCCTGGGCGACACAGCAAGACTCTGAAAAAAATATATAGAGAGAACTTAGGACTATTAGGAGGCTGAGCTGAGAGGACTGTGTGAGACTAGGAGTTAGAAATTAGCCTGGGTGACATTTTGAGAACCCATCTCTACACAAAATAATAATAATAATAATAATAAGTTAGCCGGGGTACATAGTGCATGCTATGCTGGAGGCTGAGGCAGGAGGATCACTTGAGTCCGGGAGTTGAGGTTACAGTGAGCTATGACTGTGCCTCTACACTGCAGCCTGGGTGACAGAGCTAGACAGTCTCTAAAAAAGAACTTAGAAATAACCCTGCAATTGCCGGGCACAGTGGCTCACGCCTGTAATCCCAGCACTTTGGGAGGCCGAGGCGGGAGGATCACCTGAGGTCAGGAGTTCAAGATCAGCCTGGGCAACACGGTGAAACCGCATCTCTACCAAAAATACAAAATTAGCCGGGCATGGTGGCACATGCCTGTAATCCCAGCTACTTAGGAGGCTGAGGCATGAGAATTGCTTGAACCTGGGAAGCGCAGGATGCGGTGAGCCGAGATAGTGCCATTGCACTCCAGCCTTGGCAACAAGAGTAAATCTGTGTCTCACCAAAAAAGAAAAAAAAAAAAAAAAAAAAGGAAATAACCCTGTCCTGCAATTGACTTTAACAACAAGCACTTATGGAGCACCTACTGTGGACCAGCTTACATTTGGGCATACGGATGTGTGACAAAACTTTGATATTGCCAAACCAAAGCCAGATCCTTTGATACTAGTCCAGTTATCTTCTTTTTTGTTTGTTTGTTTTGAGCTCTGTCGCCCAGGCTGGAGTGCAGTGGCTGGATCTCAGCTCACTGCAAGCTCCGCCTCCCGGGTTTACGCCATTCTCCTGCCTCAGCCTCCAGAGTAGCTGGGACTACAGGCACCCGCCACCTCGCCCGGCTAGGTTTTTTTTTGTATTTTTTTAGTAGAGATGGGGTTTCACCGTGTTAGCCAGGATGGTCTCGATCTCCTGACCTCATGATCCACCCGTCTAGGCCTCCCAAAGTGCTGGGATTACAGGCTTGAGCCACTGCGCCAGGCCCAGTTATCTTCTTGAGAATTGAAGTGACTACAACCTAAAAGATCTGTTTCTACTTAATCATCTATAGGCTACAGAGTAATTTCAACATCCTTTAGCATGGCATTTAAGGCCTTTGGCAACATGGCCCCCACACCACCTCTGTCTCATCTCCTGCCTCTCCCCTGAACATATTCTATAAAATTTCCTCCCCACATCCCACTCAGAAGGGGGCCAGACTCTGTGGGAGAAGGTGGAATTCTCCCCAGAAGTCCACTGCAGGAAAGAGGAAGTTAGATAAGATAGGAGAGTGGAAGGGAGATGAGATAGGCAGAAGCTCAGAAGGATGGGACTCAGGTTCCTGCACAGAAAGCAGCAGAAGGTGGTTTAGTTTTATTTATTTATTCATTTTTTTGAGACAGAGTCTCACTCTGTCACCCAGGCTGAGTGCAGTAGCGCAGTCTAGGCTCACTGCAACCTCTGCCTCCTGGGTTCAAGTGATTCTTGTGCCTCAGCTTCCTGAGTAGCTGGGATTACAGATGCCCACCACCATGCCCAGCTAATTTTTGTATTTTTAGTAGAGACAGGGTTTTGCCGTGTTGGCCAGGCTGGTCTCAAACTCCTGACCTCAGGTGGTCCACCTGCCTCAGTCTCCCAAAGTGCTGGCATTATAGACATGAACCATTGTGCCCGGCCAAAAGGTGTTTTATTTTGGGGCCTTTTCCACCAGAAATTTACTAATCATTTAAGTCAAACACGATACTGGGAGGCACTGGGGACTCTGAAATACAACCTTGTCCTAAAGAATGTATAATTCTGGGGCTGGATGTGGTGGCTCACGCCTGTAATCCTAGCACTTTGGGAGGCTGAGGCCGGTGGATCACAAGGTCAGGAGTTTAAGACCTGCCTGGCCAACATGGTGAAACCCCGTCTCTACTAAAAATACAAAAATTAGCCGGGCATGGTGGCGTGTGCCTGTAGTCCCAGCTACTCAGGAGGCTGAGGCAGAGAATTGCTTGAACCTGGGAGGTGGAGGTTGCAGTGAGCCAAGATCACACCACTGCATTCCAGCCTGGGTGACAGAGGGAGACTCCATCTCAAAGAAAAATAAAAAAAAAAAAAAGATGAAGAAGGTATAATTCTGGCAAATGTATAATTAGAATACATGACAAGAAGTATAACAGAGGTAGATGTAGCATAACAAGCTATGGACTCACAGAGGAAGGAAGTTTATCTGGGGTGAGGAGTGCTTCATAGAAGAAGGTCTATTTGAAATGGGCTTTGGAGAATAAGTAGGCATTCCCATTCAGGGAGAAGGGAACAAAGAACACAGGTAGAGAGGTGAGAGCTTGTGCAGTGAATACTCTGGCTCAGCTCTCTGTCCTCTGCTCCCCTGACTCTTGCCACTGGAGGAGATGGGGGGAGCAGAGGAGTGGCAGAGGAGGTGGGGAGGAGAGGACAGAGATAGGTGAGAACTGAGCCATAGGTATGAGGCTGGGAGAAGTCCGGGGTGGCTTGGTGGGCAGGAGTGCTCCTTATGGATAGGAAATGCAGGGGAGGAACAGGCCCAGGAAGGATGAATGGAGAGTTCAGTTTGGGACATTATATAAATTTCTGGCTGCAAATAACAGAATACCAGCTACTCGAAGTTTAAGTAAAGGGCTTACTTTCCCCCCGCAACAAGCAGTCTGGAAGTGAGACAGGAACTCAACAGTGTCACTGAAGGTCCAGTGCTTCCCCACGCCCTGCTGTCCTCAGGACCGTGGTCACAAGATGGCTGCTTCAGCCAGAGTGCTCCATTCTAGCTACAGGAGCCCCAGGAAGGAGGGTAGGGGGCCAGTGGTCCTCTCCTCCCATGGTGCTCTCCCTCTCTCTCTCTTTCTTTTTTTTTTTGAGACGAAAAAAAAAAAGGCTGGAGTGCGGTGGCACGATCTCGGCTCACTGCAACCTCCTACTCTTGGGTTCAAGCGATTCTCCTGCCTCAGCCTCCTGAGTAGCTGGGATTACAGGTGCACGCTACCACCCCCAGGTAATTTTTTTGTATTTTTAGTAGAGACGGAATTTCACCATGTTGGTCAGGCTGGTCTCAAACTCCTGATCTCGTGATCCGCCCACCTTGGCCTCCCAAACTGCTGAGATTAAAGGTGTGAGCCACCGCACCAGCCACCCCTCTCTCTTTTAAAAGCCTAGTCAAATGCAGGTGTGAGAAGGGAGAAAAGAGTAGAGCAAGCAGTTCAATCTGTAACTGACTGTGAACAAGTGAGATAACTCACTACCTTCTGATCAGCCCAAGGCTCTCTTTCATCTGGGAAGGAAATCTTTTCTAGCAACTCCCCAGACAAGGAACAGAACTAGCTCATGTGTCCACATGTCCGTTGCTACACCCATATCTACGAAGGAGAAGGGAGTGCTCTGACCGGGGCTGGGGCAGGGACCTATCCACCCCTGAATCTGTTCTGCTTCCCAAAGACACTGGAGTTCTATCAGCCTAGAAGCAGGGATTACATGGCTTTTGGGTAAGCAGTGAATAGTGTCTGCTGCAGTCATGTTGCATTTGAGAAACTAGTGGAACTTCCAGAATGAGTCCCGGGGGCAGTTGGAGGTGAGGGTCTGGAGCTCAGGAAGGTGAGAAGCTCAGAACAATTGTTGCTTGTGAACTCTGAGGCTCATGGGAAGTGTTTCTCCTAGACTGCAATGCTTCAGGCAGGGGAGAAGAGCAAAGAGGACATAGGGCCAGGAATCCCTTCCTTGTGATTATGGCTGGGGAGAAATCCGTCCTTTCCAGCTCCTCAACTTTGGCATCCAGGGTGGGAAAGCTGGGTGAGGGACGGCAGGAGGACATTCACTCTTGGTACAGCGGATAAACCTCTTTTCCACCCCTGGCTAAAATCTTTCACTATAACACAGTATATAAGACCCGGAGTTAGATACTTTTATTTCAGAAGCATTAGTTTTATACAATTTTTTTCTCTTTTTCTTTTTTTTGAGATGGAGTCTCGCTCTGTCGCCCAGGCTCAAATGCAGTGGCGTGATCTTGGCTCACTGCAAGCTCTGCCTCCCGGGTTCACACCATTCTCCTGCCTCAACCTCCCGAGTAGCTGGGACTGCAGGTGCCCACCAACACGCCCGGCAATTTTTTTTTTTTTTTTTTTTTGTATTTTTAGTAGAGTCGGGATTTCACCATGTTAGCCAGGATGGTCTCGATCTCCTGACCTCGTGATCCACCCACCTTGGCCTCCCAAAGTGCTGGGATTACAGGCATGCACCACCACGCCCTGCTAATTTGTGTATGTTTGGTAGAGACATGGTCTTACCATGTTGGCCAGGCTGGTCTCAAACTCCTGTCTTAAGTGATGTGCCTGCGTTGGCCTCCCAAAGTGCTGGGATTACAGGCATAAACCACTGTGCTCTGACTTTTTTTCTAATTCCAGAAGGAATACATGATTCGTGCAGAAGGCGTAGAGAAACACAAATGCAGAGAAAAAAAAAAATCACCCATAGAAGTTAAGGCTCAGGAACATGCACATTTCTTGATTCTTTTCCCATGGCTCTGTAAGTTTTATGGTCAATATCTTTGAGAAGTTATAGTTTAATGCCCATGTTACAACCAACTTGGAATCCCTTACATCTGTGTAACATTTTATTACAGTCCAGTGTTTTCAGTTGTACATTTTATCACATACTATTTCCTCTTTATAGACTCCTACACATTGCGAGGTGGGCAAGGGCAGGAATTATATCCCCACTGACCAGGTGAAAAAACTAAGGCTCCAAAAGGTGATGGTATTCAGGACTCAGATGGGGGGCCAGGCACAGTGGCTTATGCCTGCAATCCCAGAACATTGGGAGGCTGATGTGGGCAAACTTGAGTTCAGGAATTCAAGACCAGCCTGGGTAATGTGGTGAAACCCCATCTCTCTCTCTTGTTTTTTCCTTGGAGACTGAGTCGCACTCTCACTCTCAGTGTGCATTTCCCCTTGCATAGTTCCCTCACAGGCAGACGGGGGCAAGCCCAGGAAGTAGAGGCTACAGTGAACCGAGATGGCACCACTGCACTCCAGCCTGGGCAACAGAGCGAGACCCTCTCTAAAAAAAAAAAAAAAGAAAGAAAGAAAGAAAGAAAAAGTCGGGGTGAGGGGCTCACTCCTGTAATCCCAGCACTTTAGGAGGCCGGGCAGGCGGATCACCTGAGGTCAGGAGTTTGAGACCAGCCTGGCCAACATAGTGAAACCTCAGCTTTACTAAAAATGCAAAAATTAGTTGGGTGTGGTGGCACGTGCCTGTGGTCCCAGCTACTCGGGAGGCTGAGGCAGGAGAATATGGCTTGAACCCAGAAGGCGGAGGTTGCAGTGAGCCAAGATTGCACCACTGCACTCCAGCCTGGCCGACAGAGCAAGACTCAGTATCAAAAAAAAAAAGAACTCGGCCGGGTGCGGTGGCTCAAGCCTGTAATCCCACCGCTTTGGGAGGCCGAGATGGGTGGATCACGAGGTCAGGAGATCGAAACCATCCTGGCTAACACGGTGAAACCCCGTCTCTACTAAAAAAATACAAAAAACTAGCCGGGCGTGGTGGTGGGCGCCTGTAGTCCCAGCTGAGGCTGAGGCAGGAGAATGGTGTAAACCCGGGAGGCAGAGCTTGCAGTGAGTCGAAATGGCGCCACTGCACTCCAGCCTGGGCAACAGAGCGAGACTCTGTCTCAAAAAAAAAAAAAAAAAGAACTCAAATGGGTACACTTGATGGGGCTTGGATCTACACCATGCTATTCCTTTTACACCCCACTTGCCTGGCTCTCCTGGGGATAAAGGAAAGCCTTGGCACCAAGTGCTGTATCTGGTGGGAGCAAATGTGAGGAGTCAGTAGAGAAGGTAAAGGAAAGAGCTAGAGAGGGGGCTGGGTGTGGGACAGTCTCAGAGGGAACCTGAGGCGGTTTGTGGGACAGGTTCTGAGATGCAGTCCCCCAGGGCTTAAGCTCACCCTGGCCTGTCCCTGCAGGCAGGTGGGAGATGTCCAGATAATGGACAGCTCATTTGTTTGTTTGTATAACAGGTGCTGTGCCTAAGTGTGGCAAGATACACCCAAGCCACATCCGATAAGGCAGTTAGTGAACAGGGAGACAGTGCAGAGAGGAGTGGGGTCTGGGGCCCAGATGTGGAAACTTGGGAAAGTTACTTAACCTCTCTGAGCCTCACCTTTTATTCATCATAAAATGGGGTCAAGACTACCTTCTCTATGCAATTATTAATATTATTATTATAAATTTATTTATTTTGAGATGGAGTTTCGCTCTTGTTGCCCAGGCTGGAGTGCAATGGTGCGATCTCAGCTCACCGCAACCTCCGCCTCCCCAGTTCCAGCAATTCTCCTGCCTCAGCCTCCCAAGTAGTTGGGACTACTACAGGTACCCGCCACCACACCCCACTAATTTTGTTTTTTTTTGTATTTTTAGTAGAGACGGAGTTTCACTGTGTTAGCCAGGATGGTCTCGATTTCCTGACCTCGTGATCCGCCCGCCTCAGCCTCCCAAAGTGCTGGGATTACAGGCGTGAGCCACCAGCCTGGCCTCCATGCAATTATTGCAGGGATCAAATGAAATAATAGATGTGTGGGCCTGGCGCTAAGCCTGGGGAGCGGGTTGTGCATAAGCACGGAGTGCATTTCCCCTCGCATGGTTCCACAGGCAGACGGGAGCAAACGTGCTGATAGTGAGGGTAAGGATATAGGGAAGTGGGGAGGAGTCCCAGGACCACAAATGGTAGTATGTGGTAAATACCCTAGGATGAGGTGGCCGAGAGTGCTGAGGTTCCGTGAGGGCAGAGTGATGAGTAGGGGAAGTGACTTTTGAGGATTCTCAGGTGGGGATGGTGGGCAAGGGCGTTCCATGTCCAAAGGAATCCTATGGGCCACACTGCCCTGCCCTTGCAGGGGCCAGGGAAAGGTGACGGGGAAGATCCGTCCCCCAGAGCTCCTTCTTCCCTCCTTCCTGGTCCTTTTTCCTCCCCTGGCTCCACTGTAGTCTCCCCCACCCTCCCCTGCTCTCCTTCTTCCTCTTGGCTCTAACATCATCAAGTCCACCAACCTGGGCCGGGCACTGGTGGGTCTGGGGGACCCTTTTTTTTTCTTTTTTCTTTCTTTTTTTTTGAGATGGAGTCTCACTGTGTCACCAAGGCTGGAGTGCAGTGGCGTCATCTCGGCTCACTGCAAGCTCCGCCTCCCGAGTTCACGCCATTCTCCTGCCTCAGCCTCCCGAGTAGCTGGGACTACAGGCGCCCGCCACCTCGCCTGGCTAATTTTTTGTATTTTTAGTAGAGACAGGGTTTCACCGTGGTCTCAATCTCCTGACCTCGTGATCCACCCGCCTTGGCCTCCCAAAGTGGTGGGATTACAGGCCTGAGCCTCCGCGCCTGGCCAGGTCTGGGAGACCCTGAGCTTCGTCTTAAACAGGAATAGGACTTGACTAAGTAATGGTGGGGGGAGGGTACAAAAAGCACTGAAGAGACAGAGTTTGGGCAGGGGGAATAGGGAGGAGGCCAGGAACCACCCAGAGAGGTGGGGCAGGAGAAAACAAATAGCTGGAATGCCAGGTGGAATGCGGTAAATTCCTCGGGGAAGGCACACTGCACTGTGGGACTCAAAAAAGAACTCCTCTCCTGGCACAAACCCCCATGTCTGGGGAAGTGTTGGCGTCCTAGGAGAGGTCCTTTGGAGACTGGGCTTATCAGGAAATTGGTTTTCAATGGGCTGAGGGCATTCCAGATTGGGCTGGAGAAGGGCCCTTGGGCAAACCCAGGTTGGCTTCAGAAGCAAGCTGAGGGGGTTGTATTTAACTGGGAAGTTGCCCTGGGAATAGTAACAGCATCAGCTCATGTTTATAGAACATGTTCTCTATTCCAGGCTCATTTGAAGCACTTTGTGTACATGAATGCACTTAATCTTCACAGTCACCATAAGAGGTAGGTAGAATTATTATATTATATTTATTTATTTATTTATTTATTTATTTATTTATTTATTTTGAGATAGGGTCTCACTTTGTCGCCCAGGCTGGAGTGCAGTGGCATCATCATAGCTCACTACAGCCTCAACCTCCTGGTTCAAGTGAGCCTTTCCCTCAGCCTCTTGAGTACCTTTGACCGCAGGTGCAAGCCACTAACGCCCAGCTAATTTCTGTATTTTTAGTAGAGATGGGTTTTCCTCATGTTGGCCAGGCTGGTGTCGAACTCCTGACCTTAAGTGATCTGCCGACCTCGGCCTCCCAAAATGCTGGGATTACAGTTGTGAGCACTTTAAATTTAATTTGCTGAAATACAACTCCTTGCAATTTCTTCAAAACACAGGTCTGCTCCTGATTTCCTTGGCTTGTTTATGGTTTGAGTGGGATCACCCCATCTCCCAGGTGCAGTAGCGGGCAATATCCGGAGACTGGCCAGTCCCAGCACAACAGCCCCAGGCCACAGGGATTGGTTTGGGGAAGGGAATGTAGTCTAAGACAGGATAAAGGGGAATCTCCGAAAAAAATTGAGGGGAATGGAAGCTGGGCAAGCAAACAAGCAGATTTAACTAGAAAAGCCTGGCAGCTTGAGGTTGCAGAAAGGAGGGAAGGATGTTTTTGAGGGATGGGGAAACCCAGGCCCAGTTGTTGATAAAGAGGAAAGAAGTGAGAGCCTATACCGAGATCATCTGCCGCTTCCCCAGGCCTCACCTAGGTGAACAGCTTGGTACTTGGGAGGCTGAGGTGGGAGGATCCACTAGAGCCAAGGGGTCTGAGGCTGCAGTGCACTCCAGCCTGGGCAACAGAGTGAGAGCCTGTCTTTATTTATTAGTTTTTTTGAGACACAGTCTCACTCTTGTTGCTCAGGCTGGAGTGCAGTGGCGCAATCTCGCCTCACTGCAACCTCCACTTCCCGGGTTCAAGCGATTCTCCTACCTTAGCCTCCCAAATAGGTGGGTTTACAGGCGTTCGCCACCACGCCCATATAATTTTTGTGTTTTTGGTAGACACGGGGTTTCACCATGTTGGCCATGCTGGTCTTGACCACCTGATCTCAAGCGATCCACCCGCCTTGGCCTCCCAAAATGCTGGGATTACAGATGTGAGCCACCGTACCTGGCCCCAAGAGCCTGTCTTTAAAAAGAGAGAAAAAAAAAAAAAAAAGTTTGGGCTTTGGAGAGAGACTGCAAAGATTTGAATCCCAGCTCCATCACTTATTCGGATATGACCCTGGGCCAATCACATCTGTGCCTCAGTTTCCTCATTTATGAAATGAGGATGATAATAATAGTGCCCACTCTTTGGATCATGATGAGGACGAAACGAGATAATGTATGTAAAGTACTTAGAATGGCTGGCTTGTTTGGCATATAGAAAGACCTCAGGGTTATTATTAATATTGTTATTATTTTTTTTTCCTTTTTGAAATGGAGTCTTGCTCTGTCGCCCAGGCTGGAGTGCAATGCTGCAATCTTGGCTCACTGCAAGCTCCGCCTCCTGGGTTCACGCCATTCTCCTGCCTCAGCCTCCCTAGTAGCTGGGATTACAGGTGCCCGCCACCACACCCGGCTAGTTTTTTGTATTTTTAGTAGAGACGGGGTTTCACCGTATTAGCCAGGGTGGTCTCGATCCCCTGACCGCGTGATCCACCCTTCTTGGCCTCCCAAAGTGCTGGGATTACAGGCGTGAGCCACCACGCCCGGCCTGCAGCGAGATTTCTAGTCCTCTGTGAGGATGACGGTTTTGCCACAGAGCCATTTGGGAGCTTCCTCAGCCCCTCCCGCAGGCAACCATGCTCCTGTGAGGTGTTCCTCCTGGCTGTGGCAATTTCTGACTCCAGTGTGCACACAGCCATCACACTCCCCATAGATGGTCTGCCACGGCGCCCCCTGGGACAGCAGCACAGCCAAGTCCTTCTGCAGAAAGCTTGGGCCAGGCAAGGGACCACCTGCCCGGGGTGAGGGCAGTCAAGCATAAGGGGGCGGGAGCTGAGGACACAGCAGATAATTTACCACACCAGGTGGGGCTGGGCCCCTTGCACAGGTTAGGGGCGAGTCCTGTCTCCAACTCTGGGCTGTACTTAGTCACTAAAGGTGCAGAGCCAGGCCCCCCAGGCCCCACGGCCCTCATCAAATCCATTTGTCTGTCTCCTCCCCACACCCTTCCACAGGTCAAGGACACACCAAGATCTTCCTTCCCTCTGCCTCATCCCCTCATCCCTATTTTTCTCTGGACAAACCTTTAAAAAAAGGGGGAAAAAAAAAAAAAGGCCAGGCACGACGGCTCATGCCTGTAATCTCAGCACTTTGGGAGTCTGAGGCGGGTGGATCACCTGAACTCAGGAGTTTGAGACTAGCCTGGCCAACATGGTGAAACATGGTGAAACCCTGTCTCTACAAAAATACAAAAATTAGCCGGGCATGATGCTGGGTGCTTGTCATTCCAGCTACTCGGGAGGCTGAGGCAGGAGAATCACTTCAACCAGGAGGTGGTGGAGGTTGCAGTGGCGAGATTGCACCACTTCATTCCAACCTGGGCAAAAGAGCAAGACTGTCTCAAAAACAAACAAACAAAAAGCAGCTGGGCGCGGTGGCTCACACCTGTAATCCCAGCACTTTGAGAGGCCGAGGTGGGCATATCACCTGAGGTCAGGAGTTCGAGACCAGCTTGGCCAAACTGGTGAAACCTTGTCTCTACTAAAAATACAAAAAATTAGCTGGGTGTGAGGCGGGCACCTGTAATCCCAGTTACTGGGAAGCTGAGGCACGAGAATCGCTTGAACCGCAGAGGCAGAGGTTGCAGTGAGCCGAGATTGCACCACTGCACTCCAGCCTGGGTGACAGAGAGAAAAAAAGAAGAAGAAAAAAAAATACAACAAACAAACAACAACAGCAGAAGTTAACTGGAGACCCCCATTTGTGAACCAGTGAGAGGGACAGTGGATGAGGAGGCTGGTGTGGCGTCCTGAGGGCATCCTGTGGATAAGGCACTGGGCCAGGGGCTGGGGCCCTGAGGTTTCACTCCTCCCAGGTCTAGAGGGGTCCATCCTACCCCTGCTGCCAGGAGAGGGGCCTTTCCTCTGCCCCACAGCGCCTGGGTCTAGGAACTGTCTGATTCACTGCCAGGAAACCTTCTCCTTGAGATGTTTCTTCATAGGTCATCCCAGAGCCTGCTAAATGCTTTTGTCCTAGGCTGGCTGTGTGGCTGGTGGTCTGTGGAATGGGGTAAGTGTCTCCTCTTCACTGGCTACCAGGAGAGCACATAAAATAAACATGATTTAAAAAGCCAGTGCCCACAGAAGACACAGATGAAATGTAAAAAAAATAAAAAAGAAAAAGAAAATAAAAATAAACAACCCCCCAGAAACCCCAGGTCCCCAAGCTGGGTGGGATGTGGAGTAAGCCAGTTTGCGGTGACATTTATATAAGGGGCTTGGTTCCTCCCTCAGGCAAGTCAAGCAAGTTGTAAAATTTGAGGGCACATTTTAAAATTGTTTAAAATCCTCCAAATGTGTTTCCTGTCTGGCACGGTGGAGGGGGCGTTGGTAATACATGTGCATGTGTGGCCTGGAGGACGTGTTAACGACCAGGTTTAGAGGCAGAGATGCAGAAGAGCCGGCAAGAACCAGGGGCAAGAAAAGGGGTCTGTTGTTGTCAGGGTGTGTGTTCCCAGTGTTGGAATGTGTGGAAGGGGCCTCTGGTCCTGCGGGGGTGGTTTAGTCTGGGAAATTAGCATCTTTTTTAAAGTCACTCTATTATAAATCATTAGTTAAAGGCCTTCGGGGCTAATAATACAGGTATGGGGTTTTTACTTCTGAAGCAAGCAGGTGTGATAATATTTGACAACACATCATAATTAGAATAGAGCGACATGCAGTTTGATAAATTAGATGGTGACAATTAGACCCCCGCACATCGTGGCCTCTACCTTTGCCTAAGCTGTTCCCTCTGCCTGGGACGCCTTCACCAGCTGTCAAATCCTACTCATCCTTCCCAGCCTGGCTCCATACCATCTCCCCACAGAGCGAATTAATCACTCTCTCGTCTGGGCCCCTGTGACATTTTGTCTTTTACAATGTTTACTTTATTCTTTCTCTTCTGAAATTTAGCCGAATATGTGTCCCTTCCCCATCACAAGTCCTTTGAGGACCAGAACTGTGTCTTGGCTGTTGTCTTCCCTGCAGTTCCGTGCCCAGTGTGGGATCTTGGTTAATGTTTATTGAATTAAACTTCTTCTTCTTCTTTTTATAAGGGAATTACTTTGCAGAAAATTAAAAAACCCATATTGACATGGACCCAACTTGGTAAAAGCCATTACACTTAAGGTTGTTTTTTTGAGATGGAGTCTTGCTCTGTCACCCAGGCTGGAATGCGGTGGCATGATCTCGGTTCACTGCAACCTCTGCCTCCTGGGTTCAAGCAATTCGCCTGCCTCAGCCTCCTCAGCAGCTGGGACAACAGGTGTGCACCACCACATCCGGCTAATTTTTTATTTTTAGTAGAGACAGGGTTTCACAATGTTGGCCAGGCTGGTCTCGAACTCCTGACCTCAGGTGATCCACCTGCCTCAGCCTCCCAAAGTGCTGGGATTATAGGCGTGAGCCACTGTGCCTGGCCTACACTTAAATATTTTAAAATATTTCATGCTCTGAACTTTGCATCATTCAGAGTATAGATGTAGGCTGGTGCAGTGGCTTCAGCCTGTAATCCCAGCACTTTGGGAGAATCGTTTGAGCCCAGAGATTTAAAACCAGCCCGGGCTGGTTTTAGTGATACCACCATCTCTACAGAAAATTTAAAAAATAGCCAGGTGTGGTGGTGCGCGCCTGTAGTCCCACCTACTTGGGAGGCTGAGGTAGGAGGATCACTTGAGCCCAGGAGGTTAAGGCTACAGTGAGTCAAGGTCATGCTACTGCACTCCAGCCTCAGTTACAGAACAAGACCCTGTCTAAAAACAGACAGACAAACAAACAAACACCAAAATAGAGTACAAAATTAATTGTGTTGAATTTAGAACTGATGGAATTCAAAATATAATTTGAAGAAAATGTGGTTTTATTTAGTTGTTATGATACATAATGCCTATCTTGCAAGGAAATCTTTTGTTTGGTGATAGCATTTATGAGGGGTAAGAAAACCTGTGGCAAATTTGTCTTTATTATGAAATTTCCTGGCACTTGATTGATGAAGGATGGTGCCACTCCAGCCACTGGGCACTTATTCTCTGCAGTAGCTTCTGGGCTAGATATCATGGAACACAAGACTGAGCATGGAAGGAACATGATTCGTATGAATAATTCAAAGGCACCCAAAATGCTGCTTCGTTAAGTGGGAAAGTTAAAGGGGGTGGCAATCTGTAAGTCTAGCTGTTGTGTTCAGCTTTTGAAAATGAGAAAGAAAGAAAAGAAAAGAGAGAGGCCGGGTGCGGTGGCTCATGCCTATAATGCCAGCACTTTGGGAGGCTGAGACAGGTTGATCACCTAAGGTCAGGAGTTCGAGACCAGCCTGACCAACATGGTGAAACCCTGTCTGTACTAAAAATACAAAATTAGTTAGGTGTGGTGGTGGGTGCCTGTAATCCCAGCTACTTAGGAGGCTGAGTCAAGAGAACTGCTTGAACCTGGGAGGTAGAGGTTGCAGTGAACCAAGGTTGTGCCATTACAGTCCAGCCTGGGCGACAGAGCAAGACTCCATCAAAAAAAAGAAGAAAGAGAGAGAAGGGAGGAAGGGAGGAAGGAAAGAAGGGAGGAAGGGAGGAAGGGAGGAAGGGAGGAAGGAAGGGAGGAAGGAAGGAAGAAAGGAAGGAAGGAAGGAAGAAAGGAAGGAAGGAAGGAAGAAAGGAAGGAAGGAAGGAAGAAAGAAAGGAAGGAAGGAAGAAAGGAAGGAAGGAAGGAAGAAAGGAAGGAAGGAAGGAAGAAAGGAAGAAAGGAAGGAAGGGAGGGAGGAAGGAAGGGAGGGAGGAAGGAAGGGAGGGAGGGAGGGAGGAAGGAGAAACAAAGATACCTTGTAGAACCTTGGTGTTAAATAGTGAGCCTGTATTGGAACAGCACTGAGGCAGGTGCCTGCTGGGCTCTAACATGAAGGTGGGCATTCGTGCCTTTTTGCTTTGCTTCCCTGTTGCCCCTAGGATGTGGTACATGGGAAGAAACAGGTGCTTAGGGACCAGGCAGACCTAGGGTTTAAATACTAACTAGCAATGGTATTGAGTCTCAGTTCCCTCATCTGCAAAGTGAAGAGAATAATAAATACCTCACAAGGATTTGTGACACTTGTAAACTGTCCAGCATAGCACCTGGCAGATGTAAGTGCACAGGCACGTTAGCTCTCCCACTCAGCCTTGCAGACTCTCCTCCAACCTCTCCCTGCAGCCCATCTACGCCACCCTTTCTTCAGATTTAGGCTGGTTTCGCAAATGAAAATATGGGATACTCCGTTAAATTTGAATTGCAGATAAACAACGAATAGTTTTTTAGTATTAAGTATGTCCAATAGAATATTTGGGAGATATGCTAAGAAAAAATTCATTCATTACCTGAAATTCAAATTCAACTGGGAGTTCTGTAGTTTATCTGGCAACACTATGCTAAGTTCCACGTCCTCCAGGAAGGACAGCTTGGTGATGTCTCCACCCTCTGAACTCCTGTAGCCTTTCGTGACTTTGACACTTTCCTGACACCCAGGAAGCAACACATTGTTACTTATTAGTAATAACAACTACAACTACTTATCCAGCATCCACAATATACCAGACACGTGGGAGCTTTATACAACCTGTCACATTAACCCTCCAAGGCTGGAAGGAGTGTCACCTTGGGAGCACTGGAGGGTCAGTGCCGCCCAGCTGGCACACAGTGGCGTTGTGCTTCAGGCTCAAGTCTGCAGGACTGGACTCCAAAGCCCACACTGCAGCTCCTGATGGGCAGTGAGTGAGACTCCCCCAAGGCCTCTGCCAGTGTCCGGCACACAGTGGCATCTGCCTGGGTTTATGGCTGTAGAGAGTGATGTTCCAAAGCAGCAACACCAGCATCAGAATTGATTTGGGGAATCTCGGGATTGTGATTTGTCTTAAACCACATTATGGCAAAGACATGGGTTTTCAGACAAGAACGGGAATGTTTCTAAACTTCCAGAAATTTCTAGGGGGCTGGCTCTTTGCTTTCATGTGTGGATAACTCCAGCATTGCTGCCTGAAGTATTGTGACACCAGCCCCTGAGCAAAGTCCTCCTTGATATGGCTTGTGACATGGTGTGATGTGTGATGTGGCATGCACGTGGTGTTTGACACAGGGCTGGAGCTGGTCGGGACTGAAGACATCCATATTCTTATAAGATTTTTTGGTTCAAGTTTGGGAATCAGCTGCATGCAGCTGTAGTCCCCTTTGGAGGGGATGTTCAGCGTAATTAAGCAGCCCTTTCTGATACCTGATCCCCGTGGATGTGCTTCACCCGGACACAGAGGACCTGGGCGTGAAGATTATCCACTCCTGGGGTCGGGGGCAGGATAGGTTTATGGTCACCAAATGGAAATGCATCTCCTTCTGTTGTTCGGACCTCACTTGTCATATTAATGTTACTTCCTTGCTTGGCTTCAAAGTTAGACAAATGCGGGATGGTCAAGCCCATTCAGTTCCCAGGAGAGAAAGAAGTGGCTATGACAAGCAGGCCTGGGTGCAGCTAGGGATGCACCTGGGGTGGGCATGGCCTTCCTCCCCATTAGGCTGGCTGTCTCTTCCTCTCAGCCTTCTTTTGTCTCTTTTTATTCCCATTCTAATTTCTTTATATTTTTACTTTAAAAAATTGTTTTTAGAGGCAAGGTCTCATTCTGTTGCCCAGGCTGGAGTGTAATGGGGCAATGTCGGCTCACTGCAACCTCCGCCTCCCAGGTTCAAGCAATTCTCCTTCCTCACCCTCCCGAGTAGCTAGGATTACAGGCACCCACCACCATGCCTGGCTAATTTTTGTTTTGTTTTGTTTTGCTTTTTGACACCAAGTTTCGCTCTTGTTGCCTGGGCTGGAGTGCAATGGCGCAATCTCAGCTCACTGCAACCTCCACTTCCCAGGTTCAAACAATTCTCCTTCCTCAGCCTCCCAAGTAGCTGGGATTACAGGCGCCCGCCACCACGCCCAGCTAATTTTTTGTATTTTTAGTAGAGACAGGGTTTCACCATGCTGGCCAGAGTGGTCTCAAATTCCTGACCTCAGGTGATCCACCCACCTTGGCCTCCCAAAGTACTGGGATTACAGGTGTGAGCCACCACACCTGGCCTAATTTTTATATTTTTAGTAGAGACAGGATTTTACCACATTGGCCAGGCTGGTCACAAACTCCTGACCTCAAGTGATCCCCCTGCCTTGGCCTCCCAAAGTGCTGGGATTACAGGCATGCCCAGCCTAGTCCTATTCTTCACACACAGTTGAGAGATCCTTTAATGTATTTAATTTAATTTACTTATTTTAAAGGGACAGGATCTTGCTGTGTTGATGCTACAGTGCAGTGGCATAATCACAGCTCACTGTAACCTTGAACTCTTGGGCTCCAGTGATCCTCCCACCTCAGCCTCCCAAGTAGCTAGGACTACAGGCACGTACCACCACACCAGGCTAATTTTTTTTTTTTTTTTTTTTTTTGTAGAGAAAGGATCTCACTATGTTACCAGACTGGTCTCAAACTCCTGGCCTCAAGCAGTCCTCCCAGTGGAGTTACAAAGCGTTGAGCCATCACACCTGGCCTCAAGAGATCCTTTAAAGTGTAACTCTTATCCTGTGCTCCCCTGGCCAAACCCTCCAGTGGCTCCCAGTCACATTTACAGTGAGAGTCAGATGCACACTGTGGTCTCCCAATCCCCTGACGCCCGCCTCCACCATTTCTCAACCCATTTCCCTCCTTACATACCATTCTCCAGTCACACTGGGCTTCTTCATGCTCCTTGACCTCCTCGGCCATGCTCCAGTCTCAGGGAATTTGTACTTTGAAACCGAGGAAGCGAAACTCTCCTCCAATACATAATTTGGCTCAATCAAATGTTCCCTGCAGTGACAGTCTTTCCTGATGGCTACAGCATGCACAATGGAGCATGCTCACACACACACATGCAGACATACAGACACACACGCCTCTTACTCTATCCTCTTTTTTTTTCTTGGCTCACTGCAGCCTCCGTCTCCCGGATTCAAGCGATTCTCCTGCCTCAGCCTCCTGAGTAGCTAGGACTACAGGCATGTGCCACCACGCCTGGCTAATACTTGTATTTTTAGTAGAGACAGGGGTTTCACCATGTTGACCAGGCTGGTCTTGAACTCCTGACCTCAAGTGATCCACCCGCCTTGGTCTCCCAAAATGCTGGGATTACAGGCGTGAGACGCCGTGCCCGGCCGTATCCTATCTATCTATCTATCTATCTATCTATCTATCTAATATTCTTTTCTATTTTATGTTTCTCCCCAGCTGACTATAAGCTTCATAAGGCAGGGACTTTGTTCCATACTGTAGAGAACATATCCAGAAAAAAGTTCTGAGCACAAAGTAGGATCTTAAAAAACAGGAAGGGCATTGCTGTATTCTCAGGAACACCAGAGTGGCTTTGAGGAGTAGATACATAAAAATGGCAGCCTTGTATGCTGCTCCCTTCCCCCTAACTGTTTCCTGAGAGCCAGGTTTACACTTCCAGGAATAAGATTAGAGAACTCTTCTGGAAAAATTCCAGAGAATGGTCTCAGGCCAAAGATTGACATTTAGAACAAATGAGAAGCCACTAGATGTCCTTTTATTCTTGCCTTCCACCCTTACTCCCTTCTGCACCTACTATTGAACACGTGCTATGCGCTAGAAAACATTCTAGGTGCTGGGACTCTATCTATAAACAGAACTGCCGTAGATCCTCGCCTTGAGGAGCTTACGTGCCAGAGGGTGTGCCGTGGAAAGCCAGGTGTACGGTCACCCAACAGCACTTTGTCCTGCTTCATGCAGAAATGTGAGTGGAGAGCCACCAAGGGGAAAAAGAGACCAGAGCACAGAGAAAAAGAAATCAAAGGGAAATAGGAATCATTCAGGGAGTAGAAGAGAACCTTTAAAATGGCAATTAGTATTTTTAGAGAGGTAAGAGATTATTCATAAAATGAGAACCAGGTTATATTAAAAAATAAAATAAGGCCAGGCGCAGTGGCTCATGCCTGTAATGCCAGCACTTTGGGAGGCAGAGGCGGGTGGATTACTTGAGGCCAGGAGTTCAAGACCAGCCTGGCCAACATAGTATACTGCCTTCTCTACTAAAAATACAAAAATTAGCTGGGCATGGTGGCGCACGCCTGTAATCTCAGCTGCTCAGGAGGCTGAGGGAGGAGAATTGACTTGAGCCTGGGAGGCGGAGGTTGCAGTGAGCCAAGATCGTGCTACTGCACTCCAGCCTGGGCCACAGAGTGAGACCCTGTCTCAAAAAAACTGAACTACTCAGAAATTAAATATAGGTAAGTAAAAACAATTAACCAAAGGAATGGCAAGTCTGAGAAAATCTCTGAGAAAGCAGAGTAATTGGACAAAGAGTTGGGGAACAAAGGAGAAAAATAGAAAAATTAGAGAATTAATGCAGGAGACTGAACATTCAACTATAAAAGAGAAGAGACGGGAGGAAGTTATCCAAGAAATAATACAAAACACTTTCTTCCTCCATTTCCTCCTTTCTTTTCCTCCCTTCCTCCTTCCCTCCCTCCCTTTCTCTCTCTCTCCTCTCTCACTCTCTCCTTTCTTTTCTTGATAAGGAGTCTTGCGCTGTTGCCCAGGCAGGAGGGCAGTGTGGCGTGATCTCAGCTCACTGCAACCTCCGCCTCCTGGGTTCAAGTGATACTCCTGCCTCAGCCTCCCAAGTAGTTGGGACTACAAGTACCTGCCACCATGCCTGGCTAATTTTTGTATTTTCAGAAGAGATGAGGTTTTGCCATGTTGGTCAGGCTGGTCTCCAATTCCTGACCTCAGGCAATCACTCACCTTGGCCTCCCAAAGTGCTGGGATTACAGGCATGAGCCACCGTGCCCAGCCAAGAAACTTTCTAAGAACTGAAAATTTAGAATGACTGATAAAGATTAGTATTCATACACAGGATCAGGAATCTGTTCTGACTTGGATTTCTCAATAGCAGCGCTAGAAACTGGGATAGCTGAATCAGTGACCTTGAACTTCTGAGGTAATATGTTTTCCAACCTAGAATTCTACTTCCAGCTAATCTAACAATCAAGAATGGGGTTAATGCCGGGCGTGGTGGCGCATGCCTGTAATCCCAGCTACTCAAGAGGCTGAGGAAGGAGAATTGCTTGAACCCGGGAGGTGGAGGTTGCAGTGAGCTGAGATCGCACCACTGCATTCCAGCCTGGATGACAGAGCAAGACTCCATCTTAAGAAACAAACAGCCGGGCGCGGTGGCTCACGCCTGTAATCCCAGCACTTTGGGAGGCCGAGACGGGCGGATCACAAGGTCAGGAGATCGAGACTATCCTGGCTAACACAATGAAACCCCGTCTCTACTAAAAAATACAAAAAAAACTAGCCGGGCGAGGTGGCGGGCGCCTGTGGTCCCAGCTACTCGGGAGGCTGAGGCAGGAGAATGGCGTAAACCCGGGAGGCGGAGTTTGCAGTGAGCTGAGATCTGGCCACTGCACGCCAGCCTGGGCCACAGAGCGAGACTCCGTCTCAAAAAGAAAAAAAAAAAGAAAGAAAGAAAGAAAGAAAGAAAGAAAGAAAGAAACAAACAAACAAAAAGAATGGGGTTAGAATAAAGGGCACCATGACACAAAACATTTACTTCCCATGCAGTGTTTCTCAGGCAGCTTTGGAGCTGTGCTCTACAAAATGCAGGAAGAATTGAGAAACAGAAAGATTGAGACATAGTATCCAGAAAACAATGCTGATATGCCAGAAAGAGTGGAAAGGCATTCCCAGAATGTTGGTAAAGGGAAGCTCCACGATGGCACCAGCTTATCAGAACCAAAGAACCACCACCCCAGATTAGAGCAAAGGAGTACAGGATTCCAGGAAGGGTGTCTCCAAGAAAAAAGTCGCTGCTAGGCTACTGGCTGAGTTTGACTCTATTGAGAGGAAGGATCTATCAGTGAGTTAAGGGGTAAATTAATAAGAAGTAAAAAGAAAAACAAACTAAATTAAATAAACCAGGCAATTTGAAAATTTGAATTCATTTTTGAATAGGCAATACATTCACATGGTTCAAAACTCAAAATAAGCTGGCACAGTGGCTGTGCCTATAGTCCCAGCTACTCAGGAGGCTGAAGCTGGAGGATCACTTGAGCGCAGGAGCTCAACGCCAGCCTGGGCTGTAACATAGTAAGGCTCCTGTCTCTAAAACAAAAACAAACCAGAGTCAAGTACCTAGTCTCCCCACAAACAGGCAGCCATTTTTATTAGTTTCTTATGTACACTGCCAGTGTGGTGTTGCTGTTGTTTTTTAAATTGTGGTTATGGCCCAGCATGGTGGCTCACGCTTGTAATCCCAGCACTTTGGGAGGCTGAGGCAGGCGAATCACTTGAGGTCAGCAGTTCAAGACCAGCCTGGACAACATGATGAAACTAAATATAAAAATTAGCTGTCTCTACTAAAATATAAAAATTAGCTGGACATAGTGGTGCATGCCTGTTCCAGCTACTCGGGAGGCTGAGGCAGGAGAATCGCTTGAACCCTGGAGGCGGAGGTTGCAGTGAGCCAAGATTGAGCCACTGCCCTCTAGCCTGAGCGACAGAGCCAGACTCTGTCTCAAAATAAATAAAAAATAAATAAATAAATAAATAAATAAAGTGGTTAAAGGCTGGGCTCTGTGGCTCACACCTGTAATCCCAGCACTTTGGGAGGCCGAGACAGGTGGATCACCTGAGGTCAGGAGTTTGAGACCAGCCTGGCTGACATGGTGAAACCCCATTTCTACTAAAAATACAAAAATTAGCTGAGCACGGTGGAGCACACCTGTAATCCCAGCTACTCGGGAGGCTGAGGCAGGAGAATCACTTGAACCTGGGAGGTGGAGGTTGCAGCAAGCTGAGATTGCACCATTGCACTCCAGCCTGGGTGACAGAGCGAGACTTCGTTTCAAAAAAAAAAAGAAAAAGTGGTTAAAAACACAACAACAACACATAACAAAAAATTTACCATTGTAACCTTTTTTTGTGTTTTTGTTTATTTGTTTTGTTTTGTTTTGTTTTGAGACGGATGGAGTCTCTCTCTGTCGTCCAGGCTGGAGTGCAGTGGTGCGATCTCAGCTCACTGCAAGCTCTGTCTCCAGGGCTCATGCCATTCTCCGCCTTAGCCTCCCGAGTAGCTGGGACTACAGGTGCCAGCCACCACGCCCGGCTAATTGTTTTGTATTTGTAGTGGAGACGGGGTTTCACCGTGTTAGCCAGGATGGTCTCGATCTCCTGACCTCGTGATCTGACCGCCTCTACCTCCCAGAGTGCTGGGATTACAGGCGTGAGCCACTGCGTCCGGCCATTTTAACCATTTTTACATGTCCAATTTAGTAGTGTTGTCTATATTCACATTGCTGTGTTCCAGTGGTTTTTTTTTGTTTGTTTGTTAAATAAGGTACAAGTAAATAGAAATACACCAAATACACTATCTTATATTTCTGGCGTACTATATACATTGTTCTACACTTTGCTATTTTCACTTTACAATACATCCCGGAGCTCCTTCTTGGAGAACTTCTTTACTCCTTTGTCTAGTAGCTTAGTTCCATTGCATGGATGTACAGTAGTTTATTTAGCCAGTCCTCCATAGGACACTTGGGTTGTTTCCAATACTTTACTATTGTCAGTGAATGCCACAATGAATAAGTATATACATACTTCGTTTCAAATGTGCATAGACATCACTACCGGACACATTCCCAGAAGGGGGATTGCTAGGTTAAGGGGTAAATGCATTTGTCATTTTGCTTGGTATCTCCAAATCCCCTTCCATGTGAGTGATACAGCTTTGCCCTCCCACTGGCAACATATGAAAATGCCTGTTCCCTAAAGCCACATCAACAGACTGTGTTGTAAACCTTTGGATTTTTGCCACGCTGATAAATGAGAAGTGCTGTCTTGGTGTGGTTTTAATTTTCATTTCTCTTATGTGTGAGATTGAACATCCTTTTAAACATTTAAAAGCCATTTGCATTTCCTTTCAGTAAAGTGTGAGACTGAGCATCCTTTTAAACATTTAAAAGACACTTGCATTTCCTTTCAGTAAACTGTTCGTGTTCTTTGGCTATTTTTCTCTCTCTCTCTCTTTTTTTTTTGAAACGGAGTCTCACTCTGCTGCCCAGGCTGCAGTGGCACAATCTTGGCTCACTGCAACCTCTGCCTCCCAGATTCAAGCAATTCTCCTGCCTCAGCCTCCCGAATAGCTGGGATTACAGGCATGCCCCACCACACCTGGCTAATTTTTTTGAATTTTTAGTAAAGACCGGGTTTCACCATATTGGCCAGGCTCATCTCCAACTCCTGACCTTGTGATCTGCCCACCTCGGCCTCCCAAACTGGTAGGATTACAGGCGTGTGCCACCACTCCCAGCCTCTTTGGCCATTTCTCTATTGGGTTATTGGTCTTTCCAGTTAGTTATTAATTCCAAGGAAAAGAAAAAGTTTTTAAAGAAATAGAATGAATCATAGTATATTATGTGAGTCAATTGTGAGTAATTGTTACAGTTTAATAACCATCTAAATGCTAAATATTGATTTAACCAAAAATTTTGGATTTGCCTCTATTGGGAGGGCATAGGTGAAATGTGTGTGTCCGTGCATTGAGAGGCAGGACACAGAGAACTGAATCCTCATCTTTCATGAGAGGAAGTCAATAGAGCAGGTCTAACATTGAATAAAGAAAAAGAAAAAAGAGAAAAACAGCGGTGCAAGCTTCTTATTTAGAAATATAAAGGTAAACTGGGTGTGGCGGTGCACAACTGCAGTCTCATCTACTTGGGAGGCTGGGGGAGGATTGTTTGAGCCCAGGAATTTAAGGGTACAGTGAGCTATGATTATGCCACTGCACTCCAACCTGGGCAACAGAGTGAGGCCCTGTCTCTAAAAATAAAACAAAATAAAAAGAAATATGGGCCGGGCGTGGTGGCTCAGGCCTATAATCCCAGCACTGTGGGAGGCCGAAGCAGGCAAATCACCTGAGGTCTGGAGTTTGAGATGAGCCTGGCCAACATGGAGAAACCATATCCCTACTAAAAATACAAAATTAGCCAGGTATACTGGCACACACATGTAGTCCCAGCTACTCACTGGGACTACAAAAAAATGAAGGTAAATATCAGAAGGAACTAGAAGATTAGAGAGTGGTTGCCTATGTGATGTGAGATTGGGAGCTGGAGAAGGGTGTGGCAGGATGTGCCACTTTCCTTTTTTTTTTTTTTTTAGATGGAGTCTTGCTCTGTTGCCCAGGCTGGAGTGCAGTGGCACCATGTCTGCTCACTGCTGCAACCTCCTCCTCCTGGGTTCAAGTGATTCTCCTGCCTCAGCCTCCCGAGTAGCTGGGATTACAGGCGTGTGCCACCATGCCCAGCTAATTTTTGTATTTTTAGCAGAGGTGGGGTTTCACCATGTTAGCCAGGCTGGTCTCAAACTCCTGACCTCAAGTGATCCACAAGCCTCAGCTTCCCAAAGTGCTGGGATTACAGGTGTGAGCTGCCACGCCCAGCCTCTGTCATTTTTCATCAAAGCTGTTTGGTCCATTTGACTTTTTTTTTTTAAATTGGAGAGGGAGGTTCGCTCTTGTTCCCTGGGCTGAAGTGCAGTGGCACGGTCTCTGCTCACTGCAACCTCCGCCTCCTGGGTTCAAGTGATTCTCCTGCCTCAGCCTCCCGAGTAGCTGGGATTACAGGCATGTGCCATCATGCCTGGCTAATTTTTTTTTTTTTTTTTTTTTTGAGACGGAGTTTTGCTCTATCGCTCAGGTTGGAATGCAGTGGCGTGATCTTGGCTTACTGCAAGCTCCGCCTCCTGAGTTCACGCCATTCTCCTGCCTCAGCCTCCCAAGTAGCTGGGACTACAGGTTCCTGCCACCACGCCTGGCTAATTTTTTTGTATTTTTAGTAGAGACGGAGTTTCATCATGTCAGCCAGGATGATCTCTATCTCCTGACCTCATGACCCGCCCACCTCAGCCTCCCAAAGTGCTGGGATTACAGGTGTGAGCCACCATGCCTGGCCTAATTTTGTATTTTTAGTAGAGATGGGATTTCTCCATGTTGGTTAGGCTGGTCTTGAACTCCCAACCTCAGGTGATCTGCCTCCCTCAGCCTCCCAAAGTGCTGGGATTACAGGCATGAGCCACTGTGCCTGGCCCCATTTGACCTTTTTTTTTAGAAACAGAGTTGGGCTCTGTCACGCAGGCTGGAGTGCAGTGACATGATCACAGCTCACTGCAACCTCAGCCTCCTGGGCTTGAGCCATCCTCCCACTCAGCCTCCTGAGTAGCTGGGACTACAGGCATGTACCACCACATCCAGCTAATTAAAAAGTTGTTTTGTAGGGGCAGGGTCTTGCTATGTTGCCTAGACTGGTCTGAAACTCTTGGCCTCAAGCAACCGTCCTGCCTCAGCCTTCCAAAGTGCTGGGATTACAGGTGTGAGCCACTGCACTTGACCCTATTTGACTTTTTAAACTATATCATGATGTAATGTGTTACTATGACAAAATAAAATTAATTATATGCAATTAAAAGGGATGATGTAGTCTGGGTGTGGTGGTTCATGACTGTAATCCCAGGACTTTGGGAGGCTGAGGCCGGAAGATGGCTTGAGCTCAGGAGATCGAGAATAGCCTGGGCAACATGGATAAACCTGGTCTTTATAAAAAATACAAGTTAGCTGGACATGGGGGCATGTGCCTGTGGTCGCAGCTACTCGGGAGGCTGAGGTGGGTGAATTGTTTGAGCCTGGGAGGTCGGGGCTACAGTGAGCCATCGTCATGCCATGGCCCTTCAGTTTGGGGAACAGAGCAAGACCCTGTCTTTAAAAAAAAAAAAAAAAGGATGGTGTATACATGTATACATTACAATATAAAGCCCCTCCCCCGCCCTGTGATGTATAGGAGTGTTTATGCTAGTTTTGGAGTTTTTGTTGTTGTTGTTTTGAGACAGAGTCTCTCTCTATCACCCAGGCTGGAGTGCAGTGGCACGGTCTCTGCTCACTGCAACCTCCGCCTCCTGGGTTCAAGTGATTCTCCTGCCTCAGCCTCCCAAGTAGCTGGAATTAGAGGCATGCGCCACCACACCTGGCTAATTTTTGTATTTTTAGTAGAAACTGGGTTTCGCCATGTTGGCCAGGCTGGTCTCAAACTCCCAGCCTCAGATGATCCCCCCGGCGTGAGCCACCGCACCCAGCCACAACAAGGTCTTTTTTTTTTTTTCTTTTTTTTGAGACGGAGTCTTGCTCTGTCACCAGGCTGGAGTGCAGTGGCACAATTTCAGTTCACTGCAATCTCCGTCTCCCGGGTTCAAGCAATTTCCCCTGCCTCAGCCTCTCGAGTAGCTGGGAGTAGATGGTTGCATTTTACAGGGCAGAGTACTGGAGAGGAGAGCTGCACAGCCATCTGCAGGGTCTCCCTCAAATCTTCAGCTGCGTGCTAAGTGGTACATGCATACAAGGAAGGGACAGGATTAGGGAAAGAACACAGGAAAGACGCAGGAAGGCTGGCGTGGTGGCTCATGCCTGTGATCCCTTAGCCGGGCGTGGTAGTGTGAGCCTGTAATCCCAGCTACTCAGGAGGCGGCAGAATTGCCTGAACCCGGGAGGCAGAGGTTGCAGTAAGCAGAGATCGCGTCACTGCACTCCAGCCTGGGCAAGAAGAGCAAAACTCCATCTCAAAAAAAAAAAAAAAAAAAAAAAAGCAAACAATCTGAAGTGCTCACGCAGTGCCAGGAACACTTTGTGTTCCCACAAACCAGAGTGGAAAGACCTCCTCACAGTTATCACTTTGTGCCAGTATTAATGTATTGCCTCTCAGCTCTAAATTGATTTTTCATTGCCTGCTCTGTGAAAATGTAGCTGGGCCCTTTAATTATTTTTCTTTTGCCAGCCCAGCATGATGTTAAGCTTTGTTAATGCAAAGCACTAGAGAGACACTGTGGAAGGAATGAGATTTTCTTCCTGACTCTGGTGTGCTCCACAAGTCCATAGCACATGCAGCTTCTCAGATGCAGAGAGGGGAGCTGGGAAACAAGGACCATCTTCTCACCTGCCTTTTTTTTTTTTTTTTTTTTTTTTTTGAGACTGAGTCTTGCTCTGTCGCCCAGGCTGGAGTGCAGTGGCACAATCTCAGCTCACTGCAACCTCTTCCTCCCAGGCAGCTGTGATTCCAGGCATGTGCCACTGTGCCCGGCTAATTTTTGTATTTTTAGTAGAGATGGGGTTTCACTGTGTTGGCCAGGCCAGTCTCAAACTCCTGACCTCAAGTGATCTACCCACCTCAGCCTCCCAAAGTGCTGGGATTACAGGCATGAGCCACCGCGCTCGGTTCCACCTGCTTTAAACAACTAAAACAGCTGACAGTCTATATGAAACAGTGATTCCAGACATAGGACAATAGGCAGAATGGGGAGGGCTGTTCTTCAGTGTTCCACCTTAGCCCCAGGAATAGTGGTCGCTTCTTGTATCTGCTATACCTGTATTGTTGTTGTTGTTGTTGTTGTTGAGATGGAGTCTCGCTCTGTCACCCAGGCTGGGATGCAATGACAGGATCTCGGCTCACTGCAACCTCTGTCCTCCCTGGTTCAAGCAACTCTCCTGACTCAGCCTCCTGAGTAGCTGGGATTACAGGCACCCGCCATCATGCCCAGCTAATTTTTGTACTTTTGTAGAGACGGGGTTTCACCATGTTGCCCAGGCTGGTCTTTAACTCCTGACCTCAGGTGATCCACCTGCCTCAGCCTCCTGAAGTGCTGGGATTACAGGCATGAACCACTGCGCCTGGCCCCCTATTCCTGTATTCATTTAGAGTTCTGTTTATTTCTTACTAGCCAATCTCTTCTAACCTCAATCCCTTGTTAAGTTAATACCTTTTTACATTAGGCTGCGTGTGGTGGGTCACACCTGTGGTTCCAGCACTTTGGGAAGCTGAGGTGGGAGGGGAGGATTGCTTAAGTCCAGGAGTTCCAGACCAGCCTGGGCAACATTGGGAGACCCTCTGTCTCTACAAAAGAAATTTAAAAATTAGCCAGATGTGGTAGCACATGCCTGTGATCCCAGCTACTCAGGAAGCTAAGGTTGGAGAACCACTTCAGCCCAGGAGGTAGAAGCTATGGTGAGCCATGATTGCACCACTGCACACCAGCATGGGTAACAAAGCGAGACCCTGTCTCAAAAAAAAAAATTTTTTTTTTACATTAAACTTTCCCTATTCAAATTGCTATGTGGTTTCTGCCTCTTGACTGGATACTGACTGATACATGGAACATCAAGTAGAGTCCTCAGATGATACTGCCTCAGTGGTGACAACAAATTAGCCTTAGACCAAAGGCTATTCTCCTCTTGCCAAATGGTACCTAAAAGCAAACCTTAAAAGGATCAATCTGTTTCCAAGTAACTTAACTAAGTCCCTGAACAAGGCTCAAATATATTCAAAGGAATACAAAAAAAATCTAGCACCAAACAACATAAAATATACAATGTCTGGCATCCAATCAATAATTACCAGGCATGCAAAGACACAGGCAAATAATGACAGAAAGCTGATCCAGAAATGTCACAGAATTAGTAGGCAAGGACTTTAGCTCCAATAGCTATTATTAAATAGCATCCATCTATTGAAGCAGATATGGAAAAACATGAACACGATGTGGAGAGGTGTGAAAGATACAAAATAAGACCTCAATTGAACTTCTAAAGATGAAATGTGTAATATCTGAGATGAAAAGTACACTGGATGGAATTAAAAGCAGATTAGACCCTGTAGAAAAAAGGTTTTTGAAGACTTAGCAATAGAAACTATCCAAGATGAAACACAGAGAGGAAAAAAAGACTTAAAAAACAAAAAAACCCTCCAAAACCAAAACCCAGAAAATCAGTGAGCTGTGGAATAACAAGTAGCCTGTTTGGAGACCAGAAAAGTGGGTCTAACAGATTCACAGGAGAGATGACAGAAAAAATATCTGAAGGAACAATAATTTTCAAATTTGATGGAAACCATAAATTCCTATGTTGAGGAAGCTCAATAAACCCTAAGCAGAAGAAATATGAAGACAACTACACCAAGGGTACATCCTAATCTGCCTTAATCACTGCTGAACACCAGTGATAAAGACAAAAATCTTAAGAGCTGCCAGAGAAAAAAACACATTATGTAAAAAGGAAAAATAGAAGTAGATTTCTCGCTGGAAACAATGCAACTCTGAAGACAGTGGAGCAATGTCTTTAAAATATGAAAAGATAAAAACTGTCAACCAAGAATTCAGTGGAGATATCTTTCAAACAGGAAGACGGAATAAAGATGCATTCAGACATACAAAAGCTGAAAGAATTCATCACCAGTAGACCTGCACTAGAAGAACGGCTTTAAAAAGTCCTTCAAGCAGAAGAAAAATGATACCAGATGGAAATCTCCATCTACACAAAGGAATTGAGAGAGCTGGAAATGGTAAATATGTGGGTAGATAGAAAAGATATTTTTCTGATTTAAAAATTCTCTTTAAAAGATAGTTGAGGGTTTAGAGCAAATCTAATAATGTATTGTGGGGCTTATAGCATATGTAGAAATAAATCCATGGCGACAACAGCACAAAGGCGGAGAGGTGGGGAATGGGAGGAAGGTGTTTGCGCTGAGTGGTGTGATATTACTTGATGGAGATAGACTATAAGTTAAAGAAGCATTGTGTAACCCTGAAAGAATCACAAAAAAATATTTAAGTGTAGCATCATGAACCAATAAAGGAGAGAAAATGAAGTTAAGATCACAGGGGGCGTGTTGGCCACCCCCTTAGCACACAAAACAGTTGGGTGGGGTTCCCCAGCCCAGCAGCGTCCCATAGAGCCTCTCTAGGTGTTTGGGATAGAATGAGTACCGTCAGAAAGACACTTCCTCTCCTGCCACCTTCTGGCAGTAAATCCAGCCTATTTTTAACTCGGGCCTCTGCTTAAGTGCTTTTGGCTAAAAGAGAATCACTGCTTCTAAGACTCCCAGGCAGCCACAGCCTCCCTGGCTTCTCTGCTCGCTCCAGCCCTAGAAGGCTCAGGGACTGCTCAAATGTCCCCGACTTCCCAGCCACTTGTCCCAGGAGAGGAGGCTCCCTCAACTCTGGGTGCTCACTATGGGCACCCACAGACAGGCAGCCCCTCAGCAGGGTGCAGGTGTGAGAGGGTCTCTAGGGGATGTCATCTCATGGATACTGCGGGGATGGTGCCACAGAGTGGTGCGAGGGCAGCCCCGAGCGAACAGACCACAGTCTTGCTCCAGGAGGGTGCGCGCGTGCACAAAGGCGCCCTGTGTGAAAAGGGCATGCTTGTTGTGAGTGTGAATGTTTCTGTGACTGCTTATGCTGTGAAACATAAACACAGCAGCCTCCATCCTTTTGATCATGCTGCCCCCTCTGCTGGCCTATCTCCCCTCATAGTCCCTCCCAACCAACGCCCACACCCTAGCTGGCAAACCGCCAATCATCCCTCATGCCTCTCATCTCTCCCAAAGTCTTCCCTGACAACCCTGGCCAGAGGCCCAGCCAAATGGCCGCCAGGCTCTGGGTTGTACACCCAGGGGTTAGCATGATGCCTGCTGTGTGCTTAGCCTGCAAGGAGGGAGGAAGACTCTTAAGGCCTCTTTTGGGGGCTGTTTTGGGAGGGCACTGAGAATATACCCTTTTCCCACTGTCAGACCAGGTCCTGCCAGGCCCTGAAGGGCACCCAAGTGACAAGCCTAGGGGCACAGAGGGATGCGGGGGTCACCCTCCATGCCCAGTGTGCTTAATGGCGCAGAGAGGCCAGGTCTGGGGTCTGTGCCCAGAGTGGGCAGTGCTGGTGTCCAGGCAGTCAGTTGTGGGCATGGCCCCATGTGGAGCTGGGCAGCCTCTGTTGATTTCTCCTCAGGGCTCTCCCTGGAGGCTCAGGGTCTGGCATCTGTGTGTGTGTGTGCACATGTACACGTGTGTGTGCAGGCATGTCTGTGGTGTGGGAAGAGGGCTTTGTCCTGTCTCAAGCTTAGTTCTTACTCTTCCCAGCCCCCTCCGCTCCCTGCCACCATTGTCTTCTCCTTCACGAGCGCAAGGCAGGAGTGCATAGGGGGTTCCCAAGGTTCCTGGGAAGAATGTGGTGGGCACTGCATGTGATGTTGGGTGTGGGCATGTATCTGTGGGTGCACATATGGATGTGATTGAGAAGCCCCTGCCTCTCCTTGTGTTTGTGTATGTGTCTGCATATATCCTTGGGGTCCTAGAGGTTGTTTTTGTGTCTCCTGTGGCTGTTGAAATGACCTGTCGGTTTCCAGAGGGTGTGAATGTGGCTCTGATCTACCCCCTCCCACCTCTTTCCTCTTCTGATTTTCTCCACTCTAGGGTTTGCCCAGTTGGCTTGGCTGGGATTGTCATTGGGTCTGTGTTAGAGAATTGTATCATGTGTTGAATGCCAGCCCTCAAGAGTGTCACCCAATGTGATCCTGGATGCAAGCACGGCTCAGGGTACCTGGGAGCCCCTTGCCCTGTGTAGGGGCTGGTGTTTTCGTGACTGTGTTATAGACAGTGGGGAGTTAGTATGTGCCTAATGCCCATGAATGGCTTGAGTGCGACGGCCGCAAAACGGGTCGAATGTGCACACATGGATGTGTGTGTAAATGATGGATGAGTGTGTGTGCGTGTTCCCTCCTGTGGGTGCCTGGACTGGTCCCTAAGCCCTGTGGGGGGCCTCTCCCACTTCAGCTGTGTGAACAAAGCCCCTGCTTTCCTCCCTGCTTTGCCCCCCAGCCCCCTCTCCCTCAGCACTGAGTTTGATAGAGTGTGTGCGGTTGCAAGGTTATGAGATTATATGACTGGCATGCACTGAAGTGTGTGCCATTGAATGTGAAACTCTAGCATCCCCTGGCCAATGCCAGCCTCTCAGGGGCAGGCTGGTGGATCCCTGGTCAGTTGAACCTAGCTCTCCCAGGTTCCTAGGCTGGCCCATCCATCCTTTTATAACCAGGCTTGGCGACAGCCCTGTAATTACCTGGGGCCAGATGTGTGGTGAAGGCCAAGAGTTTGGTGCTGACACTCTGGGCAGGGGTCATATCTGCCCCTCCCCCAGGCCACACCAGAGGAAACTGGAGGATGCCAGACTTCCTTGGGGTCAGATCACAGGCCAGATTACCGGGTTCAGCCTGAAGCTGCTCTGCTGCTCTTGGCCCAATGTGTCTCTGGCTGACCCAGCCCCAGCACATCTGGACTATCCCATCCGTGTAACACTTCCCCAGACTGTCGCCCACGGGCTGCAGACACCGAACCTGTGTTCCCATCACCCTGTTGTGCGACTCGTCCTGCTACAACCTCCCACCTGGGCCCCTCTTGCCAGTCCATGCCCCCAACCCAGCTCATGCCCCTCGTTCCCCTCGCATATCCTCCCACCCCCCTCATCCCAGTTCTTGTCTTCTGGTCCCAGCTGGTGTCCTTCATTCCAATCCATGGCCCCCCAGCCCCGTCACTACCACCTCCAGTCCACGCCTCTGTCCCCCTTCCACGTACCTCCAGCCCAGTCTGTATCCCTGGTTTGCCAGCTGGACAGAACGTGGAGGTTGAGGGAGAATGGTGAGATTTGGTGCCCAGTAGGTCTGGGCTGAACGGCTGTGGACTGAGCCCAAGTCCACTCCCAACCCCATGGCATCTACAACTAGGGAAGGAAAAGAAGAGAGTGGGGATACGAGAAATGGACAGAGAGTGGGCTGGCTCTTAGCCCACCCTGCCCCAGGCCTGAGAACAGAGGGTCCTACGGCGCGGCTACTTGAGTCCCCTCAAGGACCAACACCAGCTCTCAGCCCTTCCACCGACCACAAACCTTTCCCAAGCTCCCCTCACAGCTCTGGCGGGTCCCAGCCCAGGTGCTGCGCCACCTGGTGGATATCGGCAGACTTGCAGGCCCCGAGTGGCAAACCCACGTGGCAGCGAGGCTTAGACCCCAGCCAGGATTGTAAATAGCTCCTTCCCTCCTACCCACAGCGCTGCTGGAGTGACCTGTCACCCGGAAGGGAGGGGCGGGGCAGTTCTGAACTTTACTCTCCAAGCCAAAATATCTGTTCAGTTGTTTGATGTTGCTGTTGTTTTTCACCCTGGGGAGGATGGGAAGAGGAGGGATGTGTGCGATCTCTACCTGTGTTGGGGGCATTAACCTGTGACAGCCTCTGGGAATGCCAGCGTGTCAGATGGGAGCCCTCTTTGTGCCCGTGCTGGAGGCGGCCAGTATGAGACAAAACAAGGGTGAAGAAGACCCTGCCCAGGGTGAGGCTGCTGCCCTTGTGGAAGGGGCTCTGCCAGTCTGGAGCCCGCACAGTTCACTGACTTGAAGTTCCCTTGCCTGGGGGCTGTGCTTTGGGGTGGGACAGCAGGATGAGCAGAATGTCCAGGCCCTGGGGCACCATCTGGCGGCTACCAGTCAATTGTAAGGGTTCCCAGGTGCTGGAGTTGGGCAGTAGAAAGCGGGGATCTCTTCCTGGCTTCCCCTTCACCAGCTGTGGCCCTGTTGCCATCTGCTCCACTCCCCCATGTCTTGCTCAGTCCCATATCTGAAGCTGTTCTGTTCTGCCCATTCTATTCTCTCCTCTCCCATCCATCAGTAGGCATTGGGTCTGCACTTCAGGTCTCTTTCCTTCTCTCCCTTCCGTCTCTGACCTCAGGCCATACCACTGTGCCTGGTTGACATCTCACCACTGCCTTGGCCAGGATGCCCTGGGCTCTGCAGACCTTGGTGTCACAAAGTAGGGCCCTGGGCAGGGCACGGTGGCTCACGTCTGTAATCCCAGCACTTTGGGAGGCCGAGGCGGGCGGATCACGAGGTCAGGAGATCGAGACCATCCTGGTTAACACGGTGAAACCCAGTCTCTACCAAAAATACAAAAAATTAGCCGGGTATAGTGGCGGGCACCTGTAGTCCCAGCTACTCTGGAGGCTGAGGCAGGAGAATGGCATGAACTTGGGAGGCGGAGCTTGCAGTGAGCTGAGATTGCGCCACTGCACTTTAGCCTGGGTGACGAGCGAGACTCTGTCCCCCCAAAAAAACAAAAAACAAACAAAGTAGGGCCCCGTACCAGACAGGCTCAGGGTCATTGGTGTCTGGCCATGTAATTGCAGACCTCTCTCCCCAGTTTCCCTTTCATGCTCTGGGATTGAAAGCCTCGCTGGAGGGGAAAATCCTCAGCAGGGTTCCGCAGCTTTTAAAACTGATTTCATTTATTTATTATTTATTTAGTTAGTTATTTTTGAGAGACGGAGTCTTGTTCTGTCGCCCAGGCTGGAGTGCAGTGGCTCGATCTCGACCAACTGCAACCTCCACCTCCCAGGTTCAAGCGATTCTTCTGCCTCAGCCTCCTGAGTAATTGGGATTATAGACATGCACCACACGCCTGGCTAAATTTTTGTATATTTAGTAGAGACTGGGTTTTGCCATGTTGGCCAGGCTAGTCTCAAACTCCTGACCTCAAATGATCTGCCTACCTTGGCCTCCCAAGTGCTGGGATTACAAGTGTGAGCCACAGGCCGGGCATGGTGGCTCAAGCCTGTAATCCCAGCACTTTGGGAGGCCGAGACAGGCGGATCACGAGGTCAGGAGATCAAGACCATCCTGGCTAACACGGTGAAACCCCGTCTCTACTAAAAAATACAAAAAACTAGCCGGGCGAGGTGGCGGGCGCCTGTGGTCCCAGCTACTCGGGAGGCTGAGGCAGGAGAATGGCAGGAACCCGGGAGGCGGAGCTTGCAGTGAGCCGAGATCCGGCCACTGCACTCCAGCCTGGGCGACAGAGCGAGACTCCGTCTCAAAAACAAAAACAAAAACAAGTGTGAGCCACAGTGCCTGGCCAATTTACTTATTTATTTATTTAAAAGACAGGGTCAGCCAGGCGCAGTGGCTCTAGCGTGTAATCCTAGCACTTTGGGAGGCCAAGGCGGGCGGATCACCTGAGGTTGGGAGTTCAAGACCAGCCTGACCAACATGGAGAAACCCTGTCTCTACTAAAAATACAAAATTAGCTGGGTGTGGTGACTCATGCCTGTAATCCCAGCTACTCAGGAGGCTGAGGCAGGAGAATCACTTGAACCCGGGAGGTGGAGGTTGCAGTGAGCTGAGATGATACCATTGCACTCCAGCCTGGCCAACAAGAGTGAAACTCCACCTCAAAAAAAAAAAAAAAAAAAAAAGGCCGGGCGCGGTGGCTCAAGCCTGTAATCCCAGCACTTTGGGAGGCCGAGACGGGCGGATCACGAGGTCAGGAGATCGAGACCATCCTGGCTAACCCGGTGAAACCCCGTCTCTACTAAAAAAATACAAAAAACTAGCCGGGCGAGGTGGCGGGCGCCTGTAGTCCCAGCTACTCGGGAGGTTGAGGCCGGAGAATGGCGTAAACCCGGGAGGTGGAGCTTGCAGTGAGCTGAGATCCGGCCACTGCACTCCAGCCTGGGCGACAGAGCGAGATTCCGTCTCAAAAAAAAAAAAAAAAAAAAGTCAGTTCTTGCTCTTGCTCTGTCGCCCAGGCTGGAGTGCAGTGGTTTGATCATAGCACATTGCAGCCTGGACCTCCTGGGCTCAAGCAATTCTCCCGTCTCAGCCTCCAGAGTAGCTAGAACTACAGGTGTATACCATCACGCCTAGCTTTTTTTTTTTTTTTTGGTAGAAACAGGGTCTCACTATGTTGCCCTGGCTGGTTTTGAACTCCTGGGCTCAAGCGATCCTCTCGCCTCAGTCTTCCCAGTAGCTGGGACTATAGGTTTGTCACCACACCTGGATTTTTAAAATTTTTTGTAGAGATGGAGTCTTCCTATGTTGCCCAGGCTGGTCTCGAACTCCTGGGCTCAAGTGATCCTCCTACCTTAGCCTCCCAAAGTGCTGGGATTAGAGGCCTGAGCCACTGTGCTTGGCCATTCGTTTTGTTTTTGTTTTTGTTTTTTTAAAGATAGGGTCGACTGGGCACAGTGGCTTACACCTGTAATCCCAGCACTTTGGGAGGCTGAGGTAGGCAGATCACCTGAGGTCAGGAGTTCAAGAACAGCCTGGCCAACATGGCGAAACCCCGTCTCTACTGAAAATACAAAAATTAGCCAGGCTTGGTGGCATGCACCTGTAATCCCGGCTACTCGGGAGGCTGAGGCAGGAGAATCACTTGAACCCAGGAAGTGGAGGTTGTAGTGAGCCAAGATGGCGCCACTGCACTCCAGCCTGGGCGGCAGAGTGAGACTCCGTCTCAAAAAAATAAAAATAAAAATAAAAATAAAAATAAAAGATGGGGTCTTGCTATATTACCTGGGCTAGCATTAAACTCCTGAGGTCAAGTGGTCCTCCCAACCTCAGCCTCCTATTAGGTCCACTGTGAATGCCAGTCCTATAATTAGCCAGGCTGTGTGACTCTAGTCTTAGATCCTCATCTGTGTTATTGGAAGAGTGAGGCTTACAAAGGCACATCACTCGGCACATAGGAGGTGCTCAGTAAATGGAAGTTGGCTTATTCTAGTTACTGCCCAAAGCGCTTGGCCCTTTCAGTCTTACCATTCCTGAAGTTTTGAATCCACAAGGCCCTCCCTGAGCCCAGCTGGCCAGCCCCTATCCTGCCTGGTCTGGGGATTGAAGCAAGCCTGCAGCCCGGGCCCACTGCTATGGGCTCCCTCATGAGACAAGTCCTCAGTCTGCATGCTTCAAGGCCCTCGAGATTCTCCCCAACAGGACCCAGCCCCAGCTCTGTGTATCTCTTCCTCCCTGAAGCCTCTTCCCTTTGTCCCTAGGCAAATGTGTGCTTTTTCTTGGCATTCCCACAGCCCCCAGGCATTTACCCACGAAAGAGCTGGTTGTCAGTTTTGTAGGCGTGTGTTACCGATTTCTGCTCATACATCAACACATACTAAAGTATGAGCTTATTCTGGGGTAGAGGCTATATCTTGTGTCTCCAATACCCAGGATAGAGCCTGGCACTTGGCAGGTGCTCGATAAATGTGGATTAAATGCATGGACGATTAGATGGATAGGCCCACCTTTCCTGTCTATCAGTACGCAGGGAGTCTCAGACTGGTCTAGTGGCTGCCCCCAGTTCTTTCCCCACCTGCTCTCCCACCCCACACTCCTCCCTGTTCCGCTACGGGGAAACCCACCCACTCTCCAGAGTCCAGCTGAGATTCCATTTTCCATGTTTCATGGGGAGAGAGGAGGAGAAAACACAGTCCCTGCCACCAAGGGCTCACTCTCACAAAGCAGCTGGCAAGAGCTGCAGGGGCACACAGGATCCGGCCTGCCCACACAGTGCCAATTAGAGAGCCTGGGTGGGATGGAGTCCCATGAGTGCACAGCTTGGAAATAAGGTGTCTCCTCCCTGGGCCAGAAACTGGCTCAGCAAGTGAAGTTGCAGGTACATTTCAGCCCCTGTCTGCACTCCCTTATGCTGCACTGGCCTGTAAACCCTGACCTCGCCCTGGGGCCCCCGGGAAGTGGCTATTCTCCTGTCTTTTGCCTTCTTTCCCCTCTGCCCTCCTGAGCGATGCAGGGTGGTGTAGTTATGAGCAGCCCCAGCCCTAGCAAACTCACAGCCCCTTGGGCATAATGTTTGAAATGAGTAAAATTACAAAGGGTTATAAAGGAAGCTGATTATATTGAACGTTATCAAAACATCTACATTTATTGATATAGTAATATATATGCTTTCTATTAACACATTAAAAATGAGGAAGGTCTAACAACTATGATCATTTCAAAGTACTGATGAGTGTAAATGGTATTTTGAGACATCTTCAACAACTATAATGCAGCCTGAAAACATCTGCGATTTCTGGTTACAAAGTCACAGGTACTATTAATACTACTATGGCTTGCTGCCCAAGCACACAAGAGAATGTTAAATTTTAGTTATAGGCGAGTGAAAATAAAGATAGATTTTTTTTTTGTCTAGGTTCTCAAATCCCCTGAAATCCATAGACCCAGTCAAGAACCTCAACTACAGAATGGAAGTGGAAGAAAAGGTGGAAACCATAATTGATGGAGCCTTTAACTCCTTACGTCATTTAATCCCTACACCAACCCTGACAGAGTGATACCACAACCAGTTTTTCTGGTGGGATACCTGAGAATCAGAGAGGTTGAGTGATTTGCCCAAAGTCAACCAGGCCCTGCCGGGAGGCCCCTGTTACTCTTTCCATGCAGCGTTGCCTTTGTAAAGAAGATGAGCCCCAGAACAAGGTCTGAACACCTTGTTTTGACTCTTTGGCCCCAGAATTCCCTTTCCTACCCAGGCCCTGTGACCTGTGGGGTTTAACCAGTGTAACAGAAGGGTGATGGCCCCTTGAAATCACACACACTCAGTTATTTTTATCTCCAGTTTATTTTTTTTAGACTAAGAGCAGAGTATGAAAGTCACAGCCAAAGCACTTGAAAAAGGCCCAGGAGGATGGGTGGGACCACATAGGGTGAGCAGGGCAAGGTCCTGGGAGATGGTTCCCGGCTCAGGGCTGGAAGGGAGGGGGCGCTGTTGTTTTACGGTCTCCAAAAGTGTCTGTGCGTTGCATAGGTCCTGTCTTCACAGAAGACAAAAGAGGGGCCAGGGGGTCCCCCAGGTGTGGGGGGCCTAGCCTGGTGGGGAAGGGGTCTGAAGCTGGAAGGGGAAGTCAAGAAAGGTCAGGGGGTTAAGGAGGGAAGGGACTCTGTCTGTCTGTACATTATATATAGAGATATAGAGTCTGTACATGCCTGCCTGGCACCCCAATGCCCACCCCTTGCCATCCTTGTCCACTGCCCGCCCCCCCAGGGGTGACTACTTGTAAACTTGGTTTCAATCCAAACCACAATCCTGGAAGTGGGAGTGGGGGAGGAGGACGTGCTTATTGCTGTAAACAGGGGAAGGAGGCAGCAGGCAGTGCTGCCCCTTGCCCATCTAGTCCCCTCCCCATGTTCTGCCCCTGGAGGAGAGCAATGGGGGTGCCTCCCATGCTTCGATTTGCTCTCTCTGGGGGCATATGTCTCTCTGGGGGACAAAGGGAGAGGGCACCAGGAGTCAGGGAAAGGTACCAGGGGCCACGGAGTCCTGAGCACTGCCCTTTTTGGCCTCCAAGTTTGGTACCAAACATTACCAGAGCCACAAGGCCACCTGGGACCCATGGCTATCCCTGTGCTTGGTCCACTACAGTGCCCTACCTGGGGGTAAGGGGTAGAGGGGGCGGGCACAGATGTATGGTGCAGGCCCCACTTCTAGCCACTGGAGGAGGGGTCTAGGCCCCATTACTAGGCTTCCCTTGGAGAGGCCAACGGCTCCCTGGTCCTTCCAAGCCCCGCCCCATCTCTCCCCGCCAGGGGAGGGGGCAGAGCTAGGAGGCCAAGAACGTCATGAGGAAGAAGGCGATGCCCACGGCCAGGGGCAGGTGTTCCCGTTTGGGGCTGGTCCCGCTGATGCTCTTCTCAAGCTTGGGCACCTGAGGGTTCTCTCCCTCAAAGTCTTCTGTGGACAGAGGAATAGACAGACTGGTGAGGGCTGGGTTGCGCGCCAGGGCAGGGGCACGCGGCAGCGGCAGCAGCAGTGGAGCCAGGGACGTGATCACCCACGGGGTAGGAAGGATCAGTGACCCCGGGAAAGGCATGCGAGGTGAGCAGGCACCGGGGTGGGGGGCTGCGGTTCCAGCAGTGGCCACCAGAGGGCGCTGCGCAGACTCACCCAGCACGTTGATCTTCACATTGGGGCCCATGGTGAACTGGGGGACAGTGGGGACCGGCTTCTCCCCGGAGTGCGATGCTGCGGGGTGGGGTGCGGGTGGGGAGAGAGGAGGGGAGAGTCAGGGCCAGGATTCCCTCCCCTTGCTACGGCTGGGGAGCAAGCCCCCCTCACCTGTGCCCTCCACCCCCACCCCCAGGAAGCCAGGGGAGCCCCAAAGCAGGGAGCTGAGGATGGGGGCGCGGCTCGGAGCCGAGTCTACTCACTGGAGGCGCAGCAGACGAACACCTTCATCCTCAGACACTTCCAATGCAGGTTGTGAGTGGGCGTGGCTGGGGAGGAGACAGGGCCCGAGTCACTTTCGCCCAATTCGTGCCCTGTGCCCTCCCTCGACGGCTCTATTTCTCACCCCCTTCAAACTGTCCCCGTCGGGCGGTCTCCTTCAGGAGCTCCCCTACCCTTTGGACACAGGTCACTGTACCTCTGCCGTCGGCCCCAGAAGCCCCTTTGATCCCATTCCTTAAGAAACTGGGATCCCTGATGTTCCAACCCCGGAATGTCCCTCACAGAAACAGCGATTCTCCGCAGCCCAAACTTGGGACTGTCACCAAACTCCTCTCTTGGCCCCACGACCTCGTCTACGCTGAACCCCTGAGGCGCCCCGTGCCCACGCCTTCTCCCGGGTCTCTCAGCCGCGAGACCTGGAGCCCGCCGAGCCGGCCCCGCCCCGGAGCCTCGGGGCTCCACCCCCCAGCTGTCACTCAGACTCTCGCGTTCAGACCTGCCCGCCCGGCCGCCGTCACTCACAGATGTAGTAGTACTCGTGGCCGGCGTGGAACTCGTAACCTAGCGAGAAGGCGCTGTAGCGCTGGAACTTCTCCGAGAACTTGATGGGGCTGTGCGGGGCGTGCGGCCGGTTGCACTCCCAGCGCTTGAAGCCCTGGCTGGCGTTGCAGGTGCGGTAGCCGTTGCGGCTCACCATGTACAGCACGTACTGCTCTGCCCCGCCTCCGGGCCCCGGACCCGCCCCGGGGCCCACCCCCGAGCTGTTATAGTGCGGGCAGTAAATATCCAGATAGTCGTTCACATTCACCTGCACGGTGTAGCCCTCTCGCCGCAGGCTGTGGGGAAGAGGAAGCGGCTCAGAGAGAAGAAACCCCAGAGCAAAGCCGCTTTCCATCTGACCGCTCCGCAGCCCCTCCCCAGGGTCCGGGTAGCCTCCTGACTTTTCCTCCGAGCTTCCTCGCGGCTCAGCCCTGTCTCTGCCCCCGGGGCCCTAGTGCCGCCGCTCCCCTAACTCTCCTTCCGTGCCCTCCTTCTTGGTCTGTCCTTCTCCTGTTGGCCACCAGAGGGTAGCAAAGGCGCAGGGAAGCCCGGCCTGCCTCCAAAGAAAAGGAGGCGAGGGAGAGGGGCGGAGGGAAGAAGGGAGCGTACGCTTTGGTTGCCACAGAAACGGCGCAGGCCCCAGCGACTCCCAGACCCAGGCCCGGATTTCCTCCGTCCATCCCCCATAATTCAGCAGCCGGGAGGAGGGATGGGAGGGATGGAAGCCAAGGGTGAACGTGGGAGGGATCCCTTCCGAGGGACACACACACCCTCAATCGCTTCTCCCACCATGCTTCCCTGCGGCTGCCAGTCCACCCCCGGGGCCAGTCCAACAGGACCTGCCCTTACAGACGCATGTATGGCGGCTTCATGCATATACATGTATAAGTTCTATGGCACACACACAAATATGTCCACCGCCCACTCATAGGAGGCAGACACACAGAAAAGCTGGGCTGTATGTGTGCTGGCCCGCATGCCAGTATTGGTTGACCCCACCCCACCAATCTGGGGGTCTCTCCCTGCCCTCCCCATACTACAGTATCACTGACTTCTGTACCTTGACAGAGTCCCGTGACAGAGACCCCACCCTGAGGCCAAGGACAATTAGGCTCCCAGGAACTTTAAACACATGAGGGCGCTAAGGGACTCAGCACCAAGACTCCACGTGGCATCATGCCAACCAGCCCAAACTTCTGTCTCATTGTGCAATGTGCACCTCCTTCCTCAACCTGGCACAAAGGCCCCCCTTAATGATGCTGGGCAGAGCAGTGGGCACAGGGCCTAGACAAGATGGCTGTGCCTCTTATTTCCCTGATCCCTCTTTGGGACACAGAAGCAGATGCTGGGTCCCTTGTAATCCCCACCTGCCTTGCTAGTCACCATCAAAGTGTTGGTCTTAACATCCTCGATGGCGGTACTGAGCGGTGTGGGGATGGAGAAACCTCTGAATGGAGAGGGGGCAGGGGTTTTCCCTAATTTCTTTAGGGTAAGAATACACATATCTTGGCAGTGCCAGGAGAGTGGTGGACACAGGAAGGCATGGGGTCCTTGGCAAAATGTCAAATCACGGGGTCCCTAGTCCCTGTGAGCTCCCTGAGGGGAGAGACTGGCTCCCCGTGTCACCAGGCACCACCCAGTTCCCCAAACAGTAATTAGATGCATTAAAGAAATGAGCGTGGAGGCTTCTGCATGCGGTGGGGCCTTGAAGGTCCCTCCTCGCTGACCCCACTTCCTTGGCTTTGCCTGTGCTGTCCCCTCCACCAGCAACCCATTCCAAGCCTGGCAGTGAGGCAGGCAGAGAGCTGATGTTTAGGTACCCCAGTAAGAATTGGCACAGCCTCCTTGGGTCATCAGGAATGCCATCAGCCCCACTCCGTTCCCATGGGAGTAATGGGTCACTCAGGCCCCTCCCTTGCCCTGGCACTCAGGTGGGCAGGAGTCTCGGCCTGGGGCACTGGGAGCAGGAAAACGGGTTAGACCAGGCCTGGCTCCAAGCTGCCATCCTAGGCTTGCCTGTCCATTGCCAACCCCATAGTCTGTTCCTCCCCTCAGGCCTTGGGGAGGGGGCCGCCAGCGGTGAGGGTGCCAGGTCTGGAGCAGCTGCACAGCCACACTGGGATCTCTGTCTCTGAGCCTCACCCATGTTTCCAGTCCCACTCTGAAGCAGCCCCTCCCTGCTGTACCGCCCAGTTCCCCCTACAACACACCCCATTCCAGCAGGGAGGAAGCCAACACCCAAGGTATTCCTACAGGTAATTCCATTTCCTCAACAGGGCAGGACTAGTCTTATAAAAAAGATTGCAGGGCGACCACAGGTGAAGGGAAGCTATCTGTTAAGTACTCCTGCGCTGTGTGGCAGGAACAGCCCCTGAAATGCCCCCCAAGGCTGGGTATGTGAGAGAAAGACCTGCCGGTGGGGTGGCTGAGCCCAGTTGGTACACAGAGGGCACGAGGACAAACGGGGTGGGAGCCAAGGAATTCCCAGTCACAACTCTTTGGAGACCCAACGTGTCTGCATGGCTTGGGCACTTTAATTGAATCTGTCATCTTCCCTCCCTCTCCCTGGTAGTGCGGAGAGAGAAGTGCCGCTGGGCCCCTGCGAAGCTCCGCAGCTAACCCCGCCTCCAGGGCCGCATCTCCTGCGGAAGGGTGGGGGTGGCCTGGGACCTGGGGACCGGGCTGTGCTCTGCCCCTTCGTACTGTTCTCTCTTCTTATTCCACTTCATCCCCTATAGCCTCTCGCCTCTCTTGCAGAAAGGCTAATGCCGACACACCCCATTTGGAGGGGGTACCCTCTCACCCCGTTATTTCGGTCTCTCCCGGCTCTCACCGCTTCTGAGGCGCATCCCGACACCTCTCTGTCTCTTTCAGTGCCCTGCCGGGACGCGCCTGGCCTCACTTAACCTGGAGTGTCCGCGGAGGGGGCAGGGGGGCGGAGCGGGGAAGGAGCAAACTTCTCCCCTAGCCCGGAGCAATTAGGGCAGTAAACAGGGTGTCTAACAAGACCAGAGAGTAGGGAAGGGATCCCAGGGGGCCCTGAACTTGTCAAATTCTCGCCATCCCCCACCCGCGGCCCCGGCCTTAGATGCCGGGCTGCAGAGTTAAAGGGATGGAGGAAGAACGTAGACCCGGGTTCCTCTTCCCTCTAGCGCGCGTCCCCGAGACTGCGCGCCGCCCGCTCCAGCAGGCGAGGCCGGACCACGTGTGCGCGGCGTGGGGTCCGCGCGCCCGGGCTTTGAGGGTGGTGGCGGTGGTGGCTGGAACGCTCCGGGGGCGGCGGTTGCACGCTGACACCCCTGCGCCCCTCAGGCGCCCTGGGCTTCGGCGCCCCGCCCGTCCCAGTCTGGTCAGCCCGGGTCTGGGCGCAAGGCTTCCCTGGGCCGCGTCGGGTAGGGGAGAATCAGCGCGCCCGACACCTCCGCCCCTCCTCCCTGCGACAGCGGCGGCGGCGGCGGCGGCGGCGAAGGTTTATTGATCTGCAGCGGCGGAGAGGAGCGAGAGACCCGCCGAAAGCGAGACACAGAGACGGAGTGAGGCGGAGACACACACCGAGAGGGGAGGTTAGCAGAGGCCGGATTCACTAAAAGGGGAAAAGAAGGGAGACACGGCGCGAGAGAGAAGCCAGAAACCGAGAGAGGCAGGGAAGAGAACGAGAACCGAGAGTCTTGGAGAACAGGAGAGACAGGCAGGCCAGAGAGGCCCACAGACAGCGGAGACGGAGACAGAGACGCAAAGGAGAGAAGCAGAGACAGGGAAGGGTGCAGGGCTGAGACTCAGAGACTGGGAGAAAACACAGAGAAAGACCATCAGGGACGTAGTAGAGCCTCAATAAATATTTGTTGAATGAATGTATGAATGAAACAGAGATCAGCAACAGAAGCGTTTCAGAGATAAGTAGAGAGACAGCTATATAGAAAGATGTTCCTGAGGCTCCTTGAGACAGGGGCGAATACCAACATCCTTGCTCAGCTCTGCAAAGAAATGAAACACAGGCCAGGGGGCATATATTTGGCCATCGGCCGTGCCAACCCGCCTCACCAAGTTCGATTCCGGGCTTAGGGGACTCCTCGACCTCACACTCTAATGCGTCCCTCCAATACAGTCCCCCCACCCCTAGTTTCTGGGCCACATTGGGAACGGGTCTCTCCTATTCCACGGGACTAAACAGAAGTACTGAGTGGGGGGCAGAGGGCTAGGTCGTGGCCGGTGTGCAGGGCACTGTCCCCAGGTCTGTCAAAGGAGGCCGATGCACGTGTCCCACCAGCACCCTCCCACGTGACCCCAAGGAGGCGGGGTCGCAAGACCCTCCCCACGTGACCCCAAGGGGCAGAGACCCTCCGCACGTGACGGGAGGTGGGAGCCAGGAGCCCAGCTCACGTGACTAGGGGGAGGGGGCGCGGGAGCCCGTGGCTCGGTCGGCCCCGCCTCCAGCTACCCGGCCCTCTCCACTCTCGGCTCCGGAGCACGTCGCTCTCACGATTTATGGGGCCGCGGCTGCCGCAGTGAGGGAGCCGGGGAGCCCGGGCGCAGCGGCAACAAAGGCCCGGGAAGCGAGGCGGGGGCGGCGGCAGCCTCCTGGCCCGGTGTGCGCCCCCTCCTACCTCTGCCGGCTCAGGCCCGCACGGAGTAGAGAGGACAGAAGGGAGGCTCCCGGAACCCGGGCTCCCCCACCCGCTCCCTGAGCTTTCACCTGCGCCCAGGTGTATGCGGGGGAGGGGAACCTGATCAACACCTCCCCCCACCAAACCTATTCCCGCATCCTCCCCTGCTCTGGCTTCCCCTAAGAACGCTGAGGTGCTGCAAGGGTGGCGGGGAACCCGGGGCCCCTCACCTGCGAGCTCTTCACTCCCCGCCAGACTCTAGCGGGGTGGGGGGCGGACGTGTGAATCTGGGGGAGGGGGCTGAGCTAGATAGAGCTGGAAAGTCAGCCCCCAGCGCCCCCCGGAGTTCTTGGAGTCCCGCTCCGGGGGGGAGGGGCCACGTCCCCACCCCCGAGGTTTCCATGGGAAGCGAGAGGGGGGCGTCGTTGGCTCATCCCCACCCCCAGTCTGACACTCCGGGCGCGAGGAGGGAGAGAGGGGGAGGCGCGGAGCCCCAAACGGAGGCGCGGAGCCCCAAACAACAAAGAGCGGAGCGGCGAGCGGCAGCCCCTCCTCCGAAAGGTTGGGGGGTCGCGGCCGCCTGGCCCTCCCGGTCCCCTCCCCTGGGGTCTGGCCATTTGCTCCCTGGTCGGTCCCTGGGGTGGAGAGCCAGAGGCAGTGCTGCCGCCACCGCCCGGGCAGGTGTGACAGTGACCCCCGCGTCCCCAGGGATCCCCCCCTACCAACACAGACACACACTAAGGTGGCCAGGGTGATACACACGGCAGCTTGGCGGGGAGGAGAAGACAAGGGCAGCAAGGACTGAGCAGAATGAGGACCCGGCCCCGCAGCCAGCACCCGGCCGCCGCGCCACACACCCCGGGAAACCACACGGCCGCCCTGACACCCGCCCAGACCGCGGCGGCGCCAACAGCCACCCCAGCCCAGACGCAGCCTGCCGCGCGGACAGCGACCGCAGCCCCTTCCCCGACCCGCCGCCCGCTCCCACCCCCAGACGATCGCCGACGCAGACACACAAATCACACACTCAGACACACACGCACACTGACAGCCGCGCACGCCCGCTCACACTTGGAGCCATTCGCCGTCCCCAGCCCGGGCGTGTGTGTGCGTGTGTAACACACCGACATCTCTCTGCCTCCTTCCCTCTCGCCGGTACCCCACGTTCCCATCCTAACCAAGCAGCATTCCTAGGGCCCCCCAACTCGGCGACCCAGCCCTAGCTCACCCCAGCCGGGCTTATCCACACAACCAAGACAACCCATTTGCCTTCCTTCTAGGGAGGTGCTCGGTCGGACTCCCTGCCTCAGCTCTGGACCCCACTTTTAAAAGCAGGAGTCCTAGACAGAACCCCTGGAAGCCCTCATGGCCAAAAACAGGTCATCCCTGGGCCCAAAAATGCAGCGGCCTATCCCCAGCACACCGCTACCCCCAAACCCCAGCCCAACTGGGGGAACTACGGGACAGGGCCATGCTATTCCAGCTGCGGGTGCGGGGAGAAGCCAAGATGGGGTGGGGGACCCCTCCGGCAGCCTCCTCCGCACGGCCCGAGCGCTCCTTACTATAGCCCAACAGCCTCTTCAGACACCCCCGAGTTTCCTAGACGCCCACAGAGTGCGTCCCCCTCTCTGTCCCCTCCCAGTCCCCAGCTCTGGTCTCCCAGGACTCCCACCCCGGGATCCCCCAGGACTTCTCGGGCCCATCGGCTCCCCATCTCACTGACACCGGACGCGCGGACTCCCAGGGTCCCCGACTCACTGCTGGTTGGAGCTGTTCCAGTACACCGCATGCCGGTTTCCCAGCGCCCCTCCGGGCCCTTGGGCCAGCAGCGGCAGCAGCGGCACAGGCACGAGCAGCAGCAGCAGCAGCAGCGGAGCCGCCGCCATCCCCGGAGCCGCCGCCGCCGCCGCCCCCCGACTGAGCCCCGCGCTCCCGGCTTCTGCGCTTCCCAGCTCCCCGCTGCCGCCGCCGCCGGCCCCCAGCCTTAGGCCACGCCCCCAGCCCTTCCCTCCGCCCTCCTGGGCGCGCCCCCGAAGCCCCGCCCCTGGCGCGCCCCCGACAGGTCCCATCCCGCTCCGGCCGGGAGCGCGCGACGTGTGGGAGCTGGGGACGGTGCTACCCCCTCCGGAAAGACCGGAGCATGCCTCGCCTCTCCCTCTTGGGTTCAGTTTGCTACAACTGGTCCTGGGCCTTTTGCTCCCCAGGCTGAATTTCCCAGAAGGATTTGGGAACCCAGGATAAGGATCTGGACCTCAGGGAAGCCCATTCATCTCTGGGAATGGGGGGAAGAAGCAGACTTGAGAAGAAGCTGGGGATCCAGGACCTCTTAGTAAGTAGGGCTGGACTCCCTTCCCTTCTGAACACTGTGGCCCTCTGCTGCGTCCATGCCCCCTTTTCCCGTGTGCATGAGGACTCAGGTGGGCACAGAAGGGTGGTGGAGAAGTCCTCAGCTGGCACCAAGGCCCTGACAGCTGGTGACCTGAAGCCCCCAGCTGAGAATGAGGCTTGTTTTCTTGCAGGCAGAGTAAAAGAGCTCAGCCCCCCAGAATATCAATACTCGGTGCTGTAAGAGCCTTCAGCGGTCCAGAACCCAAGGCGCAGGAGGGGGTCAAGGAGAGAGTCAGCTGGGGCAAAGCAGGGTTCCCTGGACACCTACAGAGGATTCCTTATTGGCACTTAGGCAGGGCCCCTCCTGGGGCAGCCAGGGGTGTCCCCAGGCATTCTCACTCCTACTCTCAGAGACGCTGATCCTGAGTCAGAGGGCAGAGCACCTTGTGTTCCAGCTCTCACCACACTCATTGTCCTCACAGTGACACCCAAGCACACACATCACACACACACATTCAGGAAAAAAGACACAGTCACCCAAAGGCAGAGCCTCTTCAGACACAGACGCCTGACACCGACATGTGGACACACAGGCACACCTTCCAGACACATAGAGGAAAGGGCATAGTCAGACTGCTAGAGATCTGGAGAAACCCAGGCACAGAGACACCTGAGCACACACCTATATCCATCCACACACAACACACACACAAATCCACATGCATCCCGACACACACAGTTCCTTGCTCTCCTCTCTTCCTAGGAAGTAGAAGTTCAGGAAAAGGGTTCAGAAACCAGACCTAGGGCTATCCGCCCCTTATCTCTTCTCTTTTGGAGAGGCCCAGACCAGGTGGAACCAGGCCTAACTGGGTTCTCAGAACGCAAGCCAACCCACCTGTGTCCAGGGAGACAGGCATGCTGCTACTTTGCTTCTATCCTTCAGGAAAGGGAACATGCAGGCAACGCCCCCCCACCGCCCCGCCCCGCATCTGCTTATCTGTGGCAGGATAGGGTCTTGACCACAAGTCAGCCTTACGTGCTAGGCTGGGGGTAGGGGCTGTGCTATCCAGAATAGGCTGTGTGTCTGACTGCTGCCAGGTGAGAGTAGGCTCTGTCTTCTCTGGGCTCCTCTCCACCCCAGGAGATCTCTTCATCCTTCTCAGGAGCCAGCAAACAAATTAGGCCCCGTGGGATGGGAGTGGGGAACTTTGCAAACAGCTCTCCTTCCCTCCAGGCTCCTCATCCCCAGAGAGATTTTTTTCACCCAAATGATGCTAACCTGCTTACTCCAGGTGCCACAAATCCCAGCCCCCTCCACTCAAATCATATTCCCTGCTCCACAAGGTCAGCTTCTCTCTGTAGGGGCCCACAGTTGGCAGAGACACTGCCCATATTGATAGTGAACAGGAACTTGCTTCTTTGGTCTAGGACTTTAAATTCCATTTTAGAAAAGTTATATCCCTGTTTATCGAATCTAGGTTCTGCTTAAGAATTTGGGCCTTTTCCTGCAGCCAATTAAGCCCACTGAGTTCCTTTCCTCATGGGGGCCCAGTGTGCAATGGCTGTAAACAGCAGCTTCCCTGGTAGTGATGCAGCCTGTTTGTTGTATGGGTTGCTCTAAGGGACCTTGGAGACAGTCCTTTCAGATGGATGTTCATGTTTCTGACCTTGCACTACCCCAGTGTACGCTCCAAACAGGCATGCGAGATGCCATTGGAAAGCCCCAGGGCACTGTGACCAGGGTTCACATTGGCCAAGTTATGTCCATCCGCACCAAGCTGCAGAACAAGGAGCATGTGATTGAGGCCCTGTGCAGGGCCAAGTTCAAGCTCCCCAGCCGCCAGAAGATCCACATCTCAAAGAAGTGGGGCTTCACCAAGTTCAATGCCAATGAATTTGAAGACATGGTGGCTGAGAAGCGGCTCATCCCAGATGAGTCAAGTACGTTCCCAATCGTGGCGCTCTGGACAAGTGGCAGGCCCTGCAATCATGAGGGCTTCCACTGTGCTGCCCCCTCTTAATATTCACCAATAAATTCTACTTCCTGTCCACCTAAAAAAAAAAAAAAAAGCATTTGGGCCTTTTTCTTTAGGGTCTGGGTACTCTTTAGAATCTGCACCCCCACACCCACCCTCCAATAATAACTGAGCCCTTCTCTTAGAATCTGGAGCCCTCTCTACAGGATTTAAGCAGCTCTCTCTATGGGGTTGAAGCCTCTGGTTTTGAAGTTGAGATACTCTCTAGAGGGCCTAGCTAGGCCTGTGTCCGTGGGATCTAGTGCTTTGTCTACCTGGGCCTCTATCCATAGCTGATTTGGGCCTTTGTGTGAATTAGAAAAAGGACCCTTCTTTGCAGGCTCAGTCCCTAGGGTGCATCTCTTGGCAAGTGGTGCCTTTGTGCAAAAACAAAGGTGCTGCCTCCTTCAGTGAGAGGTGGCTCTATGTGGCTCCCTGTCTTAGTGAGGGAGCTTGGGCTGATGTCCCCTTCCCCTTGGGTGGCTCCTTTGTGCTATGCATAAACTATACCACCCTATATGGCAATTATGTCTACAGGATATGTGCTTCTATCTATAATGCCTATGTCTGTCTATAGGCCTCTATTCATAAGGTCTGGGCTTCTCTAGGGACTGAGTCCCTGTGTTTAAGATCTGAGCCACTGTCCACATGCCCGGGGCCTAATCTAAAGGCCCAGGCCTCTCTCTGTGGCATGTGTCATGGAGGGACCCAGGCCTCTATTGATGGGGTCTAGACGTTTGCATGTAACTGTAACTCAAATTGTTCCTGACTGTAATCCACCACAGTAGGATTATATTTTGCATTGCAGTTCAGTAACACACACACACTCTGTCATACACACATACTCTCATACACACACACTCATAGACACACACATATTCAACTGAAATAATAAGTTTCATGAAACAATACTTACCCTTACTACAGAGGATGCGCTATGATATTTTCCTCTGTTCTAGTTTTTTTTTTGTTTTTTTTGTTTTTTTGGTTTTGTTTTTGAGACGGAGTCTCGCTGTGTCGCCCAGGCTGGAGTGCAGTGGCCGGATCTCAGCTCACTGCAAGCTCCGCCTCCCGGGTTCACGCCATTCTCCTGCCTCAGCCTCCCAAGTAGCTGGGACTACAGGCACCCGCCACCGCGCCCGGCTAGTTTTTTTGTATTTTTTTAGTAGAGACGGGGTTTCACCGTGTTAGCCAGGATGGTCTCAATCTCCTGACCTTGTGATCTGCCCATCTCGGCCTCCCAAAGTGCTGGGATTACAGGCTTGAGCCACCGCGCCCGGCTGTTCTAGTTTTAAAATTAAAAACAGTAAAATAAAAAGCTGGTTGAGGCCCATAAAATTGACTTCTTGACTTTACCATCCCCAGTGGATCACAACCTATAGTGTGAAAAACTGGTGTCTAAGGCCTGGACCCTGAACTACCTCTCTGTTGGATGAGGGCCTCTGTGGAGATTGGAGCTCCCTCCATGGGGCTGGTCCTGTCTTCAGGGCTTCAGGCCTCCTCCTACTTACCTGCAGGCTGTGACCCTTGGGCTTGCTAGCACACTGCTGGCTGCCATGATCTCTCCCAGGGCACTGAGCTCAGCTCCTGGGAGGACTCTGACATGATGCCTCACTCTCCTCCATCCCTCAGGGGCCAAGGAAGCAGGGAGCTGAGCAGGTGTGGGACAGAGGGAGCTCTCAGGCTGTGTGGCCCAAGGCAGCTTCTGGGACGGTAGGTGGCAACCACAGAACTGAGCCGTGTTCAATAAATCATGGAGGCTAGGGCCTGGGGAAGGGGGAGGTCAGGAGGGAAGCGGGGGCCATGGATAAATAATTCATTAAACAAATAAACAAGGATCGTATGAGAGGGACGATCAGGCACACGTGTGAGCAAGAGAGGCAGCTGCCAGCTCCAGGCATGAAATATTCACAGGTTCTGCACGTTTCACAGGGCCCATGTGTGTGACCCCAGCCCAGGCAGGCTGTTGGTGCAGTCCTAACTGGGAAACCTGGGTGCCAGCAAGTGTGTGTGTCGGCACGGCTCTGAGGATGCTCTAACATCCATGAGTTGACATGGGACTGCATACATGCCTGACAGCAGGGAACATGGGCACTGGTATGTGGTCCAGTTCACAGAAAATTAGGATGCAGGGCTTGGTGGGTGGCATTGGGGTATAATCACCTCTGATTCTGGTCATTCCCTGAGCCCTCTAATGAGTCCAGCAAGCCATGAAGCCTGGAGTGGGGAGGCAGCTCTGGGGTGTTACACTAGAGTTGTGTGTGTGTCCTCTGAATGCTATTTCGAGAGAAGCTGAGAGGGAGGCAGTACTGGCTGAGCAATGAACAGCCTGGGCTTGGATTCGAATTCCAGTTCTACCACTTGCTAACTATGCTAGTCACTTAACTTCTCTGAGACAGCTTCCTCATCTGTAAAATGGGGATAATAATGCCCCACCTCAGGGAGCTGGTCGTTATGAGGATTAAGATCTATAATGCCTGGGAAGCACTTAGCACAGTGTTTAGGATCCCAGAGGCACTGGATTAATGGAGGGTTTCTTATAATTAAGAGGTTATCTACTGAGGCCTGCCCACCTAGACCAGCCCAGACTCTTTTCCATTTGTTCTCCCTCATTTCCAAGCTTTCTAATAGCTATCATAGTGAGAGATGTGACCTAGGGCTTGGAAAGTATGCAAGGGGGAGGAAAAGATTAGATGGAATGAGATGAGGAGGTTACAGTCAAAAAAGGAAGTCTCTATTCTTGACAGTGTGGAAGAAGGGGTCCTTGACCTTCTCCTCAGACCCCAGAGACGTTCCTTAAGCCTTAAAAGTCTTCCTAGATCCAGACTTTCACCAAAGTTTAGCTTTCTAGAAAGTGACTGCAATGGCTGGGCGCAGTGGCTCACGCTTGTAATCCCAACACTTTGGGAGGCCGAGGGGGGTGGATCACGAGGTCAGGAGATCAAGACCATCCTGGCTAACAAGGTGAAACCCTGTCTCTACTAAAAATACAAAAAATTAGCTGGGCTTGGTGGCACGTGCCTGTAGTCCCAGCTACTCGAGAGGCTGAGGCAAGAGAATGGCGTGAACCAGGGAGGCAGAGCTTGCAGTGAGCCGAGATCGCGCCACTGCACTCCAGCCTGAGCAACACAGCGAGACTCTGTCTCAAAAAAAAAAAAAAAAAAAGAAAAGAAAAGAAAAGGCCGGGCGCGGTGGCTCAAGCCTGTAATCCCAGCACTTTGGGAGGCCGAGGCGGGCGGATCACAAGGTCAGGAGATCGAGACCACAGTGAAACCCTGTCTCTACTAAAAATACAAAAAATTAGCCGGGCGCGGTGGCGGGCGCCTGTAGTCCCAGCTACTCAGGAGGCTGAGGCAGGAGAATGGCAGGAACCCGGGAGGCGGAGCTTGCAGTGAGCCGAGATCGCGCCACTGCACTCCAGCCTGGGCAACAGCGTGAGACTCCGTCTCAAAAAAAAAAAAAAAAAAAAAAGAAAAGAAAAGAAAGTGGCTGCAATGCCCATGCAGTGGCTCACACTTGCAGTGGCTCACACGTGTAATCAATCCTAGCACTTTGGGAGGCTGACGCAGGAGGATGACTTGAGTCCAGAAGTTTGAGGGTGCCGTGAGCAATGATCATACCATTGCCCTTCAGCCCGAGCAACAGAGTGAAACCCTGTCTCTTAAAAAAGAAAGAAAGGAAGACAGTGGTCGCAAGGAGGCAGAGAGATTGGAGCAGAGGGCTCTGAGTAGCATCACAACCGCTACCCCCAACAAGTCTTCCCTGCCAGAGCTCTGCCCCCCACCCTGTGCCTAGTGGTTGAAGCCTTCCTTGGTAAAAATGGTTGTGTCTGGGCAAAAACCGGAAGAGTGGCACCCCAGAGTGGGTGGGGAGAATCCAGGATGGAGAGAGCCTTGGAGGGCCAGGGTGGACTATCTGGCGGCCACCCAGTAGGCCCCAGCATTCCCCAGCCCTCTGTGTCCCCTGGAAAGGATCTGCTCCCTGTGGGAGAGCCAGCAAACAGGTCTGAGCTGGCCTGCTCCTCCACAGACAGAAGAAGAACAGGTTGGGGGAGGGGGCCTGAGATATTGCTGGGTAGTGGTAGCGGTAACCCCCGTGTCTCCTCTGAGGAGTTAGGGACAGAGAGGACTACAGCCTGGGCACACCCTACGAAGCCTGGGACCCAACCCTTTGCCTTCCTTGGTCAGCCTGCTGCCACGTGGGGAGCCAGGGGTCTGGGCCCCCAGTGTGAAGATGGTGCCTGCCCACCCTTTCCTGAGGAGCCAACATCAGTCTCCACTTCCCCTCCCCTGGGCTGGGCAGGTTCAGGCCAATCTGCTGAAGAGCTTCACAGCAAACATTGATCTGTAATAAAACCACAATGTGTTTCAGGAGAAGGGATTCCAGACACAACACACATACACACTCACACACATACATACGGATGCAAAACATGCCGCTCTGGGAAGGCAGACACCAGCAGTCCTGAAAACACATCCAAACATAGACCCACATTGTGTCAAACTCACAGACATTATTCTACACATCCCCTCTCTGCCATAAACTTTGTCCTTCAAAATCAAAGCCTTCTCTGACGACCCGTTTTCCCCGTGTTCCCATAACACTTTGTATATAGCTCTATATTAGCATTTTCACTTTGCATTATAATTACTCATTGGTGAGTCTGTCTCCTTGGGTAATCTGAAGATCCCTTAAGGGAAGCGATTGTCTTATGCAAGTGTGTATCCCCAGCATCTAGTATGCAGCCTAGTATTTACTTAGTAGGAGTAGGTGAGGTGCTTAATAATTGTTGAATCAAGGAACAAAAGAATAAATGCCTTCTGACAGTGGGACATCCATTTCTAGGATCCTTCAGAAGCCTGCAGAGGATAACCATGCATGCTACTCAGGCCTCTGACCCTGCCTTCTTTTCTCTTGGTCCCCTCACCACCACTCAGCTCTCCAGAAGCCCTCCTTTCCTCCCCTTCCCTCAGTGTGAGACCACGAATTTGCGTTTGACCAGAGGGTTGGCAGGCAAGGTAAGGGTTAATGACACCTCATTAGTGTTTAATTGGAGGAAGGAAGCTGCCTTGGCACCAGACAGGTGGGCGGGCCTGCCCCTTGCTGGAACCAGGCATCCCTAGTTCCAGCACCCCACCAGGCATGTGGGTGATTTGGCCCTGGAGACCCTCCACGCAGCCGGGGCACCTCCCCCGACCACTGGCTTTGCCAATTTAGTCTCCAAGCAGTATAGACCAGCACTCTCCATCTGTCACCAAACATCCAGAGGGAGAACAAACTCCTTATCCTTTCTTCTGTAGCTGGCTTTGCCCCATCCGTCCCCAACAGACACTGGAGAACGCGAGGAGAGGTGTGGTATGAAGGTGGAGAACTGAGGGACAGATTACAGAGCCACTCAGGGATAGATTCCAGAAACAGGCGACAGGGCTGGGGATGTGGAAATGTCTGCCCAATTTGACCTTAAATGAAGAGAATGCAAATGAGATGCAGACGATATGCAGATGAACACAGGATCTCAGTACTGACATTCCTGGTGGCAGCAGCTCTGCACCCAGTACCCCAATGCTGTCGCCAATAACCAATCTCTTCCTAATCTTTCTGCGTTAAGTGGTGCTGACCATTACTTTGAGAGAGAAAAAGGATCTCAAGAGAGATGAGCTTGCTTGGGCTAGGGCTGCAGGACCTGGGAAGCTGAGCTCCACCCCAGCTTCCCCACCCCATCCCAAGCTGCCACAGCAGCTCAGGCAAACATTACTCTCCAGGTTGCACTCGGACGCACCGTCGGTTGCTATGGGGACCCCTCCCCCACTTCCAGACCTGAACCAATGGGCATCACCGCTGATGACCTCATGGCCCAGGCCCCGGGATTCTATTGGCTATTTGGAAACCAGAGTGCACCCTTTTCAATTGCGTCACCGCTGGGGATCCCCGACGACCCCAGCTAGCGTCTGGCCTACTGAAAGGCGCGCCGGAAGCTCACAATGTGCTGAATGAATGAAAAATAAAGGAAAGAAGGAACTAATAAAAGGGAAGAAGAAAAAGGGGGGAGGTGACAGAAAAAGAACAAAACTTCAGGGTTGAATCTGGAGAAGAAAAGGGAGATTTGCAACCCCAGAAAGTGTGGAGCAGGATTCCCGGTCGCAGAGACTCTCAGGCTCTCAAACAGGGAGATAGGGCGAGGTAAAGATGAGTGGAGTTTTCGCATCTATTTGGGAGAGACTAGGGCAGGCCCAGCAAATTGAGGGCCCCACCCTGAGCCGCCTAGCGCTACTGAGTTTAGGGGAGATCGGTTACGCCCCAAAACTTTCAGGCCTGCCCAGCCTCCTGGAACCGCGCCCTGGAACACGCCTCGAGGGCTTCTCGTGGGGAAGACCTCCCAGCGCCTGCAGCCCGTCTCGGCCCCATGAGTGGACTCGGCCCTGGCTTTCCATGGGGACGCGCCCCGGGACTGAATCAGCCGCCCGCGCATGCTATGAGCAAAGTGTGTGTAGGGAAGGCCGGCTTGGCCTGAGCGCCTGTGGTTGGGCGGGCCTAAGCTTATGACTCCCCCAGCCCCCACCACCTCCCCAGCCAGGCTCCCGCGGTAGCTGAGGCATCCGCCCTTGCACCTGCAAGGGGCTTGGCGGCCGGCAGGAGCGTGTGTCCGCGTCAAGTGGGAGCGCCCGACATTTAGGGCGTGCGTCTGAGTGCGGGTAAAGCTGACTGGGCTCCGCGTCTCTTTCGCACATGCGTTCTTATCAGCCGCGCATCCGCGCGCCAGCCCCAGCCGCGGGAGCGAGCGCGCCCGCCTGGTTCCGCGAAAAGAGGGGTGGTCTGGGGCCGCTGGGAGCCGGGTGAGACCCCCACAGTTCTCAATCCAGGGCAAGGGCTGCTAGCCAGTCGCTCCTAGTCTACTCAGCCTATGGCTTCACTTGGGAGGGGCGGAGGTAGCAGTAAGCCGGTTTCCATAGCAACGTATAGACACCCTCCTGGATGACTGTAAAGATGGAACTTGAACCCAGGACCTGAAGACCTAGCCCATAGCTTCTCCTTCAGCCGACTACACCCTCTCCTTCGAGCCCCAGACCCTCGTCCCCGCTAAAGATCAAGGTTTGGGGTGAAGGCCCTGATACATGCACCTACCTACAAGAGGCGTTTTCTGAAAGGTGGCCTCGAATGGGGGAAGGGACTGACTGGAGTCTGCTCTGCCCGCAGTGTTGCCCTCCACCCAAGGCCTCAGCCGGAGCAACAGAATTAACATGAACGATGGCAGCCGAAACCGGTGCATGGTGGTGGGGGAGAGGGCCCCCGCCCGCTCCGAGAGAGACCGGGATCTGACCTAGGTGTGCAAAGGGGTGGGGGAGGGGTTCGCAAACCCTAGCACCTCTGTGTCGGTCTCTGGACCCCTAGCGCCCTCCCTCCCGCCACCGCCGTCTCTCCCCCGCCCCCCTAACCGTGTTCACACACTGCCTCTCGCTGCCGCAGCCGGGCCGAGCTAATCAGCACAACATCCACCTATCGATCGCTGGCTCGGTGCCAGGCGGGCTGGCACCGTGCCAGTGGAGGCTGCGGGGCACCGGGGCGGGTAAAGTACAGCTGCAGGGGAAGGGGCGTCCCTTACCCAGGCACCATCCAGGACACCATTCAGAAAGAGGGCCCCACTTCGCCTTGTGGGGATCATAGCCTCGCCTACCAGAGGTGGAAGAGATAGTGTGGGTTGAGAGCAGAGGGGGCCCTCCCTCCTCAGCCCCACCTCCTCCTCCTTATAAAAGCTAGGAACAAAGAGGCCGCTGGGGAAGGAGGCTTTGATCTGACCCCACCTTCCCAGTTCTAGGCCAGGCACCGCCCAGAGTGCCCTTGGGGAGGGGGAGGGATGACCAACTCTCAGGGACCCAGGCATTCTGAAACCCAGATGCTGTCTTTCTATTAATACTACCTCTTGCTTTTGCTGGGCACCCGGCTTGGTGCTACCAGGACTTGGGCAGGGCCCCAAGCGGATGGGCTGTCAGGAGCATCTGCCCCTCCTCAGCACAGGAAGCCGGTTGGGGAGGTGAGAGAGGGTGCCAAGCTCCACAGCTGCTGCTGGCACCCACCCACATTGCCCAGAGGGGTGCCCACTGAGGCCTGGCATGGATGGCCTGAGCACAGCTGGCATGGAGGTCAGGCCAAGCTAAGCTGAAGAGTACAGGCCACAGGGAGTCCTGCTATCAGGGAAGGGGCCTGAGGGCAGTAGGTTGGGGAGAGCAACAAAAAGATGGGTGGTTTATTGAAGGTTTGGTCTAGATACTTATAAAAATACAAACTGGCATGAAATTCAACCTCATGAAGAGTCCGTCTTCACAGAAGACAAGTGAGTGACCCCATGGGGAGGGCAAGGTGCTGCCCCAGGGAAGAGGCCCACAGGGCACAGATGGCAGGGCTTCTTCTTTGCCCTGGTCCAGCAATCCACCTGTCCCCAGGTCTTCAGCCTTGGCCCCCAGCTGGCTTGAGGATTTGATCGTACCAAATCCCAGTCTTCCTGGGGGATGGGCTGAGACCCTCAGAGCAGCCTGCAAAGCACCTATGTTTGTCTTGCCTCTGCTTCAGAGTGTCCAGGGCTGTCTGCTGCTCTTCTTTAGCCTGTGATGAGGGGACAGGCACCTGCAAGGGTCACCTCAGACCCTCTGATCTCCCCCATCAATGCTCCATCTTGTCGGTCTGAATGGGTACCCCCAGTGCAGGCAGCAAGGATCCCCCTCCTTCAGGGGATCTTGGGAGGGCTCTGGCTCCTTGGGGTGAGAGGCAAGGTCTGCTTGGTTCACAGAATTCGCAGAAGACGAAGAATCAGCAGCAGCAGTAATAGCAAGAGACAGAGGGGGCTGGGAGTGTCCCCCCTTCGCCACCCTGATGTGCCACTCTCTCCAGGGCTCCCAACAGGATGGGCTGACTCAGACTCTGTGAGGGGGAGGGGGTAGCACTGATCAGTCCTCCCACTTTACCAGCCTCCTTCCTCCCCTTCCCATTAGCAGTTCCCTCCTTTACCATCCTCCAGGGTCTCCCAAACCAGCCAATCCCTTCCCATGATCTACGACCTCATCCTTTCTAAGCCCCAACTTCCAAGCCTCCTCAAAATTGCCAATAGAGACAACCAACTCAGCTAAGGCCTTGAAGGGCCTTGACCCTGGACACCCCATTCTCTTGGCCCAGCTTAAAAAAGTGTACAGTAGGTCGGGTGTGATGGCTCATGCCTGTAATCCCAGCACTTTGGAAGGCTGAGGCGAGCGGATCACTTGAGGCCAGGAGTTTGAGACCAGCCTGGCCAACATAGTGAAACTCTGCCTCTACTAAAAAAAAAAAAAAATAGCTGGGTGGCGCACGCCTGTAGTCCTAGCTACTCGGTGGACTGAGGCAGGAGAATTGCTTGCACCCGGAGGGTGAGGTTGGAGTAAGCTGAGATCGCACCACTGTACTCCAGCCATGGGCGACAGAGCCAGAGCGAGACTCTGTCTCAAAAAAAAAAAAAAAAGTGTGCAGTGAGGCCACACAAGACATGGTGGCTCACGCCTGTAATCCCAGTGCTTTGGGAGGCAGGACGTCTCTTGAGGTCAGGAGTTCAAGACCAGCCTGGGCAACACAGTGAGCTCCTATCTCTACAAAAAATAAAAAATAATTTAGCCAGCTGTGAGTTGTGGCGGCGGGTGCCTGTAATCCCAGCTACTCAGGAAGCTGAGGCAGGAGAATCGTTTGAACCCAGGAGTTTGAGGCTGTGGTGAAGTATGATTGTGCCACTGCATTCCAGCCTGGGCAACACAGCAAGACCCTGTCTCTTAAAAAAGAGAGCTGGGGGCGGTGGCTCACGCCTGTAATCCCAGCACTTTGGGAGGCCGAGGTGGGCAGATCATGCGGTCAGGAGATTGAGACCATCCTGGCTAACACAGTGAAACCCCGTCTCTACTAAAAATACAAAAAATTAGCCATGCATGGTGGCGGGTGCCTGTAGTCCCAGCTACTCAGGAGGGTGAGGCAGGAGAATGGCATGAACCCGGGAGGCAGAGCTTGCAGTAAGCCAAGATCGTGCCACTGCACTCCAGCCTGGGCAACAGAGAGAGACTCCGTCTCAAAACAAAACAAAACAGAAGTGGGGAGAGGATGGTGCAGTAGAAGCTCCCACAAGGCTAAATGGGGAGAAGAGACCACAGCTTGAAGCTTCACCAGGACCCCTGGAGTCTGATGCTCCTAGATTCTTCTCACTCCTTCCCTCCTTCCCAAGGCCCCACATTAGCCAGCAGGGTCCATGCCCCCAACCCACTTACTCCTCTCCTTGCAGCAGACAGACACCTGGAGCCTCAAGCACTGGCCAGAACTCTCTGGGGTGGGCACCGCTGGGTAGTGGGAAATTGGGAAGAAGTTAGCACAGGGAGTCACCCCTTTGTATGCCTCAAACTCTTTCAGACCTTCCCAGCTTTTCTTCTCTCCAGGTCCCGGGAAAGCGTTTCCTTACTTTGGGGCCACACCCATGTATCAGGCCCCATCCAGGCCTCTCATCTCCCTGGCCCCCTTTCCTAGCTCCTCCTACTTTTGCCTTACTAGACATTTCCCTCCCCAGTCCTGAGTTCAGCCCAGGCCCCAACCCAGTGTACATTAGAGACCCAGCTCCTCCTCTTCCCAGGTCTCTCCTTCCCCCTCCCTACCCTTCCCAAGAAGTATCCAGTGTGCCCTTGGCCACTCACAGATGTAGTAGTAAGTCTCTCCAGGTAAGAACTCAAAACCGAGGGAGAAGGGTGTGAAGCGCTGAATCTTCTCTGAGAATTGGACGTGGCCGAAGGGCAGGGAGCACACCCAGCGCTTGAAGGCCCGGGGGCCCTCTGCCTGGCAGGACTCATAGCCTGGCCAGTCCACCATGTATAAAGCAAACGTCTCGGGGCCCTCAGGGGGCCCTGGGCCTTCATAGTGGGGGCAGACAATGTCTAGGTAATCGTTGAGGCCCAGCTCCACCACGGCGTCTCCTCGAAGCAGCCTGCAGGCATAAGACAGGGGTGGGCTGAGGAGGGGAGGGCACCACACCATGGCCATGGAGGCCAGAGACACCCCTTCTCAGAGGCCCCTGCCAGCCTCTCCTCCACCCATGGGCGACGGAGAAGCTCAGGAAGACCCAAGGTCCCCAGACTGACAACTCTTTTTTTTTTTTTTTTTTTTTTTTTTTGAGACAGAGTCTCGCTCTGTCGCCCAGGCTGGAGTGCAGTGGCCGGATCTCAGCTCACTGCAAGCTCCGCCTCCTGGGTTCACGCCATTCTCCTGCCTCAGCCTCCGGAGTAGCTGGGACTACAGGCGCCCGCCACCTCGCCCGGCTAGTTTTTTTGTATTTTTTAGTAGAGACGGGGTTTCATTGTGTTAGCCAGGATGGTCTCGATCTCCTGACCTCGTGATCCACCCGTCTCGGCCTCCCAAAGTGCTGGGATTACAGGCTTGAGCCACCGCGCCCGGCCCAGACTGGCAACTCTTGAGAGACAAAAAGAGTGCAAGAAATGGATGAGATGATTGATTCACAGGTTCCGAGAGGCTAAGACCTGCAGTGCCCATAACCACACAGCTTAGATGCCAGAAGGAGGGTCACCACACCCTATCTTTCAGGGTGGAGGTGCCACACACCTCTCTAGCCCCAGTGCCCAACACCCAACGTGGTACAGCACCAGGCTTGATCAATGTCAGGTGGATGGATGCTGTGAAGAAGCTGGGCAGAGGCAGGAAGTACAGTTGCACACAGTGCAGCTGCAGATACAGAGGAGGAGACAGGGGTTGGGAAAGGTCTCCTCAAACACAGATATAAAGTGAGGAACACTGTCCTTTAGACTTCAACCCAAGGGTGAAAAGAATGTCATGGTAAAAAAAGAATGAGGGAGGCCAGGTGTGGCGGCTAGTATCTGAATCCCAGTACTTTGGGAGGCCGAGGTGGGAGGGCTGCTTGAGGCCAGGAGTTCAAGACCAGCCTGGGCAACATGGTGAGACTGTCTCTACCATAAATAAATAAATAAATAAAGGCCACGTGTGGTGGTGCAATCCTGTAGTCCCAGCTGCTTGGGAGGCTGAGGCGGGAGGATCCTTTGAGTCCATGAGTTCCTGTAGCAAGCTGTTACCGCTCTGCAGCCTGGGTGACAGAGCAAGACCCTGTCTCTAAATTCTAAAAATTAACAAAAAAAAAAAAAAAAAAAAAAAGAATGAGGGAGTGGGTGCTAGGTGCCTCCCTTTTTTGGCCAGGAAGAGCAAGTGCCAGGCATGGGGGGAGTCCACATACTACCCAGTCTTCCGTCTTCTCAGCACTCCCTTCCCCACCTCTTGGGAGCTGCCTGGGGAAGCCAGCACAGGTGGGAAGGGCTGGAACAGGCTGCTCCCCACAGTACCGAATGCTGCATGAACCACCCCCCATACCACAAACACAGCGAAGCGTGACATAGGAAAAGCCTCCAATGGGTGGTCCAAGGCCCACCTGTATCAGTTCTGATTTGAAATGAAGATTCCTGGGCTTAGCCAGTCCAGACTTACTAGAACGCAAGCTGAGCAAGGACAGGGCCTTGGTAAGTTTTGTTCTACTGCATTCCCCGTGCCTGGAAAAGTGCCCAGCACAAGATAGTGTTCAATAAATATTTGTGGATTGAATGAATGAACCAGAAACCGTAAGATTGGGGAGTGAGAAACCTGAATTTTTAACAGGTCCTCCAAGCGATTCAGAAGCATTGGTCTGTGACAGAGATAGAGGAATTCAGAGTCCAAGGACAACAAAAGCTCTTATCACTTGGTATTGTAATGACCTGTCTTTACGCAGGCTCTGCTGCCTGCGCCTGTTCTCCAGAGTCTGTGGAATCCCAGAGGGCAGGGTCTTGATCTTCTCATCTATATAGTTAATCCCCTGCAACCTATCACAGGGCTGGGCACATATAGTATGTGTTTAATAAATAAGTGTTAGTAAGTGAAGAAATGAATAGAGTCATAGATTGTCTCAAGTAGAAAATCAGAAAGAAAAACAGCTGGGAAACAGAAGAGACATGGAGACTTGGGGAAAGGGTTGGAAACAGTAAAATATACTGAGGTTCAAAGGCAGGCAGCTCAGGAGAGAGAAAGAAATAATAGTTTATATCTGTACAGCCTGAGCTTCTTTCACATACATGACCTCACTTACCCCGCCGGACTTCCCAGGGTACTAGGTATTATTAGCCCATTATACAGGTGAGATAAATGAGGTTAGGAGGGTCACGAGACTTGCCCAGAGGTGATTCAGCTAGAAGGGCAGGGCTGACACTGGAAAGAAACAGAAGGACCAATAAAGACAGAGATGAAAGCAGAGATAGTAAATGAGATCAGGAAACAGAGCAAGAGCCAGAGGTGAGACCCAGCGGGCAGGAGAGTAACCCACGCTCTTTCACAAGAGTAAAGCCCCCTCCCTTGATCTCAAGTTCGCCAGCCCCAGCTCCGGCCGGCGGGAGGCTGGGGATGCCAGGAGAGCAGCGAGGGGGGCGGAGCCCGGAGTGCGGGCAAAGGCCCCCCCAGGTCCATGCTCCAAGACCCCCTAGACAACCCTCGGGGCTGGGGTCTTCTGCCTGCCCCCCAACACATGCGGGCTGTGGGGCGACCCAGGGCGCGCCTCGCCCCTCCCCCTTCCCCCCTTCCCCGCCGGCTCAAACAAAGGAGCCCCGACGCGCGGCCAGCTTCAGGCGGCGCCGCGCCCAGAGCGGGTGGCGGGCGCGCGCAAAGCCCGGGAGCGCGCAGACTTGGCTAGGCGCTCGCCCGGTTCGGCCCGGCTACCTGGGGTTACTGGAGTTCCAGTAGACGACGTGGCGGACACTGGAGCCCCCGCGCAGAGGGGAGCCGAGGAACGTGGCCCAGAGGACAGTCCGCAGCAGGGGCAGCAGCCGCATTGCCCCCGAGGTCCGGTTTGGTCTGGCCTGGCAGGTCCCGGCCCGCTTCACAGTCGAGGCGAGAAAGGTACAAAGTAAAGAGGGGGGTTGTGGAAAGGGGGGTGGGGTGCGGAGATTCACAGACCCCGCCCTGGATAACTTTCCGCCAATGGGAGCGCGTCTCCTCCTCTCCATCCAGCGCCAACTCCAGTTAACCCTCTGTGCACCGCAGCGCACGCCGGGTTCGCCAAAGCTTCCGCTGAGGCTGCACCTCACTGCGAGGGGACGGGGAGGAAAGACGTATTCCAACAGCAATATTTTTAGGGAGGTTATCCCTTTCGTGTCTGCTTTAGTCCTGGGTAGACTGCCTTATTAGAAGTTTGGAAGATTTTAAATAAGGGTACATAACCTTAGCCTATCCAACCACCTTCATACACTGCCCCATTTTCTTTGCAAATCTAGGGATAGTGCAAGCGGAAGGGACAACACAGCTTCTGGGACCACCTTCCCTAAAAAGCCTTAGGTGGCGCGCTAGATGCTCACTTTGGGATTGGCGTCTGTCCCTTGCCGCTCCACACCTTCGATCCAGGCTGGGGGCCCACGCGGCCCCAGTCCCGAATACGAAGTAATGAGGTGGTTGTAGCCTGTACAAAGCACCTTTGTTCCGGATCCCTCAGGTGGCGGCGGCGGCGGAGGGGGAGGAGGCAGGTGCGCCGCCTTGGGATCGTGGGAGCAGCCGCCGCCCCGCTCCGCCCTGGCTCCTGGGCTCTGAGAACACCAGCCAGATCCACTTTTCCCAGCCAGTGGTCAAAGTCGGGACGGCAGGTCCAACGGCTTGACAGATTGCACCGAAAGCCACACCAGTCTGGGCAGAGGGAAGCCGCGAGCATCCCGGGGACACATGCCGACCCATTCTGGTACTCCCGCCCCACACAGCCCGCCCTCATCTGAGGCAGCAGCGTCTCCTGGCGGCCAGACCTGGAACCGCAGCAGGAGCGACCCGGCTTCTAGAAGCAGACAAACTGCGTAACGCTCCCAAGATGTCACGTTTATTGCAGCTGAGCAGAGACAGGCTGTGCGGACCTCCCTCAACCCCTTCCAACCCCCAGCCCCTCCCCAAACCCCAGCTGCAACTACGCCGCCGGTCCCTAGAGTGCTGCTTGACAGCGCGTGGCGGTGCCCGGAGCCTTAAGACACCGCGTCCAGCCTCTGGCGCCTTCAGTCATGGTAGGGGACTCCAGAGGGCACGCCCCCCTCTTGAAGTCCTAAGTCCGGTTTGGAGGCAGCGGAACCTCCAGAGAGGTCAGAGGTAGAGCGAGGACACTGTCGGAGGCGGTGGCGCTGGTCTGGAGTGCGGGAAGCCGAGAAAAAAGGGTCAGAGACCCCCTTCCCCCAGGTCACTCGCCCCGCCCACCCATCCCCAGGGCTCCTCCTACCTGGAGGGTAGCGCTAGGGGCGGGATTCCAGCTCCTGGGCCTGGCAGGTCACCGGATGGGCACCGGCCCTGGGGGTCGGCAGGCAGTGGCTTCCTTGGGGGTGGGGGCTTGGCTGGCCCCTGAGACTGAGGGAGAGAAGGCAGGAGGCCGGCTTAGGTGGGGGGGGTGTCATGTTGCCCACCCCCAACGCACTGGTGCTGGGGAACACCAGCTTGGGGGCAGCACCATCGGTCACCCTTGTCTGCAAACAAACCTGTCACCATTAAAGGCACCACCTGGATATGTGCCCTCATGCACTGAGGGGGCATCTCGCCACCGCCACCACCGTCATGGCTACCAGCACCACAGCCCTAGATGGGGGGAGAGGCCGTGCCCTTCTCTCCCCCCACCATTACCTTCGGGCTTCTCACCATCGGGTCAGCGGGCAGAGGGCGGGTAGGGGGATTGGGTCGGTCAGCCAGCTCAGCCTGAACAGAGAGAGGGGCAGTGGCTGTGAGAGCATAACCAGGGGCTGTGGACATGCATAGAGATTCCCCAGAGGGGTTCAAGTCAACATGCAAAGTCAGCCAGGGGGCAGGAGAGAATGAGGGCATGCGCAGAGGGTTTGGAGGCATGCCAGCTGATGTCTCAGGGGAGGAAGGTGTAGGTCAACCGCGGAGTCCCTGGCCGACTGCAGTCCCGCCACTGACCACCAGATGGTGGTAGAAACCAAGGCAGGAGGCTCACCCTTTGCTGCTTCTGGGGCTCAGAGTGTCTGAAGGCTGAGGGGCACCCCGATCACCTAATGAAGAGCACCACTGGCAGGGAGCAGGGATGAGAACTGCAGTTGGGTACCAAGCCTCCCACCTGCCTTGGCTCAGGGCGGGCCCTGGCCCAGATTTACCTGGAGTCTCTTGGGCACAGGGTCAGGCGGCAGCGGCCTGGAAGGGGGGGCCGGGAAGCCGAGAGCACTAGCCTGCTGAGAGGGCAGGAGGGGCAGATGGGCACAGAGGGGGAAGAGGAAGCAGAGAGACAGAGTGGGCAGAGAAGGGTCAGTGCCCAGGGAGGGCTGGCAGGGGCCGAGGGCAGTGGGTGCTGTGCATGCAGTTACGCAGGTGCATGCAGGTGGGGAGCAAGTGGGGAGGAGGTGTGCACACACTCCCATCATCCAAGCAGAGGGCTTAGGGCGGGGGTGCTCACCAGCCCTTCTAACATGGTGACCTGGGCCCACGGAAGGCCATTCTGAGCACCACTGCCCTTGTGCCCTCCTGGGGTCACTGCTGGGGGCATGGATAGACCCACCTCTCAAAGCCACCTCTTGGCCAGTGGATGGAGCCCAGCAGCCCCTGCTCCAGCTGGCTGCCCTCCCCACTCTTCTGGACTCAGCTTCTCTGCCTGTAGCCAGGGGAGGGGAAGGCAGGGCAGGGCAGGGCTGGCCCTGACTCCTTCGACTGACTCTTGGGCAGTGCTAGCCTTTCTCTGAGTCTGGAGCCTTTAATGTGCACCCCCCAGGGTCCAAGCTGGATGCCCAGCCAAGGTGGAGTCCCCTTCCTCTGGCATCTGGGACTCACCTTAGTGCCTCGTGCCAGCAGGGCCCTCTGCGGAGGTCCTGGCCGTTCAGGGGGACCAGACTGGGCTGCCCTATGCATGAGGAAAGGCAAGAAGGGAGAGGGCCCAGCCTCAGACCCTGTTCTCTACCTTATGCCATCCTTGAGTGGGGTTAACCCTTTCTTTGCAGGCACTTATGTGTGGTATAGGGAAAACTGTGGTGGGGCCTGTGGGGGCGTTATTTATTAGCTTGAGGGAAGACCCCACTTATCCAGCACAGGAGCTCCTGGGGAGAAATGGCCCTAGCACTCCAGCCACCCCACAGGGGCACAGCTGTGAGGTAAAAAGCTGTGGGTGCATATAGGGAAGGGAGGTGTGGGGTATGGCAGTCAGCAAGTTTAAGGTCCAAGGGGCTTAGGGCTCAGAACCAGGTTGCAGGGGCTGCAGAGGTGAGGCAGCCTTCAGCACTGTCCCCAGTTAAAGGAAGTGGTAGCAGGGAGGTGATGCTCATACCTGTACTGGCAAGTGGGTCCCTTGAGCTGGCAGAGTCGCTGGTGCAGGCGGGCACGGTACCAGTAGCTGGCACCAAGCATCACCAGGACCAATAACACCAGGAGGCTGAGGAGCAGCCCTGTGGTCAGGGAGCTGGTTGCTGTGGGCGGAAGTCAGGTTTAAAGGAGGGCAGGGCTAAGAACTCTAGAGCCATGAAGGCGCAGGGGGCAGGGAGTGAAGTCAAGCGATCAGGGAGAGTGAAGGGGTCAAGGGGCAGACTCACGGAACCAGCAGCAAAGGGGGGTCAGAAAGAGAGGGCCGAGGGGGAAAGATAAAGCATGAACCACTTTGCCCTCCCAGCTGCCCCTGTCCCCCAACCCCATGCCACCTTTGAGCTGAGTGGTGCAGTCAGGGGGTGCCCAGCCCTCCTCACAGTAGCAGTGCCTGTTGCTGTCACAGACCTAGGAGGTATAAGGTGAGCAATGAGGAATGCTGCACTCTGGAACTATTTCCTTGTCTCTAGCTTTTCAAGATCTCACATTTCTACAACTGGGGGTTGTGCTGGGTGTGATGTGTAGAGAGAGCCTGGAGGGTCTTTATCCACACCAGAGCAAATTAGATCAAACTAACACTTACTGAGCACCTTCTGTGTGCTGGGCACTGTGGTACATGCTTGCTTTCTTTGTGTTTGTTTTGTTTTGTTTTATTTTATTTTAGACAGCAAGTAAGATGGAGTCTCACTCTGTTGCCCAGGCTGGAGTGCAGTGGTACAATTATGGCTCACTGCAGCCCCGAACTCCTGGGCTGAAGCAATCCTCCTGCCTTGGCCTCCCAAGTAGCTGGGAGCACAGGTGTGCACCAGCAGGCCTAATTTTTAAATTTTTCCTTGATAGAGACGAGGTCTCACTATGTTGACCAGGCTGGTTTTGAACTCCTGGCCTCAAGTGATCCTCCTGCCTTGGCCTCCCAAAGTACTGTGATTTGGCTGGGTGCAGTGGCTCACCCCTGTAATCCCAGCACTTTGGGAGGCCAAGGCGGGTGGATCACTTGAGGTCAGAAGTTCGAGATTAGCCTGGCCAACATGGTGAAACCCATCTCTATTGAAAATAAAAAAATTAGCTGGGCGTGGTGGCGGGTGCCTGTAATCCCAGCTAGGAGGCTGAGGCAGGAGAAACAATTGAGCCTGGGAGGCGGAGGTTGCAGTGAGCCGAGTTCGCGCCAGTGCACTCCAGCCTAGGCAACAGAGCAAGACTCTGTCTCAAAACAAAACAAACAAACAAACAAACAAAACTGTGATTATAGGCGTGAGCCACCGTGCCCAGCCTGTGCTAGATGCTTTCATACTCACCTCATGTGCCTTGGATGGGGATACTGTTATTATAGCCATTTGATAGGTGGGGAAACTGAGCTCAGCAAAGTTAGTAACCAGCCTGAGGTCACACAACTAGGAAGTAGTAGAGCAAGGATTAGAACCCAGATATGTCTGTTTCCAAAGCCCAGCATCCTTTTCCTCTCTAGAGGCTCTCTGCTCCCCTTCCACTTCACCCATCCCAGCTCACCCCATGTCCATGGCATTTGCTTCGACATTCCTGTGCCCCCAGGAGATCCACACGCTGGCATCGATGGTCTATGCACACCTGACCCAGGGAGAGAAAATCCTGGATCAGATTCCCACAGAGTTTTAATGGGACTGGGAGGCCAACAAGGTTGAGGTCACACCCTGCGTTTACATATGGGGAAACCAGCGCGTAGTGGGTTGATAGGCTTTGCTCCATCTGAAGTAAGAAACTGACTTCCCTTGGAGTCCCTGCCTTTGACATTGGTGAACGGTGAAGTCTGGGCACTTCACTGTGGTCCAAATGTCCCTTCTCATACCTGGTCTTGCCCACCCAGGTTGCTCACCAGGCCAGGGCCACAGGCTGTGCCAGGCAGAGTCAGGAGGGGCTGGGCCACATCACTGCCCAGGTCCAGGTGCACCCAGCTGCAGTTCAGCTCAGTCCCATTCACATCTATTGTCTCCCAGAGTAGATCCTGGATGGACCCCAGCAGAGGCTGGGTCCTACCTGTCTGGCACTGGAGTTGCCCGCAAATGGCATCTCTGGGGGAAGGGGGAAGGGAACACAGGTTAGTAGAAGCAGGGCCAAGACTCCCAGAAACCCAAAGGAGGAGCCAGGTTTCCTCACTTACCTAGGGGTACAGGACACGTAGCCGCCACTGGGGTTGCGCCCACAGCTCCCAAAGGCATTTCCCCGAGTATTGGCTGTCTGGAGGCAAAGTGGCGCAGCGGGCTGGGCTCCAGGTCCCCAAAGTGACTGGCACTGCTGGGCATAGGAGGCACAACGCCCATGCATGCACACAGCTTGCCCACCAGCGCAGGGCTCGCCGTCCCCTAGGCTGATATCAGGGGGACACTGGGAGCTGTCTCCTGGGCAGAATTCAGGCAAGTCACAATCCCCTCTGGTAGGACGACACTGCCAGCCAGACGGGCGTAGCTGTCGAGGGTGGATGAGCATCAGTGTGGGCACTGGGCAAATCCAGCTAGGGGGTCAGAATGACCCTTTCCACCTTGGCCCCGGCAGGTGAGCTCTGGGTGGCCAGTCTAGTCTCTACCCACCTGGCAATTTTGACAACAGGGTCCGTCGGATGCACACTGTGCCCCTGGCCTCAGCTGGCAGGTTGAGGAATCACAGCAGGGATCGGTGCAGTCCTGTGGGCAGGAGCACGGGGGCCAGGCATCAGAGCAGGTGGGGCCTGTGAGCCTCCCTCCAATCCCTCCTCCTCCCACAGGCCAAGACCAGAAGGACGCCCAGAACTACACAGCAAGCAAGGGCTAGAGACGAACAACCCATGTGCTGTCCCCACAGACATGGCAAGTAGGAGAGGGGTGGGAAGTCCCTTCAGAACCCAAGAGGAGCTCAGGAGGCTAGGAGAGGGCTAATGACCAGGGTGAAGGCACAGAAGTGAGTGGGGCGAGGCTTTGGGAAAGGGGCTCACATCTGGGAAGCCACAGTCACACTGCTCGCCCGGCTCCACAAACATATTTCCACAGAAAGCAGCCATAGGAGGCAGGTTAGGCAGCCGTTCAAAGAGGCAGCTGCCCATTCCATCCAGGAGGGCTTTCTCCAGGGCCTGTCGGCTGCAGTTGCTGAAGTTCAGGCCTGGCAGGAAGCTGGGGAGGGTGGCAAGGAAGGTTGGGGCTGGGGGCCTCTCCCTGCCCCTTGCCCCACCGCCTCTCTCCATCCTGCAGCTACTCACTCTGTGGAGGCCTCCATGATGCAGGTCTTGGCTGGGGCTGGACCTGGACAGGGGCAGCTATTCCCAGGCAAATCATGGTCCAGGCCCAGGCTGTGGCCCAACTCATGGGCTATGGAGGAGGCGACTCCCAGGATGCTGGTGGAGTGGTCCTGTCGTTGGGGAGGGGTACCGCAGGTCCAGTCCCAGCCTGCCTCCACCACAATGCCCAGACCACCCTCTCTGCTTCTGTTCCCTCCATGTCTGACCTCACGGGCACTCAGCAGGCACTGCTTCCCTCCTGAATTGCTTCTAAAGTAGCAGAACCCAGGCCTGGATGGCAGAAACCTGGGCTCTAGCTCAGCTCTGTCCCCCTCCCTCACTGTGGGCCCTTGGAGATCACCTCTGTTCTTTGGGCCTCAGCTGCCTCCTACCCTCCTCCAAGAAATGGGAAGACTGCACAGGGGATGACTGTGTACACTGTGACGAGCTGACCACAAGCGAGGGCTCCCGGACTGCAAAGGCCACATCACGCATCTCCACCCTGTATACCCATAGCTTTGGGGTTGGGCAACTTTGTAGGGGGATTTCAGTGAATAAATGCCTCCACACTTGGGAGGAACTGAATTGGGAATGAGGAGGAGACCTGGAAATAACTCACCATGTTCACACCTCCTGAGAAGTCAGGAGAACAGATGGAGTTCTGAATGGCCATGCCCACCATAGGCCCAGAGAATGAAGTACCACTGTGGGACAGAGAGGCCAAAGTTCAGGGCCAGAAGCCACGGTGGTCAGAGCTTCAGGGGCTGAGGTAAGTGCTGAAGGGGTGTGAATTTGGCCAGGACAGGACTGGCCTCTCTGGCTGGGTCTGGGCCTTACGTCACCAGCTGGGCACTGTCGTGAGGCAATCGAGGCAGCAAATGTGCCCTGCGCCAGTGGAGGAAGTTTTCGAGGGTGACAGCCGGGTTTGGGCTGATCTCCACCAGGTCACGCTGGGTCCAGGCCTCCAGGCCCACTAGTGCCACTCGTACATTCAGAGGCCGGAAGAACTGAAAGAGAGTTGGGGCTCAGAAGAGGGGCTGTTATGGTCAGGGGCCTGGGGTGGGGGCTGCCCTGTCCAGCACTCACTGTGTCCAGCAAGAGGGCCACTTCCAGTGTGCGGTTCAGCAGGTGCTGGAAGTCCTGGTATTTCTGGACCTGTAGGCCAAGAGAGGTGACATGAAAGGCGGCAGGGCAGTGTGGGGGGAGGAGGATGCGCAGGGGCCAGCCGGCTCACCTCCGAGTGATCAGCCACAATCACCAGCTCCACAGTCTTGGTCTCTGTTACCACATCCCGCCTCCACTATGGACAAAAAGAAGTATCAGGCAAACCTGTCGCTCGCAGCCAACAGCTGTGCAGGGCTGACCAAGAGGCAGCCACTCCTACTCTGTGGGTGAAACAGGAGGGTGAAGAGCCCATTTTACAGATGAGCCACTGAGGGCCAGAGGGCCCAGGAACTTGCCAAGGAGGACCAGGAAGTAGATAATGAAGGTCGGAGTAGACCCCTGCTTTTCTGGCTCCAAACTCAGTGGTTTTTTTTCAAATTTTTAAAAAATAATAATTTAGCCCGGCACGGTGGCTCATGCCTGTAATCCCAGCACTTTGGGAGGCTGAGGTGGGCGGATCACGAGGTCAGGAGATCGAGACCATCCTGGCTAGCATGGTGAAACCCTGTCTGTACTAAAAAATACAAAAAATTAGCCGGGCGTAGTAGCGGGCGCCTGTAGTCCCAGCTACTCGGGAGGCTGAGGCAGGAGAATAGCGTGAACCTGGGAGGCGGAGCTTGCAGTGAGCCGAGATCAAGCCACTGCACGCCAGCCTGGGTGACAGAGCGAGACTCCATCTCAAATAATAATAATAATAATAATAATTTGAAAAAATCCCAATATCAACTCTTGTCACTTACCATATGCCTGGCACAGTTTTAAGCACTTCACATCTATATTGACTCATTTAATCTTCCCAGCAACTCTCTGCAGCAAGTAGTTTTATTATCTTCATTTTACAGATTAGGAAATTGGGTTTATATTGCTTTAGCACTGGTAACTATGTATTATCTATAACCAAGTGAGAGCTCTCTGCAAAAGGGATCATAAGACAGATGAAGCGTTTGAGCCAAATACAACTAATATGGATAGGCCATTTATTAGTTGTATGGCCTCGGGCAAACCACCTAACCTGTCTCAGCTAGATTTTATTTTATTTTATTTTATATTTTATATATTTTATTTTATTTTATTTTATTTTATTTTTTGAGATGAGGTCTCACTCTGTCACCCAGGCTGGTGTGTAGTGGCTCGATTTCGACTCACTGCAACCTCCGCCTTCTGGGCTCAGACGATTCTTCCACTTGGGCCTCCTGAGTGGCTGGAACTACAGGCACATGCCACCATGCCTGGACACTTTTTGTAAGGTTTCTTCATTTTAAAATAGAGCTATTGATAGCACCTACCTCCTAGGTATGGGAGGAGTACACGAGCTAATGTTCACAAAGTTCCCAACATGTGGAAAGTGCTCCATTCGCAGGAGCTGTTGTTACTGTGAACACATAGCTCTGAGTGTCTGGGGGTCAGCGCTCAGGACAAGCGAAGCCCACTCCCCTGCCATTCATCCTCACCCGGCGAATGTGGCGCTGTCCCAGGGGGTGCTCTGGTGGAGTCTGAGTGTGTACAGGTTCCCGCCAGCTCAGGACACAGGTGTGGCCTGGCAGGTGGAGATCTTGGATTCGGGAAATAATGGGAGGACCCTGAACGTCCCCAGGCCCCTGCTCCAGCGTATAGCTTCTCTCTGGGGACAGGACCACCAAGCCTCTAAGAAAAAAGAAAGGAAGTTAGAAAACATTACAGCTCCATGCCTGGGTCTCCTTACTTTCTCTACTGTCATCAAATCCGCCCAGTATACCTGAGCCCAGAGCAGGTGCAGACGGACACCCAGGAGGCTGCATATCCCTGCACTCTTCCCTGGTAGCAGCAGTTCTCCTGCGGCACAGGAACAACATTAGTGTTGTCTCAGAGAGCAGACCAGGACTGGAACCGAGGAGTCTAGCTTGACAGTAAAAATAGGCAGCGTCTTCTCATCTTCCAGTTACCCCCTTCCTCTTTCCCCTAGGCCAAAAACGGCACAAGAGGCCCTGACTCACCAGAGTGTGTCCCTCACTGACCACCCGAGTGCCATCGGGCTGGTACCACACCAGGGTTGGGCGGCCTGGGACCAACTCCCTGTGGAGTGAAGGAAAAGAACGCAGTGCTCAAGCCACTTCCCAGGTCGTGCATTGACAAGCAGAGGCCTGAAGGTGGTGGTGGGGCTGGGGACCAGGGACCACCCCCCAGCCAACTTTTCCACTCCCTGACACCAGGTCAGCAAAGTATACTGGGTGGGCCACTGACTCTGTTTATTTGAATTCCAATCTGGTTTTCACCACATACTAGCTGTGTGACCTGGGGCAAGTTATTTAATCTCTCTGTGCCTTGACTTCCTCATGTATTAAATAAGGACAATAATACATGATAGTATCTCCCTTACAGGGTTGTTATGAGGATTAAATGAGCACAAGCACTTAGCACCTGGCACATAATAAATGCTATACAAGTTGTTGGCCATGTGGTCACTGTTGTTGCCACCATCACTATTACCTATTCTGTAGCAGCTCCAGGATATGACTGTCACCGTCCAGCTCCAACTTGATCCTCAGGGGCTCAGGCAGACTGGTCTGTGGGCACCAGAGGGCAGGTCACCTCCCTAGACCTGCCCACAACTCCCAGCCTCTCTAACCAGAAAACCTAAGGCCCTCAGAAGAGCACCAGCGATTAGATCACTGGTGGGGGGATCCCAGGGGAAGGGCCAGGAAGCCCTGCCTGGCCTGCGCCATTGTTCTGGGGGGTTGTGTGGGGAGGTCAAGGAAGGTATCTGAGCCGCCCCTTCTCGGCTTCCTGCCCAGAGAGGAAGCACCGTGTAGGACCCAGCACAAGCCCCAGCCCTTCCTCTGACTCAGCTTTATAATGGGGTTGGGGGGTGGTTTGGTAAGGTCCTGACTCTTTCCAAATCCCCCCACTGAAAAAACCGACAACATGAGATGAAGAAAGCAAGTTTGGCTTCACAATTTCCCCAGTGGAGATGGATGGGTTGGGTGGGGCTGAGGCAGACAGATGTGCATGCAGAGGGAGAGGGAGATAAGTGAAGCCAGGTGCTGGGGTGTGGTGGGAGAGGCAGCTGGGCCTGGGATAGACCCACTACAGCAAGCTCTACCCACCAGCTCCTCAGCCAAGCTTTGGCCTTGAGACACCTGACTATGCAGGGGCGTGTGTGGATTCATTTATTTATTAGAGGGGTGTGGGAGTTCACCTGAAGCACCTTTTTGAGGCTAATCGGGAGATCGTCCTGAAGGACCTGGGGCTCCAAGGGCCCCCTCGGGGCCTTCTCTGACATTGCCTGCTGCTCCTCGGTGCCACCTGCAGGTCCCAGGACACCCGAAGACAGTACTGAGGAAATCGACAGCACGGCTGGGGGTGGCAGGTGCCCTCAGACCCACCAGCTCCCAGCCAGTCAAGGCCCTTAGACACCTGAGGGGCTTCCTCATTGCATGCTGAGACTTAAAGGAAAATACTGGAAGGAGGGGGTGTCTCTCTAATTTATGGCTTTCCACCCACCCATTCACAAGTCCCCAAGAAAGACTTTCGGCTTGCTCAGCCTGTGGCCCTCCTTGTCCCCTTCCGGCCAATCCCAGGTTCTCACAGGGACCCTCCCCTGTTCCCACTCCCTCCCAATCACTCTCCCCCCACTTCAGGAACGCCCCCTCTCGAGACTGAGCTAAGCCTTGTGGCCGGGTGCCCGCTCACCCTCCCCTTCGCTCACATCGGAGATGCCAGGAACGCCCATTTCTGGGTAAGCAGTGCAAACACCCCCACCTCCCTAAACACCCTCATGCCCAGTCAGGCACACCCGCTGCCTACAGCCTCTGCTTCCTCCCCGAGCACCCCCACACCCCCCCAACACACAATGGCCCTCTCTCCTCCGGACACTCCACCCGCGCCTGCCCTCTCGGTCCCGGCCCAAGACAGCAGCGGGAAGTGAAAGTTCCAAGGAGGAGTTGGTGTCCCAGCCTCTTTCCTGGCCAATTCTCCCTTCTCCTGGCTCCTCTCGGGCCCCTCCCGCTCGGCCAGGCACTGGTGGCAACAGCACCAGGGTGAGGAGTGCCTGGCGGCCCCAGGCCTGGAATACAGGCTAGAGAGAATCCTCTTCACTAAACCCTACAAGCCATGCCCGCTCTGCGCCCTGGCACCGGGTGGAACGGTAAGCTAGGCCCCAGAGCAGCGAAGATGCCAGCCCTGGGGAGCAGCTACCCTCTCACTACGATCTTGAAGTGGCGCTGGACAGGCCCCTCGGTACCTGGTACCTGAGCCTGAAAGTGTCCGCAGGGACCGCGCAGAGGATGACCAGGCAGGAGGAAGGGGGCGCCGGCATCCCCTCTCCTTCCCTCTCCACTCCATCGCCAAGTCACTGGGCCCTAGGCCCAGGACAACGGACCAGGTCGGGCCGCGCTCTGGCTGGGCTCTCCCAGGGTCTCCGTCCGGCCCCATTACCCTAATGCCTTCCGACTTTCCTGCACCTCCCTCCCAGTCAGCCCCCCGACCCACTATAGGCCGAGGACTCACCTATATTTGGGAGCGGCCAGGAAGGCAGAGGGCTGCCCGCGCCCAGGAGCCCCAGGGCCCAGAGCAGCGCCAGCCGCATGGCAGCGGCGCCTGGGGCCGGGCGAGGGCAGCAAGTGCGGAACAGCGCACCGAGGAGCGGCCGGCGGCCGGGTCGCCTCGGAGCACCCAGCAGCGCCGCGCAGCCACCAGGCCCCGCCCCGGCCCGCCCCCTCCCACTTGGCCCCAAGCCAAGCTCCGCCCTCGGCAAGGCCATCCCGGCTGCATGCCGGGTGCCTCGGGAGCCGGGACCCCGCCCACGACGCCGGCGCTGCTCGGCGCTACAGCCTTCCCTCAACTGTGCAGGATGGGAACCGGGGTCCGGTCTGACCGGCTTGGGCGGCGCGCCTTCACCCGGCCCCAGGTCTGGACCCCTCCCTAGTAGCTTCGCGGCCTCTCTGCCAGCTGTGCGCGGCCTGGCTCTGGAGAGGTCGGGCGGACAGGCTCTCCCGACTGCAGGCGAGGCAGCGCGCGGCTCACCCCAGTCCCCGACTCACGTGAAGCGTACAGGGCATTTTATTAACCGGGAAGGACGGGGCGGAAGAGCGAGCAGTACGCCTCTTCACCCCGCGTAGGCAGTGTCGTCGTTGCTGTCACTAAAGGCGGAGGAGGAGAGCTCCTCGCGGGGCGTGCAGACCGGGCACCGCTGCCGCATGTCGTCCCAGCACGACCAGCAGTACACGGCCTCGCAGTCCAGCGTCGGGCACACGTAGGACTCGGGCGTCTTGGGTGCCTGGCACACCACGCAGCGCCGGCGCAGCCAGCGGCGCAGGAGCGGGCAGCCGCGGTGCAGGATATCCGCCAGCGGGTGGCGCTGTTGGGAGGTGGGCGTTAGCGCCAGCCGGGGAGCGAGGCGGGAAAGAAGGGGACCTGGACAGCGTTTCCTGACTGAAGTCGCCAGGCTTGACAATGCCTGCATCTTGGAGGAGGCTGGGTTGGACAAAGGAAACTCCTGGAGGGCTAGGGTGCCTCCCTCCCCAACTCTATGATAGAGAATGGGAGGATGCACCCTCCAGGCTCTCTCCCAGCAGATATCAGCCACAACTCTCATTTGCACTTTCCTGTAAATCATATTTGATTCTCACAGTGAGGCTGAGAAGTGAGCAGGCCAGATCGACTATCACTGTTGCTATCCCCACTTTACGGAGGAGAAAGGTGAAGTGACTCTTAAAGTCACACAGATAGTAAACAATCCAACTTGGCTGGACCCCAGGGACCCTGATTCCAAACAACAAACCTAGTTCACTATGCTCCCTGCCATCCCTCACGACATGTCTCCACACAGTTGTCAGGGATTCTTCACAAGCCACCTTACCCAGGAAGCAGCCACTCTTTGCCCAAGAAACTCCAGAGGCCCTGCTGCCTGCCAGACAGGCAGAAGAACTCCTGGGCTTGGCCTTCAGAGCCTTCCATCACCTGGTCCCTTTCTAGCCTCTTTCCCACTTTAGCCCTCCCTGAGAGCTGTCTCTTCTGAGCCAGTTTCTCCTGAGACTAGCCCTGGCACTTGGCATTCCCTTTGGATTCTGAGTCTTTGCACATTCTGCTTGGAATGGCTGTCCCGCACATTTCCATCTGTGCATTCACATTCAGTTTGCTTCACGACCCTGTCAAGGAATCCCAGCATGTTCTTTTTTGTTTTTTGGATTTCATTTTTTCATAACACATTCATTTGACCCCTATTGTGTGTCATAGGGGCTGGGGCTATCCAGGTACTAGGGAAAAAGCTAAGCAAACACAGTCTCACTTTTATGAACTTTGTTAGGACTGATTAAATAAGAATGGCTGCCACTCATTGTTTATAATATCAGGTCCTGTACTAAGATACTGTACGTAAATTATTTCAATTCTAAATTAGCCAGGCATGGTGGTGCGTGCCTGTAATCCCAGCTACTCAGGAAGCTGAGGCACAAGAATCGCTTGAACTGGGGAGGAGGAGGTTGCAGTGAGTCAAGATCATGCCACTGCACTCCAGCCTGGGCGACAGAGTGAGGCTTAGTCTCAAAAAAAAAAAAAAAAAAAAAAAAAACTGGTCGCAGTGGCTCACGCCTGTAATCCCAGCACTTTGGGAGGCTGAGGCGGGCGGATCACGAGGTCAGGAGATCGAGACCATCCTGGCTAACGCAGTGAAACCCTGTCTCTACTAAAAATATAAAAAATTAGCCGGGCATGGCAGCGGGCGCCTGTAGTCCCAGCTACTCGGGAGGTTGAGGCAGGAGAATGGCGTGAACCCGGGAGGTGGAGCTTGCAATGAGCCGAGATTGCACCACTGCACTCCAGCCTGGGCAACAGAGCAAGACTCTGTCTCAAAAAAAAAAAAAAAAAATTCAATTATCATATAAGGCAGATAGTGTTATTATCATCTCTTTTTCAGGTGAGAAAACTGATGCTTGGAGATGTGATCACTGCCCAGGGTCACAGAATGACAACATGCATGCATATGGAACTTGCTGCATGCCAGCACCATGTGAGCACAACTCATTTAATCCTTACAACAATCAGATGGAGTAGTTAACCCCATTTTACGGAAGGCAAAAGCAGGCACAGCAGTTAAGTCATGTGCTCAAGGTCACACCGGTGTCATAGTAATGAGGGAAGGAGCTGGGATTCACACTTAGGCCCTCTGGCACCGGAGTCCCACACCTGACCACCACTCTAGGCTGATCTCCAGTGAGCAGGCCTTACAGATCTCTCCAGTCTTGCCATTCTTCAGAGGGAGAAACTGAGGCTCAGTGAAGACCTTGGCCAAGGTGACACAACGTAATGAGGGAGTTTGGACTGGAGTCTGCTTCCTCAGATTCCATGTGCCTTACCATGTGCCCCTGCCTGAGGCCTTCTTGACTCCCAGCCCACCTGTCTCCTCCCATCCCCTGAACTGCACTGAGCTTCGGGTCTGCAGCCCTCTGGTAGAACCTATGGTTTTGCCTTGGGCCTCCTGTTTCTGTGTGGCTTTCTTGCTTTTCTTTGAGCAGACTATTAAATCTCATTCTCCTTTTCTCCCTGCTTCCTAATGGTCCACTGAGTGTCTTAGGCTGGGCTGAATCCTGGGGTTGAGAAATGGGCACAGCCCTGACCTTAGGAGCTGGATGGCTAGGGCCCTCAGCATGTGTTACATCAGATCTCACCAGGCTTGGCCGGGTGTGGTGGCTCACGCCTGTAATCCTAGCACTTTGGGAGGCTGAGGTGGGCAGATCACCTGAGGTCAGGAGTTTGAGACCAGCCTGGCCAACATGGTGAAACCCTGTCTCTACTAAAAATACAAAAAATTAGCTGGGAGTGGTGGCCTGCGCCTGTAATCCTGGCTACTTGTGGAATGGGAGGCTGAGACAGGAGAATCGCTTGAACCCGGGAGGCAGAGGTTGCAGTGAGCTGAGATCGTGCCACTGCACTCCAGCCTGGGTGACACAGTGAGATTCCATCTCAAAAAACAAAAAGAACTCACCAGGCTGGAGTAGGCCTGCGACCATTGGTGGGTGCTAGGTGGACTGAAGGGAGCTGCCTCTTGCCCCACTGTACTTAAACCCAGCCAGGAGCGGGCAGCAGCACTCACGCCTGGACTTACTGGAGCCTTCTGCTGTCGCGCCCGTCTCAGGATAGCGGCCCTCCTGAGTTTGGTGAAGGCTGCTCTCTTCCTCAGTAGGTCATTGTAGAGGAACAGGATCCGCTTCTTCTCTCGCTGGGGGCAGGGAGGGGGTCAATGATATTGACAGTGAGGAGGAAGGCATCCCCCAAAGATGGAGTTGGTAGGGAGCTGGGTGCGGCTGGGGAGGGGTGTGTGTGTGTGTGTGTGTGTGTGTGTGCGCGTGCGCGCGCATGCAGGTGTGTAGGGGTGGAGAGGTCTGGGGAGGGGCAAACCTTGGGGAAGTAGAAGGCTGCGATGACCCTCCGGAGTCGGTAGCCAAAAGCCTGTAACAGGCAGAGACACACTAACAGGCCAATTGGTAGTGCAGCTCTCCAGTAGGCCCTGGCATCCAGGCCCACAGGCTGGGGCAGGCAGGCTAGGGGAGGGGCAGACCAGGGGTCTGGTCAGGACCAGCCAAGGAGCAGGGCAGCCCTGGGTTGGACTTCCCATCCCAGTGGGAGGTGCGGGCGGCGCCTCTGATTCCCCTGGTCTCTTCCGGCCTGCCCCTCACTGCAGAACTGCCCTGTCAGTACTGTAGCCACTGGGCAAAATGTGGCACAGATCTTGCAAATCTCCATCTTGGCTGAACGTCCTGTTGGAGAGTGCTGCTCTGGAGGGCTGGGGCCCTCTAGCCCCAAGACCCTGGCCTCCAGACTCCTCTGACCCAAGCTTGTCATGCTCCCTTTATTCAAGCCTGCCCAGATGTGTTCCCTGCTCCGATTTCCCCAGCTCAAATGCTCCAGCGCCCCTCTCTCCACACCCGAGGCCCAGGCCCCCAACTCTTTACCTTGGTGTCTTTTGACCCTTGCCCCACCACCCTCAATTCCTCTGATCCAAACTTTCAGCATCACTCACGCATGTTGTTTGATTCCATCACTGTCTCTGAGGAGGTGTTTAGGGCCCCAATGGTTCTTCGAAGAAGCCGGGCTAGCATGGAGTCTCCCCCGACCTTCACCTCCAGTTTATGACTGCCTGCAGCCAGGAGGGTGGGTAGGGAAGTCAGGGCAGGTGGGGAAATCAGGAATGTGTTAAGGAGGTGGGACAGGATGTGGGGTGGATGTCAAGGAGGGGTCAAGACACAGAAATGCTTCTCAGCTGCCTGGGTCTTTCTGTCACTTCGATGAATCCTAACCCCTCCCTGCTCCCTGTTGTAAGTATAAAGGGGTAAAGAGCCCCCCTCCTCTGCTGTGAGAGCTGTCAGGTTGCAGGGCTGACATTTGACCTTGAGGAGGACAGGGAGGGGCTGAATCATAGAAAGGGGAAAAGAAGAGGCAGAAGGATGGCCGGCACGGTGGTGCACGCCTGTAATCCCAGCACTTTGGGCGGCCAAGGCAGGTGGATCACTTGAGGTCAGGTCAGGAGTTCAAGACTAGCCTGGCCAACATGGTGAAACTCCATCTCTACTAAAAATAGAAAAATTAGCCAGCCATGGTGGCTCATACCTGTGATCTCAGCTACTTAAGAGGCTGAGGCAGGAGAATTGCTTGAATCTGGGAGGTGGAGATTGCAGTGAGCTGAGATCGTGCCATTGCACTCCTCCAGCCTGGGTGACAGAGCGAGACTCTTTGTCTCAGAAAAAAAAAAAAAAAAAAAAAGGCAGAAGGAGGAGGCACAGTTGGAAGAACGAGGGTGGAGTGCCTGTGCAGGCATTGGAGTTCTCCAGAGGGTGTCTCTTGGGCCTGGAATGTGTCTGGGGGATGGGCTCACTGCGGAAGGAGTACTGCAGGAAGGAGTGGTGGCGGATGGTGTCGAAGATGGAGTAGAGAGCCCAGTCCAAGCCGCATAGCACCGCCAGCAGCAGCAGAATGGGCAGTGTCTCCAGGAGCTCCCTCACCTGGCCAAGGAGCAGGAGGGGCAGAGCTGGGCAGCGCCACCTGTCTGGGCACGGAGCACTCTCTGGTGCCTTTTACCCTCCACCCTCACCTTCAGGCCTGTCTTTGCACCCAGGAGCCCGCACCCCATGCTGTCCTCACCATGTTGCTCATTTCTGAGGCCTGGATGGTGGGCTTGCAGGGGAAGATGACGGTTTTCTCCTCAGCTTTGCGGAGTGGCAGCAGAGTCCGTTTGCCCTGGAAAACAAATGTCCACACAGTTAGGAAGCCCAAGGGCCCTCTGCCCTTTCCCCCTCTGCCTGCCTGGAACATGAACCCACACAGGGCACATAGCAAGGCATCCCTGGGCAGTGCCACACCCACTCACCAGCTTCTTCCTGCGGTCATCGATCTGGCAGAAGTAGGTGCTGATGTAGATGTTGTCAAAACGAATGTCATGGTTATAGCTGTCCATGTAGGAGAAAGACCTGTGGGTGGATGGGCGGGGATGTCTCTATCTCCTCCAGGTTCTCCTCATCCATCCCCAAGCGTGGGCTTCCTTGAGGCACAGTCTTTCAGCCAACCAGCCAGCATTCATTGAGCACCATCTATGTCCTAGGCACTGCTAGGCGATGGTGATAATAAGGAGAAGACTCTGTCCCTGCCTTCCAGTTGTGTAGAGGAAGATATCCCCCTACACGATGGGTGAGACATAGCAGAAGTGAGTAGGGGATGAGGTGGGGGCTTAGAGGAGGGCATGGCCAGCCTGTCTGGGAGGGAGCTGCATGCGTGCGTCTGAGATAGGGACAGGCATGCATCTTGCAGGATGAATATCGAGCAGAGTCACAGAGACAGGAAACTCCTGGAGGTTTCAGGAATCACCTAATCCACTGTGACTCACAAGTTCTTGCCTCTTGGCTTTGCCTGCAGCATATCTCCTGGAGGTGTGCTGGGGCAAAACTCATCCCAAACCACCATCTCTATCCTCCCCAATACACCCTGGCCCTGCCTGCCTACCCTTGAGCATGGTGCATGTGTGCATGGGTGCATGCCTGCATATATAGCTATCTCCCACGTATTTCCCAAAGCCCCACATAATGCTTCAGTTTGCTAAGGAAAAAATGTTAATTATTGCAAATGTGTTTAAAACTGTAAAAGTACATTAAATAAACTCTGTAAAGCGTGCAACATTAGTTTCAATGCTATTGCTTCTGGGGCCCTGTAAAAATCCACATCTTTGCCTTTAAAACTACTGTAAGTGCAAAGACATACTGTGAGCGCCCTCTTGTGGAGAGGCTCACAGAGGCGGTGCCTGGGCTTCCTGAGCCAGGGCTTGCCCTCCCGCCAGCTGTCCTTTCAGTGCATGACCTCACCCAGCTTGAAAGCCTGGAAGTACCTTTTGACTCTGTGCCTCCTTCCTTCCCTCCACAAGCTAGCTCTGATCCTCGCTGCACCTTTCCCTTTCCCCCTCCACCTCAAGCCATCTTCCTGCCATGCTTTACCCGGGCCAGGCTCCCTAACCTCTGACCCAGCCTGGCCTCCCTGCCTCCAGACTTCCTGAGGCCATCTTGCCATCACTGCCAGTTCCAGGTCTTCCTGCAGGGCTTTCTAGACTGTTCTGGTCATGCCCACTTCAGTCCTCCAGGCCAGCCTCTGCCCTCTGTACCCCACGGATACCAGGAGCCTTACCCAAGGGACACCCTTCTTTCCTTGACCATCGCTCCCCATCTGCAGCCATTTGGAGCCCAGTTATGGCCCTTCTAGGGGCACCTTCTCAGCTCCCACACACATCCCAAAAGCCAATCCATAGAATGGCCCTTGAACCATCTCTGTCTTGTGGGTATCTCATCATCCCAACTAGACCATTAGCTTTTTTTTTTTTTTTTGATACAAGCTCTCACTCTGACACCAGGCTGGAATGCAGAATGGAGTGGCACAGTCACAGCTCACTGCGGCCTCAACCTCCCAGTGATTCTCCTGCCTCAGCCTCCCAAGTAGCTGGGACTACAGGCATGTGCCCCATACCCAGCTAATTTTGTTCATTTTTTGTAGAGATGAGGTCTCACTGTGTTACTCAGGCTGGTCTCAAACACCTCAACTCAAGCCATCCTCCCACCTCGGCCTCCCTAAATGTTGGGATTACAGGAGTGAGCCACCATGTCCGGTGACCATGAGCTTATTGAGGGCAGGAGTAGAGCTCCTTCATCTTTGTCTTCCCACAGGGCCCTAGATACACACATAGCCACTCACTTGCAGTCACTCTAGGCCCCCCACACAGGGGCAGACAGAGCAACAGTCCTGTGGCGGCCCTCACCTAAGCCCTGCCCATCTCAGGTGTTTAGGATAGAGATGGGAAATAGAAGGTCCAGAGACCAGCAGGGGAGCTAGAGCAGAGCAAGGCCCGGGGCAGTCCAGCTGGTCACTGGGCTGGGTGGGGTTGAGGACTTTCTTCTAAATGGAGGGAAAGTCGCTGCCAACGCAGCAGGCAGGAGAAAATGAAAGCAAAATGGAAAGATAAAAATGGCACAAAGTCAGAGCCAAGGGGAATATGAAGGGCAAGAAAAAATCAAAAGTCGAAGCTAAATGTAAAAAAAAAAAATCAGTATTGGGATAAAGGCTGGAAGGAGGTGGATGAATGAAGATGGTTGGCCTTTTAAGGCAGTGGGAACATGGGTAATGTTCTTCTGACAAAATGTCCACATTTCCTTTAACTTTGTGTAAACAAACTTAATGAAGACAAAGGTAAATAATACTCAGATTCAGAGGTGGGAATAGGCACTAGGGTTCCATCCTTACAGCCTGCCTCAGGGCAGGGCTCTAGTTCTGGGCAGAGGAGGGCTGCTGTGGTGGGGACAATGGCTCACGTGTACAGGACCAGCAGGAAAGTGCAGGAGAGCAGCACGTGCAGCAGCCCCAGGGCCCACTCCAGCCGGGCCTCTTGGTGGTGCACGTAGTCCCGCACCTCAGTGCTCACTTGCTCCCAGCTCGCGTTGAGCCCCAGCACCCCAGCCTGCTTCTCTTCCTGGTGGAGGGCACATGAGCAAACTCAGCCTGCAGCTGCCTCGCCAGACCCAGGTCCCACCTCTTCATGCCCTCTGTCCCCCAGCACCCCACTTGTGTCTCCGGGACCCTTCCAGGACCTCCAGGAGTTGTCACTTCCTTCTGCTCACTACCCTCCTGGACACAGTCTTGCTCCCCTGCACCTACATCAGCTGACATCATCTCATATCTGGCTGATAGCTCCCGCCCCAGGCCAAGTCTGCACAAACCACAGGCTTGGCACTGTCCCTTCCTCACCACCTTTCCCCTCCCCTGCCCATCTTAGGTGTTCGGGGGTGGAGATGAGAAACAGAGGGCCTCCTCAACACCAGCGACATTCCCCTCCTTGTCCTCCTTCCTCACCCCTGGTCACCTCTTTCCTGTGCTCTCTCACTTGTCCTTTCTCTAGCTCTATTCCCTAATGCCCTCTTCCCACTCCCTATCTACCCCCCACCAACCCTCGCCCTTGCCTTCTACCTTGAAGTCAATATTGGCTGAAAATTCCCCATCCAGGTCACGAATAGACTGGTTGAGGGTGTCGTAGGTCTGCCCAAAGTTGCCTTCCACTGGGATGCGCTTGCGGCACCAAACCTCCATCACTGGTGGACAGTGGGCGGGGTCAGGGGGCCTCCCTGGGCCTGTCCTCCAGGTGCAGGCCTGGCCTGCCTGTCCTTCTGTGGTCTTCCTCATCCTACTTTTTTGTCTCTGTGCCCATGGCTTGCTACCATACCAACACCGAGTCTTCCCCTCTCTGCTCTCTTTGGATTCTGCCTTCCAGGAACCAGGCCTGAGTTCCCCCATTTTTGTCAACCTATCCTCAACCATAACAAACATCAGTAAGGAGAGCCAGCATTTACAGAGCAGCTCCTCTGTGTGCCAGCTCTGCCACTGCCTTCACATATGTTAGCCCCGTAAATCCTCAAAAGCCCTTAATGTGGCTGGGTGCGATAGCTCACACCTGTAATCCCAGCACTTTGGGAGGCTGAGGTGGGTGGATCACCTGAGGTTAGCAGTTCAAGACCAGCTTGGTCAACATGGTGAAACCCCGTCTCTACTAAACATACAAAAATTAGCTGGGCGTGGTTGCGGCCACCTGTAATCCCAGCTACTTGGGAGGCTGAGGCAGGAGAATCTCTTGAATCCGGGAGGCAGAGGTTGCAGTGAGCCGAGATCGTGCCACTGCACTCCAGTCTGGGTGACAAGAGTGAAACATCCCGTCTCACAAAAGAAAAAACAAAAAAAGCCCTTAATGCAAGAACTACTGTTATTCTGCCCATGCCCATCTTTCAGATGAAGAGCCACAGCTCACAGCTTTGCTGTAACTCACCCTGGGTCACAGAGCTATTCAGCAGATGGACTGGGCTCTAAGGATGCTGTGGCCTCAGGGCCAAAACCCTCCTCATCTGTTGCTTTCCTGCCTGTCACCTACCATGGGTCCCAAGGACTCAGCTCCCTACCCCTGATGCTCCCCACCCCTTTGCAACTGTGCAGACCCTTGGCAATGCCGCAGAAGAACTTGAACTTCATAGGCAGGCAGAGCAGGTGGGTGAGGAGTGGGACCCAGATGTGCTTCATGCACTGTTCATGCTTGTGGTCAAACCAACGACGGCAGCTGAGTATGGCCTGGTTCACCACATCTGTAGGAAGGAGCAAGGGTGTCTGAGGTCCCCATATCTTGATCCACAACGCTGGCCCTGCATCCCACCCCACCCTCCACTCCCCAGGGATACCCCTCACAGGAGCAACGCAGCTTGGTCTTCAGCTCATACATCTTCTGTGTCGACAGGTGGAGGCTGGAGGCTGGGGCTTGGTGGGCCTCCCTGCCCTGGGCTGTCTCCCCTGAGTCCACAGCATCCTCAGGTGTGTAGCCTGTCTCGCTCTTCACCTGGGCATCCAGGTCCTCAAAGGTGGTGGAGATGTTCCGAGTCTCTGCTCTCAGCAATTCTTTGCTGCTCTGGGATTGGAGGTGGAGGGAGGAAAGGGCGAGGGCTGAGGCTTTAGAGCTTCTGCTGCCTGAGGGCCTGTCCTCCCCCAGTAGCCGAGCTTTGGGTTCTCACCTCAGGCTGGCAGGGAACCTAGGCCCTGAGACACAGCCTCTCACCTCAAATTCCCAGCTGTCCATTGCCCTTGGGAGCCCCCTCCTCTCTGCAGCTGTCTTGTCTGATCCCACATGTCCTGGCTCTGCGTACTTCCGGGACTCTCAGCTCTTCCTCGGTCCTCCCATCCCAGACCCTTCCTGGTCAGTGGTTCCCCAGGTCCTTAGACCTTACCCTTCACCACTAATCTCTGAGATCATTATGCCATCTGAATGCCCCAACTTCCAAACCCCTCAGCCCCCATCTCCCCAACTCTCCAGCTCTCCAATTCTCTTAAACCCCAGTGTCCAGCACTCCAATACCCAACTCTTGAATCCTCTTGTCTTCAAAACTTCTCAGCTACTTAAGGCCAAGGCCCTCAAATTTCCTAGATATTCTAGTTCAGCTGTCCAGAGTACTGACCACTCAAGTATTGGGAAATGTGTATAGAACATGTCCCAATGGCTCAGGGGCTCTCCTGGCATTTAATGTCCCAGGACCAGGGCATATTCTGCAATGTTTGGGAATAGTTCTGCAAAAAATGCCAGTAGTATCCCCATTGGAGAACTGTAAATCCAGGTGACAACTCCCAGCTCAAGTAAACTTGGCTCCAGGGAGAGGGACCCCCCAGGCCCTGCCTGTGCAGATTCCTGACCAGCAGGTCCTTGAACACGGCCCGTAAGGGGGCTGTGGAGACGCGCCAAGCCGCACGGGTGTTGTTGATCTGCAGCTCCACGGTGCAGCCCAGCGATGCGATCACGTCGTTGAGATTGTGCCGCAGATTGGCCACTGGCCCTGGAGAAAGAGGCCCTGGTGGGTCACCTCCCTGTATAACCAGCACTTTCTCAAACCCGCTCAGCTCCCCTCTGCACATGGTGCCCATCTCCTAGAACTATACAGTGGTGGGGCCGAGAAGCCTATGGAAGGTCATCTAGTTCAACCCTTGATTTTTTTCACCTTTTTTTCTTTTTTTTTTTTTTGAGACGGAGTCTCCCTCTGTCACCCAGGCTGGAGTGCAGTGACTCGATCTCTGCTCATTGCAACCTCCGCCTCCTGGGCTCAAGTGATTCTCCTGCCTCAGCCTCCTGAGCAGCTGGGATTACAGGCATGTGCCACCGCGCCTGGCTAATTTTGGGGGTATTTTTAGTAGAGACGGGGTTTAACCATGTTGGTCAGGCTGGTCTCAAACTGCTGACCTCATGATCTGCCTACCTTGGCCTCCCACAGTGCTGGGATTACAGGTGTGAGCCGCCGTGCCTGGCCTTTTTTTTTTTTTTTTTTTTTTTTTTGAGATGGAGTCTTGCTCTGTCACCCAGGCTGGAGTGCAATGGTGTGATCTCAGCTCACTGCAGGCTCCGCCTCCCAGGTTCAAGCGATTCTCCTGTCTCAGCCTCCTGAATAGCTGGGACTATAGTTGTGTACCACACACCTGGTGAATTTTTGCATTTTTAGTAGATATGGGGTTTCACCATGGCTGGTCTTGAACTCCTGACCTCAGGTGATCCACCCACCTCAGCCCCCCAAAGTGCTGGGATTACGGGCATGAACCACTATGCCTGGCCAATTTTTTCACTCTTATAAACTTAGGAGGCCCAGATATGGGAAGGAGCTCCCTCAGGGACACAGCAAATTAGAGCAGCTGGGATGACACCCTTGCCTTTTCTCCTTCACCCAGCCTGGCTCCCATTGGATGGCCCACCCAGGGTCACTGCTTCAGTGTAACTCACTGGCCCCCACATACTCACCCACATAGATGGCAGCCAAGGCGTATCCCAGGACAAAGAGCCTGCCTTCCTTGCCCAGCATCTTGGGTACTATCAGGAGGCTAGCACAGCGGATGTGAGGGGAGGTCCCCCAGCCCATGGCTCCCAAGCCTGTCAGGAGAGCCCAGGAGGTGGTAAGGCAAAGTGAGGAAGCTGCCTCCCTTCCTCATGTTTACCAGAATACCCACCTGCAACACCCCATTCTGGAACCACCACCATCCTGCCCTTATCCCCATTTACACTGACTCTGATAGACCTGCTAGGCCACTCATTCATTCATTCAGCAGCCACTCACAGAGTTCAGCTATGTGCCAGTCTCTGGAAGGGCATAGAGGGATGGCTAGAACTTAAAAAGCCACAAATGATTGACTTGTGTGTGTTTGTGTTAGGGAAAGGAGTCAAGGTTTTCTGGGCTACAGTCACACTGACCCTAGGTGTTGAGGGAGCAGAGAGAGCAAGAGAAAAACTCTGGAAACGCGCTCATGCTCAGAGTGGTCAGAAGAGAGATCAGAGCCCACCTCAGTACTCCCAGTGCTCAGAGACCTACAGCCCTCGCAGTCCCTGCCTCTAATTTTAGCCCTTAGTCATGTACTGCCTGGTATGTTTTAGCAGTTTCACATGTGTCTCCCTGTGGTCTCTGCAAGGAGACAGTGAACTTCTGGAAGCTCATAATCCAGAGAAAGAGACAGATGAGTAAACAAATGACTGCAACACGATGTGCTAAGTGCACAAGGGAGGTGCTTATAGAGCGCTGTGGGAGCCAAGGAGGGAGTAGGTATTTCTGCAGGGAGGGGTGGGGCTGAGAAGGCTGGACAAAGAGGGGATGTGTCAGCTGGGCCTGGAAGGTGAGTAAGTGTTGTTAGGAGGTGCAGATGGCATTCCAGGCCAAAGGAGCATTATAAGCTGGTCAGGGGAGCTAGAAGATTCCTGTGTTGATGGAGTGTTCACCCAATGATCGCCAAAGCAAATCCCAAATCCTTACACTTCCTCCATCTCCACTGTCCTGGTAGAGTCCCCATCATCTCTTACTGGGACTATAACCTAATGAATCTCCCTATGTCCTCTCTTGCTACCTTACACTTCAGTTTTTACAAGGCAGCCAGAGTGATCTTGCAAAAGCATAAATCAGATCATGTCCCCTCCCTGCTTCAAACCATTTGGTGGCTTTCTACCACATTTGGTATAAAATCTAAACTCCCTAACATGGTCTACCCAGCTTGTGATGTGGCTCCTGCCTGCTTCCTGATCTCATGCTGTGCAGCCCTTCTCCCACCATGTCTACCCACACAGACCTTGTTGCTGCTCCTTGGACAAGCCAAGCTCATTCCTCCTCTCTGATCTTTGCCCTAGCTGTTCCCCCTGCCAGAAGCACTCTTCTCCCTGTTCTTCACATGGCTGGCTCCACCTAGTCATACAGGTTTGTGGCAAACCCTGTCGGGTGCCACCCCACAGTTTTTTTCTGCCTTCTTCCTTGCTAACACAACTTGGGTTTTTTGCAAGGGCAATAGCCTGGCCCTGCCCCAGCCCCTGAGGGATAAATCTGGATCTGTCTAAACCAATCATGGTAGAACAGGACATTGAAAGGGACTAGTTCTGTGGTCTTGGCCTTCTGGCCAAAGACTTGAGCTGAGGCCAATAGTTGACAAATAGTTGCCTTACGTTCTAATGAGAGCCCCGTGGAGCTATGGGTGTCTTATTTGAGCTCACCAAAAGAGCAAAATTTGATGTTTACTCCTGTATCCCACCCTGTCTATATAAAAAGACCAGCAATATGGACCAGGCATGGTTGGCTCACACCTATAATCCCAGCACTTTGGGAGGCCAAGGCAGGTGGATCACTTGAGGTCAGGAGTTCGAGACCAGCCTGGCCAACATGGCTCTCTCAACTAAAAATACAAAATTTAGCCATGCATGGTGGCAGGCGCCTGTAGTCCGAGCTACTCAGGAAGTTGAGGCAGGAGAATTGCTTGAACCTGGGAGGCAGAGGTTGCAGTGAGCCGAGATCATGCCACTGCACTCTAGCCTGGGAGATAGAGCAAGACTCTGTCTTGGGAAAAAAAAAAAAAATGACTGGCAATGTGGATTTCCTGGAAGGGGAGAAGAGTGGCTGGAATGGGCGGGCAGAGAGGGAGAGTCTGTGGAGAGGATGGGTGTCACATGTCAAGTGAGAGACTCCAGGAGTCCAACAGGCTTCAGGGACTGGTGATGCAGGAAGGGGAACCTGCCTGGTCTCTGTAGACTGGACTCCTGCTGAGTGCAGAGCCTCATGAGACCACTCCAGGGCTGCCACCAGAACACAGAGTGGAGGGAGAGCTCCTGGGAGAGCTCAGCCTCTGCAATGCCTCTGTAGACCTCCCCTGGACGATGGGGGCATACAAGCATGGAGACTGGTATCTGCTTCTCATCAGGGCAGGAGAGAGGCAGCCATAAGGTGCCCTGCTTTTGACGGGGTGTGGTGGCTCATGCCTGTAATCCCAGCTCTTAGGGAGGCAGAGGCGGGAGGATAGCTTGAGCCCAGGGGTTTGAGACCTGCCTGGGCAATATAGCGAGACCCCATTCTCCACAAAAAGGAAGGTGCCCTGCTTTCTTTGCCTGGCGGGGCACGGACATGTGCACTTCCAGTCTGCTGGAGGGAGGGATCCAAAAAGCAAGAGGCTGTGGGTGGCCCCTGAAGGGGGGCTTCACTCGAGGTCAGCCAAAAGAACTGCCCTCTGCAGGAAACTGGGCACTGCTGAGGTCCACACACAGCCTCCAAGGAGATGATAATCAGGCCCACTGGGACAGCCAGGGTGTGAGTGCCTGCTACACACAGGCATCCAAGTGGAATTATAACAGCATTGGTGACTTAACGACTTTTGTCCCTTTTCCTCTAATTCTTCTAATCTCCCTTCTGACATCAGAAGAACCAGAAAGGGAAGGAAGTAGAGGAAAAAAAGGAAAGAGCAGGCCACACCCCTTCTCCACTGCAGGACCTCATGCCAGGGAGCAGGCCTGAGCTGGGGGCCTAAGGGATGGGGAGGGCAAGATAAGGAGGGAAGATGCTTGAGAATGGATGAGGTTAAAAGTTTGATGTAGCCGAGCGCGGTGGCTCAAGCCTGTAATCCCAGCACTTTGGGAGGCCGAGACGGGCGGATCACAAGGTCAGGAGATCGAGACCATCCTGGCTAACAAGGTGAAACCCCGTCTCTACTAAAAAATACAAAAAACTAGCCAGGCGAGGTGGTGGGCGCCTATAGTCCCAGCTACTCGGGAGGCTGAGGCAGGAGAATGGCGTAAACCGGGGAGGCGGAGCTTGCAGTGAGCTGAGATCCGGCCACTGCACTCCAGCCGGGGTGAGAGAGCGAGACTCTGTCTCAAAAAAAAAAAAAAAAAAAAAGTTTGATGTAGAATGGACTGGACCTCTTTAATCCCTAAAAATAAGTCTTAATTGTTGAAGTAGGACCAGGTCTTCTAAAGAAATATAACTAGAAATCTAAGGGGCTGTGTGAAAGGTTATCAATGGAAAAAAACATGTTCGAATATAGTGGGTCAGAGAAAAAGTAGTCTCCTGTTGGTATCCAGCAGGATTAATTCAATAAACAGGTGATGAAATGCTAATTCCATTTCCCTTGCCTGGGACAGGTTCAGGAAAGGGCATGTGTTGCACGCAGTTCTGACCAAAGAGATGTGAGGAAGTCTACTGCGGGGATTATAGGCAAGTTTCTCTTGTTCCTAAAAAGGGACATGAGGAAAGGATGTTTCTTCCTCTTTTTTTTTTTTTTTTTTTTTTGAGACAGAGTCTTTGTCACCTAGGTCATTTTCCTTTTTCCCTGGCCTCAAATCACACAGCCCAAGACAGTGAAGTTGGGCCTGGGATTGAACTTATATTCCTTTTTTTTTTTTTTTTTTTTTTTTGAGATGGCCTTTCGCTCTTGTCACCCAGGCTGGAGTGTGGTGGCATGATGATCTCCACTCACTGCAATCTCTGCCTCCTGGGTTCAAGCGATCCTCCTGCCTCAGCCTCCCAAGAAGCTGGAACTACAGGTGTGCACCACCACATCTGGCTAATTTTTGTATTTTTAGTGGAGACAAGGTTTCATCGTGTTGGCCAGGCTGGTCTCAAACTCCTGACCTCAAGTGATCCACCCACCTCAGCCTCCCAAAGTTCTGGGATTACAGGCATGAGTCATTGTGCCTGACCTGTTTCTTCCTCTTTTTTTTTTTTTTTTTTTTCCTGATCTTTGACATTGTTGTATAAAGATGTGATGCCAGAGTTGCTGCAGCTATCTTGTGACCTGAAGAGAAGTGGTCAATAGGCTGAAGATGGCAGAGAAAAGACAGAAGGAACCTGAGTCCTTCTTGAAGCTACTGAGCTGTTAAATTATCCAGACTGGGCTCGGCACGGTGGCTCACACCTGTAATCCCAGCACTTTGGGAGGCCAAGGCAGGTAGATCTTTTGAGGTCAGGAGTTTGAGACCTGCCTGACCAACATACTGAAACCCTGTCTCTACTAAAAATACAAAAATTAGCTGGGTATGGTGGCGGGTGCCTGTAATCCCAGCTACTTGGGAGGCTGAGCAGGAGAATGGCTTGAACCTGGGAGGTGGAGGTTGCAGTGAGCTAAGATTGAGCCACTGCACTCCAGCCTGGGCGACAGAGCAAGACTCCATCTCAAAACAAAAGCAAAAGCAAAAATAAACAAACAAAACCAAAGCAAAATGGCTCAATGCTTGTCATCCTTGTTCACTGCTAAATCCTCAGCAGATTCTCAGTAAGTGCTGAATGAATGAATGAATGAATGAACTGAATTTCTTAGGAGGATCAGAAAACGAGGTCAGACAGGTCAGGAGAGATGAGTTTTGAAGGGTTATGGGGTAGGACTATATCATGTGGGTGATGGGGAGTCCCTCAGAATGGAGAGACTCCCTCAGGGCAAGGATGGTGTCTTCCTTCTTAAATTGGCGGCCTCTTCCCTCTGGACCTCCCCCTAAAGCCCAGGAGGAGGCTGAAGCCACAGGGGATGCTTGGGTACAGAAGAAACAAGCCCCGACTCCTTCCTGGGCATGCAGGAGGGTCCTGTGTTCCACAGGCCGCTTGAGTGTTCCTGGTCTTTGCCCAGCACTAACCCACCAAGCTGTACAAAAACATCATCTTCTGTTCTTCATAGATGTTCATGGGGTTCACCAGGAGCTGAAAGAGACCTAAGGGCACAGGGTCAAGCCAAGGGCCAAAAGATGGGTCCTAACCCTGGTGCAGCCTCTGCCCACCCCGGACTTTCTGCTTCCACACTCACCTATGGCCAGGAGCCCCCCAGCGCCTGCCGCCAGCAGGAAAGCAGTGACGGGAAACTCGCCCGGCTGGCGCCATAGGAACCGGCTACAGGAGACTGGCAGCCCCCAGCTCAGGAGCCTCTGCACCACTAAGAGGGGGACAGGGTAGCTCAACAGCCCACTCTTCTGCCCGGGATGGGGTTCATTAGGATTCAGGGCTTGCAGGTGGTTAGAGGCTGGGGGAACCTGGGATGTGGAACAGTAGGAACTTGGGGGACCCTGGAGGAGGATGAGGGAGCCTGAGGAAGTGGTATGGGTGTAAGGGATAGAAAAGGCAAGGGCTGGGCTGGGGGGCAGGGGGCACTAGACCAGAGAGGTGGAGGCTGGGACACCAAGTTGGGAGATAGTGTGCGGGAGTTCCAGGAGGAGAGATGGGATGAGAATGGAGATCAAGGGATGCTGGGTCTCTGCTGAGTGACTCACTGGTATGAGGCTGTTTTCTTCTTTGCCTTCTTGCCCCACTCTGATGATGTTTAATGTCCATGAGTCTGTTTTGGGGAAGCACCACTCATCCCAAGTCTCCTGAAAGACCTCCTTGGACACAAGGTTCTGGTGAGAGAAGAGAGGCACTGCCTGTCTCTTCTGCCTTACCGGAAGCCTAGACCTGATCTCTAGGCCTTTTCATCCTTCTGCTTCAAAAAGTGAGGAAGGAGATTAGAGACCTACCTATCCCCTCTCCAGTCCTTGGAACTGGGTCAGGGATTCCAAGACACATGCAGTGAAAGCCCTTGGAACCTTAGAACACGGTGAGAAATTCCAGGAGCACGGAAGTCAGCGGGCATCTCCTGGAGACAGGCAGACATTTGGCCTCAGTGGCCATGCCCAAAGTCATGAAGGATGTTGTGCACCCCTTGAGGGGAGAGGAGCCTAGCATGGCGAGAGCTGTGGTTCGCAGCGTGGGAGGCTTTACCCTGGGCTTGTCTTTGGCCACGGCCTACGGGCTTCTGGAGCTACTGGTGGAAGGGCACAGCCCCTGGGGCTGCCTGGTGGGCACCCTCACTTTGGCCGCCTTCCTTAGCCTGGGCATGGGATTCTCCCGCCAGGTCCGAGCCACTGTCCTCCTGCTGCTGCCCCAGGCCTTCTCCAGTGAGCTTGGCACCCAGGGCTAGGGGGCGGGTCCTGGAGCTGGTGCTGGGGCAGGAGAGATGCTATGGGAGAGGCAGAGGTTAAGGGAAATATTCTGAAGGCTTAAGTGAAATATTCTGAAGGGACTTGCTGCCGTGTTTGGGGCTGGGTTCTTGGTTCTAACGGAGCTGTCGCCCACAGGGCAGGGCCGGACACTACTGTTGGTGGCTGCCTTTGGGTTGGTGCTTCAAGGTCCTTGTGCCAACACTCTACGCAACTTCACCCGAGCTAGCGAGGCTGTAGCCTGTGGGGCAGAGCTGGCCCTGAACCAGACCGCCGAAGTGCTACAGCGGGCCAAGCAGCCCCTTGTCAGTAAGTCCCCCACCTCCACCACTGTCTCCCACACGTCCTCCTTGCCCCCCTCATCCTGCATGTTCTATAGTCCTTTGGCCTCCTTCTCTGCTGGTGCTAATTGCAGAGCATCTGGGCCTGGAAGGGACTCCGGGCACAGCTAAACCCTCTCTCCTTGCTCTCTGGCCTCCTCCACTCCCAGATTAACTATCTCCCAGGCCCCAGAATCCAGGCTCCCCACCTCTGGTACGGTGGCCTCCTCTCCACTCCCTGCTTAAGGGGCAATGTTGAGAACTAGTCCCTAAAGGAGGAGACTCCACAGTGCCTCTGTCTCTCACCCATCAGGTGCCCTGAACAAGATTAAAGCTATTGCCCAAAAGACCAAAGAGGTGGCTGACCGGGTCCGCAAGTTCTTTCGGTCAATCATGGATGGTGTGAAACACATAGGTAAGCACATTAGCATGTCTACTCCTGGGGACTCAAAATGCACCCAGTCTTGGCCAGGTGCGGTGGCTCACACCTGTAATCCCAGCACTTTGGGAGGCCGAGGTGGGAGGATTGGTTGAGCCCAGGAGTTTGAGACCAGCCTTGGCAACATGGCAAGACCCCATCTCTATAAAAAAATAAAAAATAAAACTAGCAGATGTAATGGTGCATGTCTGTAGTCCCAGCTACTGGGGAGGCTGTAGTGGAAGGATCTTTTGAACCCAGGGGTTTGAGGCTGCAGTGAGCTATGATCGTGCCACTGCACTCCAATCCAGCCTGGGCAACAGAGTGAGACTTCATCTCTAACGAAAAAAAAAGGGGGGACCAGGTGTGGTGGCTCATGCCTGTAATCCCAGCACTTTGGGAGGCCAAGGCAGGCAGATCAGAAGGTCAGGAGATCGAGACCATCCTGGCTAACATGGTGACAACCCATCTCTACAAAAAATACAAAAACTTAGCCAGACATGGTGGCACGCGCCTGTAGTCCCAGCTACTCAGGAGGCTGAGGTAGGAGAATCACTTGAGCCTGCGAGGCAGAGGTTGCAGTGAGCTGAGACTGTGCCATTGTACTCTGGCCTGGGCGACAGAGTGAAACTCTGTCTCAAAAAAAAAAAAAAAAAAGGCTGGGTGAGGTGGCTCACGCCTATAATCCCAGCACTTTGGGAGGCTGAGGCAGGTGGATCACCTGAGGTCAGGAGTTTGAGACCAGCCTGGCCAACATGTCGAAACCTCATCTCTACTAAAAATACAAAAATTAGCTAGGCGTGGTGGCATATGCCTATAATCCTAGCTATTAGGGAGTCTGAGGCGAGAGAATCGCTTGAACCCAGGAGGCGGAGGTTACAACGAGCCGAGATCACTCCATTGTATTCTAGCCTGGGCAACAAGAGCGAAACTCCATCTAAAAAAAAAAAATTTCAGTCTCCTCACCTGTATCCCTGTCCAGGGCTTTTCAGGCCCCTCCTGGGTGGGGGCTAGTGCTCACTGGACACAGCACAGCCAGGTCCCTGACCACAGGCCTCTCCAACCCTGGGTGCTGTGGTATTGTTCCCCAAACCTCTGAGAAGAGGCTGTAGGATTCCAGCCCTGGGTGCCAACCCTGCAACTGTCCCCAGCCAGGGCTCTCCGGAATGTATGGCAGTGGCTCCTGCACATCGGGGATGTGTGCAACTCGGAACTGGGCAACCCTTACCTGAAGTGTGCACGGGTTTTTGATGATGCCAAGGACAGCTGCATGATGGTCATACCACAAGCCTACCATCTGTGTTACGTGCTCATGCCCTTCAAACTGGCGCTCTGTGGACTTGCCAGCCGTGAGAAAACCAGGGCATGCCAGCAGGGAGGAGCCTATGTGTGGTGGGGCGGGGTGGAAATGTGGGGGTCAGTTGGGAGGACAGGCCCAGGAGGACCACTGGGGGCAACAGAGAGGAATAAGCTTGGTGGGACCAGTATTGGGGGTGGGGGTGGGCAGTAGGGAGGGACTGGTGTTGGGAGAGAGGGGTGACAGGGATGTGCTACAAGGTTTTGAGCAAATGTGGAGGCCAATAGGAAAATCGAAAAGAGGCCCTGTGAGAAGAGGTCTCCAGAGGTGGGGGGCAGGCCTGGCTGTGCTCCTCCTTCGGACACTCAGCAGACTCCACCCATCAGTGGTCCAGGTGTTCTGCGTCATCCCTAAGTACATTCAGCCCTTCTTGCGCCAGACCATCGGCACCCGTGAGTGACCCCCTCCTGCCACACGTGGTGCTCCCTAGTGGTCTCCCTCCCTCATCCCAGTGTGGCCATGGCCAGCCCCCAGTGCTCCCAGCCCATAAAGGAGAACGTAAGAGAAAGAAAGGGGCTCAAGAGATCACCCAGGCCCATATCCATGCTGTACAAATACAGATCAGGAGGTCCAGCGAAGGGCCAGTGCCTCACCACAGCCTGCCGTGAGAGCAGGAGCTGGAAACAGAACCAGGGCCTCCTGTCCACACTCAGGTCCATACTCAAGTCATCAAGATCATTCCTTAGGGGCATCTGTTGCATGCCTTCTGTTATGCTGGGAGCTGAGCATGTGGTGGCGATGGCCATATGTGGAGGCTTTGTCGCCTCCTCAGTCCACCTTGACCCAAACACTGGGGGTTCCCAGCTGGTCTGTGAGCTGCACCCCCTAGGTTGTGCCAGGCCCCTCCCCAGGGCCAGCTCCACCCTCTCCTAACTCTCCTTGCCCACGTCTCCCCTGAACCTGCTGGCCCCAGCTGTGATTCAGTTGCTCAACCGGGTGCGTCAGGAGTTTGAGTTCAACATGACAGCCACCCACCACTTCTCTGTGGATCTCAATGCCTCTCGGAGTCTGTCCCAGGTAGCCATGGACCTCCGCGAGGCTGTCAGCATGAAGCTGCACCGTGTCCGAGAGGCCCTGGCTCTGATGGGGTTCACCACTCCTCTGCTGCTTGTGCTTCTCTACCTCCAGTGAGGCGCTACCGGGTGGCACGGGGCGGGCTGTGCAGGGCCAGGGCTGCAGGGAGCAGCTCATCCCCATGCCGCCCCAGCATCCAGGGAGGCTGAAGTGGGGTTGAAGGGGGGATGCGCTGTGGGGTCTGTCCCGGGGTGGTAAAGGGCCTCATATGTGCTCTACCTCCCCTTCCCAGAGCCCTATTTTACCGGTACTGTTACCTGAACTGGGACCATTATGACAATATCTACATCACCAGCCAATTCCTGCGTATGGAGGCTGTGCGCTCCGCGGCAGGGCTGCCCACAGTGCTACCGCTCAGTGCTCACGAGGCCAGGCGCTACATCCCACCGGGTGAGGACCCTGAGGACAGGGAGAGCCCAGCTCAGGGAGGCCAGGGCTTCCCCCCGCCCCGCTGCCCTGCCCCTAAGCCCCTGCACAGGCAGGGCTCAGGATGGGCTTGGGGCGGGGCCAGAAGAAGGAGACCCAGAGCTTAAGGAACTTTCAGGCTGAGGGAAGACACTGCCCAGTCCTTGGTGAGCCCGCAGTCTGAAAGGAGAACATAGACACCCTTGGAGAAAGTAGCCAGAGACAGGAGAGGCAGATGGTGCTTCTGGGAGCACCCTGGACATCAGGACATCAGGGGATGGACACAGAGCGAGGGACGTCAAGTTGGGAGGGCTTCCCCAGGTGGGCAGGAAGTGCTAATATGGAGGGGGAGGACTGCCTGTGAGGTGGGGAGACAGGTAAGGGGATGGAGGGATGCCCTAGGAGGGAGGGCTCCTGAGACTGGAATGGACCACAGGGCCAGGTGGAGATGATAGGCAGGCCCCTCCCCTCTAGCCACGGAGCCCCCTCCCCTGAAGAGTGTTTTCCATCCTTGCCGGAGTCCTCACAGCTTTTCTTTTCCATATTCCCGATGAGCAGATAGGCCCAAGCCTGATCAGGGGCAGGAGGCCTCTCCAAGAACTGGGGTCTGGTGGACGGGAGAACTGGGGAGCATTCTCCTGACCATCCCACTCCTGCTCAGGCTCCATCTTCTTGTCCCAATGGGAGAAGTTTTTTTACATTCTGGAGACCTTCAACCTTATCCGACACCTCCTCCTCGTGCTGTTCCTAGTCTTCCTAGACTATGCTGTCTTCTGGGTGCTTGACCTGGCCCGGCACCAGCTGCAGGGGGAGATTGTGGCCCGCAGTGAGTGCCTACACGACAGCCTCCTCCCACTCACCCACTGCAGCCCCCTCGACCTGCTCCTGCATCTCCCTGCCTGGTCCCAAGCCTTCTCCTCTTCCCATCCTCAGTCCTGGTGACTGCCTGAATGTCCCCATGTCACTGTTACTCAGCAGCCCCCAAGTGGGCCACTCTTTCAACTCTATCCTCTGCCTAGTAACACCTGTGTCTAGGTCAAGGTTATAGCATACAGAGTAGTTTAAAATGCAAGCTCTAGAGTCAGATTGGCCGGGGTTCAAATCCCAGCTCTGTCCTTTATTAGGTGGTGACTTTATTAGTAGGCAAGTTTTTTTTTTTTTTTTTTTTTTTTTTTTTTTTGAGACGGAGTCTCGCTCTGTCGCCCAGGCTGGAGTGCAGTGGCCTGATCTCAGCTCACTGCAAGCTCCGCCTCCCGGGTTCACGCCATTCTCCTGCCTCAGCCTCCTGAGTAGCTGGGACCACAGGCGCCCGCCAGCTCGCCCGGCTAGTTTTTTGTACTTTTTAGTAGAGACGGGGTTTCACTGTGTTAGCCAGGATGGTCTCGATCTCCTGACCTTGTGATCCACCCGTCTCGGCCTCCCAAAGTGCTGGGATTACAGGCTTGAGCCACCGCACCCGGCCCTATTAGTAGGCAAGTTGCTTAACCTCTTCAGCTGCAGTTTCCTCTTTTTTTTTTTTTTTTTTTTTGAGACAGAATCTCATTCTGTCACCAGGCTGGAGTGCAGTGGCACCATCTCGGCTCACTGCAACCTCCCAGGTTTAAGCGATTCTCCTGCCTCAGCCTTGTGAGTAGCTGGGACTATAGGCACATGCCACCATGCCCAGCATAGTTTTGTATTTTTAGTAGAGATGGGGTTTCACCATATTGGCCAGGATGGTGTCGATCTCTTGACCTCATGATCTGCCTGCTTTGGCCTCCCAAAGTGCTGGGATTACAGGTGTGAGCCACCATGCTCGGCATTTTTTTTTTTTGAGATGGAGTCTCACTCACTCTGTCACCCAGGCTGGAGTACAGTGGTGCAATCTTGGCTCACTTCAACCTCCGCCTCCCGGGTTCAAGCAATTCTCCTGTCTCAGCCTCCCAAGTAGCGGGGACTACAGGCACATGCCACCATATCCAGTTGTGTTTTTAGTCGAGATGGGGTTTCACCATATTGCTCAGGCTGGTCTCAAACTCCTGACCTCAGGTGATCCACCCACCTCAGCCTTCCAAAGTGTTGGGATTACAGGCGTGAGCCACTGTGCTAGCCCAGTTTCCTCATCTGAACAGTGGAATAATAATGGTAGCAACCTCTCTGGGTCACTGTAAGGAGTAAATTAGATTATGTGTGTTGGGGCCAGGTGGGTGCCTCATGCCTGTAATCCTAGCACAAAAAAAGAGGAAACTGAAGCTGAAGAGGTTAAGCAACTTGCCTAGCAACAAGAGTGAAACTAAGTCTAAAAAAATAATATGAAGAAAAAAATAAAATAAATTAAGTGTGTCAAGTGCCTGGTAAGCCATTAACTGAGAGTGTGAGCCAGCTGCGGTGGCTCATGCCTGTAATCCTAGCACTTTGGTTGCCGGGCGCGGTGGCTCAAGCCTGTAATCCCAGCACTTTGGGAGGCCGAGACGGGCGGATCACGAGGTCAGGAGTTCGAGACCATCCTGACTAACACGGTGAAACCCCGTCTCTACTAAAAAATACAAAAAACGGCCGGGCGCGGTGGCTCAAGCCTGTAATCCCAGCACTTTGGGAGGCCGAGACGGGCGGATCACGAGGTCAGGAGATCGAGACCATCCTGGCTAACACGGTGAAACCCCGTCTCTACTAAAAAATAAAAAAAAAAAAAACTAGCCGGGCGAGGTGGCGGGCGCCTGTAGTCCCAGCTACTTGGGAGGCTGAGACAGGAGAATGGCGTAAACCCGGGAGGTGGAGCTTGCAGTGAGCTGAGATCCGGCCACTGCACTCCAGCCCGGGCGACAGAGCGAGACTCCGTCTCAAAAAAAAAAAAAAAAAAAAAAAAAAAAAAAAATCCTAGCACTTTGGGAGGCTGAGGAAGACAGATCGCCTAAGGTCAGGAGTTCAAGACCAGCATGGCCAACATGGTGAAACCTTGTCTCTACTAAAAATACAAAATAATGAGCCAGGCGTGGTGGTGGGCGCCTGTAATCCCAGCTACTCGGGAGGCTGAGGCTCAAGAATCACTTGAACCTAGGAGGCGGAGGCTGCAGTGAGCTGAGATCACGCCACTGTACTCCAGCCTGGGTTACAGAATGATACCCTGTCTCAAAAAAAAAAAAAAAAAAAAAGTAAAAAACTCCCAAAAAACAAAAACCAAAACCCCAAACCAAACAATAAAGCACTTGGTTAAGTGTCTGCTACACAGTCAGTGCTCAGTCAATAAATGTTTCTGGGGGCCTGACTTGGTGGCTCACACCTGTAATCCTAGCACTTTGGGAGGCTAAGGCAGGCAGATTGCTTGAGCTCAGGAGTTCAAGACCAGCCTGGTCAGCATGGTGAAACCCTGTCTCTCTAAAAAAAAAAAAAAAAAAGAAAAATTAGCCACGCATGGTGGCACGTGCCTATAGTCCCAGCTACTTGGGAGGCTGAGGCAGGAAAATCACTCGAACCTGGGAGGTTGAGGCTACAGTGAGCCAAGATCGCACCACTGCACTGCAGCCTGGGTGACAAAGTGAAACCCTGTCTCAAAAAATAAATTTAATAAATAAATAAATAAATGCTTCTGGGTGGTCATGGAGGCCAGGGGGGTGGACTCACTGACCATTAAGGTCGTCTTAGATGTGGTGGCTTGGATAGGAAGACCAGACACCAGTACCACCTAGCTGGACCATGGGGCCAGTCCTAGGAGCCAGAACTGAGGTCAGGCGCCAGGGCACCATGAGGGTGCCTGAGGCATCAGAGGCCCCCAGCCGAGGGTCTGAGTCATCCTATGACCTGCGCTGCTCCACTTTCCTCATTCCAGAAGGTGTGGGCTTTTCTGCATAGCAACTGCCATGAGTGTCACTCACACAGTGTCTTTGTGCCAGGTCCTGTGTTGGTGTCTATAACCGTGGAAGGGACTGGCTATGCTGGGAATATTTATCGTGACCTGGTGTCAGCATTTGATGTCCTGCAGCAAGGCAACATCAGTATTTTGTCCCGGCGTTGTCTCCTTCGTCCCTCGGAGCCGGACAGCACTGGCTACATAGTCATTGGTATCAACCACACCCTGAGGGCCCTGGGGGAGTGGACACCATGCAGGAAATGAGGGGTGCAGACTGCTGAGGGTGTGGGGGGCATCAGGGGTGGGCTGACACCTGTGCCTGCTGGTGAGGCTGACTGGCTGCTGTGCTCCCAGGCGTCATGTATGGCCTATGCTTCTTCGTCACCCTGTTTGGCAGCTATGTCAGCCGGCTGCGGCGAGTCATCTGTGCCTCCTACTACCCATCCCGGGAGCAGGTGAGGGGTCCAGGGCTGGGAGCTAGGCCCTGCCCCCTCCCCAGGGGGCTTAGCTAGTGGCTGGCTGTTTTGGCTCTGGGAGCTGAATTCCTTCAGCAGCTCCAGCCCTCTCTCCTCTGGTTGAACTCCAAAGCAAATGACCTGGACTGCAGACTTCTGGACCTAAGATGGGGCTGGGAGAAATGGTGCCTCTGGAGTGGGGCTTCCTGAGACAGCATTTACCTCCAAAGTTTTGTTAAAATCACAGGGGTGTTGGGGGGGTGGGGAATGAGAGATGGGGGAGAGTTGGAGAGTGGAGCTGGTGCCATGGCTCACACCCGTAATCCCAGCACTTTGGAAGGCCGAGGCAGGAAGACTGGTTGAGGCAAGGAGTTAGAGACCGTTTGGGCAACAAAGTGAGCCTCTGTCTCTATTAAAAAAAAAAAAAGAAAAGAAAAGGAAAAAAAACCCGCCAGGCATGGTGGTGTGTGCCTATAGTCCCAGCTACTAGGGAGGATCGCTTGAGCCCAGGAGTTCAAGGCTGTAATGAGCTATGATTGCACCACTGCACTCCAGCCTGGCAATGGAGTGAGACCCTGTCTCAGCAAAACAAAACAAAAACCATGGTGGGGGCAGTGTTGGCATGTTGAGGTATAATTAAAAACTCACCATCGGGGCCAGGCACGGTGGCTCACGCCTGTAATCCCAGCACTTTAGGAGGCTGAGGCGGGCAGATCACAAGGTCAAGAGATCGAGACCATCCTGGTCAACATGGTGAAACCCTGTCTCTACTAAAAGTACAAAAATTAGCTGGGCGTGGTTGCGCGTGCCTGTTGTCCCAGCTACTCGGGAGGCTGAGGCAGGAGAATCACTTGAACCCGGAAGGTGGAGGTTGCAGTGAGCAGAGATTGCGCCACTGCACTCCAGTCTGGCCATAGAGCAAGACTCCATCTCAAAAAACAAAACAAAACAAACAAACAAAAAACCCTCACCATTGGTTTACTCATTTACTAATCATTTACTGAGCATCTACTATATTCCCCTATCTCTATGCTGGTCTCCAAGGATGCCGAGATGAACCAGACACAGTCTGGAGCTCACAGACTTGAGGCAGGCCAGACAAGCTTTTTTTCCTTTCCTTTTTTTTTTTTTTTTTTTTTTTTAAGACGGAGTTTCGCTCTTGTTGCCTAGGGTGTAGTGCAAAGGCACGATCTCAGCTCACCGCACCTTCCACCTCCCAGGTTCAAGTGATTCTCTTGCCTCAGCCTCCCGAGTAACTGGTGGAGGCATGTGCCACCACCCCAGCTAATTTTGTATTTTTAGTAGAGACAGCGTTTCTCCATGTTGGTCAGGCAGGTCTTGAACTCCCGACCTCAGGTGATCCTGAGGTCACCTTTTAACAAGCTTTTAACAAGACATTGTAATTTAAAAAGCACTTTTATTTAGGAATGAATAAAAGTGTTATGGAAAACCAGAGGAGACAGTGGTAACTCCACCTGGGCAAGTCCAGAAGACTTCCCAGAGGAAAGGGCATTTGAGCCAAACTTAGAGGGATTCATAGGAGTTGGACAGAAGGAAAAGGTAGGGAGTGGAGATGGGCGCAGAGGGCATTCCAGGCACACAAAACAGGGTCAAGTGGGACCCCATCCCTGATCTCCCCGCACCAGGAGAGGATCTCCTACCTGTACAACATACTTCTGAGCCGCCGAACCAATCTGTTGGCTGCCCTGCACCGATCAGTGAGGCGGCGGGCGGCTGACCAGGGCCACAGAAGTGCCTTCCTAGTGCTGGCCAGTCGGTGAGGCCACTGTCTTTCCTATAGGGGTGGGGCAAGGGGGAAAGAAAAAGAGCCAGGAGTCGGAATGGATTTCTGTCCTCTCTAAGTGTCAAGAGATTTGGTTGAAGAGGATGCCCATTGCATGCCCTTAACGCCGTGAGAGATGGGAATTCTTAGGGGTGAGGAGTGAAGGGAGGAAGGAAGGCAGAGCCATGGAGCGGTTGCTGCTGAAGTCAGAGGGATGGAGGATGTACTGCAGGAAGTCAGAAAGTCCTCCCTGCCATTTGGAGGTTGGTGCTGGAGTGGGGAAGCTTAAGCTGGCTGGTCTGGCCTGCTTAGTGTCTGTGACCCCTTTCTTAGGTGCCCTTGCCTAGGTCCATTTGTCAGCCACTTTTGGCTGCATCAGGCCTACTGCCTGGGCTGTGGGCAGCCCCAGGATGAGGGAGACATGGAGAACATTGTGTCCTGCAGTACCCCGGGCTGCCAAGGTGAGACCCGCTGGGGCATGTGCCTCTCGCTGCTCAGACTTACCCCACTTGCATATGACAATCCACTGTGGTCCTTCCTTGATGGACTTCTCTTGTACCTCACCTTTTGTGCCCCTCCCTTCACTACTATGCATGTTCTCATTTACACAGAGCCCTCAGGTAGCTCATTTTCTCCATGCTTGCCTTTATTTTCCTGGGTATTTATGAATAGGATTTATGTGCAAGTGACGTTGCAGCAGTTCCCTAGTATGCACCCCTTGACAAGGATGGTTCCTCCAGGGGTGTGAGGGGAGGCAGGGGCTGGCAGCCAGGAAGCACAGAGGGTGGGTGGGTGAGCTCGGGTTCACCTCCATTCCCCCTGGCCTCCGCCAGGTCTCTACTGCCTCACTTGCTTCCGCCTCCTGGACAATACCTGCTCTGTGTGTGCATCTCCCCTCTCCTACCAGGGGGACCTAGACCTGGAGCTGTGAGTCTTTCAGTGACATGGGGTGGCTGGAGTCTGTGGGGGCAGTGGAAGTAGCCACCCTTCTCCCAGGATGTCTGCGGGCCACTGAGATGAGAGTCTTCTCCAGGGACTCCAGCGATGAGGAGGGCCCTCAGCTATGGCTGGCTGCAGCTCAATGGAAGGACCCTGAGCAGGCATGGTTACAGCAGCAAACGCCCCAAGAAGTGCTCGGCAGGAGCCTCTCAGTGGAGTCCACTTCCGAGTCCAGGTGAGCAGGAAGCAGGAGTTGGCACCTGGGAATTGTGAGGCCTAAGCAGGTTCTGTTCCATTTACAAAGGCCTTCCTGAGTGTCTGGACCTTTGCCAGGGCTTGAGAGAGACATGAGGGGAGGGGAAGTAACTGAGGTTTGCCAAGCGGCTGCTCTGTGTTAGCACCGTGGCCCTGGAGGAGCTCACCATGCCCTTGGGGAGAGTGACATCGAATAGATAACAGGGTGGACAGTACCCTGATAAAGGAGTGAAGTACACTCTGGACAGCACAGAGGACACAACAGCCAATTTGGGAAAAGGGGCATATTAATGAAGGCTTCATAGAAGAGGTGATAAATGAGCTGGATTTTTGTTTTGTTTTGTTTTGTTTTGAGACAGGGTCTCACTCTGTCACCCAGGCTGGAATGCAGTGGCGCAATCCCAGTTTACTGCAACCTCAACCTCCTGGGCTCAAGTGATCCTCCCACCTCAGTCTCCTGGGTAGCTGGGACATCAGGCACACCACCATGCCTGGCTTATTATTATTTTATTATTATTATTATTTTGTAGAGACGGGGGTCTCACTATGTTGCCCAGGCTCGTCTCGAAACTCCTGAGCTCAAACCATCCTCTCACCTTGGCCTTCCAAAGTGCTGGGATTATGGGATTATAGGCATGAGCCATGGTGCCTGGCCATGGGCTGGATTTTGGGTGCAACTTGGTGGTTTGTTAGGCTGAGAAGTAGAGGAAAGCATTCCAAGGGGAGGCCTGTGTGGGTTTGGAGAATGTGAGGCATTCAGAAGGGTAGAGCCCAAGGGATGGGTGTGACTGGGTAGAGACCTCAGAGAATGCTGGGAGATGAGGTTGGAAGTCAAGGTGGGAAGAGAGGGGCAAGAACCTTAACTTGTCATTTGAAAAGCTTAGGTTGGAAAGTGATATGCTCATATTTGTCTTTTAAGACCATAAACGAAGAAGGCAGAGTGGAGGTTGGGCAGGAGCAGGGAGGTCAGAGAGGAGCTTGTCTTAGTCTAGGAGTTCGTGATGGCCTCAGGACTGAGGTGCTGAGTGTGACTGGGATTTCTATGCTTGGGCCTGGGCAGGTGTTAGGGCAGGAAGATAAACAGGTTCTGGTGAAAGACGACTGGCCCAGTTTGAGATCTTTGAGGTGTCTGTAGGGCATCCAGCTGGAGATGCCCAGGGGGGTAGTTAGAAAAGGGCAGGGCTCCGGGCTGGAGGTATATTTTTGGGGGGTGGCTGAGCTAGAGACTGTAAGAGAGAGGATGAGCTAGATCATCCTGGCAGAGGGCATGGCGGGAGAGTGGGAGGGGACAGGGAGGGGAGAGGCTCAAGAAAGCAGGAGAGGCAAACTTATGAAATCAAGTGGGGGGATGGGCACAGTGGCTCACACCTGTAATTTCAGCAATTTGGGAGGCCCAGGTGGGCCGATCTCTTGAGTCCAGGAGTTTGAGACCAGCCTGGGCAACATGGCAAAATCCCATCTCTACTAAAAATACAAAAACTTGGCAGGGCAGGGTGGCTCACGCCTGTAATCCCAGCACTTTGGGAGGCTGAGGCGGGAGGATCACTTAAGGTCAGGAGTTCAAGACCAGCCTGGCTAACATAGTGAAACCCCATCTCTACTAAAACTACAAAAATCAGCCAGGCATGGTGGCACACACCTGTAGTCCCAGCTACTCAGGAGGCTGAGGCAGGAGAATTGCTTGAACCTGGGAGGCAGAAGTTGCATTGAGCTGACTGTGCCACTGCATTTTAGCCTGGGCGACAGAGGGAGGATTGGTCTCAATAAATAAATAAATAAATAAGTAATAATATAAAAATTAGCTGGACATGGTGACATACATCTTTAGTCCCAGCTACTAAGGAGGCTAAGGTGGGAGGGATCACTGAGCCAGGGAGGCCGAGACTGCAGTGAGCCAAGATTGTGCCACTGTACTCCAGCCTGGACAATAGTACAAGACCTAGTCTTGAAAAATGAGAAGATTAAAAAAAAAAATAGAAATCAAGTAGGATCATGTGAAGACAGGTGACAGGCAGTTAGGAAATCACTGGAGTGGCTTGTGGGAATGTTTTTCATGGCATCGGGAAGACCAAAACTGGATCTGTCATGATGGGTTGAGGGCTGTCAGGTAAAGAAGACTCAGAAAGGCTGGGCACGGTGGCTCACACCTATAATCCTAGCACTTTGGGAGGCTGAGGCAGGTGGATCACTTGAGGTCAGGAGTTTGAGACCAGCCTGGCCAACATGGTAAAACCTTGTCTCTACTAAAAATACAAAAAATTAGGCATGGTGGCAGGCGCCTGTAATCCCAGCTACTTGGGAGGCTGAGGCAGGAGAATCACTTGAACCCAGGAGGCGGAAGTTGCAGTGAGCCGAGATCGCGCCACTGCACTCCAGCCTGGGTGACAGAGAGAGACTCCGTCTCTAAATACATACATACGTACATACATACATACATACATACATGCAAAATAAAAGGACTCAGAAATATGGTATGTGGCTCCTGCATCACTGTTGCCAGGAGTTTGATAATGCTTTTCATCTAATGAGTGCTGTAGTTTGAAAAAATGTAAGCTTGATGGTGAAGAGAAAGACAGAGTTAGCTTCACAGAGCAAGAAAGTAGCTTGAAGGGGAGTCAGCACTAAAAGCGTTTTCTAGATCTAAGGACAGGAAGATTTGAGCATTTAGGCAGTGTAAAAGAGCATTGGGGAGGGAGGTTTGGGTTCCAGGGCCAGGTGGACCAGGTGGCCTGCCTTAGAAAGGAGCAGGCTGGCAGAGGCAGAGGGTAGAGTATACTTTCCCCTGAGCAGCTGAGCCCACTCCAGCCTGGAGGCCTTGCTTCTCTCTGGGGAAGAGGAGGCAAGAGCACCTGCTGAGAGAGCAGAGCAGGCGGCTGGGAGTGGAATGAAGATTTCAAGGAGTGGGTGGTAGAGGTTGAAAGAACTACTGTGGCAAGTGTGCAAAGAAGCCGACTGGGGAGGTTAAGGGATTTCCAGGTAGCGTCAAAGGCCCAGATGATGCTGGAAGCCGTAACCTGTAATGATTGCTCCAGTGCGCTTGGTTATGTGATTTTCTCTGGCATGTGTGGTAGCCATGAATAGGATTCACGGGTGGAGGGCTTTTTCTGGGCAGGTCAGGAGGACAAGATGGAGTGAGAATTGAGGTGTCTTTGGTAAGAGTGTCTAAGATGACTGGTGAAGAGGAGGGGCTAAGGTCCCTGGGGGCAGCCCATGGTCTCTGTCTTGATGACGTGTTAGAACAGGGGCAGTGGCCAGGAGGGAGAGCTGCCTGAACAGGAGGGGCTCAGAGAGGGGGCCATGGCCAGGGAAGAACTCTGGAATGAATCCAGTGAAGGGCCAAGGCTGAGGAGGACGTCTGAGTGGGAACAGAGATGACAGTCAATAGGACCAAGGAGGTTAGGGATTGAGAGGCCAGAGAATTGGATGGGTCCTCTAACGAGGAGGTTGTAGGACCATACAAACAGCAGGAGTCCAGAGCCGGCATCTTAAACAGATGTGGCAGGTGTCTGGCAGGCCTAAGGAGACAGCCACAGCACTGGTTGTATAGCTGTCATGGCAGCCAGGGGCTTTGCAAAAATCACTAGGGGCCAGCTGGGTTTGAGAAGGTTAAGCTACCTCCTCTTGGGAGGACTGCAAATAAAACTGTCCAGTGGGCACATTCCAGTGTGAATGGGACGGTGGAGGTCGTGATGAGTCGAGAGGTTGAAGGGGAAGCAAAGCTTTCTTTTCAGAGGTTCTAGAGGGCCCAGTGAAAGGATAAACTGGGTCAGCAGAGGGGACAGCTTGAGCCTTGAGCAGGTGTGATCACTGAGGTCACTAGTGGTTCCGCCCTTCCTAGCCATGTGGCCTCAGGCAAGTCACTGCCCCCGCTCAGCATCAGCCTAAAATCAGAAAATATCTACAGCCATGGGCTGGTATGCCTCGTGGGTCTGAGAGAGCAGGAGTTCCTCATAAAGAACAGGAGCTGGATCTGAACAGATGGGGCAGGGCAGGGGGCAGGGATGCACCTGTGAAGACAGAAGGTGGGTGATCCAGCCACACCCTTCCTCTCCTCACTAGTGACCTGGATGAGGAGAAGGGGCCTCAGCAGAGGAAGCACGGGCAGCAGCCCTTACCTGAAGCCCATCAGCCTATTAGCATTCTCACCAGCCCTGAGCCCCACAGACCACCTGAGACATCCTCCGCCCCCAAAGCAGCCCCCACTCCAGCTTCAGAACCCTCAGTCCCTCTCGCACCTCCCTCTCCTCCTGATCCTTCCCACCTACCCCACAAATAAACCAAAAGTGGACACAAGTGTGAATCTTAAATTATTATTATTTCTTCCTGTCGCTTACACCCTTGGTCGGGGGGTTGGGATGGGGGGAAGGGAATAGGAGGGGGGGAGTGCCTCTCCCCCCTAAGGCACTGACTGGGAAAGCCGAAAGTAGGGAGAAAGGAGGCCACATTGTCCCCACTCTCTGGGGCTGGGCCCCAGGTCTCCCCAGCCCTGGGCTCCCCCCATCACCTGAAATGCTAAGATGAGGCCCAGGACAACCCGACCTCCCTGCCACCCCAATATATTACATCATCACTTTTTAAATAGATACAGGGACTGGTCCCGCTACCCCCTCCCTGTGACCCCTCCCCACTGTTAGGGGTACCTGGGCAGCTGTGCAAATGGGCATGGGGGTGCATGGAAGGGAGGAAGAGCACCGGGCCCCTGAACCTGCCCCTTTTAAGGAGGGGGAGGAGCCGTCAGGCCAGGAAGGGGAAATAGTGCAAGGCAGAGCCCAGGCTGCAAAAGGGGTCCAGCACCCAGCGAGGAAGGGGGGGGTGTCCCCCACCCCCAGCAGAATTGGGTAGTTAAAAATCTGAAACTAGATTTCAACAAGACCAACAGAAGAGGCTATGTACAGAATGGGGGTGGATTCAATCCTAAGAGAAGAGTGAGGGGATTATTCTCCCCTGCCTGACAGGAAGCCCAGCTGGCAAGGATCTGGGAAGGGGATCACTTTCCCACAGGTCCGCAGCCCCTTTCCCTGCGGCCAAGCGAGAAGTTCTGTGCCCACTGCCTTGGCAAGGGGGCGCCGCTCACCAGCTGGGGTGGCTGAGGAGAAGACAGCTCGCTCCAGTAGCCGCGGGGGGCGCTCGCCCGCTCAGGGCATGGCCGCCAGATGGCGCCGGCTCGCCCGCTCTCCACAAGGCTCTTCCAACCCCTCACCCTGTCCCACACCCTTCGCTGCGCCAGCCCGGGGGCGGCGTGAGTCAGGGGCGGCAGCGGTGGCGGCGGCTCCGGCTCGCACCTGGGCGGGGAGGAGATGGGGAGGAGAAGAGGGTAGGACGCCGCCCGGCCCGCCCTGCCCTCTGGCCCCGGGGAGGGAGCGGCGGGAACAAGACATTCCCTGCCCAGGGCCGCGGGGAGGGAGGGACAGGGAGGGGAGTGGAACGGAGCGGCTCCCCTAGCTGGGCGGGGCCCCTCTCCACTGCCCCCAGGGGCGGGCGAGCCAATCAGGCCACCCTGCCCCCTTCTTCTCCGCGACCCCATGACTCAGCGCCGGGAGCAGGGCGGAGGGGGACTGGGATGGCTCCTTCCTTACAGGCCCAGTCCCCCAGTCTTTCAAGCTTCCACCTGGCTTTCCCCCACCTACCCTTCCTTTGCCGGCCCCCTTTGCATAATTCACTGCCAGGAAAAAGGAACAGAAACCAGGAAGGAGGGGTCTCGGAAGGGAGGGGCAGTCCTTCACCCCCTTACACAGCCAAAACCCCCAAGGGGCAGAGGGGCGGGGCAAGGCTTTGGTCCCAAGCCCCCACCCCCTAGAAACCCGCATAGCCGAAGTGGGACCCACAAATCAGAAATACATTATTGCTTCTACTCCCCAGGAGCAGCTGGGGACAGGGACCCCACTTTTACAATAGAGCTGTAAATATATACACAATATATGTATCACTCCTTGGGGGATCACCCCAATTTGGGGAGCCTCTGCCCCAATACCTTCTTAGCTCGGAATTGGAATGAGGGCTCTGGGAGGAAGGGCTGATGCTGACACCAGCAAGGCTCCGTGCCCCAGACCCCTGCTGTGTCTGTCCTGCGTGCTCCCACTGCTTGGCATGGGTGTCCCCGGCCTTGTGCTGCTTCAGCCTGGCCCTCGTCCCTCTTTAAGAGGACTCCATAGCACCTTCAGCCTGGGGTGTGGTGGGTGCCCCTTCCTCCTCATCGTCATCAGGGGGCCCCCGGGTAGAGACCGGGGGCCCGGTGGGGGCTGACTGCTCCCAGAATCGAGCTAGAGAGAGGCGGAAGGTGTCCAGGTGGCCATTGGAGAGGTCGAGGCCAGCGGGGGATGCAGCAGCCGTAGAGGGTGGCGGGTAGTGGGGTGGTGCATCGTCCTTGCGGCGCCGTCGGGTGCGCACCTCCAGGCAGTTCTGGCCTTTGAGGTGGCGCTGCAGGTGGTCCTCCTTGGCGAAAGCCTTGTGGCACAGGTGGCACTCATAGGGCCGGTCCCCCGTATGCAGGTGCATGTGGTTCTTGAGGTCGTAGCTGTGCAGGAAGCGGGCTGGGCAGTGCGGGCACGAGTAGGGGCGCTCTCCCGTGTGCTTCCGCATGTGGATCTTCAGCTTGTCGTTCCTGGCACAGGCAGGGGTGAGGGGCAGGGAGGTGTTCAGGATGGGATCCCTGGCTCCTTCTGGTCATACCACCCTGGCCTTGTCCCATCCCTGTCCCTCACCATTTGTTACCCCACTATTGCCCCAGGATACCCTGCTGGCTCACCTCTAGCTTAACAAGGCCTTGCCATTATCCACTCCTCTGCTTCCAGCACTGCCCTCCTGGGCACCAAATCCTTCATGCTCTAGACCCACCCCCCGCTGGCTTGTTTTATTCTGCTCTCCTCATTCCAGTAACCCACTCATGTCCCAGTCCCTCCACGACCACCTACCTCCACCTCGGGTCTCCTAACTCCTTCCCCCTCTCCTCCCACCCTGTCCCCTACCCACGACCCCTGCCGGGCCCTTCCCCACTTGCTGCTCACCGGGTGAATCGAACACCGCAGACCTCGCAGGCAAAGGGCTTCTCGCCTGTGTGGGTCCTCATGTGGCGAGGCAGTTTGCCCGCCCCATGGATGATCTTGTGGCAGACAGGACACTCCTGAGGCATCTGGGAGCGGCGTTTGCGCACCAGCTTGTCTTGGCCATCCAGGCCTGGTGCCAGGTTGTCCTGGTGCAGGGAGCTTAGGTAGGCCATCAGGTCAGGATCGATGGCATCCTCATCTGAGCCCAGCTCCTCTGGGGACAGCGGGGGCCCGCCACCCTGCGCCAGCCCATAGGCTGGGGGATATACCAGCTCCTCTTCTTCTTCCTCACCCTCATAGGGTTCGTAGCTCTGGGGCCCCTCAGGAGGGGAGGCGGTTCCTGTGGGAGGGCTGTAGCTGTCCCCCAGCCCACTGCCCCCACTGCTGCCCACTCTACCCGCCACCTCCTCCTCCTCATAGGTCAAGGGATGGGCAGGTACTGCGGGCACCTCAGGGACTAGGTGGTTTGCTCTGGCCCCCTTGGTTTGCAGGAAAGCTTTCCGGGGCTTGCGGCTGCGGCGGGCAACAGGCCGAGGTGGCGGTGGTGGAGGTGGTGGGAGGGGCACCTGTGGAGGACTGTCTTCACCATTGGGAACTCCAGAGGCTGTGGCTGTGGCAAAGGCCTGCAGATACTGGCGGGCTCGCTCACAGTCATCCTCGTCTGGGCTGGGAGCTTCTAGCCCACTGCCCTGCAGAATCTCCATGCAAGCAGCGATGACACACGGGATCTCCAGCAGGCGGGCAGCCTGGAGCACAGCTGGCATGTTGGCGCTGCTGGTGGTCAGTGTGGCTGTATAGGCAAATTCAAGGAGGGCGCCTAGTGCCTCTGGCCCTACAAAGTCCAGCTCACACACGCCTGCTCCTGCTCCCCCAGTGGCTGTCCCGCTGCCCCCAGCCCCCATGACAGCTCCGCCACCGCCCTCAGTGAATAGCTTCTTGAAGTAGTGGCTACAGGCAGCTAGCACAGCCCTGTGGGTGCGGTATTCAAGGCCCTGCGTCCGGATGGTGAGGTCACATAGGTGGCCCAGCTGGCGCTGCTCATTGAGGCAGCTCAGGAGCTCACTGCTGTGGTCCGGGAATGGAATCCCAATCAGGTCATCCTCGGGGCTCCCCATCTTCTCCTGCAGAGTCAAATAGAGGGGAGGTTAAGAGCGCTCAGCCCATAGGGGTCTGGGGAAAGACGACCAACTTTAGCCAATACTTATTGAAGGATGACTACATGCCAGTCACCCTTCTGAGTACTTTACACTCATTTCATCTTCCAAAACCCTCCGAAGTATGATCATCATCTGTTTCACAGACAAGGAAACTGAGGTTCAGACAGGTGAAGTGATTTTCCAAGTTAAGTGCAGAACAGTATTTGAATTCAGGCAGTGGGCCCGGTCCTTGTTCCTAACCACTACACTGTTCTATTCTGCCTCTGTGGCAGCAGGAGCCCTGCCTTTCTGGCCTTTTCATAGAGGTCCATCTGTGTCACCTGCCCCCTTCCCCATCTCTTTGGAAGGAGCAGTGGACTAGGAGCTAAGATGCCTGGGTCCTGGTTCAGGCTTCATAAAGAATTGGCTGAAGGACCGGGGTGGTACTGGCAGCTGGCCTCAGTCATTTGAAAAGTGAGGTAACGGTCTTTGTAGTGAAACCTCCTCATAACCTGGGGAGAGGCCAATGAGAGAGTTCAGACTCACACTGGACCAATATCTGCTGGAGGCCAGGCAGACAGGTGCTTTAACTCAAGTTATCTCTCTCCAAAGCGGCTAGGACACTGTAAAACATATACAAACAAGAGAAGGCAGCTTCCAAGCATCATCCTCTTCCTCCTCGTGCCCCTCCCCTGGCTACCAAAGGTTCATCTCCCCTTCTAGATCCCCCACTTCTTGAGGCCAAACGGGAAACACAGCTCCCAGCATCCCTCCCCCCACATCCTCCCCTCCCCCATGGGGCCAAGGAGCAGCCACCCTTTGCTGGGGTGTCACTGGCTGGCGCGGTTGCTTCCTGCCCCGCACAGATAAGCATCGCCCCCGCCCCCTCCCCCACTGCCAATAGGCCAAGTTCCAGTCCCACCCCCCAACTCCCCCTCAGCTACTGCCACCCCTCTCTCCGTATTCCAGGAGAGCCACATCTCCAGAGGGCCTTGGTCCTGCTCTCTATCCTTTACCCTCCAACGCCCAGCCACAGGAGGTGGGTGCAGAGCAGCCAGCCATCCCAAGGCTGGCAGAGGTGTGGGCAGGGGTTGGGGCCTGGAAGGGGGTGAGACCTGCTTTAAATCCTGGCTCTGCCACTATCTTGCTGAATGACCTTGGGAAAGTCATTTCTCTCTGTGCTTCCATTTCCTCAGCTGTGCAAGGAGGGGGTGGAAGTAGTGGCCCCAATGGCTCAGCCCTTCAGCCCTGACATTTTGTGGGTCTGGAGCAACTGGAGACAGTGCTGGGGCCTGGAAAGAGCTGGGCTCTGGAGTCAGCCAGGTTTGAGTTTGAATCCTGTCTCTGCCACCAGTTAGCTCCATGACCTTAAACAAGTGATTTAATCTCTGAGCCGCCTTCCTCGTCTGTAATATAGGATAATTCCACCTGACTCCTAGAGTTGTGGTGAGGGTTAAATGAGACCAAATATGGCACAATGCCTGATACGCAGTGGGGATTCAATAAATGTTCTGGCCTTGGCCTAGCCTGGGGTCAGATTCCACTATACAGATGGCCTCTGTTAAGAAAACTACTTGGGGACAGGTCAGCCTCCCTCCCTCAAATCACCCTGAGGGAACCAGGCTACTACTAGCTACATGACTTTGGATAAGTCACTTCCTTTCCTGAGGAGGCCTGTTCCTCATATGTAATATTAAAGACTACCCCTGTTGATCCTTAGGGCAAGTCCCACTGATATTTTGTCAGGGTCCCCTCTGCCGCGTCAGCAGCTGTTCAGCCCTGGCCATTGATGGGGAAAGGTTTTTTTTTGGGGGGGTGGGGGAGTGAATGGGGGAGTTAAGCCACAAATTTTTTTTTTTTTTTTTTTTTTGAGACGGAGTCTCGCACTGTCGCCCAGGCTGGAGTGCAGTGGCCGGATCTCAGCTCACTGCAAGCTCTGCCTCCCGGGTTTACGCCATTCTCCTACCTCAGCCTCCCGAGCAGCTGGGACTACAGATGCCTGATACCCCGTCCGGCTAGTTTTTTGTATTTTTTTGTAGAGACGGGGTTTCACCGTGTTAGCCAGGATGGTCTCGATCTCCTGACCTCGTGATCCGCCCGTCTGAGCCTCCCAAAGTGCTGGGATTACAGGCTTGAGCCACCGCGCCCAGCCACAAATTTTCTCTTTAGGACACAAGAACTGCATTCTCTGTGTCTGCCTCCCTGCCTGCCCCCTTCATTGCAAGGCCAGGGCTCCTACACAGAAACCTTAGGTGAGCAGCACCCGCATGTCCGTCTTTGCTTGTAAGCCACATCTAGGCACCCTTAGATAGCCCACCTGTTTCCACCTTAAAGTCCTCAAACCACTTCTTTCCCTAGGAACCAAGCCATCTGAGAGCTCTCCCTGCTCCCTTTAATCCTCCTGACTGTACTTTACAAATGGTACAAGTGGCAAATGGCCCCCAGACTTGGGAACAAACAAAAACCAGGTGGGCAGCAGCAGCAGGAGGAGCAGCAGCAACAGTGGCTGTAGCCACTTAAGCAGCAGTAGGCACCCTCCTGGGCCCAAGTGGATCCTGTCCTTCCTAAGGGGGATGGGTGGGGCTGTCCTCGCTGTCCATTGGCTGGGAGCTGGGCACTGGCAGGCACGTGGCTCACCCCATCCCTCTCCCTCCTTCCCTGCCCACCCCACCCATTCCCGCTGCTAAGCCCGCCTCCTTTCTCCCACCCCAGGGCCGGTCTCCGTGGCAACTTGGTGTGGTGGGGGCGCTGATTGGCTGACCTCACTGTCAGGTCACAGGCTCAGGCTCGTTCACCACGCAACTCACACAGGGATTGGGCAAGGGTGGGTGTTTAACTCCTTAGGCCCAAATCCAATGCCCATGGCCAAGAGGTAGCAATGAAAGAGGGGGAGAGGCAGAGGACATGCGTGGGAAGGAGAGGGTATTCATAAGGTTCTCTAGCTTCTGGGAAACTCCCCTAACCCTTACCCAGGGCTCTAGCACCCATGCCAATATAGGTGCCACCTGGAGCTATGGTGGTGCCAACCAGGCCAAGGGGCCCTCCTAGGCCCATCATCTGGGAGGGGTGGGTGGGGCGAAGGCATCCCTTCTTTCTGCCAGGGTAGGGCACTGGTGCCAGGGTGCCCACCCCACCTTGGGCACCTTTCCCACCTCTGCATCCCAGAGGGCCCAGTCCCCTGACGCCCCATGAAGGCGGCCCATCCCCACCCAGTCTGGCATGCCCCCTCTTGCTAAGACCTTGTGGGCATGGGCGTGTGTGGTGGTTGGGGGTGCAGCTGTGCCAGGGAACCGGGCAAGGTCTGTTTGGTCTGTTTGCCTGGTAGGGGGAAGAACTGGGGGCCCCGCCCCATCACTCCCCTCTTTCCCGCCACCCCCCCAGGCTCCCCTCACTGTCAGGCCTGCTAGACCGGCCAAGCCGGTGGGCAGCTCTCTTGAAACTGGGCCCTGAGTCAAGCCTGCCCTATCTTTGGTTGGGGGAAGACTTCAGGGTGAGAAAGTTGGGAGGGGGTAAAGGTGGAAGTGCCTATCACCTGCCCTTCAGTGCTCAAGGGCACCTGGCAGGGTATGTCCAGCACCAAGAAACCAAAAGGTGGAGGCCACTGGCCCGGTCTTGGAAAGAAAAGGGAGACAGGAACTCTTTCCAGATGCTGACCTCAGGCAGGGTCCAGTGCAGGGCTGGGGGCCACTAGGGCCAACACTGCTGGCTTGAGCCAGCCGAAGGGCAGGGATAGGAGGCCCTGAATAGGGCAGCTGAGTAAAGCTGGCCCCCCTTTCCCCACCCTGGGGATTAGGGGAGTGAGGCTTAGTGTGGGGGGCAGCAGGCAGAACCAGGATTAGCGGCGGAGAAAATAGATATGGGCCTGAGACACAGGCACACAGAGCCCCCCCTCCCCAGGTTCCAAGGCCCCTACCTCTAGGCTCTGCCAGGGAGCCTGAGAGGGGCCTGGCCAGGCTTCTCCAGGAGCAGCAGCTTGGGGTGAGGGAGGATGAGGACCAGGCTGTAACATCTTCCTGCCAGGGATGATGGAGAGACCTGAGGCTCTTCCCAACACTCCTGGTGCCTTGGCTGGCCACCCCTCCCCCTTACTTCTGTCTCCTTTCTCCCTCCAACCCCCACCCCAACTCCAGCCTCAGGTTCTCTTCCTGTTTTTTTGGAACTAAGTTTGCACGAAGCCAGGGCTTTGGCCTGCGTCTGGACCAGGGGGGTGGGGAAATTGGACAGCCAGTCCAAAGTCCTAAGGGACCCAGGAATTCTTATTCTCCAGCTTCCTCCACCACTTCTCAGGGCCTCTGGGGCCCAGGGGCCGAAGCCATCTGGATTGCCCAGTTGGGGAGGGAAGGTAAAGGGGCTGAACCTCTTCTCACATGAGGACTAGAAGGGCTTCAAAGAAGAGGTTCTTTGCCCAGGGATGCTCTGACATTTATGGAGCTCTTCTCTCCCCACCCCAGCCCCTCCAAGCTTGTGCATGCCTTCCCCATCCCCCATATGACGCTTCCCCTCCTAACCTCACCACCCCCAGCACTCACACTTCCTGGGGGCCGAGGCGGGGAAGAGAGACCGCAAGCCACGAAGGGGGAAGGAGGCGAGGGGAGTTGGCTGCTTCCCGGTGCTGTGGGGGTTAAGTCTCTGCCCAGCTCCAAATCCCCCAGTCCTGGTTCTGGGGCTCCTGAAATGAGGTAGACCTTAATGCTTCCCTACATTTTCTTTCCATGACACAAGCCCTTGCCCATAGCCCCTTAGTCTCCATCAAGGGAAATATGAGGGAGATAAAAGATGGCGGAGGAAGGAATGGGGGCAACTCTCCCAGCCTTCGCACCACCACCTTTGGGTATTCCCTGCCATCAGCCAGTCTTCACTCTTGCCCTTCTCTTGGCCTCCTTGTTCTCATTGCCTCCTTCGACCCTTGTCTTCCCTCCGCAAGTCCACCCTTTGCATTCCTTCCTTCAGCCCTCCTTGAACTCCGCACCCTCTCCACCACATCAGTGTCCCTAGGCCTCCTCCCAGGAACTGTCCCCGCCTCTCCTTTCTCTTCCCCTTGGTTGTCTCTTGCTCAAACCTCTCCACTGTCTCCACTGGCCCCCTGCTTCGAGCATCCCTTCCCTTCTCCCCAGGCGTGTGAGGGGTGGAGAGAGGCAGAGGAATTAAATCAGGGGCCAGGCCTGCCCTCCAACACCTGGTCTTGCCAAAAGATGGTTGAGTTTAGGGCATCCACGCCCCACTTTTGGATGAAGCAGGGGACCACAATTTGGGAGCCAGTTGGGGAGAATAAGTGGTGGAGGGGGGTTTGCAGCGAGAGCGGATGTGGGGTGGGGGTGGAGGGACAACCTGTGCCTCTGTGCCCGTCAGAGTTTCCAGCCCTGGAGCTGCTGGACTTTCCCCGGAGGGTGCCCACCCTGGACCAGGCAATTGTCCACTTGGACAGACTCTGGCCATCAGGATTCTCAGCAGGGTCTGCCTGGACAGTGCCAGCTCCCCTTAGGGCCTGAGGAGACCGCACAAGGTGCCAGGGTCTGCCCTGTGCCCACCCCCTCCCCCCAGCCTAGTGTCTCCAGCTGGGTAACCGAGCTGGCTGGTAACCCCACACCCGCCAAGCCGCCGGCAGAAACCTGAGCCCCCCAGCCCCAGAGGACACCCCAGCCCGATCTCCGGAGCCCGGCTCTCTGCCAGCCTGACCAGCCTTCTGGCCTGGCCCAGCAATCACTCAGTCCCTATAGGCCGCTCTTCTGCCTCTCCTGATCCGCGCGGGTCCTCTTAGACACTGAAGCCTCCCCACATTCCCGCTTCTCAAGCCCTCAGTTCCCTAAACTCTCTTGTGAAGTCTGGGCACCCTCTTCCTGGCCTGTTTTTCAGTCCTCTGACCCTAGGCTAATTCTAGGCCTCCAAGCCCCCCTGGGGCCTGATCTCCCGAGCCAGAGCAGGGCCTACTCACCTGAATGCTGAGGGGCCTGGCGGCAACTCCTCCTGGCCCCTGGGGGCAGCAGGTTGGGACAGGTGGGGGAGGGCCAGGCTTGGGGGGAGGTAGGGTGGCTGTTCCCCGCTCCAGCTCCCTCCTTCAAAGGGGCCGCCCACGACCTGGCCCAGCCCCTCCCCCCTACAGCCTTAACCCTCTGGGTGCTGTCCCCCCTCCCCCCAGCTTGGAGGGAGGGGTTACCGGAGGGCTGGCGGCGTGGGAGAGGGCCCAGAGTCTCTGCCTGTGATGCCTGAAGCCCCAGCAGAACCCACCCGCTCCTGTCCTTACTCAGTCCTAAAAGAGGAAAAAGGTGAGGGGTAGGAAAGGTAGGAGCTGGGACAGTCCAGGAGGACAGAGATGAGGAGGAGCAATGGGAGAGGCTACTGGAGGTGGGACCAGGAGAAGGAAGAAGGGAGGGGAGGGGACAGAGGTGGCAGTGGCCAGAAGAGGGAGGAGGGGAACCCTGGACGGTCAGTGCCAGGGGTGACAGGTGCCTGGGTCCCAGCCCCTCAGAATATGTGGGATGGGGACCACAAGGAGGCCCTCTAGACCCCAGCAGGCTCCTCAGTCCCTCTGGGAGCTGGCCGAATTCTCCCTACCTTGTACTGGGCTGGGGCCCTCAGGGGCTGGGCAAGGCGGCACCCCGCCCTCCCCATAGCCTCACCCCAAACCCACTCACATACCACAGTTCCTTGCCCGGGCGCCAACCCCTGCCAACCAGGCCAGGGGGCAGCACTCATGCCAGCCCCCAATAGCCAGGGGGATCAGGGGGTACAGAGCTGGCCTGAGGGGGATAGACAGATTGGGGGAGCTGTGGGCACCGAAAGAGGAAGGAGCCGGGAGGGGGCATCTGCTGGGAAGCGCCTAGCCCCACCCCTTGCGCAAGCTGCTGCCACCCTGGCCGGTTGGGTGGGACCCGCCTGGGCCTGAGGGGCAACTCAGGAGGGCTCTGAGCCCAGACATGGATGGGCCACCAAGTTTCACTTAAACAACTCCTGGGGTCCCTTATTCCTGGAATGAGGAGTGCCCTAGTGTCCCCCAGACACTAGGCCATCCCAAGTCCTGCTAGGCTTGGGGGTACCATAGAAATGCCCCCTAAAGTATCCCCTCCCCTTTCCCCCAACAGCTGCTGGCTCAATGCCGCTGGCCTGCTGCCCCTCACCAGCTCCCGGCCCGGTTGGCACCTACCCACCAGGATGCTGGCAGTCCTGCCCTCCTCTCCCTCCTACCCCCCTGCTCCCAGCGCCCCATGCCAACTGTGGGCCTGAGGTGGGGGAGGGTCACCCTGTGCCTTGGTGCCAGTCTGACGGGCCCAGGCCCCTAGGCCCTACAGATAAGGCCTAAGACCCTGTTCTCAAGCCACCCCCTCAAGATGTAGCACACTGGTCAGGGCCTACACAGGGAGAGCCTAGGAGGCAATGGACAGCCCTGTGAGCAGTTAATGAAGGCTCCACACCCCAGGGTGGGGGCCAGTGTCTCTCCCTACCACCAGGTGCCAACCTCCCGGCATTCCCCCTGCCCAAGCATTTGCTTGGGCACCAAAGTCCCTGCAATTCCTGAGAGCCCTAGTGCCTGCAGCCTGCGAGGGAGTGGGGTGGGGCTGCTCTCTGCCCTTTGATCCCCATAAAGGGAGGGAACCAGCCTAGAGGGCAGGGGGCAGGGAGGGAGTTCATGGGGCCCCTCTGTTTCACCCCTGCCAGGGACAGCAGGGCAGGGTGTGGGCATCTTTTGGGTGGGGCCCTAAGGTGAGGACGGGTAGCATGTCTCAGCAAGGGAGATGGATGTCAGTCATAGGTACATGGCATCCCATGGCAATGCGATAGCAAGAATAAAGTGGGGGGATGCAGAGGGTACCCACATTCCAACCCATCCCAGTTCTGGTTTTCACCCTCATCAAGAAACACTTCCAGACTCAGCCAAATTGAGAGCTCAAGGACTACAATTCCCAGTGTGCACCACAATTGCTTTGTATGTACCTTGGGAGTTGTAGTACCCCTTGAGAAGCCCTGGGTTCTCCTCTTCCCCAGAGCCTTGCTGATGGGTGGGAAGGGCAGATGACTTGCTCATGAATCTCCAAGGGGGCTAGGTTTAAGAAGAGGTAAAAGGCTAGGATGTCCATGGTGGAGGAAAGAGGACCCCTGCTCCCAGGCAAAGGGGGAGGAAAGGAGGAAGGAAGGAGGAGAGGATGTCTGTTGAAAGGGGCATATGGGTGGGGAGGAGTTGGGGGGACGGTGGAAACAGGAAGGAAATTGAAGCCAGAGACATGAGGTCGAAAGTAAAGGCCTGGGGGAGCCCCACTCTGAGGCCTGTCAGGGACTGGGATGGCATTTCCCCATGTCATTCTGTTGGCCTGGGAGAAAGAGGAATCAGTGATGTCAAAAGATAGCAAATTGATATATTTATGGGGATCACTGTTTCTTTTGCCTCCATCAGCCCTCTTTTGCCTGGGGCACCTTCAAACCTTGAATCTGGCATAGCTATTTGCTGACTGGGAAGCTCTGAAGGCTGACCTGGTTCTGGGGAGGATAGCAGGCAAAGGAAGGGGCTTGGGGAGATCAGGGCTAGGCCTGATGGTAAATATGGTAGAGGTATATGTGGGGTTAGGCCAGATGTAGTCAGGGCAAGTGCTGGCAAATGAGAATGCTATCCTCCAGAGCAGAACCATGGCATCTGGAGGCCTCAGGGAAGAGAGGGCTAAGATGTCCATCCTAAGCTGTGGGACAGGATGAAGAGGGCAGCCCTCTCTGGTCTCCCTGGGGAATTTGTTAAAGGTAGCTTTGTCCCTGTGCCAGTGAATATTAAAGATGGCAATTCAGGGGGCCAGGTGGTAGCTGGGTGCCTTTCCCTAGTAGGGGTGGAGGTCAGAAGTGGGCAGAGGACCTGCTTTGAAGTCACTTCTCCTGGGCTCCCCAAGGCTCTGGGACAGATGCTTGCAGGCCCCAGCCAAGATTCTTGCCAAGACCTGGGCCTGGCTGGGTGTGGGGGTCTTTCTTGTCCCCACCCCACCAAACACTTGATGGTGGATGACAGCAGCTCTATCCCCTACCTCCCAGTCCCCCAGGCCCGCCTTGGCGCCTGGCCGCTTCTGTGTTGGCAAGAGGTGGGGGGGAGGGGGCAGCGAGGCAACTTCAAACTGTCCGGGCAAAACGTCAAGTTTACTCACGAGTTTACTCAGCACAAGGAGGGGGAAGAGGCCAGGGCGGGCACACCCCATGCCAGGGTCCTATCCATCTGCCTGTCCCCACCTTCCTCCCCCACTGTTCTCTCCTGCCCTAGGCCAAAACAGGCATAGGCCCTAAGGCCTGGTGTCAGGACAGTCTTAACTCTCAGGAAGGTCAGGGAGCCAAGCGGGACAGAGGCAGGAAGCCCCGCAGCAGGCCCAGAGGCTTCTGTCAGAGGGCAGTGCCCTGCCTGGAGCCCATTCACTACTCATCTTGGGACCTTGGTCTTGGGCCAGAAGAATTGGGTCTCTTAGCCATTAAGAAGGGGGGCAGTACCAGGCCAAACCTCCTCCATCTGAGCACTCCCCTGGGCAGTGACTTCTGACCTGAAATGCCCAGTCCTAGGCTGTCCCTCAGTCTGATGCCATGCAGGCAGCCATAGGATCAGGGGCTGGTTTTCTCAGCCTTGGCTTGGAATGGGGGGCTGGCATCCTATCTGACCTACTTCCCTTTCCTCCCCACCTGCTTTCATTCTCTGCTTCTCTCCCCCAGCCTTCACTGTCCCCACCCCAGAGCGCTCCGCCCCCCATGCCTGCTGGGCCCCCTCCCCCACCCTTCCCCAGGGTGCCAAGTGCAGGCACACAAAGGGCCTGATGGTGCATTGTTAGCCCAGCCCCCGCTGCCCGCCGCGCCCTCCCTGGGCAGGCACTAGGCCAAGGAGGAGCTGGGGGCCCTGGGTGCCAGGGGGCACCATGGGGAAGAAGGGGACAGCACCTGTCTTCCAGATACTGGGGTCTACATCAGCCAGGGCTGAGTAGTGATGAGTGTCCCATTAGAGCAAGCCTGTCTCCTTGACACCTGAGCCTAGTGGGCACTGCCTTCTTTCTTCCCCAGAGCCCCATTCTGGTGGTATTAACCCCTTTTTGACCCCTATGCCAAGGCCGGGGGTGTATGGTACCCAAGGGAGGGGACAGTGTCTGGGGGTGCCAGCTAGTTGTGCTGTGCCCACAGCAACCATGTAACAGAGGCACGCTGGGGGAGCTGGGGTCCCCGGGGCCAGGGACAGAGGCACTGACAGAGATTTCTCCTTGTTTCATCAGCTGCTCCAGGGGGAGCCCCCTGCCCTTCTCCCCAGTTACCGCTAAGGAGAAACACTAACTACCACCCAGACATAGTCACAAGTATGTCCCTCTCTAGTGCAGCGCAACACTCCTTATGCCCACTCTCTCCTCCCCAACCTGATGCCCACTCCATGCCAGCTCTCCCAGCAGTGCCAGGCGGGTACAGGGGTGACCAAACCAGTTGGTGTGTGTAGGGCAGCAGGAGGCAACCCCATAATCCTCCAGGCCTCATCCCCGCACTCACACATACTCCCTTAGGGAACAGACAGTTCCCATCCTGGTTTAACCCCTCACAGCCCAATCTGGTTCCCCCGCCCCTGATAAGCGGTCTCCCTCCTCCAGGAATAAGTTGGGGGAAGGAGGAATAGCTGCGCTGACTCATTCCCGTTCTCGGCTGCAGCAAGGGGTCTCCAAGGCATTCGGGCGGGGGTCAATTCAAGAACACCCTCCACCTGGCCCGGAAGCCAGGACAGCCAGCCGGTCTCCCCCTCTCCCCAGCACCCACTTCCGGTGTCCCAAACTAGGTCAGCAGCGCTCGTTTCCTGTGGGTCAGCTAGCACCGGCGCCTCTGCCCCTCCCCTGCTCCGGACCCAGGCTCCCCGCCCCCCCGCCCCCCAGGGCGCCCCGAGGTCTCACCACGTCTCAGCCGCCCTTTGATACGTGGGGGTTGTGCGGGGCGGGGGGCAGGGGACCCGCCCTCTCTCTAAACACCAGCAGGGCCGGGGCGCCTGGGCAGGCACGTGTCCGGGCACAACCCGCTGCCCACGCCGCCCCCCCACTCCCGCCCCCACCTCGCTCTGGCCGGGACACGTCGCTCTCTTACTTGGGATGGGGTGGGAGGAGGGAGAGAAAGCTGGAAATTGAAAGCAGCGCCCCCCACCCCTTTGAATGGCAGCCTTCTGCCAGGCTCACTCTGTAGGTTCTACAACAACACTGTAGCGACCCCCACTCTGGGCTGGGGCAGGTGCGCCGGCGCTGGTGGGGGGACGGGCGGTAGGTAGGAGAATTCTTCCTAGTCACCCGCCCTGGCTCTCGGGTTCTGGGGGCATGAGCTGGCGTGGAAAAGGTAGCGGCGGTACTGGAGCCTGAAGGAAGGGAGTGGGATTGAGGGGCAGGGGAGAGGGAGGTCGTTCTATGTCGGTTCGGAGGTTGTTGCTGAGCCCCACTACCGCTGGAGAGAGCGCGGCTCTGGAAGCGCAAGAAACCGTAGTCCAGCCGGTAACTTTCCCCCAAGCAGCGGCTCCTCCTGCGCCCCCCCAACCCCCATGCAACTGGCCTGGGGCCAACCCACCGCGCCAGGGGGCGCGGGGTGGGGGGGTGCGCGTTGTCCTAGTTAGAGTCCGTCAGCGTTTCCATTCCCTCAACTCGGTCCGGTCTGGGGTCTCCCCCTAAAGTCACGAAGGAGACTGGGGAAACGCTCACCGTCGCCTCACCCCCTCTCCATCCCGAAGCCGCCTGTCTGTCTGATCCCAGGAGAAGTGCAGAGAAAGTTTCTGGGGACCCTCCGCCCAGGGTTGGGGGGCATCCGCAGTTCCTTCTCTGTCTTTCCTCCCAATTAAAACCAATTCCAGAGACCCGGGGTGTTGGGAAAGCACAGGGAAGGGGAGTGGTGGGAATCTGATCTGCATGCGTGTGTATGTGGGGGTCCCACTTACAGGACGGACGAAGGACACTGCAGTAGTCTCGAGTCTAGTGAACCCCGAGCCAGGAGACAAAAGTGGGGTACACTCACCTCTCAGCCGTCGGGTCCGCTGGCTGGAGCTGCTGAGGCTCAGGGTGTGGGAAGAAGCGCGTCCCCCACCAGGCCCGGGGGCTTGGGGCCCTGCTCCGGTCCTGGTCAGAAGGCCGCGGTCAGTTGCTCGCCGCTCGCTGCTGGGGGGCTCCTCCTCCGCCGCCCTCTGCCTCCTCCTGCCGCCCGCCCCCCCTCGGCCGCCAAGAGCCGTACATTCACCTGGCTCCCACCCGCCCCCCCCTCAGGGCCCGCCTCACCTGTCCTGCTGTCTCACCTGTCCTCCTGCTTGCTTTCCCCCCATCCCTCCCCTCCCTCCCCCCGCCCCTGCCACCCCCCAAACTCCCCCCCCAACACTTAGCAACACCCTCTGTCACTTCCTGGTTTTTCACCCGCCCCCCCAGGTCCCCCTCCCTCCGCCCAATAAGGACATAAACTTCAACCCCTTCGTCCAGCCAGTCCCTGCAGAGCGCAGATGGGTCCCTCCCTCCTTTTTTGCCCCCTTCCTCCAAACTCTTACTTAGCTCTCCTAGCCTTTTCCACCCTCCTCCTTTCCCTCCTTCTTTCCTTCTCTCTGTCTCCCTTCACCTGCCGCGGTCCCTCTCTCCCCCCGTTTCTCCTGCCCCTATCTCTCCCAGTCCACCTTAACTCAAACTCCGCCCCAGGCCCCCATCCAGCCCTTTGCCGCTGCTCTGCCCGCCCCCTGCACGCCACCGCCCTGTCCGCCCATTGGCCTGAATACCCGCTCATCTCCAGTGGGTCTCGCCTTGCTTTCGTCCAGGGAGGGGGCGGAGCCGAGGGGCTGGCCTGGAACCTGGAGAGGAGGGGGGAGGGGGCAGTGTCCGCAGCGGCCAGGGAACCAAGCACCCCCTACAGGGGCTCCCTCTCCTCCAAGAGGGGCTTCTGCAGGGTCAGGACCTCAGGAGGGAAGGGTATGAGAGGTTAGGGATAGGCTGGGTGGGAATGAATTGGGGACTTAGGGTCTTGAGGGAGGGGGTCCCGTGAGGGGCTATAATCAGGTCAGGGACCTACAAGGGAGGGGGAGGGGGAGCCACCAGGCCTTCAGCTCCGGCCCCTACGCCCCACCCCCTCTCGGAGGGAGCCGGGGAGTTGAGCCTGCGGGCGCCCTGCGTCCCTCCCCACGCGTGACGGTGCCCCGCGGGGAGGGAAGGGCGCCCCGGGCAAGCAGCCTCTGTGCTGTCGCCAGTGCCCGCTGCGGCCTTGGCATTGTCGGAGGGGAGGGGCCCAGTCTGCGAAGGGGGAGGGGGCGCGCTCACGCTTTTGCTCCCCAACTCCATCCCGCGGGTTCCCTAAGTGGAGAAACTGAGTCTCCACCGAGGAGGGATATCTTGACATGGATTCGCTCAGAAACCCAGGTGGCGAGGGGTGCCTGGATGTTTTGGGATGTGTGGTATGTGTAGGTTTTGGGGAGGACCGGTATAAATACTTGGGAGCCCCCCAACTGAGAAAGGTAGCGGGTGAAGGATGTTTCCGACTGAGCCTGCGGAGCTGCGTACCCCAAAGGGCCCCTCCCACTAGTGTCAAACGGAATCACATCAGGCTACCTAGGGCCAGGTTTGGCTCCCCCGCGACAAGCCAGGCCGAACCGGGTCGGACTCGCTTTCCCCTCCCAACCCCCCTCCGCAGGGGGCCTCCCTCCCTTTCCAGCAGGTGGCTCCTCGGGACACCAGCTCAACCTGTTGGACCACAATGGGCGGCGCCAGGGGGGCCCTGGCCCTCACCCGGGCTGACCCGGGATCCCCGCGCATGAGGGGCGGAGTCCAGGTCCCTCCCTCCCTCTTTCTCCCTCTCTCCCTCTCCGCGCCGGGCCGTGACTCAGCCTCGGGGCCGCTGCCCTGCGCCCCAGCCAGGGGCGGAAAGTGTGAGGCGCCCCTGAGGGCTCAGGCCAAACCAAACAGCCCCCCACCCCAGACGTTATCTCACTGGAGAATTAGGGGGGCTATAGGAAGGAGGAGGTAGCTGCAGGCATGGGGCGCTCTGGCTCGAGTAATCCGCTCCGGGTTTTCCTAGCGTCCCTGACCCCCTTGGGTCCCGAGGCCGGTCACTGCTCCGGGTTTTCTTCTCAGCCCCGCCGGACAGATTGTGGTCCGGAGGGGCCGGGAGCTGGTGGGGTCCAGGCCCGGGTTTTCCCCGTCCTACTCCAGCCGTCCGGATAGTGCAGGCCTGGCGAAGGGCTGTGCTAGGAGCTAGGCGGCAGTGCCACAAGTGAAATGGAGAGGGGGCTGCTTTGGGGAGGAAAGGGGATAGCCAAAGAAAGGGGGCGGGGGACAGGGGGTGGGAACGTGGCCCGGGAAGGGCAGGGCCAGGGCTTCCAGAGGCAATATCAGGGCGGGCTCCCTGGCACCAGCCTTTGGGTACAGAAACTCGGAAGGTGCCCAGTGCCTCAGGCTTGCCTCGCTCAACTTCCCCCCTGAGGGTCGCGTTCTACGTCTGGCTGAACATGACTGATCTTTCTGCGGCTAGATTGCCACTCCCCACCTCATTCCCAATAGTCCTGGAACCCTCAGTTAGTTCCTCAGTGACGCCCACCCTCCCATGTCTCTTTTTTTCTCCTGGTGCAAATAGCTCCCCTCCTTACTCAGAAATCGGAGTGGGGAACCCCTACTTGAAATTCCCTCTTACCCCAACCCCTAACCACGCCAAACGACCGAAACAGCGGCGGTAGAGAAACGCTGACTGGAGACCCCGCCCCCTCCCTTGAAGCCCCTGCTAGGCCCCAGGGGCCGGCCGCCCCCGCCCCGCCACCAGGCCCAGACTGGAACTGGGAGCTGGAGGGCAAGTGAGGGGCCTGCAGGGGCCGCCTGGGGATAGGGGAGCGTCCCAGATCCTCACGTTAAGACTTAAATTTTTAGGTGACCAGCTAGACCTTAATATTTGGGGAGAGTAGCACGAGTTGGAGAAATACTCAGAGAAGGAAGTGTTTACCCTAAGAGAGGGATGAAAGCCCCGAGTGGGAGGACTGAATACCTGGGGCTGGGGACAGCGACTCGGAGTGAGGGCCAGGTGCCCGGACTGACTGGGCCACGTGCGCCAAAGGGTAGAAGCATAGAAGTTAGATGCTTGCGGAACCTGAGGGAAAGAGGCCTTCAGGTGGCGAGATAGGCGAGGCTTTGCCTGGGCGGGGTCCTGCGTGAGTGGGTCTGGGGGACTGTTTCGGAATGTGGGGAACTGAGCTGCAAGCGGAGTGTCAGCCTGCGCCCGGCGCCCACCTCTTCCCCGCTGCTCCCCCCCATCCTCGACTGCCTCCGCTTCCCTCGAAAAACCCGCCGCCCAGGAAACCGCTGGGGGCGCTCAGACCGCAGACCCCCACGCCCCCCGCCCCCCAGCGCTCCCACCGCGACCGCCCAACCCACCTGAAGGGGCCGTGGCCGCCAGGGGTACCCCCCTCCTGCCGACTCCCCCCAACACCTGCGGGTGGCACTATTTATAACTCCGCGCCTATTCCGGGCCTCTGGGTTGGAGCCGGCTGCCGCGCAGCGCTAATCGCCGCCGGGATCTCTGCGCCCCCCAAAGCCGGGGGAGGTAAATTTAGCTTCAGGAAGCTCAGGGGAACATTTTCCAAAACTCCACGTCCCAGAGAAGGCGAGAGAACCCCTCTGCACTCAGCCTCTCTCCGATCAGCCACCAGGAGGCGCAGGTCCCCGGCTCCTCGAACCCAGCCAGCTAGGAGGTATGGTCGCTTCTTTGAAGCTGGGGTAGGCGAAAGGCTGAGGGCGAATGATGGAAAGGAACTGAGGCTGGAGAATGGCTAGAGGAACGGGTACGCTCCAAGGCTGGCGAACACCCTAGAGTCTGAGAGTAACTGAGAAAGTGGGTGGGGGAAAATAACTCACATGCAAGAGAGATGTAAATAGGATGTAAGTAAGAGCCTATGCCCATGCCGGGCGCGGTGGCTCTCGCCTGTAATCTCAGCACTTCGGGAGGCAGAGACGGGTGGAACACCTGAGGTCAGGAGTTGGAGACCAGCTTGACCAACATGGTGAAACCCCGTCTCTAGTAAAAATACAAAAATTAGCCAGTCGTGGTGGCACACGCCTGTAATCCGAGCTACTCGGGAGGCTGAAGCAGGAGAATTGCTTGAACCTGGGGGGGCGGAGGTCGCCATGAGCCAAGATCGCGCCATTGCACTCCAGTCTGGGCAACAAGAGCGAAACTCCGTCTCAGAAAACAAAACAAAACAAAAAAAGCCTATGCCCTTGGGGGTAGGCCTGCGCTCTGGCTCTGTCAGTGAAATGATTGCCACATCCCCCTTTCTGCCGGCCTGTTGGTGGTGTTGGGAAAACGTGGGACACCCCCACCCACCCACGCCTCCCCACCGCCAGATTATTGCTGTGATATCCAGTTTATTGCCTGCCGCTTCTCAGACCCTTGGGCCGTGATCCCTCTTCTCCACCTGTTTCTCGCATGCCAACGAGGGTCCTGTATCCGATGTAATCCGCTGGGAATCCTGGATATCAGGCTTCTCCTCTTGCTCTTGTACTTGGGGGTCACATCCATCTGGTCCCTCTTGTCTCCATTCCTACTCCACCCATTCCCCCACCCCCTGTGACCATTAGAGGGCACCAGGGCACCAAGGGGTATGCGAGGTTTTAATGGCAAAGACCGCAATTACTTTTGCACCAACCTAATATCTTGTACCCTGTCTCCTTCACCTCCCTCCCACCTCACTCCACTTGAGTTCCTGAGGGAGTAGTTTGGACACTCAAAACCTGAGTTGCCCTAGTTGGGGAGAGATACTTGTGGGGGAACAGCCACAGAGTGGGCAGCCATGGGCCAGGAAAGATCTCTTGGCCTGTGTGGATTAGGTGAAAGGGCTGAGGCTGAAACCTCCAAATGGGCTGAGAACAGGGAGCTTAGGGCTGAGGTGGGAAGTGGCATGGAGTGGGTGCAGAGTGGGGTGGTGGTACCCTCCGTGCTTTTGCTTGCATGGCCCTGCCTCCAGGCCACTTTGGCCACCATCTCCATGCAACAGCAGCTCAGAAGAGGAAGGCAGGCTCATTAGGAGAAGCAGTGAGTTGGTGATCTGAAAATCTGGGTTTGCTAAATGACTCCTTTACTGCAGTGTGCTGTGTATGTCCTTGGGTGAATCATTTCACCTCTTGGGCCTATTTCCTTCATGTTAACATGGGATAATTGCTGAAGTGGACTTCCGTGGCGCCCAAAGCACTCTGTATTGTGAAAAGGGCTCTCTGAATGGTATCTGAGGTTTCTGTTATTCTCCAGTCTTTACACTGTCAAAGCCCTCTTTCCCACTCACATTCTCCTTGGGCCACTGGCAGTCTCACTCCCCCTGCTGCTCTCTATCAGCCATCTCACCACAGGCCACAGCCCTGGACTCCGCCTTCCTCTACCCACCACTTCCCCAGTGGTCTCTGCCAGACTTCCCCTCCCCTGGCAAAGGCCCTTGAGCTCAGACCTCAGACTCCAGGATCCACCTCCAGGCACTGCCCCGCTTGTGGGGAGTGAGGCCTAAGAAAGGAAAAGAAGGCAGTAGGCCAGGGCCTGAGTCGGGGAAGGAAGGGCTGGAGCTGGCCAAATAGGGTACAGGCTCTGAGGGGGAAGAAGGAGCCCCAGATTCATGGGAAGGTAAATTCTGACTACTCCCATCACTGGGACCAGGTAAGAGCCTCTCAACGGACCAGCCAAGAGCACTAAGCTGCATTTTGTGGATGCCTAAAGAGATGCACTGAGGCTGGGCACGGTGGCTCATGCTTGTAATCCCAGCACACTGGGAGGCCAAGGTGGGAGGATCACTTGAAGTCAGGAGTTCGAGACCAGCCTGGCCAACATGGTGAAACCCTGTCTCTACTAAAAATATCAAAATTGGCTGGGCATGGTGGCTCACGCCTGTAATCCCAGCACTCTGGGAGGCCGAGGTGGGTAGATCAGGAGGTCAGGAGATCAAGACCATCCTAGCTAACACGGTGAAACCCCATCTCTACTAAAAATACAAAAAATTAGCCAGGCGTGGGGGCGGGCACCTGTAGTCCCAGCTACTCAGGAGGCTGAGGCAGAATGGCGTGAACCTGGGAGGCGGAGCTTGCAGTGAGCTGAGATCGTGCCCCTGCACTCCAGCCTGGGTGACAGAGCGAGACTCCATCTCAAAAAAAAAAAAAAAAAAAAAATTGAAATTAGCAGGACATGGTGGTGCACTCCTGTAATCCCAGCTACTCAGGAGGCTGACATAGGAAAATCACTTGAACCCGGAGACGGAGGTTGCAGTGAGCTGAGGTTGCACCATTGAACTCCAGCCTGGGTGCCAGAGTAAGAATCTGTCTCAAAAAAAGAAAAAAAAAAAAAAAGATGCACTGACCTGCCAGGGATAAGAAATAAGCTCAAGTTGGAGTACTGTAGAGACTAGGCTGCTGTAAAAAAGAATGGACAAGTTCTCCATGTGTTGATATGGGATCCTGAATCCTGTCCAAGGTTTATCAAAGGAAAAGAAGCAAAGTGCAGAACAATGTGGAGAGTATGTTAACTAACTAGGAAGAGTAATATATCCAGAATCCAGCCACCCCTCACTACTGCTTTTGCTATAAACCTGGTCTGAGACCACCAACGTGTCTGGCCTATATTGTGCCATTACCTCCTAATAGGTCACTCGTATTCTACCTTTGCTCCCCTGAAGTCTGTTCTCAACACAGCAGCCAGCTTGTGCCTTTTAAGTAAAAAAACTCATTTCATGCTCAACATCCTGCAATAGTTCCTCATTTCACTCAGCATAAAAGCTCAAATTCTTAGGCTCTCTATGACCCATTCCCAACACCAGCTCGATTTCCACTTTTTTTTTTCCTATAGTGCCTATCATCTAATAACATATACATACTTTAAAAAATGTTTCTAGTTTGTCCTGTCCGCCCCCTAAAATGTAAGCTTCACAAGTACAAGGATCTGTTTTGTTCACTGCTGTATCCAAAGACCCACACTGATATAAGTATACCCTGAAAAACTCAATATTTGTAGAATGAATGAAGATGCAGTCTATGCATAGACTGGAATGTTCTCCAAGAAACTGGTAACCATGGTTGCCTCCAGGGGCAGCACTAAGGGACTGGGGGATAGACCAGGAGACTTTTAACTATTAGAGTTCTTTTTTTTTTTTTTTTTTAAGACGAAGTCTTGCTCTGTCACCCAGGCTGGAGTGCACTGGTGCAATCTTGGCTCACTGCAACCTCCACCTCCTGGATTCAAGTCATTCTCCTGCCTCAGCCTCCCGGGTAGCTGGGACTACAGGCATGTGCCCTCACGTCTGGCTAATTTTTTTTTTTTTTTGGTATTTTTAGTAGAGATGGGGTTTCACCATGCTGGCCAGGCTGGTCTCAAACTCCTGACCTCAAGTGATCCACCCGCCTCAGCCTCCTCAAGTGCTGGGAGCCACCGCACCCAGCCCTGCCTTTTTTTTTGAGATGGAGTTTCACTCTTGTCCCCTAGGCTGGAGGGCAGTGGCATGATCTTGGCTCACTGCAACCTCTGCCTCCCGGGTTCAAGTGATTCTCCTGCCTCAGCCTCCCAAGTAGCTGGGATTACAGGCACTCACCACCTTGCCCAGCTGATTATTTTTAGTAGAGATGCGGTTTCACCATGTTGGCCAGGCTGGTCTAGAACTCCTGACCTCAGGTGATCCGCCCGCCTCTGCTTCCCAAAGTGCTGGGATTACAGGTGTGAGCCATCGTACCCAGCCTGGCCTAAAGTTCTTTACTGTGGGCATATATCACCTTTACAAAAAGAACCTAGAAAAAAAAAAACAAAAAAACACAAGAGTTAACTAACAAGAAGGCTGAGGAAGAGCTGGTCCCAGACAGGGAGGAAGAGGGCCCTATCTACCGTAATCTCCAGGCCAGTGCCCCAAGTGACAAAGGGCTGGGGGATGAAAACTGAGCCCTAAGAGGGGACAGAGAATGCTGGGTGGGGATCCCAGGGAAATACTGAGCAGTCCCATGGCTGGCTCTGAGGTGTGGGGGCTGTGGGTGGGCGCATCAGTAAGCATAAGCGCCCCATGAGCAGGATGACGCACGTGGCTGATGCGCCTCCACCACCGGAGCAACTCCTGGAAAATGCCAGCTGTGGCTACCAAGAGGAAGTCAAGAGCCAATTCTGCTCAATCTAGCTGCTTATGTCCTGATAGGGCTGTGCCATGATAAGCCTGGGGGACCCATGTGGCCACACAGGTGCCTTTCTCTTGTAGCTTTGTATGTGAGCTGGGAGCTCTTGTAGCTCATGCGGTTCCACTTCCTTCAGGAGCTGGGGACTAGCCTCAGCTTAGTGCTTTCCCCAAGATCCTCAGAAGCAGGAAGCTGCCTGGGCAGGTCTTCTATTTGGGAAAGGGCTGGGTCCTCTGGGTTTCCATACACCCTTGGCCTCACAGATGAAGACCCTACTCAAGCTGGGTCCCCTCCTTACCCACAGATTGAGAGGAACCTGGACTGTCTTCCACCCTCCCCACTCAGGAACCTGGCTTTCAATCTTGGTTCTATTCAGGACAAGCTCCTTCCCTCCCTGGTCTGCACCCTGGCTCTCAGACCCTTCTAGTGCTGACTTTTTCTGATTCCCCTTTAGACATTTAGAATCTTGGGCCTCAAAGCCTGTGGATTATATTTATAATTCAGTGATTCTCAGTTATCTTAGGAGACAGTCCATTCTTGGTACTATGAGAGTATAGTAAGATCAACCATCTGAGCTGGTGGGCCCACTGTGCCAAGCTTGGAGTGCCAGGTCTTGCCACAATCTTACTGGGGTCCTAGCCAGATCAGTCCAAGCTCCTGCCCACCAGAGGTTCCCCAGAGGCAGGGGTTGGGAATGGAGGAGGCTCAGAGATGAGGCAGGTCCGCCAGATGACACAGCTCAAAGCAGGATCCACACTTCACTCTTTACTCATTGTTTATGGCCCATCCTTGGTCAAGCACAGCTGGCCCCAGGAGTCTTGATGGCAATTGGGCTGGGGGCTAAAGAAGAGAATGAGAAGCTGAGGCAAGCTCTGCCACAGAAGCTGCAGCTATGCCTCCTGTTTACTCTATCCTGCCCACCTGAGCGATGCCAGCCATGGTGCTGGTGGGGAGAGGAGGCAGTTCCCTGCCACCATTAATCCAGCAGTTCCTTGATACACCAGCAGCAGAGGAGGATGTAGGCGACTTCCTTCAGGGTCCGCTGGAAGCCCTCCCACCCTGTGCCCATCTTAATGACAGGCACCCGCAGCCCAGTGTCTTGAGGGGCCCCTCCGAGGAAGAAAGGTAGGGTTTGGGCTAGGGGCTGTGTCCGGGGCTGCATGTGGGCAGCAGTTCTGAGGAAGGGTGTGGGAGCTGCCTCTAGTGCCTTTTATCAACACTGTCCCCACCCCCTTCAGCCTCATGACTACAGAGACAAAGGATCCAGGGTTTAGCAAAGGGAAGGTTCTAGGCCTGGGAACAGGCTGAGTCAGCCCCTCTAGACAGGGATGGGAGGGTGGGGTTAGTGGGAGGGAAGGCCTGGCCACTCCATCTTTCATCCTCCACAACTAGGCCAAGGCAGCTTCCCCTCTTCCAGCCAGGGTATTGCCCTGCCTGATTGCCCTTTTCCCAGTGGTTGGCACAACTCCTGCTTCTGCCCTCTGGTGGGCTCCTGCTGAGGCTGACATTGAGAACCATCAGTGAGAGCTCCTTTCCAGCCTGTTCTGCCCTGCCCCTTAAAGTGAGCACAGCCAGTCAGAGCTGGCAGCATTTGACCCAATTCTGCTTCTCCCATCCTCTGGAGCAGGAAGACACAGCTAGAGCAACAGGCACAGTGACAGGCATGGTTTATTGCCAGGTTATACCCTAGAACAGTGTCCTTCCCTCCCTCCTAGGGTGGGAGGTCATGTGCGGGAGTTTCGCTCCTCTTCTTCGTTCTCCAGTAGGTAGGCTGGACGGTATGTGGGGTGTCCTCCTGGGCTCAGGCACTTCAAAGCCGGGTTCCGCACGGTATTCTCCCGACTCCCCAGTGATGTGTATCTGGAGCAGGGAGGGTAGAGGGCAAGTATGTGGTAGGGTGTGCAATCCTACTGGCCCTCCCTATTCCAGCACCCTAAAAACTCCCTTACCCATTCCCTTCCCCTAATACCCTTACCCTCGGTCATACAGGATACAGTATGGGACAAACAACTGACGCAGAAAGTCCCAGATGTCTCTGTAGGTCCAGTCCTGGGAGGTCAGAGTAATAGAATAGTCACAAATGCTCCCCTCTCCCACTTCTACCCCTGCTGTCCTGGGAAGGGGCCCATCGATGGCTCTTCTGCTCCCTTGGCCTCTGGAGGAGGGCTTGCTATCTGATTCTCTGGTATAGCTTGCTCTATGTATGCAAAGACAAAGATAAGGACTTCATCTTCTCCACTCTCTGCTTTCCATTCCTGAACCACCCTCTACTGCAAGGGTGGAGCTCCAGGAGGACAGGCAGAGACCATGTCTGTCTATTTATTTTTTGAGACGGAGTTTTGCTCTGTCGCCCAGGCTGGGGTGCAGTGGCGCGATCTCGGCTCACTGCAACCTCTGCCTCCCGGGTTCATGCCATTCTCCTGCCTCAGCCTCCTGAGTAGCTGGGACTACAGGCGCCAGCCACCACGCCCGGTTAATTTTTTGTATTTTTAGTAGAGACAGGGTTTCACCATGTTAGCCAGGATGGTCTCGATCTCCTGACTTCATGATCCGCCTGCCTCGGCCTCCCAAAGTGCTGGGATTACAGGCGTGAGCCACCATGCCCCGCCCGATTTTTTTTTTTTTTTTTAAGAGAAGGTCTTTTCTGTTGCCCAGGCTGGAGTGCACTGGCATGATCATGGCTCACTGCAGCCTTGACTTCCCTGGCTCAAGCGATCTTCCTGCCTCAGCCTGAGTAGCTGGGACTACAGGCATTGATCAGCCCACCTTGGCCTCCCAAAGTGCTGGAATTACAGGTGTGAGCCACTATGCCTGGCCAGAACTTTCTGTGGTGATGGAAATGTTCTATATCTCTACTGTCTAATATGGTGGTCATTTGAAATGTGGCTAGTACAAATACTAAAGTACTGTATTTTTTTTTGGACGGAGTCTCACTCTGTTGCCTAGGCTAGAGTATAGTGGTGCCATCTAGGCTCACTGCAATCTCTGCCTCCCAGGCTCAAGTGATTCTCCTACCTCAGCCTCCTAAGTAGCTGGGATTACAGGTGCCTGCCACCATGTCCCGCTAATTTTTGTATTTTTAGTAGAGACGGGGTTTCATCATCTTGGTCAGGCTGGTCTCGATCTCCTGACCTCAGGCGATCCACCTGCCTCAGCCTCCCAAAGTGCAGGGATTACAGGTGTGAGCCACTATGCCCGGCCTGCATTTTTTTTTTTTTTTTTGAGATAGAGAGTCTTGCTCTGTTGCCCAGGCTGGAGTGCAGTGGTGCGATCTCAGCTCACTGCAACCTCCGCCTCCTAGGTTCAAGCAATTCTCCTGCCTTAGCCTCCCGAGTAGCTAGGACTACAGGTGCATGCCACCATGCCTGGCTTTTTTTTTTTTTTTTGAGACAGAGTCTTGCTCTGTTGCCCAGGCTGGAGTGCAGTGGTGCGACCTCAGCTCACTGCAAGCTCTGCCTCCCAGGTTCACGCCATTCTCCTGCCTCAGTCTCCTGAGTAGCTGGGACTACAGGTGCCCGCCACCACGCACAACTAATTTTTTCTATTTTTAGTAGAGATGGGGTTTCACCCTGTTAGCCAAGATGGTCTCGATCTCCTGACCTCGTGATCCGCCTGCCTCGGCCTCCCAAAGTGCTGGGATTATATGTGTGAGCCACCGCACCTGGCCACGCCTGGCTAATTTTTTGTATTTTTAGTAGAGATGGGGTTTCACCATGTTGGCCAGGCTGTCTCGAACTCCTGGCCTCAAGTGATCCGCCCACCTTGGCCTCTCAAAGTGCTGAGATTACAGGCATAAGCCACGCACCCAGCCAGAACTGAATTTTTAATTGTACTTAATTTGAAAAATTGAGGTATCCACATGCTGTCAAATTCATCCTTTTAAAGTATATAATTCAGTGGTTTTTAGTCATAAGTATTTCATTCTAATTAATTAAAATTTAAGTATAAATAAATAATTAGTGGCTATATTAGACAGCACAGGTCTAAGTCACTATTCTGTCCACAGTAGGAAGCACAATGCCTGCTATTGAATTTGGGCTCAATAAATATTGGTCAAAAGGATGAATGAACAGATAGCACTGCCTCACTTGGATGATGAGGCCCCTTCATCCAGGTTCCAGGCTCTAGCCTCCCCACTACTACAAGTGAGCTAGGGTGCAGTGACTGATGGGGCACGTGAGACTGAAGGCGATCAACCCTCTTCCCCATTACCAGCAGTGGGTTGATGCGCATGAACACAGGCCAGCCTGGGTCAGTGGGGCTGAAAGGGCAGAGGCTACAGGAGTAGGGGTCAGTCCGGCGGGTGCCCATCAGGACAGCCTCCAGCTGGGGGTGCCGTGCCTGCAGTTCACCCAGGGCCTGCTTCATGCTGCCCTCAGCTTCCAACATCTGCAGATTATACCTTAGGAAGAAACAGAAGTAGGGGTCGGGAGTGAGCTCTGTCAAGCTTCTCTTGGAGCCCAAACCTCCAGGCCCCTAGTACCTCTTGATAGTATCCTGTAGAAATTGTTCCAGCTCAGGGAAAGGGGAGATGCTGCGGATATACAGGATCTGGAGGGGGTTTGGAACATCAGGTAATTTCCTGCGGAGGGGGAAGAATCCACAGGCTTGCCAGCATGGACAGGGAAATGGCTCTCCTGAAACAGCTCACTGTTCTCTTTGGCCCCTGGAACAGACTCCCACCCCTTCTCCCTTTTCCTTGTCCTTTCCATCCATTAGACCCACTTCCTCTGGGAAGCCCACTCTGACCTTTCACCTCTCAAATCTAAACACGCATCCCTGGTTCAGGTATGTAAATCTCCCATCTCCCCAGTGGACTGTGACCTCCCTGTGGTCAGGGATAGTGGCCTGCACATCCATACACAAGGCCAGGCACATATCATATGCTCAATATGGTGGGAGAATGGAACTGAGAGGTCACCAAGACTATCTCCCCCTTGAACTCCACCTATACACTCCCTCTCCCCTTGCTTTCTGGGATGTGGAACTGGAGAAACAGATCAGGGGTCTTGTCTCCCAGGGGGCAGGCTCACCTCTGCACAGCTGCATGGAAGAGGTGCAGGAGGGCGGTGCAGTCTTTGCCCCCGTTGAAGCCCACACAGAGCTGGGTGAGGCTGTACTGAGCCAGGGCGGTCTCAATGGTCTGTAGGGCACCTGCCACCTTTTCCCCCAGAGAAGACCCTGCCAAGAAGGCAGGGAAGAGGGCATCAGATGGACACATATGGCTATCAAAGGGGAGTGAAGGCATGCTGCCCTTGCTTAAACCCTTTGATATCTTCCCAATTGTCTGAGGATAAAGTCCAAACTCCTTCATGCTGCTCACTAGGCCCTGCAGAGTTGGCCCCTGACCTGCCATCTGCCACCCAGCCACACCTCACGGTAGCCTCAGTGTCATTCCTCCGTAGCAGGGGGCGTGGGGTGTGGGCTTCCTTCCATTCCCCTAAACCCCATGCTGCTTCCTTGCAGGCCATCATTCATACTATTGGCTCTTGCCCACCTACTAGACCAAATCCTCCTTATCGCTCAGTTTATGTCACTTTGCCTTCTCTGACCCCAGATCAAGGCTGATCTCCCTGCTGTGGGAGATCACTCCCTTCATCACCCCATGCAGGATCACCTGTTTAATGTCCATCTTTCTTGTTAAAACACTCGTCCACAAGAGCAGGGCATACATTATTCTTTTGGGCTATATTCCCAACACCTAGCACAGTGCTGATGAAAGTAGGTACTCAATCAACGTTTATTGGAAGAATAATGAATTAACAGAAGCTATCTTCTGCCCTCCCTGGGATTTGCAGGAAGCACCCAACAGCCCCTGCATTACTGAGATCTGGGGTGGCACCAATGGCTTTGGGCATACTGCCCCTCCTCCATAAGGTCCCTACCTGATTCAGCGAGTTTGTATACAGCCTCACTGGCCTGCTCCACGGCGTTGGGCATGTAGGGGACCAGCGATCCCTGGGGCAAACGGGCAGTCAGGTAGGCCAGGCATTCCTCCAGGGGTCCTTCTTCCTCTGAGTCTAGAGTCAGCTTCACCTGATAGTAGTTGCTGCCCCAGTCAGGGTAGGAACCCAGGCCAAGCCTACGTCCAAAGTGGGCCTGGGCCTCAGCCAGAATGGGGGCAATGGAGGCTTCATCAGCAGCCACATACAGCTCCTTTGAGTGGAACTGAACAGCTGGGTTTTGGAACAGTCCCTTCAGCCCCTCCAGCACCCGCTGCAGCAGCTCTGGAATGCCTGGGAAGAGGTAGACATTTCGGACGGAGACCAGTGGGAATCTGAAGGGATGACCAGTGCGAGGATCTGTGCCGTAATGCAGGCGGGCAGAGGAGGGCACCAATGACAGCTTCTCCCAGCCTTCCCCTCCTAGGGCTTTGGTGGCTGCTTCCAGCTCAGGGTGTGGCTTCAGCTCATCCCCAAAGGCCCGTGCCACTGCCTCAAAGGTCACATCATCATGAGTGGGGCCGATGCCCCCTGCTGTGAGGACATGGGTGAAGCGGTTGGAGAAAGAGGTGACCTCAGCTGCAATGGTGGCTACCTCATCAGGTACAACTGAGACTCGGCAAACCTGGACCCCTAGGGAGCGCAGTGTCCGGCACAGAAAGAAGGTGTTGGTGTCCTGAGTGTGTCCCTGGGGGTTGAAGGGGAGGATGAGGCCGTCAGTACTGTAGGGATGAAGGGCAGGGGGTTGGAGATGATGGCTGCATCCACCTGATGATGCAGTGCTCTGCTCTTTGAAGGACACCACCTCAGGCTGCTGAGGGGCCTGGACTGGACACAAGAGTGGGAAAATCCATTTGTTTGTTTTTAAAGCTGGGTCTCTGTCACCCAGGCTGGAGTATAGTGGCTCAATCACAACTCACTGCAGCCTCAACCTCCTGGGCTCAAGGGCCACCTCAGCCTTCCGAGTAGCTGAGACTACAGGTGCGTGCCACCACGCTCAGCTCATTTTAATTTTTTTTTGTGGAAATGGGGTCTTGCCATGTTGCCCAGGCTGGTGTTGAATTCTTGGTCTCAAGTGATCCTCCCGCCTCAGCCTCCCAAAGTGCTGGAATTACAGGTGGGAGCCACCACGCCTGGCCTGCTTTCTTCTTTCTGTCCCCACTGCCACCAAGCAGGTCCTTAGCACCTTTCACCTGGACAATGGCAACAGCTTCCTGGCCAGGCTTCCAGCCTCCAGCCACAGTGCTCTGCTCTGTCTCCTCAGTAACCTTTATTAATGCGTCACTGTGATTGCATCACTCTTGGACTTAAAAGCCATTTGTTGTTTCCAAATGTATACAGAATAAAGTTCAAATTCCTTTGCAGAGTATTTGGGGCTGTCTGTGGCGTACACCCTATCTTCTTTTCCAGCCCCATCTCCCTCTAATTGTCTACAATGGGTTTAGTGGTTAAGGGTTTGTGTTCTGATGGCCGGGCGTGATGGCTCATGCCTGTAATTTCAGACCTTTGGGAGGCTAAGCGGGGTGGCTTGCTTGAGCTCAGAAGTTCAAGACCAACTGGCACAATATGGTAAAACCCCATCTCTACAAAGAAATAAAAAAACTAGCCGGGCGTGGTGGCACATGCCTGTAGTCCCAGCTACTTGGGAGGCTGAAGTGGGTGGACTGCTTGAGCCCGGAAGGCAGAGACTGCAGTGAGCCGAGATCGTGCCACTGTACTCCAGCCTGGGTGACAGGGACCCTGTCACCAAAGAAAAAAAAAGGGTTTGTGTTTTGGAGTAAGAGATTATCAGGCATTAGGCTGGAATCCCATCTCTACAACTTCCTAGGTATGTAACCCTGGGCAGGTTTCTCAACCTCTCTGACCCTCAGTTTAATCATTAATTGGGCTTTTTTGCTGACCAGGTGTGGTGGCTCATGCCTGTAATCCCAGCATTTTGGGAGGCTGAGGTGGGAGGACTGCTTGAGCCTAGGAGTTCGAGACCAGCCTGGGCAACATGGTGAAACCCTGTCTCTACACAAAAATACAAAAAATTAGCTCTAGCCTGGGTGACAGTGAGATTTTGTCTCAAAAAAAAAAAAAAAAAAAAAAAAAAAGGCTAGGCAAGATGGCTTATGCCTGTAAACCCATCACTTTGGGAGGCTGAGGTGGGAGAATTGCTTGAGGCTGGGCTGTTTAACATTGTGAGAACCCCGTTTATAAAACAAACACACACAGAAAAATAAAATTTTAAAAGGCCGGGCACGGTGGCTCAAGCCTGTAATCCCAGCACTTTGGGAGGCCGAGACGGGCGGATCACGAGGTCAGGAGATCGAGACCATCCTGGCTAACACGGTGAAACCCCGTCTCTACTAAAAAAATACAAAAAGCTAGCCGGGCGAGGTGGTGGGCGCCTGTAGTCCCAGCTACTCGGGAGGCTGAGGCAGGAGAATGGCGGGAACCCGGGAGGCGGAGCTTGTAGTGAGCTGAGATCTGGCCACTGCACTCCAGCCCGGGCGACAGAGTGAGACTCCGTCTCAAAAAAAAAAAAAAAAAAAAAAAAAAAAAAAAAAAAAAAAAAGAAAAAAAGTGCCAACTTTGTAGGGTTGTTGTGAAGATTAGTAAAATCACATATATGTGATGTATAGCACACTGCCAGGCTCTAGTAGGCACTTAAAATATAAGGGTCATCACCCTGGCCAAAATGGTGAAATCCCGTCTCTACTAAAAATACAAAAATTAGACAGGCGTGGTGGCAGGTGCCTGTAATCTCAGCTACTTGGGAGGCTGAGGTGAGAGAACTGCTTGAACCTAGGAGGCAGAGGTTGCAGTGAGCAACCATTTGCACTCCAGCCTCAGCAACAGGAGCGAAACTCTGTCTCACACACATACACACACATACAAAAATAAAAATAGGGGGTCAGGGCTGGGTGCGGTGGCTCACGCCTGTAATCCCAACATTTTGGGAGGCTGAGGTGGGTGGATCACTTGAGGTCAGGAGTTCAAGACCAGCCATGGTGAAACCCTGTCCATCCCTACCAAAAATTAAAAAAAAAAAAAAAAAAAAAAGGGTCTATTAAGGCTGAGTGCAGTAGCTCATGCCTGTCATCCCAACTACTCGGGTGGCTGAGGCATGAGAACTGCTTGAACACGAGAGGTAGAGGTGCAGTCAGCTGAGATTCCACCAATGCACTCCAGCCTGGGCAACAGAGTGAGACGCTATCTTAAAAAAAAAAAAAAAAGACAAATTTACAAAGAATATTAAAAAAGATTACTATTAAAACTTGACATTTGGCCAAGCTCGGCGGTTCATGCCTATAATCCCAGCACTTTGGGAGGATGAGGTGTGGGAGGATCACTTGAGCCCAGGAGTTTGAGACCAGCCTGGGCAACACAGTGAGACCCTGTTTCTGCAAAAAAATAAAAATAAATTAGCCAGGTGTGGTAGCTAACACCTGTAGTCACAGCAACTTCAGAGGCTGAGGCAGGAGGGCTGCTTGAGCCTGGAAATGGAGGCTTCAGTGAGCTGTGACTGTGCCACTGCATTCCAGCCTAGCTGACAGAGCAAAATCCTGTCTCAAAAATAAAAAAACCCTTGTCATCCTTGAGCCATTTCCAAAAAGGCTGAGTAAAACTCTTAAATATACAATACATACACCTGTACCTCCTCTACTCAAGGGGCTTCCTGTCATTGTTGTGTAGCCCCTCTGCCCTCTACCATACTGCTTGGTAAATTGCAATGACCTTTTTATTTTTATTTTTCTTCAATCAGCTCTCAGGTTGAAAAATTGTAGGGACTTTGCTACAAGTTTTTCAGTAGAGTAATTCAAAGAATGAGGGTTAATTTTCCTTCAGTATGCTGCATCCACTCCAGGATCCTACTGCAGCAAGGAGGCTCCCACCCTGTCTCATTTCCTTCCATGGAGGGATGTGCAGCAGGCCCTTAAGGACAAGAGAACGCGGCGCCCTCCCCCCTTTTCTGTCCCAGACACACCTTAAGGATCTCATCTCCAACAATGATGATGCCAGCCGTCACGCTGCGCCCCGGGGAAAGTTCAGAGGCCCTAGATGTCATGGTCCTGCCTTCTCTGCCCCTCTGCAAGGCCCTCCAGTAGCCACCTAGACCCCCAAATAGGGGTCGCAAGCACAGGCGGCCCGCCAGGTCTACAGGGCACTGGGGGCCATAGCCTGGGAACAGGGGATCCTGGGTCGAGGGAACCTGGAGAAGCCAGAAAGGACAATGGGGGAGAGCAGGCGTGCACGTTCCTCCTTAGAGGAAGACCCTAGTCTTCTCTAACCAGATCCTTGACAAGCGACTCCTTTATTCCTGCCTCTTTAATAAACGTGTTCCCCAATCCCAACCCATGCCCTTTTTTTTTTTTTTTTTTTTTTTTTTGAGACGGAGTCTGGCTCTGTCGCCCAGGCTGGAGTGCAGTGGCCAGATCTCCGCTCACTGCAAGCTCCGCCTCCCGGGTTCGCGCAATTCTCCTGCCTCAGCCTCCCGAGCAGCTGGGACTACAGGCGCCCGCCACCTCGCCCGGCTTATTTTTTTTTTTTTTTTGTATTTTTAGTAGAGACGGGGTTTCACCGTGTTAGCCAGGATGGTCTCGATCTCCTGACCTCGTGATCCGCCCGTCTCGGCCTCCCAAAGTGCTGGGATTACAGGCTTGAGCCACCGTGCCCGGCCCCCATGCCCTTTTAAATGTCTTCTAAGCTTAACTCTAGTCTTAAAAACTCCTTCTCTCTTGAGAACCTACCGCTTTAAGTGTCTTCCGTTTGCTGAGCTGGTCTCCTCAAGTGTCTGCTCTATCTTGGACATCTGTATCCTTTTGAATGTCTCTTCGGGGCATCTGCCCCTTTAAATGTCTACGTTATCCTGGGCCTTGGCCCTTTTCAATGCATTCGCTCTCTCCACCCCGGACCAAAATCCCGTCTCTTTCTACTTCAGGCTTCTGCACCCTTTCTAGCCCTGAAATCCCTTGTCCCCACCAAGCTTCAGATTACTGAGGGCTCCTAGGCTCTCACCTGCCTGTTCTGCCCCTTCACCGGGTCTTTCCCTTGTTCCTTTCCTCATGTCCCGGGGCAGCTTCCGTACTTAAAGTCCCGCCTTATTCACACTTAGCTGACATTGAGTGGTGATTTTGGCTGTCGCTTAGACTCTTCCAGGGTCCCATTGGTGTATTCAACTGTCGCTCTCAGGTTTTAGCCAGTAGGTGAGAGCAGGGCCTGATTGTTATAAGCGACAATCACTTGGCCACCCCTCGCCCGGAAATACGGGGGCCGGACCTTAGCCCACGATCGGGGGCGGGACCTCAGGAGTTTAGGGCGCGAAAGGAGCAGTGGTTGGAGGTGAAGTAAGGTCCTAGGGGTGTTTCTGGTGCTGGATTCAAATTATTGTTATGCATATGTTGCTTTGTTTTATTTAATGAGTCAGTTAGCCATGGTTTAAGCTATTTTCATTTACTGTGACTCTAACACTAGGCTAAGGGCTTTTGGAGTGAGCAGGGATCTTACTTTGTAGCAGAAGTTGGAGGGACACGGAGAAAGATTATCACCATTGTCTGTCGGGTATGAAGACCCTGGAGTAGGTGAGCTTTTGGTGTGTGGAACCTTAACTTATCTCTAGTATAATAGACAAAACTAATTACTTAAACCTCTTTGACAAGAAAGAGTCCCAAAACCCTCTCTTCCTCCACCTTGCTCCAGATGGTGCTTAGTTCAAATGACACCTTTCCCAGTTACTGGTCTTGTAGGTGCAAACGAGGCAGCGAATAGGGAGTGCCTTACATGTTTACTCTGGATCCTCACATCATCCGAGCTTACCCCCATTTCAGTTGCCTTTGGCCCAAACGTGCATCTTAAACTTTTTTCCAGTAATAATCTGGGGATCTTCTCATATGCAGATTGATTCAGTAGGTTTGGGTGGGGCCTGAGATCTGCATTTAGCTATTTCCCATGTGATGGTGATCCCACTGCTCTGTGGACTACATTTTGAATGGTAAGGGCCTGAATTCATTCTTTTTGATTTTTGAGGCGGAGTCTCGCTCTGTCACCCAGGCTGGAGTGCAGTGGCGCGATCTCGGCTCACTGCAAGCTCCGCCTCCCGGGTTCATGCCATTTTCCTGCCTCAGCCTCCCGAGTAGCTGGGACTACAGGCGCCCGCCACCACGCACGGCTAATTTTTTTTTTTTTTTTTTTTTTTTTTGTGTGTGTATATATATATATATATATATATTTTTTTTTTTTTTAGTAGAGACGGGTTTTCAGCGTGATAGCCAGGATGATCTCGATCTCCTGATCTCGTGATCCACCCGCCTCGGCCGCCCAAAGTGCTGTAATTACAGGCGTGAGCCACCGCGCCCGGCCAAATTCATTCTTTGTAAGACTGCTAAACCACACCTTGTCCCAGCACTTTGGGAGGCCGAGGCGGGCAGATCACCTGAGGTCAGGAGTTGGAGACCAGCCTGACCAACATGGAGAAACCCCGTCTCTACTAAAAACACAAAAAATTAGCCGCGCGCGGTGGCGGGCGCCTGTAGTCCCAGCTACTCGGGAGGCTGAGGCAGAAGAATGGTGTGAACCTGGGAGGCGGAGCTTTCAGTAAGCCGAGATTGTGTCACTGCAGTCCAGCCTGGGCGACAGCGAGACTCCATCAAAAAGAAAAAAAAAAACCCTGTGAGATACATATCATGCTAATTTTACAGACGAGGAACAGCCTCAAAAAGGTGAAGGTTTGCCACACAACCGCAAAACACTGTGGATGGTAGATTCAGGTGATCAGACGTCTATACCATTCTTTCAAGTAATAAGCTCCCCCCCCCCTTTTTTTTTTGGAATCAGTCTCTGTTGCTCAGGCTGGAGTGCAGTGACACAAGCACCATTCACTGCAGCCTTGACCTCCTGGGCTCAAGAGATCCTCCCATCTCAGACTCCAGAGTAGCTGGCCCACAGGGGCGCCCCACCATGCCTGGCTAATTTTTGTATTTTTAGTAGAGACGGGGTTTGGTCATGTTGCACAGGCTGGTCTTGAATTCCTGGGCTCAAGTGATTCCCTGCCTTGGCCTCTCAAAGTGTTGGGATTACAGGTGTGAGTCCCCGTACTTGGCCCTCATTTCTTTCAATTATAAAAAGTCAGCTCTTTGAAAAAAAAAAGGGGCAAAACAGGAATTCCACTTGCCTAGTAAACCACATGTTCCAATATCTTTATTAGTAATACAGGTGATATTTGATCCCCTCCCAAAACAGAATACCAAGTCTGTTCCAGTATTTTCCCAGTGGATTCTCAAGCTTAAGTAAGTGTACATCAGAATCAGTCGGAGAGCTTGTGTTAAAACATTGCCCCGGTGCCCAACCCTGGGTTTAGGATTCACTAGGTCTAGGTTGGAGCCCAATAATTTGCATTTCTAATGAGTTTTCCCGATGTTGATGCCTGCTATTTTAGGAATAAGTGGATGGAAGACAGAAAAAATGGGGGAGATTAATATCCTTACTTAGTACTACTACTTTGTTAGACTAAAGGGGAAGTTATTATTCTGTGGAATGCTTTTTTTAATTGAGACAGCTTCTGTCGCCCAGGCTGAGTGCAGTGGCGTGATTTTGACTTACTGCCACCTCTGCCTCTCGGGTTCAAGCGATCCTCTCGCCTCAGTCTCCTGAGTAGCAGGGATTACAGGCACACACCACGCCCAGCTAATTTATTTTTATTTTTTTTGAAGACAGAGTTTCACTCTTGTTGCCCAGGCTGAAGCGCAATGGCGTGATCTTGGCTTACTACAACCTCTGCCTCCCAGGTTCAAGTGATTCTCCTACCTCAGCCTCCCGAGTAGCTGGGATTACAGGCATGTGCCACCACGCCCGGCTAATTTTGTAGTTTTAGTAGAGATGGGGTTTCACCATGTTGGCCAGGCTGGTTTCAAACTCCTGACCTCAAGTGATCTGCCCTCCTTAGCTTCCCAAAGGGTTGAGATTACAGGCATGAGCCACCACGCCCGGCCTGGAATGTTTTCTTAAACAGCTACATTTTGCACCTGTTTTCTCAAAGCTTCCTTCTTTACCTACCTGCATAAGATGCCTGAAATCTTTGCCCCCAGTCCACACTCCAGACCAATTAAGAATCCTTAAGAATGACTCAAGCAGGCATCAGTACTTGTAAAGCTCCCCAGGTGATTCCAATGCCCAACCAAAGTTAAGAACAGCTGAAAACCTCCCCCAACCGAGGGGCACAGTGAATAGGTCATAGGTGTGCCTATTATTCCTATTAGGAATTGGGACACACAAGCATCCTTTTACCCGTGTGTGCCATTCAAATATTGGGACTATGTTAAAGGCAGCACCCCGACTGTAGGAAGCAGTTCATTTGTTTGGATGAGATGAAGTTGTCCCTATATAACCTCTACCTCGGGCCAGTAGTTAGAGTGAAATATGTTTCAGTAGATGTTTGACAGCAAGTCTGCTTAAAGTAGATTAAAAACGAGTTATCTGAATGTTAAAATAAACCTCATTATCAGCAAAGAGCTGAGCTTCATTATCAAACTGAAGGGCATGTAATTAGAACCATGATATTGATGATGCTCACCCTGAGTGAGGGGAAAAAACCCTTACAATTACAGCATTAGATTATAAAAACTTCCTCTTTAATCAAGGCTTTTAACATGAACAGATTTCTTGAATAAAATGGAAAGTTTCCAGTACACTGAAACATAAATCCACAAGTCACCATACATACAACACCCGGCAGGAAAAAAACAAAAACAGCAAGTTTACATGATCTCTGTTAACAGCCATGGTCTCAAACTCAGATGCTTCCTCCATCTGCCAAGTGTGTTCTGGATACAGAGCACATCGTGGCTTCTGGGGTCACACTCAGCTGAGGCTGTGGGTCCACAGAGCACTCATCTGGCTAGACTATGGTGGTGGTGGCTCTACTCAAGAAGCAAAGCAGTTACCAGCACATTCAAACAGTGTATTGAACATCTTTTAAATATCAAAGTGAGAAACAAGAAGGCAACATAATAATATTATCAGAAAGATGTTAGGAAGTAAGGACAGCTGTGTAAAGCTTGAGGCTGAAAAGTAGCTTGCCAGCTTCATTTCTTTGGCTTCTTGGGTAGTGGGCGCCGGAACAGCAAGATGTGAGGTTCTGAAAGAGTGAGGGAAATCTAAGAGACAAGCGCACACCATTCTATGTACAACCTATAGTGTATTCCACTACCATCTTCCCAGCTATCACCCACTCAGATCTTTATAACTAAATAAAGACTTAAGCATATGGCCTTGAGAAGCAGACCCAGAAGTCTGGACTGTCTGCCAAATACAGAATTGTTAATATCAGTTCTTTTGCTATGTTTATACAGCCCCAGGGTGTCCTTTATTAAGTTTTGCCTGGCAGCTGGGTGTCTGGTGCCTTATCAATAAATATACTTTCCTTTGCTTATTTGGAATACATCCAAGAATGTTTTCTGATGGAGAATGAGGCAGGGACTATGACCAGGCTATATGTGGCCTTAAAAAGAATACCCTCTGATTGCATGGAAGATTACAGGAGGTTTTTTAGTGACAGGTTGTCTCTGAACTTCCCAGATATTTTAATCTTATTTTTGGTCACTAGTTTTTTTTTTTTTTTTTTAATCCCCCATGACTAGAGGGGGAAGAAACCAGTAAACTATTTCCTATCTCCCTATTTGGGTTATACAATCTTATTCCTTCATTCTCTCAGTGTAGCAGTTCTATATGGTTGTTTTTAGCCAGTGCACTGACCTGGTTCATGGATCATATAATGGACCCATCCCTGACTCTGCTGAACGCCAAGATTCCTCCATTCAGATTCAGACATCAAATGAGTTTTAGGGACCAGCTTGGCTATGTCCTTGGGCAGCATGACATGTCTGTAACAGAAACGGAGAAGTGACGAATTTGTTAGTACCAGATATAGTCTCAGACAACTGCCTGTTTACAAGGCCAAGAAAGGAAAGAAAAACTAGTTTCTGATGTCAGAGTTTATATAATTTTATTGTGGGGTAGCAGCAGCTAGAAATACAGGCTATGTTATATAAATTCTGAGAGTATATGAAAAATACAAATTAGTGAATAATTCCAGTGAATAAGCACTTAAGTTCCAGGCACATTTTCTCTGCCTTCATGGACCTTATAGTCTTCTAGTTGATTGCCTACAATATAATGGGAGCCCCACGGAGCACACAGTGTTAATAATTAGAAGGAAGGAAGAGAAGTTATTCTGTGGAGAGGAAACGCCTTTTATGGAGTACTGTGTGGACAAGTCATCACAAAGGATGAAATGAAATATCCTTTAAAATCTAAGCCAGGCAGATCGAGACCATCCTGGCTAACACGGTGAAACCCCGTCTCTACTAAAAAATACAAAAAACTAGCCGGGCGAGGTGGCGGGCGCCTATAGTCCCAGCTACTCGGGAGGCTGAGGCAGGAGAATGGCGTGAACCTGGGAGGCGGAGCTTGCAGTGAGCCGAGATCCGGCCACTGCACTCCAGCCTGGGTGACAGAGCGAGACTCCGTCTCAAAAAAAAAAAAAAAAAAAATCTAAGCCAGGCATGGTGGCACATACCTATAGTCCCAGCTACTCGGGAGGCTGAGGCAGGAGAGTAATTTGAACCCAGGAGTTTGACAAAGATACAGTATGAAGTTTGAAATCTTTGATTAAAATACAGAATAGGCCAGGGGCAGTGGCTCATGCCTGTAATCCTAGCATTTTGGGAGGCTGAGGTGGGTGGATCACTTGAGGTCAGGAGTTTGAGACCAGCCTGACCAACAACGTGAAACCCCATCTCTACTAAAAATACAAAAAAAAGAGCCGGGTGTGGTGGCATGCACCTGTAATCCCAGCTATTTGGGAGGCTGAGGCAGGAGAGAATCCCTTGAGTCCAGGAGGCGGAGGTTGTAGTGAGCTGAGATCTGGGCAATAGAGTGAGATTCCATCTCAAAAAAAAGAGAAAAAAAAAAAAAGACAAAAGGGCTGCAGTGCACAATGGTTGTGCCTGTGAATAGCCACTGTACTCCAGTCTGGGCAATAAAGCAAGACCTTGTCTCTTCCAAAAAAAAAAAAAAAAAAAATCTATCCTGAATCTTATCTTCCTAATTCTGGAGGGATGTACCTTGAGACTTTTTTTGGGAAATTCCGTGCTTTTCTAACCAAGGATAAGTCTCCCTTCATGGCAAAGAAATTATTACCCTGATGTGACTCAAACTAATCCAGATAGTCTTCATCATGCTCAGTGAAAATGTACTAAGTTCTCTCTCTGTGCTAGTAACAGTGGTTTCCCCCCCATTCTCCTAAAAGAAAAAATTCTAGTCCAAATATATGAAAACAGCTCACATCCTAACACCACCCTGGCACAAAATTTGGCTTCAATACATAGACCAAAAAACCCCTCTTAAACCAAAATGCCATTGCCAAGTTAAAAGTTTCATCTTCTAGGGGATGAAATGGTGATTCCTTCCCAGCTCTGCAAATCTCTTATAAGCACATACAGTTTTAAGTTAGTTTAGTTCAGATGTAGAGGAAAACAGCTGAGGAAAAGACAGTTAATTATATCAAAGAGGATCTGGAGTCGTCTTGGTATAAAGATGATTATATATGTGTCAATGCACATCGAGTTCTCTGAAGACCTAAAGCCCTGAACTAGGCTGGGTGAAGAGACAAGAAAAGCAAGTTTTCATTTTATGTTCTCCATCTGAGGAGACAAGATAACAAACCAGGAAGTGGTCTTAATTATCACAATGTAGATTAGCATAATGCCAACATTTTGGAGTCCTGTGTCTTCCCTTATTCCCAATCGAGATTATGCACTTGAAATTTATCAAACCCGAATGCTGTATCCAGTGCCAGGATTCCATCATCCCCACCCTTGGCAGATGGCTATCCAGTGTCTTCTAAACAATTTCAGTCAAGAGGTGCTTTCTCCCACATACCTTTTTCTTAGAGTCTCATCTCAGGCTCTGTCCTCTAGGAAGCTTTCCCCAACTTTCCCTCTTCCTTTTTTTTTCCTCTCAGTATTTTAAGTTTCATGTTCAAGGGTACGTGTGCAGGTTTGTTATATAGGTAAACTCCTGACTCGGGGGTTTGGTGTACAGATTCTTTTATGACCCAGGTACTAAGCATAGTACCCGACAGTTTTTTTTTCCCTGAACCTCTCCCTCCTCCCACCCTTCTCCCTCAAGTAGGCCCCAACGTCTATTGTTCCCCTCTTTCTGTCCCAGTGTTCTCATCTCCGACATATAAATGAAAACACGCGTATTTAGTTTACTACTGGTTTCGTTTTCAATGGTGGTGAAAGAGTCATCACACTGAATTGGCCTTTAGGACACTCCCCCGCCCCCACACCAAGCCCAGGGAAGAAGACCGACCGAAAGTAAGAAGTCAGCCTCTAAGGCGGTGGCGGCGGGGGTTCTCGAAGGGTGGGGTGGGGGGGGGTCCTGGAGTTAGCAAAAGTAGGGGACTGACTTTCTAGCCCCACCCCAACACCCGCGCACAGCTAGGAAGCCGCAGCCTTCGGGTCGCCAGTTCCCTCTCCTTATCAAGTCTCGTGTGCTCCCATCACACCCTGTAATGGCTCCTAGCAAAGGGTGTTATCACCTTTCTGGTGTTCGTCGGTATCACTCACAGTTTTAAGTTTGTGAACAGCAGAGACCATGTGTTATCCTTGCACTTTAGCAGAACACCTGAAACCTGTTAAGTATTCCGTAACCGTTTCCTTTGATAAAGGGCATCTATTAGACCCATATTAAGTATTTTCTCAATGCTCCTAGCCAGTTTTATTCCATTTCAGTCCCAAGCGGTCCCTTTCCTAACACAAGCCAGACAACCATGCCCCTTGTCTTTTTCACGAGTTAATAAGCAATATTCAACTCTCTCAGCGCTACTCTCGCATTAGGGACGCGAGGAAACTCCAAGCTCCGCTTTTGCTACGTTCTCCCACTGGATTCCACAGGATTACTGTAAAACTAACAGTTTCTACAAGGCAAGTTAAGTTTGCCCAATAAAGTTCAGAGAATGATCCAGAAACCCTCATGGGTGTGGGTGGTCAGTACTCTAACCACGCCTACCACTCCCTCCTCTCAACTGAGGGCAGACTCCAAATTCGCAACCACTTTATTGTTTTATGAGAGGCTCCCACCTCCGCGCATGCGCCTTACGCCTTCCACCAATATCACACCCTTGCCCGTTCACATCTCGTACGCATGCGCCAATTCTATCGCCTCAGTTCCTGTTACTAATTGCTTGTTTCCTCAGCGGTCAAAGCTCACGACCTCGCTGTTGCCCCCGCGCCAGCACTAACCGATACTCAAACTCCTCGTCGTCGTATTTGTCCGAATAGTAAATCTGTTTGTGCGACATGATCGCTCGGTTTGCTAGCCTTCAGCCCCGCGCCGCCAACCTCCAAGCAACTCCCAGCAGCACGCGCTCCCACCCACTTTGGCCTCGCTTTCAAACACGCCGCCCGCACTTCCTATTGGTCCGTTTGGCTCAAGGCGGGACAGCTGTACTTCCAAGCCTCCGATTGGCTTAGATTTACTTCTCTTGGGTCCTTATTGGAGGGCAGTTCTTACGTTTCTCAAGAACGAGCGTGGGTCGAAAGTAGGCGTCTTATTGGCCACCACTACCTCTGTGCACGATTTCGCGCTGCCATTGGCTAACTCGGGAAAGTGGGAAGCGTGAAGGAGGGACCCTGAGGTAGAGGGTCAGGGGTTAGTGAGGCCGGAAGTGAGTGTAATAAAGTTTCTCCAGGGAGGCAGGGCCCGGGGAGAAAGTTGGAGCGGTAACCTAAGCTGGCAGTGGCGTGATCCGGAACCAAATCGGCCCGCGGTGCGGTGCGGAGACTCCATGAGGCCCTGGTGAGTCTTGACTTTTTTCTCCTTAGGTGACTCACTCTTCCACTCCGGAACCCCTCTCCCGGGACCCCACTTCCGGTCTTCATTTGTAAGTCCCGCCCCTGAGACCCCTCTCCCCGGAAGTCCCACCTCCCAACCTCTGGGGGCTCCCCCGAACCCCGACTTGATTTTTATTTTTTGTCTCCGACCCCACCCTGTAGCCCAGTTTTCCTGGAAGTCCCACCCCCAGACACGTTCCAAGCCCTACTACGTGAAACCCTTGGTTACTCCTTCCATTCTCCGAAACTCCGCCTCCTAGCAACGATCCTCTGCTAACTCCTGTCAAAAAGCCTATCTCCCAAAAGGGCAAAACCCTGCTCCTCAAAGAACGATTCGAATTTGTTGGAGCCACGCCTCTTCGGGGCTCCGCCCCTCCGAAGCCACGCCCTGTTCGTAATCCGTGTCTGACTGTCCAGAAAGCCTCCCCGCATAGAAGTCTGAAGTTCGCGTCCTGGCGGACCACGCCCCCTTACGAGCTTTGTGGGACCTGGGTCATCAGCTGTAAAGCCTTGTCGTCAATCCCTGAAACTCCACCTGCTTATATTTTCCTGTCCTTTGTCTTTTTTTGGGCTTTGGGATCAGTTTTCCGAGCACTCTCGTGCTCCCCCAGGTGGGAAGTCAAAGTTCCTATCTCTGACTGTGAAGAGTGAGATTAAAGGCAGCCGTTTTCCTTTCTTTCTTTTCTTTCTTTCTTTTTGTTTTTTTTGAGACAGAGTTTCGCTCTTGTTGCCCAGGCTAGAGTGCAATGGTGCGATCTCGACTCACCGCAACCTCCGCCTCCTGGGTTCAAGTGATTCTCCTGCCTCAGCCTCCCGAGTAGCTGGGATTATAGGCGCCCGCCACCACGCCCGGCTAATTTTTGTATTTTTAGTAGAGAGGGGGGTTTCACCATGTTGACTAGGCTAGCCTCGAACTCCTGACCTCAGATGATCCACCCGTCTCAGCCTCCTTAAGTGCTGGGATTACAGGCGTGAGCCACCGCGCCCGGCCCCATTTTCCTCTTTCTTAACCTCCTCCAAGGGTAGAACTATTTGAAGGGGCTGAACTTAGGGTTTGGCACCAGAGGGAGAGAGACTTGCTGTCAGACTCCCAGCCTCATCTCCTGGCCTTCCCTTCCCAGGACCAACTCCATCCCAGAAGTAGCTCTAGGCCTGCCTATCCATAAGTGGATAGGACCATGGATTTGTTGGTGTGTGGCATGTGGGTGTGACAGGAGCAAGTTTTCTACCAGAAAAACGGTGGTTTGGAGTGGGGGTAGATAATAGTGCCCTTTTTGTTGTTTGATTTTTTTCTTTTTTTTTTAAGGGACAGTTCAGTTGCTGCTTCTCTGTCTCTTCCCCTCCCCCTAACCATAGTTCTTGTCTGGGCATTCCTCCTGGCCCCGTTTGCCCAGCCTTCCCTGCTGGAAACATTCCTGAGGCTTTCGCCATTTCCTGCCACTTCCCACCCCTCTCCCCTCCTCCCAGTTGGGCTGAGAAGCCACATACAGCTTTTTCCCTACACCCAATCACCTTGACTTCCAGTAGGCAATCTCTTTTCTCCCCATGCACATTTCAACAGTCATACTTCTTTCTTTTCTTTCAAACGCCCACACCCGTTGGTCTTTCCCTGGCCCTGGATACTGCAGGCTCCCACAGAACATCTCAACAGATGAGGACATCCTAGTGTGTGTTTATGTGTTTTGGGGGTGTGAGGCTATAGTGGAATCCTTTCCTCATTCTCTCTATGCCCGAGAGCTGGCTGGAAAAGAAGTGATAAAATTCCTTCTCAGGATTGGCTGACAGAGTGACAAGGCTCTTCTGGAATGAGCACTAAGGGGAGATTTAAGAGTTAAGCACAGTATCTAACACACTTTAAGTGTTAATGTTGTTAATCAGGATAATTATCTATCTATATTTTAATCCTCTGAAGTAAATCTAAGGGCAATTCCAAGGTGAGCTTGGGTGAATACATTTTTTTTTTTTTTTTTTTTGAGGCAGAGTTTTGCTCTTGTCACCCAGGCTGGAGTGCAATGGCACGATCTCAGCTCACTGCAACCTCCACCTCCTGGGTTCAAGCGATTCTCCTGCCTCAGCCTCCCGAGCTGGGATTACAGGTGCTCACCACCACGCCCAGCTAATTTTTGTAGTTTTAGTAGAGACGGGGTTTCACCATGTTGACCAGGCTGGTCTCAATCTTCTGACTTCAGGTGATCCACCCGCCTCGGCCTCCCAAAGTGCTGGGATTACAGGTGTGAGCCACCTTACCCAGCGGGAATATGTATCTTTAACTTGTTTTTTGTTTTTTGGTCGCTTTCCAGCTTTGCCTATGGCATTCTCCAGAAGAGCAGTGGCAGGAAGCCGTGGGTGGCAGGAATGAGTTTGGGACTGTTCCCTGTGTCCAGCTTCAACCCATCTTCTCCTGACACCCCTTTCTCCTGTGCTTACTTGTTTTTTCTCCTGTTCTTATTGACACAGATGTGTCTTCTGATCTCTCTGTCCCTTCCTGGCCTGTCGTTTCTGCTTCTCTTGGAGAACTGTTTCTTCCACCTCCTCCAGCCAGGCTCCTCCCCTGGTGTGAGGGACACTGTGCTGTTTGGTGGGGCTTTGGGTCCTGTAAGAGGAGGGATATGAATTGGGGTGGTTTGGAGTGGGAGTGGGGACCTGATTGCCTCATTCTCACCCTTGACAGTGTGCTGTGTTAACAAGGCCTGTGGAAAGGGGAGAGGACAGTGCTTGGCTATGAGCCATGGGTCTTGGTGTGGTAGATGGCATACATAGAGAACAAGCCGTGACCAGCATGTCCTCTTGTTCCCCTCTTGCCTGGTAGCTTCCTGATGTACCATCCAGGTTGGACTTTATTCCCCTTTTTTCACCAACTTTGCTTCTCCTCTTGACCCTGCTCTGCATCCATTGGGACCACTTCCTTCCCATCCCCACTTCGCTAGCTCCAGTCCACAGCTGTCGTAGCAGAGGATGCTAATGGCCCAGGCTTACTGTATGGGGTAGTGGTTGGGGGTGGCCTGGGCTGGAGGGTGGGGAATTCGAGTGTCCAACCAGAACAGGAAGGGAAATGCTGAGCTCTGAGATCTCCTCCCTTTTCCACCCGCAGCTGCCTCTGTTTCCTCCCTCATTCCCCTCTACTCTAGCCTGGCTTCCTGCCCCCTTTGGCCTGCCTGTGTCCGGTTTCGAGTGACCCAGACCTCCTATCTCCTTTCTTTCCATCCAACTCCTCCATGCTTCCCTCCCACCCCCACTTTCCTTCTCCCCAGATTACTAGTTGTTTGTGTAGGGCAGGGGAGAGGAGCTTGGATAGCCCTACCCTCTGCTCCAGTCCGAGGTTGGGGCGGGGTGGGGGCTCAGCCCCTCTGAGCCTGTGAGTCAGCACTGTCCTCGTGATTGGTCTCTCCCTTTAGCTCTCCGCCCCTGGGGAGGAGCCAGGCAGCTCTGGGTCCAGCCTGTTCTCTTCTCAGCCAGAGAAGAGGCTCCACGTTGGGCGGGGATGGGGCCCGAAACTGTCTGGGTCTGAGCTGGGGAGCGGAAGCCACTTGTCCCTCTCCCTCCCCAGGACTTCTGTGACTCCTGGGCCACAGAGGTCCGACCAGGCTAAGGGCCTGGGAATACCCCCTGCCTGGCCCCCTTGCCCAAACTGGCAGGGGGGCCAGGCCGGGCAGCAGCCCCTCTCTCACCTCAGCTATGGATCTCCTGCCCCCCAAGCCCAAGTACAATCCACTCCGGAATGAGTCTCTGTCATCGCTGGAGGAGGGGGCTTCAGGGTCCACCCCCCCGGAGGAGCTGCCTTCCCCATCAGCTTCATCCCTGGGGCCCATCCTGCCTCCTCTGCCTGGGGACGATAGTCCCACTACTCTGTGCTCCTTCTTCCCCCGGATGAGCAACCTGAGGCTGGCCAACCCGGCTGGGGGGCGCCCAGGGTCTAAGGGGGAGCCAGGAAGGGCAGCCGATGATGGGGAGGGGATCGTAGGGGCAGCCATGCCAGACTCAGGCCCCCTACCCCTCCTCCAGGACATGAACAAGCTGAGTGGAGGCGGCGGGCGCAGGACTCGGGTGGAAGGGGGCCAGCTGGGGGGCGAGGAGTGGACCCGCCACGGGAGCTTTGTCAATAAGCCCACGCGGGGCTGGCTGCATCCCAACGACAAAGTCATGGGACCCGGGGTTTCCTACTTGGTTCGGGTGAGTGAACATCCTCCTTTCCATTGCCTCCCAGACCCCTCCAGTTCTTCTGCTCACTCCAGCTTGGCTGGAATTCTTTTTTCCTGCTGTTCCCCAACAACCCTGTTTCAGTGTTCTATTTCCTAAACCTTTCCCATCCCTTCCCCAATTCTGTAGCCCTTTCCCTTCCAGCTCTGCCTGGGCCCCCTTCCTTCTTTTGACTCCCCTACCCCCACCCTGCCATGCTTAGCACAATGCCCAGCATGGCAGAAGCTCTTAATAAGTGCTGGAAGGAGTGACTTCTTGATCCTTTCCTCCATTCTCCTCTCGCTTTCTGGAGTTGTTGCTCCATCCCAGTCAGTGCCTGTCAGTCCCCTCCAAACTCTCTCCCCAGTGCGTGAGGTCCTTCTAGCCTGCCTTTTCTTTCTCTGCTCGTTCCCTGTTGTCTTTCACCTTGGTTGTGGGATGTAGACACGGAAGAGGGCAGAACTTCTTCCTCTTTACTTCTCTTAGGGACCATATGGGCAAAGTCCTAGGGCCCTTTGTGAAGGGACTGGGGTCAGGGAGCGGCTGACCTGCTGTCCTCTCCTCCCTCCCCTTAGTACATGGGCTGTGTGGAGGTCCTTCAGTCAATGCGTGCCCTGGACTTCAACACCCGGACTCAGGTTACCAGGTTAGTGGGGAGGGAGTGGACTGTGGGAGTCCTGGGATTAGTGAGGCCATGGGAAAGGGCGGAGGGGAGTGGGTCACTTGGGTGCTGCTGGTTGGGGCTGATCTTTGGGTAGTAAAGGGGATTGAGAGAAAGCTGGGATAGTGATTCTGCCTCTTACTGAAAGGAGGCCCCTCTGGCCCGGATCCTCCTTACCTGTCCAGCCTTGGGAGTTGTGGGGAAGGTAGCAGAAGCAGCTGGCAGGTGGAGCTGGAGTAGCAAATGGGGGTAGATGGAAGGTTGCTGCTGCCTTTGGGAAGGGAATGGGACATTTGGTAGCTGGAAGGGGGTGGGGCTATACCCATTGAGGCCCTAACCCAATCAGCCAGGAAGCGGCCTCTCAGTGTCATCAAATATTAAAGGCCCTTAATTCAATCCACCACGACAAAGAGCCTGGAGTGCCCTGGGAGTCTGGCCTGGCTTTCCCCTCCCCCAGCTCTGTGGCAGCCCCAGTTGAGTGGGAGGCAGGCAGGCAGGCGCTGGGTCTGAGTACCCCTCTTTCCCCAGGGAGGCCATCAGTCTGGTGTGTGAGGCTGTGCCGGGTGCTAAGGGGGCGACAAGGAGGAGAAAGGTACTTGGGGTCCTTGGGGATAGGGATGCTGCTGGGAAATGTGGAGGGACAGTGAGGAGGCAAGTGTGGGGCATGTGGGGAGAGGGCCAGGAGACAAGAGTATGGTTTGTCTGTGCTGGGAACCCTCACCTTCTAAGACCCTGGGCCCTACCTTAGCCCTGTAGCCGCCCGCTCAGCTCTATCCTGGGGAGGAGTAATCTGAAATTTGCTGGAATGCCAATCACTCTCACCGTCTCCACCAGCAGCCTCAACCTCATGGCCGCAGACTGCAAACAGGTTGGTGGAGGTGGGCAGGTGGACCAGAAACACCGATGGGGGTGCTAAGGGGAGATCTAGTTAGGAGGCCAAAAACTAGGAAGAGGGCTTGAGAGCAGAAGACCAGTAGGGAAGGAGGAAATGAGGATATGGGATAAGGAACCCAGAGAATGAGACTGGGGCACCAGGGTTCTGGGCCCTGAGGCTGCCTGACACATGGCATTCCCTTCCTTCTCCATCCCCTCCCCTAATTCTCAGATCATCGCCAACCACCACATGCAATCTATCTCATTTGCATCCGGCGGGGATCCGGTGAGTTGGGGAACAGAGCAAAGGTGGTGGGAGAAGAGCAAGGGGCTAGTGATTGGGAAGACATTGATTAGAGAAGTGGGGGTGCTAGGACTGTGGGGATATCTGAAAAGGACTGGGTTTTAGGGGTCAGGAGTAAAGTGGAACTGTAAAATTTTCTGACCTTCCTCCCCAGGACACAGCCGAGTATGTCGCCTACGTTGCCAAAGACCCTGTGAATCAGAGAGGTGAGGCATGGTGGGGAGCACTGGGTGGGTCTGGCTGTTTGAGGTGAGTAGGACCTGGGGTCATTTGTACCCACTCTAAGTAGATCTAAGTGGGGGTTCCTGCCGAGGAAGATGAGGGCCCCTGTCTGTGCCTCCTCCCAGTGGGCTCAACTCACTGACAGCCTCTGCTGTGCCCTCAGCCTGCCACATTCTGGAGTGTCCCGAAGGGCTTGCCCAGGATGTCATCAGCACCATTGGCCAGGCCTTTGAGTTGCGCTTCAAACAATACCTCAGGAACCCACCCAAACTGGTCACCCCTCATGACAGGTGAGCAAGTGGGGAGAGTGTGGAGCAGCTTTTGAGACCAAGATTGGGAAAGGAGGGCTGTTCTTCCCACACTTGAGCTGAGAGGTTCAGGGAGGGAATAACCTGTGTGCCTCTGCTTCCCACTTCCTGCTATTCTTCTGTTTCCTGTGGCCCAGGAGCAAAGGCTTTTGAGGCCCTGCTTGCCGCAGGGCCAGCTTTTCTTGTTTGCTCATGGTGGAGCTGTAGTCCGGGGCCTCCAAGTTACATCTCTCTCTGGCTAGGTGGGATTTTCTATTCCCATTCCTCTTTCTTGCTCATTTCTCTGCTTGGCATTCTGTGTTTTCCTGCCTCTAGAAGCCATCAAGACTTTGGGTTTGGGAGGATATCTCTTTTCCCTGAGATTACAATCTTTCCCACCTCAGGCCTTGAGGGATAAGCAGTGGAGCCAGTAGGGATTGAATATTTAGGAGAGGTAAAATCTGGAGCTGGAGCGCCTCCCTGCTGACGCTGACACACACACGCGCGCACACACACACACACACACACACACACACACACACACACCCCATAGTGCTTCTGGAGCTGGAGCGCCTCCCTGCTGACACACACACACACACACACACACACACACCCCATAGTGCTTCCCTTCCTTGTTGGGAGAGAGCACAGAGATCAAGAGCAAAAGCATTACTTACTTATTTTGAGACAGAGCCTTGCTCTGTAGCCCAGGCTGGAGTTCAGTGGTGCAATCACAGCTCAATGTAGCCTTCATACCCTGGGCTTGAGTGATCCTCCCACCTTAGCCTCCTGAGTAGATGGGACCACAGGTGCATGCCACCACACGTGGCTGAGTAGTAGTATTTTTATTTTGGTAGAGATAAGGTCTTGCTATGTTGCCCTGGCTGGTCTTGAACTCCTAGGCTCAAACAGCCCTCCCTCCTTGGCCTCTAAAAGTGTTGGGATTATAGGCGTGAGCCATTGCACCTGGCCAAGGGGGACGAGCTTTAAAATCAAACCTGAATTTAAATCTGAGCTTAGCCGCCTTTTAGTTGTGAGACCTTGGGCAAATCTTTTCACCTCTGACCCTCATTTTCCTCATATGTAAAATTGGGGAAGGAAACAATACCTACCTTATGGGGTTGCCAGGAGAATGAAATGATTATGTATATAAAACACTCAGCCTCAGGCCTAATCCACAGTAAATACCCAATAGATGGCTGCTGTTCTATTCCCTCCTCCCCTCCTCCTGCCCACCACACATTTACAGCTACACCTTCACTGTCCTGTCCCTCAGGATGGCTGGCTTTGATGGCTCAGCGTGGGATGAGGAAGAGGAAGAGCCACCTGACCATCAGTACTATAATGACTTCCCGGGGAAGGAACCCCCCCTGGGGGGGGTGGTAGACATGAGGCTTCGGGAAGGAGCTGCTCCAGGGGCTGCTCGATCCACTGCACCTAGTGCCCAGACCCCTAGCCACTTGGGAGCTACACTGGTAAGTTGCTTGGATGGAGGTGGGCTGGGCCTAGGGTGGGAGTGGTTGTTTAGGGCTTCTGGTCTCACCTTATTTTTATCCCTGCAGCCTGTAGGACAGCCTGTTGGGGGAGATCCAGAAGTCCGAAAACAGATGCCACCTCCACCACCCTGTCTAGGTATGAAGGGAGCTGAGATGGACAGAGCCAGGGAGTGCTGGAGGCAGGGCTGGGGATCACTGTAGAACCTGTCTTTCCTCAGCAGGCAGAGAGCTCTTTGACGATCCCTCCTATGTCAACGTCCAGAACCTAGACAAGGTCCGGCAAGCAGTGGGTGGTGCTGGGCTCCCCAATCCTGCTGTCAATGGCAGTGCACCCCGTGACCTGTTTGATATGAGTGAGTGCTTGTCTTTCCTCTCTGCATCTCCACCTTTCTACTTGGTTCTGGCCCTTCTCCTGCCTATCTGCTCTTTCCTTCCTGACTTCCCTTCCCTGAAGTCTGGGTCTTGGGTGTGTGTTGTGTCTGCTACTTTCCCTCACCCTCTGTCTACACTTCCAGAGCCCTTTGAAGATGCTCTTCGGGTGCCTCCACCTCCCCAGTCAGTGTCCATGGCTGAGCAGCTCCGAGGGGAGCCCTGGTTCCATGGGAAGCTGAGTCGGCGGGAGGCTGAGGCACTGCTGCAGCTCAACGGGGACTTCCTGGTGCGGGAGAGCACGACCACACCTGGCCAGTATGTGCTCACTGGCTTGCAGAGTGGGCAGCCCAAGCATCTGCTACTGGTGGACCCTGAGGGTGTGGTGAGTGTGGCAGAGGTGTGGGTGAGGGGTGGCAGAAAGGAAGGTACAGTACCCTACAGTGTATCCCTGTTCCTTCCCTCATTGCTTTCTAGACATTCCCGCTAGGCAGCTCTCTGTGGGCCTCTCTTGCTCTTTAGGGTGTCTGGCATCTTCCTCCAGGGGCTCATCCCTTAGCCTGAACTGTGTTCTTTATAGTCCTGGCACTATAGGGCTGGGCGTGGTGGCCCACACCTGTAATCCCAGCACTTTGGGAAGCTGAGGCAGGTGAATCACCTGAGGTCAGGAGTTTGAGACCAGCCTGACCAATATGGTGAAACCCCATCTCTGCTAAAAATATAAAAATAAGCTGGGTGTGGTGGTGGGCACCTGTAGTCCCAACTACTCAGGAGGTTGAGGCAGGAGAATTGCTTGAACCCAGGAGGCAGAGGTTGCAATGAGCTGAGATCGCACCACTGCACTCCAGCCTGGGTGACAGAGTGAGATTGTCTAAAAAAACAAAACAAAACAAATACAGTCCTGGCCCGTCCTCAAATCCCCAAGCCTTATCAGAGCTAGAAGGCAGTCATCTCATCTGTGCCCATTTTTACAAATAAGGAAACCACCCCGAAGAGGTTGTGAGGCCCAATGTCACATGGTTAAAGGCTAGACACTGCAAGTTTCCTTTCGTAAGAAGATCCAAGGGCTTCTCCAGCTCCTCAGACTCAGGAGTCAGACCACTGTGCTTTCTCTTATCTGCACTGCCTCACTGTTCTTCAAAACTTTCCTTGTTTAGCCAGGTGTGGTGGCTCATGCCTGTAATCGCAAGATTTTGGGAAGCTGAGGTGGGAGGATTGCTTGAGGCCAGGAGTTCTAGACCAGCCTAGGCAACATAGCAAGACCTTATCTCTAGAAAAATAAAAAAAACCAAAAAATTAGTCAGGAATGGTGACACATGCCTGTAGTCCTACCTACCCAGGAGGCTGAGGCCTGATGATTGCTTGAGCCCAGGAGTTTGAGGTTACAGTGAGCCATGACTGCACCATTGCACTCTAGCCTGGGTGACAGAGACCCTGTCTAGAAACAAACAAACTTTTGTCTGTTTTCTACAGCAATCTCAGCCTCCTTTCCTCTTTTTCTTTTCTTTTTTTTTTGAGATAGGGTTTTGCTTTGTCACCCAGGCTGGGGTGTGGTGGCATACCCGGCTAATTTTTGTATTTTTGTTGTTGTTGTTGAGATGGGGTTTCGCCATGTTGCTCAAGCTGTTCTTGAACTCCTGGGCTCAAGTGATCCGCCTCCCTTAGCCTCCCAGAGTGCTGGGATTGCAGGCATGAGCCACCATGCCCAGCCTCCACATCTTTTTTTTGCACTGTGTATACTCTTCTGAGACATGCCAACTTTTTCCACATCAAGAAAAGGGTATATAGCTCTCAGCTTCACTCTTTCAGGGCTGATGTCACCTTTGCCTTTTCCCACTTCACTGACCTGTCTATTCCTGCAACTGTCTCTTTCTAGAGAAACCTCAATTATCAGGACTGATAGGCCACACTCTCCCCTACCATTTTTTTCTCCTTCTTCAAGCCTCTTGTGTGTTTTACCCTCTTCCACCTTGGAGGCTGAGGTCTTATTTGACTCTTCACCTGAATTGACCTTCTTCCTTCCCACCCTCCCAGGTTCGGACTAAGGATCACCGCTTTGAGAGTGTCAGTCACCTCATCAGCTACCATATGGACAATCACTTGCCCATCATCTCTGCGGGCAGCGAACTGTGTCTACAGCAACCTGTGGAGCGGAAACTGTGATCTGCCCCAGAGCTCTCTTCCAGAAGATGCCCTCCAGTCCTTTCCACCCTATTCCCTAACTCTTGGGACCTCATTTGGGAGTGTTCTGTGGGCTTGGCCTTGTGTCAGAGCTGGGAGTAGTGTGGACTCTGGGTTTCATATCCAGCTGAGTGAGGGTTTGAGTCAGAAGCCTGGGGGAGAATCCTGCCTCTCCCCAAACATTGATCACCAAAGTATTAATGTACAGAGTGGCCCTTCACCTGGGCCTTTCCTGTGCCAACCTGATGCCCCTTCCCCAAGAAAGTGAGTGGTTGTCATGGAAAATGTCCTGTGGTGACAGGCCCAGTGGAACAGTCACCCTTTTGGGCAAGGGGGAACAAATCACACTTCTGTGCTTCAGGGTATCCCAGACCCTTCTCAACACCCCCACCCCACCATGTTTAAAACTTTGTGCCTTTGACCATCTCTTAGGTCTGATGATATTTTATGCAGAGTTCTTGGGCCCCTGAGTTCAATGACAGGGATGCCAACACCTTCTTGGCTTCTGGGACCTGTCTTCTTGCTCAGCACTCTTTCCGGTTTGGTTTGGGATAACAGAGGCAGGAGTGGCAGCTGTCCCCTCTCCCTGGGGATATGCAACCCTTAGAGATTGCCCCAGAGCCCCCCTCCCGGCCAGGGGGGAGATGGATCCCTCCCTTGCTCAGTGCCTCCTGGCCGGGGCCCCTCACCCCAAGGGGTCTGTATATACATTTCATAAGGCCTGCCCTCTCCCATGTTGCATGCCTATTGTACTCTACAGCCAAAGTGTAGCCCTTCCTGGAGCCTCTGCCCTGCCTCCCTTTCTGGCAGGGTGGGGTAGGGGTGACTGAATTTGGGCCTCTTGTACAGTTCACTCTCCCAGGTGGATTTTGTGGAGGTGGGAAAAAGGGCATTGAGACTCTTAAAGCAGTAGACAATCCCCAAATACCATCTGTAGAGTTGGAACTGCATTCTTTTAAAGTTTTATATGCATATATTTTAGGGCTGTAGACTTACTTTCCTATTTTGTTTTCCATGGCTTATTCTCGAGCACAAAATGGTAATCAATTATTACATTTATACATCACCTTTTTGACTTTTCCAAGCCCTTTTACAGCTGTTGGCATTTTCCTCGCCCAGGCCTGTGAGGTAACTGGGATCGCACCTTTTATACCAGACCTGAGGCAGATGAAATTTATTTCCATCTAGGACTAGAAAAACTTGGGTCTCTTACCGCGAGACTGAGAGGCAGAAGTCAGCTCGAATGCCTGTCAGTTTCATGGAGGGGAAACGCAAAACCTGCAGTTCCTGAGTACCTTCTACAGGCCCGGCCCAGCCTGGGCCCCTCTTTTGGCCTTGTGGATAAGGGACAGTTGACCGTTTTCATCCTGGACTCCTTTTGCTGTTGTTTGGATGTTTCCACGGGTCTCACTTATACCAAAGGGAAAACTCTTCATTAAAGTCCGTATTTCTTCTACCTCTGCCTCTTAATCCTGGGAAGCCTATTGTGTACGCCGCGGGCCCTTAGCTGCACAGCGGGGAGGCGGGAGGTCGCGGCCGCTGAGGGAAGCTGGGGGGTCTGCGGAGTTTGGGCGCGGCAGAGTGGGGCGTGTCGCGCCACCGTCCCCATGAAGATGTTGTGTCCGGGGGGCGGGGGCTGGCTCCGGGTGAGTCCAGGCAAGAACCGGGACTCCCCGGCGCCGCAACGCCGGCCCCCGGGACTACCTAGACCTCCCAGGCGCGCCCTCGGCTCGCGCGCGCCCCTCGGCGGTGGCTCCACCGCCCGGGATGGTACGGTCCGGCAGCAGGGCCGCGCGCCGCCGCCCCTCGGTGAGCTGGTGTGGGCCGCCGCTAGCGGAAACGACCCTCTCCACTCGCGTGGTGCAGTGGTAAGCCTCGCCCCTCGCCTGCCGCCTGTTTTCTGGCGTGGGGTCTCGTCCGGTCCTTGCTCCCCCTCCCCGCCGCGCTTAGTGGTGGTGGCCGCGCCGAGTTCCGGTTCCGGTTGCTGCAGCCGCTGGCTGGCGGCGAGTCTGGAGAGAGCGCGCAGTTCGCGCCGCGGCTGGGCGCTTCCCTGTCGTCCCACTTTGTGGTTGCTGCAGCTTGGGGGCCTGTGCTGCCCCTGACTCCCCTTCTGGGCGATGGTGCAGCCCGAGGGCGCCTCCATCCCCCGCCGCCGCCGCTAACCCCGGTCCCTCACTCCATGGCCGCCTCGGCGCCGCCCCCACCGGACAAGCTGGAGGGAGGTGGCGGCCCCGCACCGCCCCCTGCGCCGCCCAGCACCGGGAGGAAGCAGGGCAAGGCCGGTGAGAGCGCTGCGAGGAGCGGGGGCTGAAGAAGCCTAGGACTTGGGAACCTCAGAGGGGAGGGATGGTGGGAGGGGGGCGTTTCACAGGCTGAAGGGCTTGAAGGGAGGCTCAGGTGAAAAGGATGGGTGGGTGTAATCCTCCAGGAGTTGGGGGCAGGTGTCACACATTGAGGACGCTAGAGTTTGGAGCCACATGGAATTCAGTAGTCACTTGGAGCTTGAGGATATCGAAGGATGGGATATCTCTCATTTAAAGGAAGACATAGCTGAGAGTATGATCATCTTCACGATCTATTTTTCATACTGCACCCCTTGTTAGCATTTGTTGAATAAATAAGCAAGTATGTATTGACGTTAAAGGAGTTCCTCAGAGCATGGCTGAGAGAAAAGAGGTTGGGGAAACCTCAGGGAAACTTGTCTGCGTCTTCCTTTTGCCGCTCTTCCAGGTCTGCAAATGAAGAGCCCAGAAAAGAAGCGAAGGAAGTCAAATACTCAGGTGAATGGTGGTTGGTGGTGGGGGTGGTTCCCGGCAGCCCCTTGGCGGCACACTGTCTACTCTGCCATTCCGGTATCTGTTTGTATCTTGCATCAGCTGCAGGGAGGAGAGAGAAAACTGGCTTTCTTGCTTTGTTTCTTGTTCTTTCCATGAACCTTATAACAAATTTAGGGGAAAGTATTCTCTCCTTAGAGATGATTCGACCAAAGTTCTTACTACGCAGGGTTCCAGTCTCCTCCATGTTTCCTGTCCTGGTTTCCTCATGATGATAACGTAACACCTTCCACTTACTGAGCCTTTTTTTAGTGCCAGGTATTGTGCTAACATGCTTTAACAGTTTGGGGGAGATAGGCATTATCCCTATTTTACGACGAGAAATCTGGGGGTTAAAAATGTTAAATACGTGCTCCACAGTCTTGAGGTTGTTTTTCACGGTCAGAGCTGGGATTCCATTGTAGTTCTGCCCGTTTTTAAAACACAGTTACTGCACTATGCTGGTTCCACTCTCCACCCTCTTTCTCTTGGTTTTTTTTTTTTTTTTTTTTTTTTTGTAGTAACAGAGTCTTGCTGTGTTGCCTAGGCTGGGCTCAAACTCCTGGGCTCAAGGGATCCTCCTGCCTCGGCTTCCCAAAGTGTTAGCATTACAGGTGTGAACCACTGTGCCCGGCCTGTGGTCCATATATTTTTTTATTTTTTATTTTTTTTGAGACGGAGTCTTGCTCTGTCGCCCAGGCTGGAGTGCAGTGGCGCGATCTCGGCTCACTGCAAGCTCTGCCTCCCAGGTTCACACCATTCCCCTGCCTCAGCCTCCCGAGTAGCTGGTACTACAGGCGCCCACCAACACACCTGGCTAATTTTTTTGTATTTTTGGTAGGGACGGGGTTTCACCGTATTAGCTAGGATGGTCTTAATCTCCTGACCTTGTGATCTGCCCGCCTCGACCTCCCAAAGTGCTGGGATTACAGGCGTCAGCCACTGTGCCTGGCCTGTGGTCCATATTGATTTTAGGCCTGAGCTGCCCAGTATCAGCCTCCAAAATGTGTATTGTGTTGGTAGTGCTCTCTTGGTTTAGTTCTGTGTTTCCCTCCATGACCCTCTTTCCCTCAACTGTTTCTCACTAGGGCCCTGCATACTCACATCTGACGGAGTTTGCACCACCCCCGACTCCCATGGTGGATCACCTGGTTGCATCCAACCCTTTTGAAGATGACTTCGGAGCCCCCAAGGTGGGGGGTGCAGCCCCTCCATTCCTTGGCAGTCCTGTGCCCTTTGGAGGCTTCCGCGTGCAGGGGGGCATGGCAGGCCAGGTACCCCCAGGCTATGGCACTGGAGTTGGAGGGGGCCCCCAGCCACTTCGTCGACAGCCACCCCCCTTCCCTCCCAATCCTATGGGCCCTGCTTTCAACATGCCCCCCCAGGGCCCTGGCTACCCACCCCCAGGCAACATGAATTTTCCCAGCCAGCCCTTCAACCAGCCTCTAGGTCAAAACTTTAGTCCTCCCAGCGGGCAGATGATGCCGGGCCCAGTTGGGGGATTTGGTCCCATGATCTCACCCACCATGGGACAGCCTCCCAGAGCAGAGTTGGGCCCACCTTCTCTGTCCCAACGATTTGCTCAGCCAGGGGCTCCTTTTGGCCCTTCTCTCCAGAGACCTGGTCAGGGGCTTCCCAGCCTGCCACCTAACACAAGTCCCTTTCCTGGTCCGGACCCTGGCTTTCCTGGCCCTGGTGGTGAGGATGGGGGGAAGCCCTTGAATCCACCTGCCCCTACTGCTTTTCCCCAGGAACCCCACTCAGGCTCCCCAGCTGCTGCTGTTAATGGGAACCAGCCCAGTTTCCCCCCAAACAGTAGTGGGCGGGGTGGGGGCACTCCAGATGCCAACAGCTTGGCACCCCCTGGCAAGGCAGGTGGGGGCTCTGGGCCCCAGCCTCCCCCAGGCTTGGTGTACCCATGTGGTGCCTGTCGGAGTGAGGTGAATGATGACCAGGATGCCATTCTGTGTGAGGCTTCCTGCCAGAAGTGGTTCCACCGTGAGTGCACAGGCATGACTGAGAGCGCCTATGGGCTACTGACCACTGAAGCTTCTGCCGTCTGGGCCTGCGATCTCTGCCTCAAGACCAAGGAGATCCAGTCTGTCTACATCCGCGAGGGCATGGGGCAGCTGGTGGCTGCTAACGATGGGTGATGCTGGTGAAGTGGCCCAGGGAAGTGCACATGTCTCTCCCTGCTCTTCCAGGGTGATTTTTTTGATGTCTGGCTCTTGGTCCTTGTTTCCACTGGTTTTCCATCCCCATGGGGCAGAAACAGTTGCTCCTGGGAGCAGAAAAGGAATTGAGGTGGGCAGGCGGAAGAGCCTGGATTGCTCACTTTTTTGGGAAGCTTACATGTTGAGATCTACAGAGATCCAGGAAACCAAAGCCCTGCTGAGCAGAGCCATTTTGTGGCTATTTCTGGAGGCCCAGGAGTGTGGCTGCAAGAGAAGAGGGGCTGGAGGAAGATCCGGAGGGCAGGGGTGTTCCCTCTGCTGATGATGGATGCCCCTAACACCTGTGCCTAACACCCCTACCGAGCCCCACAGCTCCAGCCTTAGTTTTTGGAGTCAAGTGTTAAAGGTTTCTGGCCAGAGGAATTGGGGTCTTGCCATCCCTGCAATAGCCCTTTTATGGGCTCTGGGAGACAGCTTTAGGGAATAAATGGGGGTTTTCCCCTTTTTCTACCCACTCCTTTGCTTCTTCCAAGGCTTACCCAACCCCTCCCCTCTCAGAGAACCAAATAGCCTGAAGAAGCAGGAGAGTTCCTGGTTATGGCAGTTTCTTGGTGATTGGGGCTTCAAGACAGTAGGTGAGAGATGCTGTCAGGACATACCTTCCTCATACCAAAGTCACTGGTCCTTTCTCAGCCTCTCTTATGCTTTTCTCCTAATGACCATATTTTTGCCAAAAATTGGGATATGTTATCTGACAGACCAGAATATTTGAAGTTTGGGCTGTCCTGAAAGTCTGGATTTTGGTGGTACCCTCCTCCCCCAGCCCATCTGTTGCACATTATACTCCGTGTGTTCTTCAACTTTCGGTGCCCTTATTCCCCTGCCTTCCTGGCTTGATTGAAGGAAAGCTTGAAAAGGCGCAGAGCCCTTATACCTCATTTCTTCCCTGATAAAAGGATCCAGGTGAGGTCCTGTCACAGCCTGTGGGTAGGGGATGTGGCGGGATCCTCATTGCCATGGTACTCAAAGGCAGAAGAGCCTGGAGTTTGTTGCTTTTCTGCTATTCTTTCATATCCTGGGCCTGGTGATCAGCAATTCTCATTCCTCTCAGCCAAAGGCCTGCACTGGGTTTTATTTGTCCTTTTTTATTTTTTAAGCACTGCCTGCCAGAGACGGGCCTGGGGCCTGATGAGGACCTTAGCGCTGCTCATTCTCCTTTTTGGTTCATGCACACATTCCTCTGTGCGTGGGGAAAGCAGGCCCTCCTCAGAGAAGTCAGGGGTTCCCCGGCTCGAGGTATAGTGGCAAAGACCTAGTGGTCCCCTACCCCCACATCTCTCAGTTCCTGGCATGAGGAGAGAAGACCTTGCTCTGGTGGAGCTGACAACCTTTGAGGCCGGGAGGAGAAAGCAGCCTCTGGGCATCGTTCCCAGTGTCCTCCACACTAAAACGGTGTAGATGGCAACCCCCCCCCCGCCCGCCACCCCGCTGCTCACCTCTTGTGTTTGTGGTTCTGTTTGCCCCATTTATCTGTTGCTATTTTTGTGTTGTCTTCCCCCGCTCCGCATTTTGTAAAATGGCTCCTGGGGGAGTGTCTTTGCTGGATCTGCTCCCTCTCGCCCTCTCACTCCACTACTTTTTGGAAGAAAGTGATGGCAGAATGCGGTGGTGGTGGGGGGTCTTTTGTACTGTTGGATTAATAAAATGACTAAAATCCCAGACAAGGACTCCTTGCTGTTGCTGTGTGAAAAGGCTGGAATGAGCCACTGTCACTGCTGGGTAGGGTGCTTAGGGGTTGAGGATAAGTATACTCCCCAGGGTCCCTGGGAGTGGGAATGGCAGATCTGGCCCCTGAACTGACCCTGGTATAAGCTGCTGAGCCAAGGGAGGCCTGTGTTTCCCCGCCCATCCCCCTGTGTCTCAGCTGTGAGAAACTGAGTTTCCTTTCTGAGCATATTCCTGGTCCAGGCCTGGAGCCAGGAGGATTTGGCACCAAAGCCTCTGGAAGACAAGTGCTTGAGCTCTTCTGGGTTTAGCACCCCACCCACCTCCCAGTTGTTTGGGTTAGGGAGCAAGTGTAGCTCTAAGGGTGAGGGGAGGGGCTACTCCTGTTACAGCAAATTTCATTTTGGGATGTTTTTCAGATCGTTCCCGTCCCCCAACAGTTCTTTTAAAAGTAGCCATGGCATCTTTTAAGCAGTCTGTGCTGGAGCAGATTGGGGAGAACGGCAGGAGGGCTATTTCCACACCCTGGATTTGCGACCTGTCTCTCTCCCTTCCCCCATCTCACAGCTGTCTCTGTCTATCCGGGGACCAACCTGGCCCCTTCGTCATCTCAGAAGACTGCACCCTCTGCCTTTCTCTCAGTTTGTGGGGGAGGGGGTTCCCTCTAGAAACTGTTTAGACACTGGGAAAGAAGGGCAGGAAACTCAGGATACAGTTAGCTGAGACCTCGGTCGTCCACCCGGTAAGCTCAAGTTTAGGGGCCCTGTCGCTAGACCTCCCTTCCCCTCCCCTGACTCTCAAGTCCTTCTCTTATTGGCCAAAAGTTTCCGCCCCCTTGGGGATGTTGACTTTTCATTGGTCAGTTTCTGGTCACATGATTCTCTTCTCGGGCTGCAAACGAAGGAAAGCCAGCAACAAGTTAAGCTGAAGACCGAAGCAAGAGCTGGGTCAGGTAATGCCTTAGCTGGGAAGGGGTCCACAGATTCCCTGTGACGGGGGTGGAATAAGGAAAAGGGAAGGCGGAACTAATCTAGAAGGAATGAGCTGCTTTTGATTTCCGGGCTGGGGGAGGAGGGCCAGGTGCCGACACTAACAAAACAGGAACCCCAGGCAAGTGGCCCTAGATCCTTTGCTTTAGAGGTTTGGAGGCGCAACTGTTAGAAGAGTTTAAATTAACTAGAGACGAGACTTCCTAGCTTTGTACTGAGTGGGAGAGCTCCCCCTTTAGCTGTTTTTTAGAAATAGCAGAAGTCTCTGTCATAATCCTTACAGGAGGTGTTTGTTGAATCCTGCCTGAATGAAAAGAAGGGGGTGGGGGGAGGGAGTGGAGGTGGGTTTTCTTCCAGAAGGTCGATGAAAAGAAAAAGATCTGGAAACACAGCAGGGAAGGGTGGAGATTAGACAGCAGAAGGAACTTCCTAATAAGGCAGTGAGATGCTGGCTTGGGAGAAGAGGGGTATTTTTTTGAATCCTGGGTTAACCTAACCAAGAGAGAGATATCAGGGTTTGGGACCCAGAGTATAGGAGCTTCAGAGTGTCTCCTATTTGGGTCTTATAAGTATTTGTTTTGTTGACCCAAATATCTTTGCTGGTTTCCATGGAGACAGTGGGTCTGACATCACTGTGGTTGCCATGGTGCCTGGTTCTAGAGGACCTGAGCAGACTGTACACACAGCTAGGCATAAACAGGGACTTCAGCCCAAGCTGCTGCCACTTCCTTCCTGCCACCACCTGTTAACAGTCAGCAACTGGGGATGGGGAGATGATGACAACGGCGGGGGCGGAGCCACAAGCGGAAGGCTGAACAGCCATGGCTCTATGGATACTTAGAGATGCATGCCAGGGTGTCCTTTTGGACTTGGTACAGGGAAGTCATTACAGCCATTTTCCTGTCTCTGTGTGGGATGGGTGCATGTGTCTGGGAGGATGGGCATTGGGAAAGACCTATCCAGGACTTGGATCTTGACTGGCAGGAGCCACAGGAGGTTATTTAGGGCACCACGTGGGACTTGAAAACAGCTCAAACAGAAGGGGATAAGGTGGTTGGTTTCGAAGGTAGAACTGCCGTACTGTCCCAGCCTCACTTCCCTTTTCCTGAGTTTCCTTATAAAGTGCTGGGGAAGCAGTCATTTATCCTCTTCTGAAGGATCACAATCCAGTACTCTTGAGAGGTCAGCTCATCTATCCTTCCACCTTTATGCCTGGTCCCAACAGGAGCTGCCTGAGGGAACTGTCTTAGCCTTGGATGAAGGGGCGGATCCCTCTCTTCTTACTCTGCTTTGTGTCAGTCAGGCTTTGGAAACTGGAGTGATTCCCTCCCCTGTCCCTGTCAAGTCAGAGCAGATTAACGAGGTGCAGGACCATAGCCCTGATTTTTGTCTATCTTTTGCAAGCTATAAAGTGGTGTATATATACATGATAGTTGCCATAAATCCATTTTCCCAGTCACCTTCAAGTTCCCTAACACCAAACTCTGGCGATTACTAAGAAGGTAAACAGAATTTATGATGGAGCTGAGAGTGATGAGGAGACATAAAAGGTGCATCCAGGTGGATCTAAGCTATGCCAGTGGTTCTCAACCCTGGGTGCGCATGAGAATCATTTGAGAGGTTTTTAAAAAGACCCACGCCTGGGCCTACACCCCAACTCAATTGAATCAAAATCTTAGGTGATTCCAATGTGCAACCAAGATTGAGAACCATTGAACTAGACCATACCAAGGACTTATGCTGGGCAAGTGGTGGGACATTTAGGGCTGAAAGAGGCCATCAAGTCTTCCTTTGCAGGTCCTGGGGGAGAAGGTAGTGATTGTGTAGGAACCTGGTGTTGGGAAGGGAGGGCAAGGCTTCTTATTGGCAAGTTAAGTCTGTCAACCTTGCTGGGCTTAATCTTCCCTGACTAAAATGTCAGGGGGCTGGACTGGAATTCCCCAGAGCCTTTCCAGCCTATGCTACTTTGACCTTTCAAGGTCAGTTCAGTTTTCCAAGGCCCTGTTGGTCCCCGGAAGAGGCTGGCTTCTCTGTGGCTGTTGGCAGATTCTGATTTGCAAGGCAAATACTGCTTAGAAGAGTTGGGGTATCAGGGAGAGAAGGACTGGAACCAGGCTTGGTTCTGGAGGCTGCTGCCCAGCACTTGAACCTTGGAACCCAGCCAAGGCTGCTTTCTGCATCCTGCCCCTCCTGAAAGGAGCACCCATCCTTAAGAGAGCTTTCTTCTGCAGGTGGCAGCCACAGCAGCCTCAGGGACCTCAGCAACTATGGCCTCCTGCCCAGACTCTGATAATAGCTGGGTGCTTGCTGGCTCCGAGGTATGAAGAGCAGGCCTGGGAACCATGGGGGCAGGCTTGGGGGGTGTTTCTGCAGTGCTGGGCTTCTTTCTTGGTGGGTCCTTTTCCTTAGTCCTGATGGTCACCTGCATCACTTCCTGCTGGCTGTTAGAGGAACTCCAGTAGCAGGAAGAAGGAGATCGGGCCCCAGGGCTCAAGTGTTGGCACTTGGACCATGCTATGAAAGAAGGGACCAGTTCGGTAAGCTGAGACAAGTAGGGAGGGATTTCGAATGGAGAGACCAATGTGAACAAAGGTCCCGAGGCGATAGTGGGGAAAGCCATGCTGGGGGAGACTGTGGGACACCCATGGGTGATGTGGAGACGTGGGTTGGAGCCAGTGTTGGAGTGAGGTTGGGGGCAGAACATCGGAACCCCTGGAAGAGACCTGAAGGGCCTGGCTGAGGCCTTCAGGCCTCATCCTGATGGGAAATCAATGTGGGGCTTTGGGTTAGAGGGATCAGGACAATCATTGTCTTGGGCAGAGGGTGAAGCCACTGTGCAGCCTGGGTGGGAACAGGGAGAGAGTGTTTTGAAGACCCTCTGCAGCAGTCCAGGTAGCAGCTGGTGGGGCAGAAGCCCACTGAGGAGGGAGAAGGGGGCTGGTAGGATGGGGAACTGAGTGGCTAGAGAAGGGATGGCAAAAATTTGTCAAAGGCATCTCTGAGAGTTCCAAGACCTTGCGACTTTGTATATTAGAGCCACCAGGAGGGGAGGAGGGGAGGAGCTCGGTTTCAATATGTTGAGTTTGAGGTGCTCTTGAGGAACCCAGCTGGGAGTAAGGAGTTGACCTTGGGGATGATGCTGGAGCAAGATACATGGATTGGAACTCGCTGGCAGAGGGAAGGCAGGTATGAGCAGATGGGCATCAGGCTCTCAGAGCCCTGGCCTCCTGTTGAGGTGTCTTTGTTGACAGCTGGGGGACCTTGGGCATGCCATGTCACCTCTCTGTCCTCTCCTGTAAAATGGGGGTCATGATTTTTGCCTTATAGGAGGGACCATGAGAATAAAAATGTTTTGAAAATGGCAAAGACACAAGTAAGATGAAGCATTATTCTCAAAGGGATAGTTGGAGCCACGGGGCAGGTGGCAGGCCAGGGCCCTGCGGAAGGGGAGTAGGCAGAGGGAGGAGGCCAAGGCTGTGTGGCCAGGGCTGAATGTTCAGGGAGAGCACCCTGGAGACAGGCTGTCTGTGGTTGGGGTGGGTTGGGCTTCTGTGAGCAGCTGCTGGGTGTCGGGGGAGTGTCAGGGGCCAGTGGGAAAGGCCAGAAAGGCTTAGGAGATGTAAGTAGTTGTCCAGTTGAGAGGGCAGCTGCAGTGACACCCCGGGAGGCATAACTGTGACCCGTGGGCACCCAGGGAACTTTGTTCTCTTACCTTCCTCCTACCCTTAATATTATAATATCTGTGTTGTTCATCTGTGGGGAAGGAAGTGCTACTGATCTTGAGGGGAGGGAAATCTAGGCTGTAGCTCACCTCCTGGCGGTGGGGCACCGGGTTTGTGCTGCATCCAGTGCCTTGGTGTGGTGGTGCTTCTCTGTGTAGCGGAAACCTGGCCCCTGAAAGTTCCTCCTCACAGTGAGTGAGGCTGGGGAATGGCCAAGCACTTGGTGCTGCCCGGAGCCCCTTTTCGGGCCGGCTCATGACTGAACATATGTGTTTCTGGGATGTGGGCTGGGGCCCCATTCTTGGGTGCAGCCCTTCTCCTTGCACTTCTCCTCCCAGAGCCTACCCGTGGAGACGCTGGGCCCGGCATCTAGGATGGACCCAGAATCTGAGAGAGCCCTGCAGGCCCCTCACAGCCCCTCCAAGGCAGATGGGGAAGAATTAGCTGGGACCATGGATGGAGAAGGTACCAGGCCCTGCTTAGGATGTGGCTTAGCAGACAAAGCTATTCTCCATATTTTGGGGTTTCCCAGTTTCCTCAGAGAAAGGGAGGCTGGTTTGTTTTAGTTTCTCCGTTAATCTCAGTTGACAAACTCCTTTTCTCATTCCATCTGGCTTTTTCCTGCCCCTTCCAACCTGGTAGGGGCCCGTGGGAGACAAGAGGACTGCATAGCAAATTCAGCTGGGGCAGCGGGTTTTTCTGGGCCTTTTCTCCTACCACAGGGACACTCTTCCAGACTGAAAGCCCTCAGTCTGGCAGCATTCTAACAGAGGAGGCTGAGGTCAAGGTGAGGAGCTTCCCTGTGGGAAGGAAGGGAGGTGGGGAGGGCTAGCAGCTGCTCACTGCTGCATCTGCGTTAGGACACCCTGGAAGATGATGTTTGTGGTGTGGAGTCTCCTGGTCCCGGAGACACAGTAGTCCAGGGAGACCTGCAGGAGACCACCGTGGTGACAGGCCTGGGACCAGACACACAGGACCTGGAAGGCCAGAGCCCTCCGCAGAACCTGCCTTCAACCCCCAAAGCAGGTGAGAGTCCTCCTTGTCTCTCCTGTCACTCTCCTTCTAGAAGGTATGGGAGAGGGATCAGCCATCACTACTGAGGACATGCTCTGGTCCAGGCCCTGGGGCTGAGCACCTTGGTGCTCTCCTTTCTCACCACTACCCCTGGGACATTGAGGCCCAGAAAGGTTGAATGACTTGACCAAGGTCACACTGCTGGTAAGGGGCAGGGCCCACATCTGGTTGGCTCTTTCCTCTCTGCCATGGGGGCCTCCTCTTTTCTTGCCTCCAGAATTCAACCCTCATTTCTGGAGTCCCTTCCTTGTGCTGGCCCTGGGCCTGGGCAGAGGGAAGATGAGTGGTTACCGCCTATGTAAGCGGCAGATCAGACTGAGCCAAGGTGCATATCAGACCTAAGAGAAGTACAGAAATATAATTAAGGTACTCCCAAAGGAGGGAGAGGCCATTCAGTCAGGAGACTGGTTGAGAGCAAGGGAGAGGCTGGGACAGTGAGAGGTGACATTTGAGTGGAGCCCTGAGCGCAGAGTAGGCTTTTGGTACGTAGGGCAGGGGAAAGAGATTATTTTAGGCCAAGGCTGCAGCATCAGCAAAGGAGTGGGGACCACTTGTCTTGTGCTAAGGAGCTCTGTTCCAGGCTTGTGGCAGAGGAGTGTAGGAATTGGTCCCTGTTGAGTGACAGGATGGAGGGCCTGGGGGTCATTTAGGAGGCAACTGCACTGGTCAGGAAAAGATGATGCAGACCTGGGCCGGGCACGATGGCTTGCACCTATAATCCCAGGGCTTTGGGAGGCTGAGATAGGAGGATTGCTTGAGCCCAGGAATTCAAGACTGCAGTGAGCCATGGTCATCCCACTGCACTCTAGCCTGGGCAACAAAGCGAGACCCTGTCTCTAAAGAAAATAAAAATTGGCCGGGTGCGGTGGCTCATGCCTGTAATCCCAGCACTTTGGGAGGCCGAGGCGGGTGGATCACAAGGTCAGGAGTTCGAGACCAGCCTGGCCAAGATGGTGAAACTCCGTCTCTACTAAAAATAAAAAATTAGCCGGGCATGGTGGCATGCGTCTGTAGTCCCAGCTACTCGAGAAGCTGAGGCAGGAGAATCCCTTGAACCCAGAAGGTGGAGGTTGCAGTGAGCCGAGATCGCGCCACTGCACTCTAGCCTGGGTGACAGAGAGAGACTCCATCTCAAAAAAAAAAAAAAAAAAAAGAAAAGAAAAATAGGCGGCTGGGTGCGGTGGCTCACGCCTGTAGTCCCAACACTTTGAGAGGCCAAGGTGGGTGGATCACCTGAGGTCAGAAGTTTGAGACCAGCCTGGGCAACATGGTGAAATCCCATCTCTACTAAAAATACAGAAATTAGCCAGGTGTGGTGGTGCACGCCTGTAGTCCCAACTACTTCCCAGCTACCTGGGAAGCTGAGGCAGGAGAATCGCTTGAACCCGGGAGGTGGGGGTTGCAGTGAGCCAAGATCGTGCCGCTGCACTCCAGCCTGGGTGACAGAGGTAGACTCTGCCTCAAAAAATAAAATAAAATGTAAATAAATAAATAAAATAGAATAAATAAAAATAGGCTGGGTGTGGTGGCTCACACCTGTAATCATCGCAGTTTGGGAGGCTGAGGCAGGTGGATCACTTGAGCTCAGCCTGGGAACCATGGCAAAACCCCATCTTTACAAAAAAATACAAAAAAAAAAAAAAAAATTAGCCGGGCGTAAAGATGCATGCCTATAGTCCCAGCTACTCGGGAGGCTGAGGTGGGAGGATCACTTGAGCCTGGGAGGCAGAGGTTACGGTGAGTTGTGATCGCGCCACTGCACTCCAATCTGGGCGACAGAGCCAGACCTTGTCTCAAAAAATAAAAATAAATAAAAATTTAAAAATATTAAAAAAAAAAAAAAGAAAGAAGATGCAGACCTGAACTAACGCAGGTACAGTGTGGGTTGTGAACAGGGGTGGACTGTCAAGATGTTTCAGTGTAGAACTGTGAAATTGGATGTGAGGTGGAAAGGGAGGGCTTAGGTTAGCTAGGTGGTGGCAGCGGTGCCTTCCCCTGAATTGGGAAAACACTAGCAAAGAACCAGTTTGCAGGGCAGCGTGTTGAATGTTTGGTCCCAGAGGGAGTGGCCAGTAGGCAGTCAGACATACAGGCTTGGAGCTCTGGGATGTCAAGTCAGGAGTTACACACTAAGGACTCATTGCTGAAGCGGGGTGTCAGTGGTGGTGAGAGAGTTGTGACTATGTGTACAGTGAGAAGAGCAGAGAACCTGAAATGGTGCTAGGGAGACCACCGACTTTAGGATCAGGGAAGAGCCAGGGAGGGAGAATGGGAAGGAGTGGCCAGAGAGTTTGGAGGGGACCCAGGAGGATGGTAATAGCTGCAGAGGTTTGATGCACGGCACACACTGAGGAAGGAGGATACTTTCAGGATGAAAATGGCTTTTATAGCTTGTAGATTGACAGCACTGGTCTCCTGCCTCCAGACTGGGCAGGGGCAGTCATCAGTGCCTAGGCAGAAGTGGGCAAGTGGGCAGGGTCTTCATGTGCCCCTCTCTGGGGTCAGGGCTGAGGACCTCCCTCCCTGTGCCTTCCTCTGCTTCCCCCTCTCCCTGTGTCTTCCCGTCTCTCCAGTCACCTCACTGCCCTGTCCCTGTTCTTTCCCCTAGCTTGGATCAGAGAGGAGGGCCGCTGCTCCAGCAGTGAGGATGACACCGACGTGGACGTGGAGGGTCTGCGGAGACGGCGGGGCCGGGAGGCCGGCGCACCTCAGCCCGTGGCGCCCCTGGCTGTGGAGACCCAGGCCGGGGGGGAGGGTGCAGGCGGGGAGCTGGGCATCTCCCTCAACATGTGCCTCCTCGGGGCCCTGGTTCTGCTGGGCCTGGGGGTCCTCCTCTTCTCGGGTGAGTGGTACCTCTGAGGCTGGGGCTTTGGGCTTCCGCACCTGCCTGCCCTCCTGCCATGTTCTCACCTTATTTCACCTCACCCCTCCCTGAGGGCCTCATCAGACTCCTCTGTCTCTATCCTTAGGTGGCCTCTCAGAGTCTGAGACTGGTGAGTAGGGAGGGGCCTGGCCTGTGCTGGGAGGTTTTGTGTGTTCTTTGGTTCTCTGGGTCAGGAGTAGGGGTGATGGGGGCTCACATTTATTTCTCAGTTAGTGGCCTTGTCAGCTGTTCAGGGTGCCCCTTGGCTCTTTACCTCACCAGACCTCTCAGCCACAGGATGGGTCCTGAACAGGAGTGGTGACTGTGTGAATGGGAGGGTGTGGGGAGAATGGGCTCTGTGTGCCTCAGGACCAGTTTCAGGACTTCCCTTTCCCACAGGGCCCATGGAGGAAGTGGAGCTGCAGGTCCTCCCGGACACTGGGTCAGACCCTGAGCTGCTGGATGCTGTGGGGGACAGGCAGGTATGTGTGAATATCTCCAGAGGCAGGTGGGGCCTGGCTGGGGAGAACCTGGGCTGTGGGGTAGCATGGCATAACAGGCTCTTCTGCCCTCAGGATGGGCTAAGGGAACAGCTGCAGTCCTCAGTGCCTCCTGACCATGTCCCCAGCCTGCAGAACATGGGTCTTCTGCTGGACAAGCTGGCCAAGGAGAACCAGGACATCCGGCTACTGCAGGCCCAGCTGCAGGTGGGCATAGGCAGGAGGGGCTGGGCTAGGGTAACCCACCTAGGCCAGGTGTCTGTCCTAGCATTCTCCCCCAAAAGGAATGTTTCCTATTTACCCACACATCCTGACCCTCCCCTCTCCCACTATAGTCAGGGCATTTTCCCAGTTCTGGGTTCACATCCCTTGTGCTAAGGTTTGGTCCAGGGCTGGCATCCCTGTTCCACATGGTACGTGAAACATACATGGTATCACCTGTGATTGACTGGTGTAGTCTGCCTGGAGCACTGTGTGGAAAAGGATTTAAAGAACATGCCAAGTGCCATGATCAGTTAACACTGTTCCAGGTATAGGAAGTGGAAACAAAACCGTGAGAGCCACACATTGGCTATCCTTAGGTGAATCTAGGAAGTGTGTGCTTATATAAAGACATATATACATATATATGTGCCGAGACCCAAGATGGAATTTGGGGATCCCTGTGTCTCATTCATGATGGAGATGGGGTAGAGGATGAAAACCAAATCCTCTGGGTGTTCCAGGCCATAAAAGGGGCTCAGGCTACTGCCCGCTATAATGGAATGGAATTGGGGTAGAAAGCATTGGGGCTATCCTGACAAGAACTCTTTGTGACTTCCTTCATCCCAAACCATATTCCAGGCCCAGAAGGAAGAGCTTCAGAGCCTGATGCACCAGCCCAAAGGGCTAGAGGAGGAGAACGCCCAGCTCCGGGGCGCTCTGCAGCAGGGCGAAGCCTTCCAGCGGGCTCTGGAGTCAGAGCTGCAGCAGCTGCGGGCCCGGCTCCAGGGGCTGGAGGCCGACTGTGTCCGGGGCATGGATGGAGTGTGCCTCAGTGGGGGTAGAGGCCCACAGGGTGACAAGGCCATCAAGGAGCAAGGCCCCAGGGAGCAGGAGCCAGAACTCAGCTTCCTGAAGCAGAAGGAACAGCTGGAGGCTGAGGCACAGGCATTAAGGCAAGAGTTGGAGAGGCAGCGACGGCTGCTGGGGTCTGTACAGCAGGACCTGGAGAGGAGCTTGAAGGATGCCGGCCATGGGGACCCAGCTCACGCTGGCTTGGCTGAGCTGGGTCACAGATTGGCCCAGAAACTGCAGAGCCTGGAGAACTGGGGCCAGGACCCTGGGGTCTCTGCCAATGCCTCAGAGGCCTGGCACCAGAAGCCCCACTTCCAGAATTCCAGGGAGTGGAGTGGAAAGGAAAAGTGGTGGGATGGGCAGAGGGACCGGAAAGCTGAGCACTGGAACCATAAGAAGGAAGAATCTGGCCGGGAACGGAAGAAGAATAGGGGAGGTCAGGAGGACAGGGAGCTGGCAGGAAGGTGGAAGGAGGGCAGGCCAAGGGTGGAGTGGGGGAGCAAGAAGGAGGGCAAGCGACAGGGCCTGAAGGAACCCCCAAGGAAAAGTGGTAGCTTCCACTCCTCTGGAGAAAAGCAGAAGCAACCTCGGTGGAGGGAAGGGGCTAAGGACAGCCATGACCCCCTGCCATCCTGGGCAGAGCTGTTGAGGCCCAAGTACCGGGCACCCCAGGGCTGCTCAGGTGTGGCTGAGTGTGCCCGGCAGGAGGGCCTGACTTTCTTCGGCACAGAGCTAGCCCCAGTGCGGCAACAGGAGCTGGCCTCTCTGCTAAGAACATACCTGGCACGGCTGCCCTGGGCTGGGCAGCTGACCAAGGAGCTACCCCTCTCGCCTGCTTTCTTTGGTGAGGACGGCATCTTCCGTCATGACCGCCTCCGCTTCCGGGATTTTGTGGATGCCCTGGAGGACAGCTTGGAGGAGGTGGCTGTGCAACAGACAGGTGATGATGATGAAGTAGATGACTTTGAGGACTTCATCTTCAGCCACTTCTTTGGAGACAAAGCACTGAAGAAGAGGTGGGCAGCTGTAGGGGAATTGGGTTGGGTGGGACAGAGGCAGTTGGGAGGATGTGAAGAGCAAGGGTCATTAGTTTGAGGATGTATCCCTACTTTTGGTCCCCAGCTGGCTTCCCTTAGAAAAGGCATCCAGGTCCGCTTCCTTTCTTCCCTTGGGGGCAGGAAGCTGCCTATTCCCTACCCCAGAGTGGTCCTGAGCAGTCCCCTTTTGGGTGGGGGGATTCTTTCTCCTGAGTTGCCCTGCCCTACCTCTACCTGCATGGCCGAGGGGACGAGGGAGATCCCCATCTTCCTGCCTCCCTGACTGGAGCCTTCATCATGGGAGACCAGGTTTTCCCCCCAGATGCTTGGCGGTGCCTGCTCAAGTCAGCTTCACTGGGAGGAGCAGGGTCCTCTCTCCTCGGGGAACCCATTTTCATCGCATAGTATTGTCCCCTAAAGGCCTTTTTCTCCCCACAGGTCAGGGAAGAAGGACAAGCACTCACAGAGCCCAAGAGCTGCGGGGCCCACGGAGGGACACAGCCATAGCCGCCACCACCACCACCACCACCACCGGGGCTGACACCCTGCCCCACGGTGAATGGCCTTGGCCTGGCCCAGCCCAAGATCCCAGCGTTATCTAACTCCTGGAGGGTAGACTCTGTCCTGGCTTGTTTGGTGTCCTCTGATATCTTTCACACAGTAGAGCAAAATCACCAGCCCTGCACTGATGTCACTTTATCTAGAAGAAGGCCTTAGCTGGACCGGTTTCCGTCTATGCAAATGTATGCAAATACTCCAGGCCCTGGGATGTGGGCTTGTGTTTTGTCACTGTGAAGGGGGAGATGGGAGAGGAGCCTGTTTTGGGGTGGGGTGTGGGGAAGGCAATCTGATTGTGAAGCTAAAGAGCTTTCATCCTCTTGCGTGTATGTCCCCAGAGTGGGCCCCTTTGACCCACATGCTGACCGGCGCCTTGGGATTTGACTACAGTTGCTGGCTCGAGGCCTAGCACGAGGACTTTCCCTGGGGTTTTGCTGGGTTTGGAAGCAGCTGTCCCCAGGGGGTGAAGTCCCCCCTTTTTTTAACCCCTGCTTCTCTCATGGCCTTACCTCCCTATGTGAACTGTAGACTCAGATCCCAATAAAGTGCTGTTACAGCTGTGATGCTGGGTGGTTTCTAAGCACGGGGGACACCCCACACCCTCTGCCTGAATGGATGGGTCCATCCCAGGCACTGATACTTCTCCCCTTGTCCTGTATCCCCCTTTGCCCTGTATCCCCCTTTGCCTTTGCCTTGCCCTTCCAACAAACCCTAGGCCCTTGAGAAGCTGACACTTCTCCTTTTGCTCACAGCTGCCTTGGCCGCACCCCTGGGAGATGTAGCAAATTGAGTGTGGGTTTTGGAGTCTGAGTCTCGGGCTCAAATCCAGGCTAAGTGATCTTCGGCAAGTTAATCTCTGGGAACTTTGGGTTTCTTATCCTCAAAAAAGGCAATGGAAGGGCTGGGGAAGAGATTAAATAAAGCAATGCAAGAAAAATACCTCTCCTGTTTTGGGCACTCAAAAATTACTGCCTTCTTTAGGGAAGGGTGTGGAGGAGGGAAGAGAACCCAGGCCCAGAAGGAAGAGCTTCTGGGGCTGGGGAGGTGAGGGAGCCACTAGGTGGCACCCTGGCTCCACATTTGCTCCAGACCTTGCCTCTCCCACTACTCACTATCCCCAAAATCTCAGACCCTACCTCACTCACCCCGGGGCCTGCTCCACTGGCCAGCCCTCCCAAGATGACCAGACTCCCCTTGGCTGTTCTCTAGGAAGTCCTTCCTGAGATCTAACCTCAGTCCCTTTGGCAATACACTGGGCTTCTTGACGATCTTGGAAATACCCAGGACATACAGGGGACAGAATAATGTGGTGTGACTGCTCAGGCAGGAGGGGATGGACTACAGGTTCTAGAAGCGGCTGTAACTGATATCTGTGTTATTTAGCAAGTGAATATGTAACACTATTTAAGGGCTTAAAGGTATTAGGTCATTGAATTCATGTGTGGGTGGGACAGGGGTTAGGGCAGGCTGGGGATGGAACAAGGACCACTCATTCAGCAAACATTTATAAAGTCTATTGTGTACCAGAAACAGAGAGGCACTGTGAATACAGAGGCACCTTAAGAAGCCTAAAGTTGGGTCTGGCGCTATAGCACATGCCTGTAATCCCAGCACTTTGGGAGGCTGAGGCGGACAGATTGCCTGAGCTCAGGAGTTCGACACCAGCCTGGGCAATACGGTGAAACCCCATCTCTACTAAAAAAAAAAAAAAAATTAGCCGGGCCTGGTGGCAGGCGCCTTTAGTCCCAGCTACTCGGGAGGCTGAGGCAGGAGAATCACTTGAACCTGGGAGGCGGAGGTTGCAGTGAGCCAGGATCGTGCCACTGCACTCCAGCCTGGGCGACAGAGCAAGACTCTGGCTCAAAACAAAACAACAACAACAACAACAATAAAAAACTAAAAAAGAGAAGCCTACAGTCCAGTGGAACCTGCTTTCTGCAGCAGGAGGAACTGCAGTTAGATCTAAGGAAGAACTTCCTTTCAGGCAGAAGATCAGTGGTATGGGCTGGGGAGGCTTTAGGATTTGGTACCCAGGCCTGTGAACCACTGCTCCTCGAAGAAGCCTAGTTTTACCCTGTTCATGTTGCTCACCTTCTGTAGGTGCTTAAAATTCTTGCTGCCTGAACAGCTGCCTGGTAAAGTTGGGTTGCTGAGAGAGAGATTCAGGCTAGAAGGTAGGTAGGATTCAGTGTCCTGGGGCAGGTGGCTGGGCCTGGGAAAGGGGATGCAAACTGGCCTACTTGGGTTCCCAGAGGGTGGTGACTTTCACTGTGGCCCCTTGGGGCTTCTCGGTTTCTTTCTTTCTTTTTTTTTTTTTTTTTTTGAGACGGAGTCTCGCTCTGTCACCCAGGCTGGAGTGCAGTGGCGCGATCTCAGCTCACTGCAAGCTCTACCTTCCAGGTTCATGCCATTCTCCTGCCTCAACCTCCCGAGTAGCTGGGACTACAGGTGCCTGCCATCATGCCAGGCTAATTTTTTGTGTTTTTAGTAGAGACGGGGTTTCACCGTGTTAATCAGGATGGTCTCGATATCCTAACCTCGTGATCCGCCCGCCTTGGCCTCCCAAAGTGCTGGGATTACAGGCATGAGCCACCGCGCCCGGCCCTCTCAGTTTCATTTTTAGGGCTCATTTCCTTCGTTTGCATAACGAACGCTCAGGGAGTCTGCCAGGTTCCCCTAAGCCCCCTCCTCTTCCTTACCCACTCAGGAAGTAGATTTGCTGAGCTGGAGGTTTCTGAAGCTGCTGAATCAGAGAGAAAAAGAGAGCCACGAACCCAAGGGGTATGTTAAGGAGGGCCGGGGTGCCAGTGACATTGGCTGCTCTGATCGCCCTCTCTCTGGGATGCCCCTGGGAGGCGATTCTCACACTCATCACAGGCCACAAGGCCCTTCTCTCTAACACACCCATGCAGCACTGGTAGCGGGGAGGAGCCCAGGGTCCAGGTCTTCGGATGATCTCCTGACCATGGGTCCAGTGTATAGAGATGAGTCCAGTGAGGCTAGAGCCAGGGGACAGCATTCCCTCTTTCCCACAGGGCTTGGGGATAGCTCTGGCCTGGGAAGGGCTTGGGGGAGCCTGTGGGTAGACTCACTGGATTCCGCCACGTGTCCGTTTGGCCTCCCAGGGTTTGGGCTGGGCTTTTCCAGTTTCAGCACTTGGCATTTTTAGCACTTGGCTTTCTGCCTTTCCCTCTGGGAGCTTTCCCAGCTTGCCCAAGTAGGGCCTGCTTCCCTGAGAGCTCAGCTCAGGGGTCCTTGGGAGGAATCACTAGAGTTGGGGGTGGCCTTCTTGGGCCTTCTACTCTCAAATGGAAAAATTATATTTCCTTTGGCCAGTCCCAAAAACTCATTTCCCGATAGTCCCCAGTCTGCATTCCCCCCTCCCATCCTTGTCTCTCATTCTTCAGCCTCACCTCCTTCCCAGGCTCCTTCAGCCGCCCTTTTCCCAGTGCCCTCAGCCCAGCCTCTGCCACCCATGCCCTCTCTGGTCCTGTGCCTCCTCCAGGATCTCCCCCGTCTCCTGCTGCCTCCCCAGGTCCTCTAGGCCCCAGCCTTTCCCCATTGCCTGGCATTCATACCCATCCTGGGGTGACAGGCGGTGCAGACAGATAGGGTGAGTGGGTCATAGGTGGTGGTAGGTCACGTCATTTCCCAGCCTGACCACCCCTATTGGCTTCTGGAAGGTCAGAGACACATGCTCCTTTTGAGAGTGGCTCCCAGCCTTGTCCGGCTGGGCCCAGGGACACACACTGGACTGTCTGGCTGTTGCCATGGGAACCTCCCAGGGTTACCCTGACGCAGGAATGTCTCCTCATCCTGCCTTGTTCTGGGCCACGGATGTTCCTGGCCCCTTCACATGCTCACAGCAGGGGTCTGGTAGGGATACTGCAGGTTGCAGGGTGGGGGTGTGGAGGGCTGTTGCCTATGTTGCCTAAATCAGACAAGAGGTTCTTCCCCTCCCCGACTCAGCTGCCTGAGCCACAGAAGCCCCTTGTTAAGCACTTATCTGAGTTCCCCGTCCCACCTCTCCCAGGCCTCCCTTAAGGTGGCCACACATCTCTTTGGTAACCTTTGGCACCCAGGATAGGTGACTGCCCGCTCCCAAATGGAGAACAGTGAACCCCTTCCCTGCTTACCTGTTCTTCTGGCTGGGCCTGTTCCTGGCTCACCTGTTCCTGGGCCAGGTGGGGGCCCAGCCCAGAACTTTTCTAACCAGAGCTTTGGCCTGAGCAAGATTTGAGGTCAGAAAACCCAGAGTGTCGGTCTCCACCACTGCCCACCTGTGGGCCTTGGACAAGAGGCCTCTCCTGGCTTAAGGGCTCAGCTTTCTCATCATTGAAGTGGAGACCACAGACACTGCTCTCAGAGGCTGTCCCCAGGGTGAAATGAGTCAACTTAAGCTACATGAAAAGGCTTTGCAAGCTACAGGGCACTGAGAGCAGTTATTTTTATTTTACTTAACCTCTAACGGGGAAACTGGGAGCCTCTGGGAGCTACTGATATGGGAGGAAAGGGTGTTGGTTCCCCGACCACGACCACGTGGCAGGAGCTGGCGGGAAAAGATGCTAACTAGCATTTAGGTCTCAACACTGTGCTAGATGCTGTGGGGCCCCCAGTCCTTGCCCTGAGGCTAATTGGATTAGCTGCACACAAAGCAGGATTTTAATAGTACTCTCTTAATGGTGCCAGGAGCAGTCTGCCAATTGGGTGAAGAGGAAGGAGGGGGTGGCCTTTGAGTTGGATCTTGAAAGATAATAGGATTTCAGAGATGGGAGAATGGGGGAGGGCATTTCAGGCTAGGCAAAGGTGAGGCCTAAGGTGGGGGTATTATAGCCTATAGCTAGAGGGTTCACAGAGGGGGCAAATTCTCCCACAGGCAGCCTGCAGGTCTGAGGGGAAGGCTACTGTAGGAAATGGGAAGGGTGCCACTAATTCTCACCATTCCCCCAACCTTCCACTTCCTCTCCAGAGCAGGGCCCCTTTGCAGGAGTTCTCACCAGCATGGGGCACTTACCTTCACTCAGCCCCAGGGGAGGCACTCAGCAGAGGGGAGGGAAATCCACTGAGGTCATCACTGAGGCCCTGTTCAAAGTCAAAGGGACAAGTCATCTGGCTAGAGCAGGATAGGCAGACACCTGAAGCCGCATGCTGTGGAGAGGAAAGTGCTAGATGGCTCCCTTTGGAAGGTCTATCACCCATGGGTCAAACAGGCTGGCCATCAGTGCTTGCTCATCTGGAATGACAGGACTAGTCCAGAAAAAGTGGCATGAGGCCAGCAAAGGAACAGGCTGACTGGGCGCTGGGGCTCATGCCTGTAATCCCAGCACTTTGGGAGGCTGAGATGGGAGGTGGGTTTGAGGCCAGGAGTTCGAGACCAGCCTGGGAAACACAACAAGACCTTATCTCTACTAAAAATAAAAATAAAAAAAAAATTAACTGAGCATGGTAGCACACACCTATAGTCCCAGCTACTCGGCTGGCTGAGGTGCAAGGATTGCTCGAGCCCAGGACATCAAGGCTGCAGTGAGCTTATGATCCACCACTGCACTTCCAGCCTGGGCACAGAGTGAGACCCTGTCTCAAAAAAAGAAAAGAAAAGAAACAAGCCATGGCTGTCATCTAGGTGGGTCATTAACTTTTCAAAGCACTTCTATACCTTTTATCTCACTGAGAAGTAGACTTTGAAGAATGTTAAGACCACCAGTACCTCTATTTAACAGATAAAGAAACTGAGATAGATGTGACCTGTCCATTGGTGGGGGGGAAAAAAAAGAAAGAAAGAAACTGAGAGAGGTGAAGTGACTTGCCTAAGGTCACATCCTAGCTAGACAGTGGCAGTGGAAGAAGACTGGCCCTAGGCCACTCTTAGGACGCCTCCCCTTCTCCAGCCCCAGCTGGCTGAAGGTTAGTAGCACTATCCCAGCTCCCATTTGTGTTCCCTTTGACTCCTCCCTGAGCCCCATCCTACACCCCCACTTTAGCTCCCTGGGCTCCTGGCCCTGGAGGCATTTCTTCTCTGGCCACCAGCTGCCACCTTATTGGCTCCAGCTAATGGGTAGGAGAAAGTCAGTTCTGGAAGGGCCCATGCGAGCATCAGTCCTGCCTCTTGTTGTTCAGAGGTGGAAACGGAGGGAAGTGACTTGTCCAAGCTCACAAAGCTTGCTAGGAACAGAGTGGAGATCAGAGCCCAGGGCTGCTGACCCCTGGCTAAGAGTCCCCCTCGTTCTTCTTCCCTCCCCCTCTGTTCCCCTCCTGTCCATGGCTCTGTGAGCTTGGCTCTGAGGTGTGGTCTGGAGGAGCTGCTTGCTACAAGTCAGGTTCTTCCTCATCCTGTCCCTGAGCAGTGACCTCACGCGTGGCTCCCTCTGCAGAGATGCCTGGTGGTGGCCACAGCGGGGCAGCAGCAGGAGGAACTGGAAACTCTCCTTGCAGAGGAGTGGGATGGGAGGGAAGGAAGGGCCTCTAGGAGCTGCCCCAGGAACCTGAGCTGGGTATGGTGTTATAAGGTCTTAAGCTTGAGGGTACCCACAAAGGCCCATCTAGCCTCAGGGGTGAAATGGCTTCCCACCCCTCCCCCATAGACCCCCCCATTCATTTATGCATAAGTAATTTATGGGGCACTTATCCTGTCTCTGGTCCTGGGCCAGTACCACTGGATATGCAAAAGCAGCCATGTAAAGCCCAGTACAGTGTTGTGGGGAGAAACACTGGGATGGAGCGCCCACTGCCAACGGAGGCCTGGTCTGCACATCCAGGAGGCTGCCTTGGCCTGGAAAACATCCGTCTTTGGAGCCAGACAGACCCAGCTCCACCAGTTACAGCTCCTAACTTTGAAGCAAGTCTGTCAATCTCCTTTTTTGATTAAATGAGAATAGATTTGACACACAGTAAGCACTCAATAAGTGTAAACTATTAACCACCTGGGTAGAGAGACATGAGTAAACTGATAATTACAGTATAGAATGAGATACCATGATATGGGTAAATACGGGGTGTATCAGCAGTACAGAAAATGGGTTTCTGATTCTAACTTGGGGGGTGGAGGGGTCAGGGAAGGCTCCCTGGAGGAGATAAGACAAGCTAAATGTTGAAATACAAGGAGTTCATTCCACACAATGAAGATGGGAAGGTGTCTCAAGCAAAGGGAATGCCATGAGGATGCATTGTTAGAGTCATTTACAGCTGATAGCAGAGCATCCTGCAAGTATTAATTTATATCAACCTTCTCTCTCCAATTTTTAAGCTCACACTCCATTTTGAAGCTATCTTGTCCTTGCCTGTCTCCTGCGAGAACGACGCTCTTTGAGAGCAGGTTCTGTTTTGTTCCCTGTTGTGTCTCTAGTAATACCTGACACATTTCGTATATTTAAATACATGTTGTGTGAATGAGTGAATAAACAAATGAATCGACTTCTCTCCAATCAGGTCCCCAAAGACTCTGCCTCCCCTTCTTTTTGCTTGTCGTGCTGTTTCCTTACAAGCCCCACCCCATTCCATCCCTTACCTGCCAGGCTCTGTTGCCCCTGCAGCAGCAGTCATCAAACACACGAGGACTGATTCACAGACCACATTGATAGTTACCAGCACGGGCGAGTGCCTGGGTGAGCTGGGCAGTGACCATAGGAAGAAACACTGGACTCAGAGGCAGGGAACTGAAGCAAAAGCAATTGGTGGTGTCACTGAGCCAGGATGGATGGCATGTGGTTCCACTACGGGACAGGCTGGCTTTGGGGGCTGATCTTGGTACCCCCTGCTCAAGACTCCTCCACCCGGGCAGAGTGCCCCTTTTTAGGCTCTGCAGAGCTGGATGAGCTGGTCCCCTGCCGGCTCAAACTGCCTGCATGTGTGAATGCGGTGAGCAGGCTTCCTTCAAATAGGCCTAGATTTGACTTCCAAGCTGTCCTCTCCACCAGTGAGGTAGACCTTTCATTGCTCTGTCCTTTTGCAGAAGAGTGATTTCAGGGTAGTTGTGTTCCCGAGCTCTGGGGGGTACCTCTCTTTTGTCTGAGGCCAACACCGGCTTCCTCAAGCATCATATTCCCGAACCCTCCATGAGGCCATGGTGTCAGACACCCTTGGCTTCCAATTTGAGTCCCCGTGTTCTCTGACTCACTTGCCCAGTCGTCTCTGCTCTTGTCAGACAGTGTTGCTCCTCTCCTCTTTCTGGCTTCACCCTCACTAGTGCCCAGCTTTCAAATAGTGCCTCACATCTGTGCAGTGCTCTGCAGCTCACAAAGGATTTCCACACATTTACTTTTTTTTTTTTTTTTTGGAGATGGAGTCTTGCTCTGTTGCCCAGGCTGGAGTGCAGTGGCGCGATCTCCACTCACTGCAACCTCCACCTCCTGGGTTCACGACATTCTCCTGCCTCAGCCTCCCAAGTGTAGCTAGGACTACAGTCGCCCACCACCACGCCTGGCTAATTTTTTTTTTTGTATTTTTAGTAGAAATAGGGTTTCACCATGTTAGCCAGGATGGTCTTGATCTCCTGACCTTGTGATCCACTCTGCTTGGCCTCCCAAAGTGTTGGGATTACAGGCATGAGCCACCACGCCCAGCCACATTTAACTTTTTTCCCTGGGTTGTGGAAGGCAGGCAGAGCATATTATATAACGTAACCAGTTCCACCAGCTAGTGGACTTGGGAGGGAAGTGCTACTTTGGGGAGTATTTGAGCAAGTGACCTTGAAGGGTTGGGTTGATGAGCATGTGAATTTGCAGGCTGAGCAGCTTCTGGTGATGACAAAGCCCAGGTTGTGTCCACAGGAGCTGGCCTCTGAGGAGGAGAGGGGGAAAAAGGCTTTGAACAGCCAGAGTCAAGGGATTGAGCAGTGGGGTGTTGGATGGGCTGGCCATGACAGTGAAGTCACTGAGGATAATGACAGCAACTGTGTAGAAAAGGAGACTGGGAGCCAGTGGCCGAGTCTCAGAAAATGAGAATGAGGCCAGGTGCAGTGGCTTACACTTATAATCCCAGCACTTTGGCAGGCTGAGGCCAGAGGATGCTTGAGCTCAGGAATTCCAGACTAGCCTGGCCAATATAGCAAAACCCCATCTCCATATCAAGAAACAAAAGAAAATGAAAATGAACCACCAGGATTGCTGGGCTGCCAGTACTGAGGAAAGCAGAAGGGTAGCACAGGCAGGTGGCATGAGCCTTAGAGGAACCATAGTTTTCCAAGAGGCAGGATGAGTAACGGTGTGGAAATTAAAATGGGGAGGAAGGGAGGCCACAGACTCAAAGCGGATGCTGAGGAATGAGGGCTGGGAGACAAAAGCCACCACTTGAGACTGCGGTAAGGGACAGTGGAGTTCAGTTGAGGCAGCAGGGGGAGGGGGACTTCTGAGACTAGTTGGGGGAACTAGTTGGGGGAAGTGTTTATTTTTATTTTTATTTTTATTTTTTGAGACAGAGTCTTTCTCTGTTGTCTAGGCTGGAGCACAGTGGTGCAATCTTGGCTTATTGCAACCTCTTCCTCCCAGGTTCCAGTGATTCTCGTGCCTCAGCCTCCTGAGTAGCTGGATTACAGGCGCCCACCACCACGTCCAGTTAATTTTTATATTTTTAGTAGAGATGGGGTTTCGCCATGTTGGCCAGGCTGGTCTCGAATTCCTGCCCTCAGGTGATCCGCCTCTGCCTCCCAAAGTGCGGGGGGACGAGGCCAGGGATTACAGGTGTGAGCCACTGTGCCTGGCCTGGGGGAAGTTTTCTGATCGCTCACTAGGTATTCAGGCAGCTGGATCTCAGAGTCCGGGAGGGAGGTAAGGGGTGTGCATTGGGTCAGGTGAGGAAAGAGACTCCGGGAGTAAGTTCTGACTCCTTCCATGTGACTCAGGTAAAGCAGGAGATTTGCACTTTCCGTGGAGGCCCAAATACATGTTTATTGAAGATGAGCTGGAAAATCTGATTCTGCGTTGAATGACAAAGTGCTAGGAATAAATAACAAACCCTTACATCTGGATGATACTTGAGAACTTACAAAGTATTTTTTGTACCTTGTCATTTATTTTCTTCATTCCTTTCTTATTATAACCCTGGGAAGTGGGCGTTATCAGTGGTAAACTCAGAGTGACTTGCTAAGTGTTCAAGCTGGGACTGAAAAGCCACTCTGTGCTGCCTTCTAGTGCGTTGATGAGTGCAGTGCTTTCTGGGTTGTAAAAAAACAAAACAAAACAAAAAAACCACACACACACACACACACACACACACACACACACACCCTACTGAAGTCTGTTCTTTTTGCATCTGACCACTCTCCTGTGCCTCTTTTCATTCAGGAAATTAAGGTTTCTCCCTAAGTCTCCACACTACACTTTTTCTCTAGTGGAGGCAGTAATGAGTTGCAGGCTCTGTTCTGACATGCTCAGAAAAATGCAGGACTGCAAGTCATAGCCAAAAACAACTCCACGTACTCAGCTGGGGCTACCCGTCAGCTACTGCGGGCAGAGGCAGAACCGGGGATTCAGGGAAAGGACAGATTATTCTTATTCTGCCTCTCAAACTCCTGGCTGGGAGACGTACTTCGGATGAAACCAGGCAATCTCATCAAGGGATTCAACGCTCCCTTACTATCGATGTCACCCACGCCGTTTCAAGTGCTCTTGCTTCCGAAAACCTTTGATCCGGAGGCTGCGGCTAGAAAAGCAACCAAAGGTTTCTTGCCGGGCTTAACGGGCCACATCTTAGTGACGGCTCGGGTTATAAAGTCTGCTTGGCAATAAAATATCGTGTGAGCGATTCCGCTCCTCCCCCGACATGACGTGACCACACACGCCGCTGGCGTCAGGGCTGCCTTACACCCCCAGGAAGACCCATTCCCACTCTGGGGCACCCGCAGATTTGCTGAGGCACATGCACTATAACGCACAGGCAAAAAGGCAGTTTCCAAAACGTCTCCCAGTGATCGCGCTCCAGAGAGTTTCTTTTCCTAAAGTTTTTAGGGCTGCGCGGAAGGGAACATGGTGTTCACCTTAGGAAATTTCAGACGCCACCCCCCTCGGAGGAAGGTAGTCGCGTCCGGTTACTCCCCGGGTGTCAGTTAAGCAGTCCCGGCTGTGAGTAAAGGTTCTGGGCGGGGCTGGACTGTTCTAAGTGAGTTCGGGTGGGGGAGCTTCACGAGGGGAGGCTGCCGTGTGAAAGAACCGCCTTTCTCTCCGCGGGTCTCACCCTTTTCTCCTGGTATCTGTTTGGACATGAATTGAGCGCACAGTCGCGGACGGTCAGCCCTGTTCGCAGCTATGGCGAGGAGGGGCGGGATTGCTCCGTGTTGCTGCTCCGCTCAGTGGCCGCGTCCATTCCGCGCGGTGTCCGGAGTTTAGGGGTAGGGAGAAGTGTCAGCTTCAGGCATCGCGAGGCGTGGCGGCCCATGGCCCCGCTGGGAGGCGCCCCGCGGCTGGTGCTGCTGTTCAGCGGCAAGAGGAAATCCGGGAAGGACTTCGTGACCGAGGCGCTGCAGAGCAGGTGTCCGTGGGGCGGGAAAGGTGGAAGGGGGAGCTCTCCGCATCACGTGACACGAGGAGTGCTTTTGGGTGTCACCGAGTGAGCTTTGGAGTAGGGGTCCTCCGTTTGCAAGGCAGGAGGAGCACTGGGTTGGGGAAGGTGGAATGTCACCATTACATAAAACAGCAATCTACACACGGGAGCCTCAAAGAACCAGGTGACCATCTCTCCAAAGACCTTCAGCTACAGGTCTAAGAAGTATTAATAATGGTTCCTACGAAGGCACTTTCTATGTACCAGGAGTTGGATACCAGCCTGGGCAACATGGCGAGACCCCGCATCTACGAAAAATCCAAAAAGTAGCTGGGCGTGGTGGCGCGCGCCTGTGGTCCCAGCTCTTCGGGAGCTTGAGGCAGAAGAATTGCTTGAGCCAGGGAGGCGGAGGTTGCAGTAAGGCGAGATCGCGCCACTGCACTCCAGCCTGGGCGACAGAGCAAGGCCCTGTCTTAAAAACAAAAACAAAACCAAAAAAACCCTCTTCACTTCTTTGTTAGGTACTGTGTGCCATTATTAGCATCTGCATTTCACAGGTGAAGAAACTGAGGTTCTTAAAAAGTTAAACAGGCTGGGTGTGGTGGTCATGCGTGACAGAGGTGCGAGGATCACTTGAGAGCCCGGTAGTTGGAGACCAGCCTGGGCAATACAGTAAGACCCTACTCTCTACAAAAAAATTGAAAAGTTAGCCTAGTGCGATGGCAAGCACCTCTAGTCCCAGCTACTCAGGAGGCTGAGGTGGGAGGATCGCTTGAGCCTGGGGGCTGCAGTGAGTTGTAATCATGCTATTGTCCTCCAGTCCGTGCAGCAGAGCCTGAGACCCTGTCTCGAAGTAAAATAACGTACAAAGCTAACAACAATAAAAAACCCTTGGCCGGGCGCGGTGGCTCAAGCCTGTAATCCCAGCACTTTGGGAGGCCGAGGCGGGCGGATCACGAGGTCAGGAGATCGAGACCATCCTGGCTGACACGGTGAAACCCCGTCTCTACTAAAAAATACAAAAAACTAGCCGGGCGAGGTGGCGGGCGCCTGTAGTCCCAGCTACTGGGGAGGCTGAGGCAGGAGAATTGCGTGAACCCGGGAGGCGGAGCCTGCAGTGAGCTGAGATCCGGCCACTGCACTCCAGCCTGGGCGGCAGAGCGAGACTCCGTCTCAAAAAAAAAAAAAAAAAAAAACCCTTGCTGGTCGCAAAGTAAGTGGCAAATTCAGGATTCAAATTCAGTTTTGTGGTTCATGATGGGCATCTCAGCAATTAATATATAATTGAAACAAAAAGAAAAAAAAACCCAAACAAATTCAGCTTTGTCTTGCGCCAAGGACTGGTTTCTTTCTGTTTTATCTGACTGCCTCCCCAAATAATAATACCTTTTGCACAGTGTTTTCTGTCAAAGCAAGATCTTCTGTGCGGGAGCATTTTGCTGAGACCTGGGCTAGGAGAGCAGAGGATGGGGAGAAACTGGAGTGGGGCTCCTCTCCTCTTGAAGGCCAGTGTGGTGGGGGTACCAGGAAGCTGCTTTTGGATATCACAGGGGTTCTACAAAGGTGTGGGAGAGCCCAGAGCAGAGGTCACCACCTGAATTTTTCACCACTAAGTATCTCACTACCTTTTCCTAAGTTGCATTTCTCCTCACCTTCAAACTCTGATGTCAAATAGTGGTCAGAAGCACAGGTTGTGGAATTAGACTGCTGGGATGCAAACCGTGGCTCACTGTTGATTAGTGTGTGATCTTGTACACATCTCTCATTCACTCTGTGCCTTAGTTGTTTTTTTTTTTTTTTTTGAGAGGGAGTCTTGCTCTGTCACCCAGGCTGGAGCGCACCCAGGTTGCGGCTCACTGCAACCTCTGCCTCCTGGGTTCAAGCTATTCTCCTGTCTCACCCTCCAGAGTAGCTGGGATTACAGGTGTGAGCCACCGCACCCAGCTAACTTTTGTATTTTTAGTAGAGACAGGTTTCACCATGTTGGCCAGGCTAGTCTCAAACTCCTGACCTCAAGTGATCTGCCTGCCTCGGCCTCCCAGAGTGCTGGGATTACAGACGTGAACCACTGCACCGGCCTGTGTCTCAGTTTTGTCATTTGTAAAATGGGGATAATAATAGGGTGGTTGTAGGGATTAAAGGAGATAATGTGCGTGAAGGGCTTAGAATAATTATTGGCACCTAGCAGAGGTGCAGGAACTAAATGTTTTTATATTTATTTTACCAATCCTGGCTTCACTACTTACAGTGTTGCTTTGAGGAAGTCAATCCTCCTTTCACAACCTCAGCTTCCTCATCTGAAACATGAAAATAAGAACACTTACAGCCAGGGCAACATAGTGAGACCCCATCTCTACAAAAGATAAAAAAATTAGCTGGGTGTGGTGGTGCATGCCAGTAATCCCTGATACTCAGGAGGCTGAGGTGGGAGGATTGCCTGAACTCAGGAGTTCAAGATTGTAGTGAGCTGTGATCATACCACAGCACTCTAGCCTGGGTGACAGCAAGACCCTGACTCTTTTTTTTTTTTTTTTTTTTTTTTTTTGAGACGGAGTCTCGCTCTGTCGCCCAGGCTGGAGTGCAGTGGCCGGATCTCAGCTCACTGCAAGCTCCGCCTCCCGGGTTCACTCCATTCTCCTGCCTCAGCCTCCCGAGTAGCTGGGACTACAGGCGCCCGCCACCTCGCCCGGCTAGTTTTTTGTAGTTTTAGTAGAGACGGGGTTTCACTGTGTTCACCAGGATGGTCTCGATCTCCTGACCTCGTGATCCACCCGTCTCGGCCTCCCAAAGTGCTGGGATTACAGGCTTGAGCCACCGTGCCCAGCCGACCCTGACTCTTAAAAAACCAAAACAAAGAACACTTATCGCCGGGCGCGGTGGCTCACACCTGTAATCATAACACTTTGGGAGGCTGAGAAAGGTGGATCACTTGAGCTCAGGAGTTCAAGACCAGCCTGACCAACATGGTCAAACCTTTCTTTTTTTTTTTTTTTTTTTTTTGAGACGGAGTCTTGCTCTGTAGCCCGGGCTGGAGTGCAGTGGCCGGATCTCAGCTCACTGCAAGCTCCGCCTCCCGGATTTAGGCCATTCTCCTGCCTCAGCCTCCGGAGTAGCTGGGACTACAGGCGCCCGCCACCTCGCCCGGCTAGTTTTTTGTATTTTTAGTAGAGACGGGGTTTCACGGTGTTAGCCAGGATGGTCTCGATCTCCTGACCTCGTGATCCGCCCGTCTCGGCCTCCCAAAGTGCTGGGATTACAGGCTTGAGCCACCGCGCCCGGCCAAGGTCAAACCTTTCTCTACTAAAAATACAAAAATTAGCTGGACGTGGTGGCGGGGGCCGGTAGTCTCAGCTACTTGGGAGGCTGAGGTAGGAGAATAGCTTAAACCCAGGAGGTGGAGGTTGCAGTGACCCGAGGTAGTGCCACTGCACCCAGCCTGGGCTACAGAGTGAGTCTCAAAAAAACAACAAAAACAAAAAACACTTGTCTTCCCGTGCATTAAGTGTATCTGTGAGCATCTTGAGGCTAGGACAGGAAGCATGTATCATTCACATGTGTATCACCTAGATCCAAATATGGTACCCAATAAAGCACTGGTTAAGCAGGGAGGTGGAGGTGGAGGTTGCGGTGAGATGAGATGGCGCCACTGTACTCCAGCCTGGGCGACAGAGTGAGACTCTGTCTCAAAAAAGAGAAAAAAAAAAAAAGGGCCAGGTGCGGTGGCTCACTTCTGTAATCCCACCACTTCGTGAGGCTGAGATCGCCTTGCAGTGAGCCAAGATCGTGCCATTGCACTCCAGCCTGTCCAGCCTGGGCAACGGAGCAAGATGCTGTCTCAAAAAAAAAAAAAAAAAAAAGTTGGTTAAGTAAATTAAATAATGAATAAGTTATTTTTATTTATTTTTCATTTTATTTAATTTATTTAATTTATTTTTTTGAGATGGAGTTTCACGCTTGTTGCCCAGGCTGGAGTGAAATGGCACGATCTCGGCTCTCGGCTCACTGCAATCTCCGCCTCCCGGGTTTGAGCGATTCTCCTGCCTCGGCCTCCCAAGCAGCTGGGATTACAGGCATGCGCCATCATATTCGGCTAATTTTGTACTTTTAGACACAGGGTTTCACCATATTAGTCAGGCTGGTCTCAAACTCCTGACCTCAGGTGATCCACCTGCCTCAGCCTTCCAAAGTGCTGAGATTACAGGTGTGAGCCACCGCACCTGGCTTTTGTTTCAGTTTTTTACATTTGCTTTTCTTAGTTCATTTTTTTGAGACAGGGTTTCACTCTGTCTCTCAGGCTGGCATACAGTGGTACAATCGTGGCTCACTGTAGCCTGGAACTCCTGGGCTCAGGAACGCTCCCACCTCAGCCTCTGGAGTAGCTTGGAGTACAGGCACATGCTGCCATGCTCAGGTGATTTTTAAACTTTTTTGTGGAGATAGTATCTCTGGGTCTTACTGTGTTGCCCAGGCTGGTCTTGAACTCCTGGCCTCAAGCATTCCTTCTGCCTTGGCCTCCCAAAGTGTTGGGATTACAGGTGTGAGCCACCACGCCCAACCAGTGAATGAATAAATGATATGTGTTATGGTGACCAGGTCAGTAGAGACAGGTACCTCTGGCTGTGAGATAATTAGTTTAGGGTCTGGGCAATAACCTAATCCAGCCAGAATATTGCATGCGTGTTCACACTGTAATTATCACTTTATAGATTTTACCTGTTAGTTTCAGGGCTCTTTTATATTCATTAGAGTTTCATAATAATCCTGTGTGGGAGACAGAACAGAAAGTATTATCATCATTTTCCGATGAAGAAATAGGATCAGGGACACTGAGACCTACCAAAGTTACATAATACCAGTAGTAGAAATGGGACTTCAGCACAGGCCTCTTGACTGTCTTTCTGGGACCTGGAAGCTCCTGGAAATTCTAGGCTAACTGGATTCTGATCTCCCTGTCCCTCAGACTCGGAGCTGATGTCTGTGCTGTTCTGCGGCTCTCGGGTCCACTCAAGGAGCAGTATGCTCAGGTAGGTGGTGCTCTGTGGCATCCGGTGTGTTGGGCGGGGCCGGCTCCAGGACTTTGCAGCTGTGGCTGCTGCCTGAGTCACTGGCATGATCCTCGTCACCACTGCTGGCAGGGCGGTGGCCAGCTCTTGGTTTTCTGTGAGTGGACGTTGTGGGGGCATTTTCAGCTTATATTTCTTTCCTAATAGCCTCCCTCCCTTCAGAGTGAGTTCAGGAAGGTGTGCCCAGGAAAGGCTGTCGACACTCGAGTTGGTGGCTCTGATTCTGTGTGGTTAGTAAGGACCTGACTGTGCCTCCTCACACCACCCTCTCACTCAGCTGGCCTGACACAGCCCCTGGAACTTTGTTCCTAGAAATTTAGTACAGGCTGAGCACAGTGGCACACGCCTGTAATCCCAGCACTTTGGGAGGCCAAGGCAGGTGGATTGCTTGAGTCCAGGAGTTAGAGACCAGCCTGGCCAACACGGTGAAACCTCATCTCTGTTTCTTTAAAAAAAATTTTTTTAAAGTAAACAACAACACACAAAGAAGAAATTTAGTCCCATAAGTTGTCAAAATATATCATTAAGTGGGGGAAAAAAAAGCCAATACCAAGATGTAGAACAGTGTGTAGAGAATGTTACATTTGTCTAAAACTGAAGAGGCACTTTGTGACCAAGAATTGTAAAGGAATTCTAAGTGTATCTGCTCATATATTCGGCTATTTAACAAATATTTACGGGGTGCCTGTCTCATGTTCAGCACTGTTTCAGGTGCCTGGGATGTGTTCCTGCACTGCGCGGGAAAGACACGTTAGAAACTGTACCATTGGGCCGGGCGCTGTGGCTCACGCCTGTAATCCCAGCACTTTGGGAGGCCGAGGCGGGCGGATCACAAGGTCAGGAGATCGAGACAATCCTGGCTAACACGGTGAAACCTCGTCTCTACTAAAAGTATAAAAAATTAGCCGGGCGCGGTGGCGAGCGCCTGTAGTCCCAGCTACTCGGGAGGCTGAGGCAGGAGAATGACGTGAACCCGGGAGGCGGAGCTTGCAGTGAGCCAAGATCGAGCCACCGCACTCCAACCTGGGCGACAGAGGGAGACTCCGCCTCAAAAAAAAAAAAAAAAAACAAAAAAAAAAGAAACTGTACCATTGGTTGCCCCCAAGGAGGGGACAGGGTGAGAGAGAGATTTTTCACTGTAAATTAATGTGTATCTTTGAATTTTGAACCACGTGAGTTAAAAAAAAATAGGATCGTTAAAATAGAATAAAAAAAAAATAAGTCAATGGGAACTCTCAGAATCTTAGACTTCGGAAAGAGAACCTGGAAGGCAAGATCAGCCTCCCACATGGTGAAGAGCCCTCTTGTTGCCCACATTTTGCCCTTGGCCTCTAGGTGCACCCTTCTGGGACATGTGCTCTGGCCCCTCCGTTGGCCTGAGTGTGGCCTCCAGAACCACATAAAATGAATTGTCCCCCCTTCTGTGTGCCAGCTCTGCCTCCATGGGAAGCATTGGGTCATCTCTCACCAGCTGAACAGACCCATTCATAGGGTGGCAGCCTGAGGAATTGTAAGAATAACTAAATTAAGTCATTTAATTTTTTTTCCTTTTGAGACAAGGTCTTGCTCTGTAGTGCAGGCTGGAGTGCAGTGGCGCATAATGGCTCACTGCAGCCTTGACCTCCTGGACTCAAGTGATCCTCCCACTTCAGCTTCCCAAGTAGCTAGGAATACAGGTGCATGCCACTATGACTAGCTAAGTTTAAATTTTTTTTGTTTTGTAGAGATGGGAGTCTCATTATGTTGCCCAAGCTGGTCTCCAACTCCTGGGCTCAAGCGATCCTCCCACTGTGGCCTCCCAAAGTGCTAGGATTTGGGTGCGAGCTACTTTGCCTGGCCTGGTTTACAAAAATTTTAAGCAGGATTCTTTCCCAAATGAAACTGGACACAGAATTTCTTTGCATCCAGGAGACAGACTGGAAGTGACTCTGCGGGGTGGTGGGTTGGTGGTGGGGAGATGGGAGGAAGGAAGGGGCGAAGGGAAAGGCACTGAGCCTTCCCTAGTGGGGCCTAGGCACTTCCAAAGGCCTCCCAGGATCACTTTCAAAACCGATCTTCCAAAATTCCCAGACAGGTCTTGCTTCTGTCCTTCTGAGTCAGACTGGTGGGGTTGGTTGGGGGCGGGAGGAGGAAGGAGCAGGAGTTTGCATTTTTATTTATTTATTTATTTTATTTATTTATTTGAGATGGAGTCTTGCTCTGTCACCCAGGCTGGAGTGCAGTGGCGCCATCTTGGCTCACTGCAACATCCACCTCCTGGGTTCAAGCACTTCTACTGCTTTAGCTTCCTGAGTAGCTGGGATTATAGCCATGCGCCATCACGCCAGAGTAATTTTTTTGTATTTTTAGTAGAGACATGGTTTCACCATATTGGTCAGGCTGGTCTCGAACTGCTGACCTTGTGATCTGCCCACTTCGGCCTCCCAGAGTGCTGGGATTACAGGCGTGAGCCACCACGCCTGGCCAATTTGCTTTTTTTTTTGAGTTGGAGTCTCACTGTTGCTCAGGCTGGAGTGCAGTGGCGCGATCTCAGCTCACTGCAAGCTCTGCCTCCTGGGTTCATGCCATTCTCCTGCCTCAGCCTCCTGAGTAGCTGGGACTACAGGCACCCGCCACCACGCCTAGCTAATTTTTTTGTATTTTTGGTGGAGACAGGGTTTCACCGTGTTAGCCAGGATAGTCTCTATCTTCTGACCTCAAGATCCCCTCGCCTTGGCCTCCCAAAGTGCTGGGATTACAGGCGTGAGCCACCGCGCCCGGCCCCAATTTGCATTTTTAAAACCTCCATGGAAGATTCTGATAGGCCAGACTGCCCTTGCTCTGTGGAAGTCCAGCACCACTCTATCCCCCACTCCCATTAAAAAGCAAAACCAAAATGAAATGTTCATGCATTGATTTCCTAAGTCACAAGGGGAAATATAAACGACAAGCAGACCACGATATTCCTGGAGGGAAACCAGTTCAGGAGCAGGAGGTGGCTACTGACCTCCTCTTGCAGCAAGGGGAGCAGGTGGGTGATCAAGAAATTGAGAGCCTGAGGGGAGAAGGTCTTGCTGCAGTGAGCTCATGGAGGAGCCAGAACCTGAACTGGGTGATGCTTCTCAGACCCCTCCTATCCTGGATCCCTTTAGATGGACCCCTCTGCTTGAGGGGGGAGAAAGGAGCTCCCCAGGTGGTCAGAGTAGCCTCTCCTGCCTGGGGGGTCCTCTGGGTGTGGGAAGCCTTGCACATAAGTGCCCACAGCTAAATGGAGTGTTGCTGTTTCAGCAAAGGCGCCAGGAATTTGGGGATGGGAAGGGATAAGGGGGAGAGGAAGGAGACACAATCTCCGTGGGATTTGGGATGGGGGCAAACAATGCTAGTGGGAGGACATGGAGTGCAGGAGTTTTTTTTCCCCCTCAGATTTCCCACTTTAGTTGAAGGCTAAACCTTTGCCCAGGGGATGCAAACTAATTTCAGGATTACTTTAAGCCAGAAATAATTGGGAAGGTAAAACTTGCAAAAGAGAAACCACGTCACACATTTCAAAGACAAATTGAAACAATTTCTGGATTATCCCCAGACCTTTCTTCTGTCTACCAGTGATTGGGATTTCTTAGTTGCTGGGGTTCTTTCCCTTGCAGACCTTTGTTCTGGCTGAAACCTCATTAATCCTTGCATCAGCCTTGGGAGAGGCAGGTGAGGGTGAGGGATGGCTCTTCTGCTGTTTTAGGAGAGACCACTGAGGTTGAAAGGCTGGTGACATAGACATAATGTCCTTTGGGCAGGAGCATGGCTTGAACTTCCAGAGACTCCTGGACGCCAGCACCTACAAGGAGGCCTTTCGGAAGGACATGATCCGCTGGGGAGAGGAGAAACGCCAGGCTGACCCAGGCTTCTTTTGCAGGAAGATTGTGGAGGGCATCTCTCAGCCCATCTGGGTAAGAGGGCTCCATGGCAGCATGAAGAACACCTGTTTCCCGAGCTCTTTGCTGTGTCTATCTCTCTCTGTCTCCACTGCCACCGTCCTGGCCCAAGCCCCCACCATTTCTGGCCTGGACAATCGCAGTAGCCTCCACACTGGTCTGTAGCTGTGGCTCTTGCCGTCTGTGTTCTATTCATTACACAGCAGCCAGACCGACATTTTATTATATATTTATTTATTTATTTATTTATTTTTGAGATGGAGTCTCACTCTTGTCGCCCAGGCTGGAGTGCAGTGGCGCAGTCTTGGCTCATTGCAGCCTCCGCCTCCTGGGTTCAAGTGATTCTTCTGCCTCAGCCTCCCAAGCAGCTGGGATTGCAGTTTTTTTTGTATTTTTAGTAGAGATGGGTTTTCACCATGTTGGTCATGCTGGTCTCGAACTTTTGACCTCAGGTGATCCACCCACCTCAGCCTCCCAAAATGCTGGGATTACAGATGTGAGCCACTGCGTGCAGCCCAGACTGACCTTTTAAAAACATGAACCAAGTGACGTCACTCTTCTGTTTAGAATACTTTGGTGGCTTCTCGTTCTCATGTTCTGTTTAGAATAGTTTGGTGGCTTCCCGTTGTTCTCATGAACAAAATGAAAATCCTTCACATGAACTTCTTGGCCTTGTGTGATCCAGTTTCTGCTACCTTTTTAGCCTCCTTACTCCTTGAGCTGCAGCAACACTGGCCGCCTTGGTCCTCAAGTCAGTCGAACTCCTTCTGGACTCAGGGCCTTTGCACATGCCCTTCCACCTGTCTGGACTGCCCTTTCTTTCTCTCTTTCCCTGGTTAGCTTCAGCTCAGTTGACATGACACCTCCACAGGGAAGCCTTCCATAATATTCAAGTCTTAACTGGTGCTCCCTGGCAGGTGCTCCTATATCACCCTACCCTTTTCTTCCTCATTCATTCTGCCAGTGAATATTGAGTATCCACTTCTGCCAGGTATGGTTGCAGGTTCTGCCAGTGAATATTGAGTATCCACTTCTGCCAGGTATATTGGTGCAAAAATGCAATGAAGTCTCTTCCTTCAGGGAGCTTACATTACAGCTGAGGGTGGTGGGGAGATAGGCACAGAATAAATACAGAATATATCAGGCGGAGGTAAATACTAAGGAGTAAAATAAAGTAGGCCTAGGATATGAGGAGAGATAGGGAAGTGCTGATGTTTTATTAAGGGTGCCTGGGAAGGCCACACTGATATGATGATGTTTGAGGAAGACCTGAAGGAAATAAGGGATAACTGAATGGATATTTGGGGAAGTAGCTTTCCAGAGAGAGGAGGAAGTGCAGAGGCTTGAGTGGTGAGTGTGCCTGGTGTGTCTGAGGACAAGCCAGGTGGCCAGAGTGGGTGAGGGTGAGTGGTGGGAGGTCAGGTCGGACTTCCCAGGGAGGACCTTTGGGAGAGCTGGGATTTTATTCTGAGTGAGATGGGGAGTCACTACAGGGTTCTTAGCAGAGGAGAGACATGACCTGATTTAAGATTGAGAAGGCTGGCCCTAGCTGCTGTGGGGAAGATGGGAGCAGAAGCACAGGGACCGGGTGGAGTATTTTTTTTTTTCTTTTTTTTTTGAGACAGAGTCTCACTCCATCACCCAGGCTGGAGTGCAGTGACGCGATCTCGGCTCACTGTACCCTATGCCTCATGGGTTTAAGCGATTCTCATGCCTCAGCCTCTTGAGTAGCTGGGATTACAGGCATGTGCCATCATGCCCAACTAATTTTTGTGTATTTTTAGTTGAGACGGGGTTTTTCCATATGGCAAAATTCAAACTCCTGACCTCAAGTGATCCACCCACCTCGGCCTCCCAAGGTGCTGGGATTATAGGCGTGAGCCACCACGCCTGGCCAGGACCTTTCTGTAACAGACAAAATGACTATGGTTGGGGCGCAGAGGGGAGTGAAGGTAGAGTGGAAATAAGGAGTCGATTTTGCATGTATTTTGAAGAGAAAACCAACAGGATTTGCCCATGGGTTGGCTGTGGGGTGTGGGAGACTATACCAAGGATTTTGTTCTGAGCAGGTGGACAAATATAGAATTACCATTTTCTAAGACAGGGAAGGTTGGGAGGAACAGGATTGGAGAGGAAATCAGGAGTTGAGTTTCAGCCGTGTTGAGGTTGAGACACTTGTTGACATACACTTTAATCACACGGTTATTTGATCACTAAACATCTGTTCAGTGTCTCCCACTAGACTGTAAGCTCTGAGAGGGCGGGCACAGGGTCTGTTTTGCTTACCACTCTAGTCTTAGCACCTAGCACAGTGCCTAGCACACAGTAGGTACTTGCTATAATACTTGCTTAATTGGATGAATGAACCTGTCAGCAGCACTGCCTGACATGTAGTCAGCACTCAGTGGCGTATGTTCAATGAATGAGTGAATCCGTGAATAGTGAGTCTAGCTGCTGACTTGCTCATGAAGATGTGGGGTAGAGCCACACCCCACACTGCCCTGGGTTCTGGAGTCCCCCACCTCCCCTCTCTTCTAGCATCCTGTCCTGTTGGTCACCTGTGTCCCTCCCCTGCAGTTGGTGAGTGACACACGGAGAGTGTCTGACATCCAGTGGTTTCGGGAGGCCTATGGGGCCATGACGCAGACCGTCCGCGTTGTAGCGTTGGAGCAGAGCCGACAGCAGCGGGGCTGGGTGTTCACGCCAGGTGAGCCACTCCATGTGTAGGGCACAGGAGGACACAGGCTACCCACCCTGTGGTTTGTCTCCCTGGCAGGCCTGGGGAAAGTGAGTGAGGGATGATAAAGGAGAATCTGAGGCCTCCTGATTAGGGAGTATCATGGTGGAGGAGGTCCTGGGGGTCAAGGTTCTCTTGGTTTAACCTAGGCTATCTTCTCATGGCCAGTGGGCTGCTTTGGTAGTCTGGCTGGGACCCACCCCCATGGTTCTTCACCTTTGCTTTCCAGCCCTGTAGGGGCTGACAGTGGTCAAGGGCAAACCTGACAAAGCTCACTTCTTTTTAACACAGTAGTGGAGTTAGAAGTTAGTAGTGGAGAGGAAGTTCTGCTGGGAGCTTCAATGGTGCAAGCCCAGGACCCGCTCTGTGGGCTTCTGAAACACAACTCAGGCTTCCTTCCTGCCCTAGATCACTGTGACTTGGAGCAGTTCAGATCCAATGGGTATGACCACTGCTAATGCTACTCATTTCTGGGGCACTCACATGGTCCAGGCCTGTGCTAAGCATTTTACATGCACTGTCTCACTGTACCATCAAAACAGATTCAGCAGGTAGATGCTGTTATTAGTTTACCCGTGGTCTGATGAGGCCCTGGCCTGAAAGGTTAAGTCTCTTTCCCAGGATCACAAAGAGTGAGAGGAGGAGCTGGCCTCCTGACCCTCTGCTTCTAACTCTGGCACATGCTGCCTCCTGAGGGGACTGAATTGGACAGATTTAGGGATAGAAAAGGACACAACCACCTTGACAGAAAATGAAAACACAGTTGTGTGTGGTTTTAGATGTCCGGATTCACCCTCTGTAGGCAGTAGCAAGTAAGAATTAAGTCAGGAGGGATCAGCTGGGGGGCCCAGGTGGCTGTGGGCTGCTGAACCTGCCATCGCAGTGTTTCAGGGGTAGGGAAGTGCCTTCTGGGTGGGTAGTCCTTAGCTCTGGGGTAGCAGAGGAGAGGCCGGGAGGGCCCACTCCAGCTGGGGCTAGCAGGCCTTGAAGACTGGTGTCTGTCTGGAGGGCTGGGGCCTGACCTTGCCATGCTTCCTTCACAGGGGTGGACGACGCTGAGTCAGAATGTGGCCTGGACAACTTTGGGGGCTTTGACTGGGTCATCGAGAACCATGGAGATGAACAGCTCCTGGAGGAGCAGTTGGAGAACCTGATAGAATTTATCCGCTCCAGACTGTAGTCGCTAGGTTCTAGGAGTCAGCTGGGGCCTGCTGCGGTGGGGGTGGGGCTGACTCTGCAAGATGAGGGGTCCCCTGATCCTGGCCAAGGTGAGGAACAGACAGAGGGGGGTCTAGATTCTGAAGGGGTTGGTGGATGTTGGGCAAAGCAGGAAACGTCTGGAGACCTCATTTTCTCCATGGGGAAGACAGCCATGCTCTTCAGGAGGAGACTCCAAGGGCAAAGGAGGGTGACTTGGCTGTGCTTGAAGGAGAAACCCTGCTGTCTCCCCAGCGCCAGTCCCCTCAGCCTGTGGCAGCCTGGCACCCTGACTGGATGTTCTCAGCCCCTTGTTCTGGGAAAGAACCCAGGGCTCCCCAGTGTGTTTACTAATAAACCTCTTTGGAGCACACTCTCAGAGCTGCTTATCTCTCATTTCCCTGATGCCAGCCTGGCTTGGGTGGGGTTTAGAAGGCCTTAGGGTGTCATGGTGGCTGGGAGGGGGTCCCTGTTCCACCTCCCACCTGGCTAGAATGTATCCTGCACAGGTTGACCTATGCTGCACCTCACAGGCAATAGGCCTGTTTATGTTGGAGGTGGGATTGGGTTGAGGGCCTTACCCTCTGGGATAGCCCCATGAAAGGCTGTGATCCACAGAAAGTGCCACCAGCAAGTGCTCCCTCCCCGCCTCTTTTTTTCTTTGAGACGGGGTCTTATTCTGTCACCCAGGCTGGCATGCAGTGGCGTGATCATAGCTCATTACAGCCTTGACCTCCTGGGCTCAAGCAATCCTGCCTCAGCCTGCTAAGTAGCTGGGTCTACAGGCACACACCACTACATTCGGCTAATTTTTTTCATTTTTAGTGGAGACAAGGTTTTGCTCTGCTGCCCAGGCTGGTCTTGAACTCCTGAACTTAAGCAATGCTCCCACCTTGGCCTCCTAAAGTGGTGGGATTACAAGTGTGAGCCACCATGCCCGACCCTGCCCTTGTAATTTATATAGCCTTTTATAATTTCCAAATTTCTTCTAGATTCTTCATAGCCACCCCCTGAAATGGGTGAGGATAGGATTTTCATCTGCATTTAGCAGATGCCAAGAACTCAGAGAAGTGAAACAACTTCTCCAGGGTTAGAGGGCTTAGTAAGTGTCAGTGCTGCGTGGAACCCAGGCCACTAGACTCCTGACCAGGCCCCTTCTGCACATTCCTATGGGTGTGGTACAAAGTCCCAAGGCTCCTTGCTGTCCCCAGGTCAAGCCTAAGTCCTCCAACTCTGGCCCTGGCTTCGTAATCCTCCCACAAATTATGTTCTCACAGATAAGGGGACAGCCAAAGAAATTACAGTTTCAGTGTGACCCAAACTGAATCCTTGCTGGGTGCCAGGCACTGGGGACATAAAGATGAACAGGTCACAGGACTGTTCCTTAAGGAGCTCTTGATCTCGATCAGAAACAGACACCCCCCAGGTGCCCAGGAACCTGAAGGCCGTGCCAAAGACAACTTCAGTTCTTTGGGAAGGAGGGGGCGCTTCCATGACACCCCAGGCCTGCCGTGCCAGGGTGAGCACTGACCCCTTGTCCCAGGGCCACTGCCGTTGCTGCTTGGAAATCCCTCTCTGGAGCTGGGAGCAGATGATTGTGAACAATCCCAGTCATGAAAACGTCCAAAAGTCACTGAGGCCAACTCTGATGAATGTGGGAGGCAAAGTTTTTGGGTTACAAACCTTAACGAGTATAAAGAAGTCAAATGGGGGCCGGGGTGGGGTGGCTCATGCCTGTAATCCCAGCACTTTGGGAGGCCAAGGAGGGTGGATCATTGAGGTCAGGCGTTCAAGACCAACCTGGCCAACATGGTAAAACCCCGCCTCTACCAAAAATACAAAAATTAGCTGGGCATGGTGGCAGGTGCCTGTAATCCTAGCTACTCAGGAGGCTGAGGCAGGAGAATTGCTTGAACCTGGGAGGCAGAGATCTTGCCACTGCACTCCAGCCTGGGCAACAGAGTGAGACTGTCTCTGAGAAAAAAAGAAGGGCAGGAAGGACACAATCAAACCAGGGAGAATGTAGAGTCCATGGAGCCAGCTAAGAGGCTTCTGCAATATTCCAAGCAAGAAGCAGCACAGGCTGATGGAGAGAGGGTCACTGGAAAGCAGATGGGTCAGTGGTGGCATTCAACCTTGTTTCGGACCCAACCCACCTGATACCGGGCATATTCCCATCAGTGATACTGGCTCACTGCCTGAAGGGGAGCAGAGGTCCCGGGCACAGGAGCCCAGTCAGAACCTCCGGGTTGGAGGTGAGGAAACACCTACTGCATGGCATCATTACCTGCTTGATTCCAGCATGTCTTCTGTGGTCCTGTCTCACCACGCATTCAACCACCTCCACTTCCTGAGCACCTGCTGTGGCTCTCAGAGCTAGGGACACAGCTATAAGAGAGACACGGGCCCTGCAATCACAGAGTTTACCTTTCAGAAAGAATCCTAGACAGGGTGGATTCCACAGAACTTGGGGACCGATTAGCCACAGCAGCTGGGGAGATGGAGGAGTTCAAACTTGTGCCAGAAACCCTGGGTTTTGTCACCTTCCCTGAGGGGGGTGTCTTCAGCATGTGGGAATGTGGTGGCACCTTCTCAGTTTGGAAGCCAGTGAATCCCTGCCTTCATAGGCGATGAGGGTCAAAGCTCTGGATGGATGTGAACCTATCAAGTGTGGTACTAGGGTTGATGCAGACAGGGGGTTAGGGACTGGTGGGTCTCCTGTGTCCTCCGGGAGGGGTGCTGCCCTGCTTTCTTGGCTCTGGGTATTTAGAGGAGTCACAGGATTATGACTTGGGAAACCAGTGGGTCTGTCTACGTTGTGACAGGTTGGTACTGATGCCTCTTAAAATAGGAAGCCCACTGTCTGCCGGATTCGAAGTTCATAATTTTTTTTTTTTTTTTTGGAGATGGAGTCTCACTCTGTCACCCAGGCTGGACCAGGCTGGAGTGCAGTGGCATAATCTCAGCTCACTGTAACCTCCACCTCCTGGGTTCAAGCGATTCTCCTGCTTCAGTCTCCCAAGTAGCTGGGATTACAGGCTCCCGCCACCATGTCCAGCTAATTTTTGTATTTTTGGTGGAGATGAGGTTTCACCATGTTGGCCAGGCTGGTCTCGAACTCCTGACCTCAGATGATCCACCCATCTTGGCCCCCCAAAGTGCTGGGATTACAGGCGTGAGCCACTGCACCAGCCTCATAATTTTTTCTTTTCTTTTTTTTTTTTTTTGAGACGGAGTCTTGCTCTGTCCCCCAGGCTGGAGTGCAGTGGCCAGATCTCAGCTCACTGCAAGCTCCGCCTCCCGGGTTTACACCATTCTCCCGCCTCAGCCTCCTGAGTAGCTGGACTACAGGCACCCGCCACCGTGCCCGGCTAATTTTTTGTATTTTTAGTAGAGATGGGGTTTCACCATGGTCTCGATCTCCTGACCTTGTGATCCACCCGCCTTGGCCTCCCAAAGTGCTGGGATTACAGGCGTGAGCCACCGCGCCCGGCTTCTTTTTTTTTTCTTTTTCTTTTTTTTTTTTTTTGAGACGGAGTCTCGCTCTGTCGCCCAGGCTGGAGTGCAGTGGCTGGATCTCAGCTCACTGCAAGCTCTGCCTCCCGGGTTCACGCCATTCTCCTGCCTCAGCCTCCTGAGTAGCTGGGACTACAGGCGCCCGCCACCTTGCCCGGCTAGTTTTTTTGTATTTTTTAGTAGAGACGGGGTTTCACCGTGTTAGCCAGGATGGTCTCGATCTCCTGACCTCGTGATCCGCCCGTCTCGGCCTCCCAAAGTGCTGGATTACAGGCTTGAGCCACCGCGCCCGGCCCTTTTTTTTTTTTTTAAGCAAGGTCTTGCTCTGTCGCCTGGATTGGAGTGCAGTGGTGCAATCACAGCTCATTGCAGCCCCAACCTCCTGGGCCTAGGTGATCTTACTATCTCAGCTTCTTGAGTATCTGGAACCACAGGTGTGTACCACCATGCCCAGCTAATTAAAAAAAAAATTTTTTTTGGTAGAGATGGGGTCTCGCTGTGTTGCCCAGGCTGGTCTTGAAATTTTGGGCCCAAGTGATCCTTCTGCTTTGGCCTCCCAAAGTGCTAGGATTACAGGCATGAGCCACTGCGCCCAGCCCATATTTTTTTTTAACTGATATTTCCCTAAATATAAAAACCAAGAATAACCCTGACTTTTGACACCGTATGTTATGGCGAGAGCCTTAGCTGCTTTTTATTTCAAGACATTCTCCCCACCTTACTGCTACAGGTTGACCATTCCGAGTCCAAAAATCTGAAACCTGAGATGCTCCAAAGTCCAAAACTTTTTGAGCCTTGACATGACACCCAAAGGAAACGATCAGTGGAGCATTTTGTATTTTGTATTTTTGTATTTGGGATGCTCAGCTGGCAAGTATAATGCAAATATTTTAAAATAAAAATCAGAAATTCAAAACACTTCTGGTCCCCAGCATTTTGGATAAGGGATACTCAACCTATAGTCTTTGCTAACTTTGTGGTTATAATCTCAGAGTATTAAGCTACTTATTTATCTTTTTCTTTTTTTTTTTTTTTGAGACGGAGTCTCACTCTGCCGCCCGGGATGGAGTGCAGTGGCCGGATCTCAGTTCACTGCAAGCTCCACCTTCCGGGTTTATGCCATTCTCCTGCCTCAGCCTCCCGAGTAGCTGGGACTACAGGCGCCCACCACCTCGCCCGGCTATATTTTTGTATTTTTTAGTAGAGACGAGGTTTCACTGTGTTAGCCAGGATGGTCTCGATCTCCTGACCTCGTGATCCACCCGTCTCGGCCTCCCAAAATGCTGGGATTACAGGCTTGAGCCATCGCACCCGGCCTATTTTCTTCTTTAAGACAGGGTCTCCCTCTGTCACCCAGGCTGGAATGCAGTGGCATGATTATAGCTCACTGCAGCCTCCAAATCCTGGACTCAAGTGATCCTCCCGCCTTAGCCTCTGGAGTAGCTAGGACTAAGATACGCGCCACCATGCTTGGCTAATTTTAAATTTTTTTTGTAGAGATGGGGTCTTGGTATGTTGCCAGGGCTGGTCTTGAACTTCTAGCTTCAAACGAAGCTTCCACTTTGGCCTCCCAAACTACTGGGATTACAGGCATGGGCCACCATGCCTGGCCAAGTTATTTTTAATATTATGTGTCTGTTATTTTACTACTTCTTTTTTTTTTTTTAATTTATTACCCACCCATGAATGTAGATGTTATTTTAATCATGATTTGTAACACTAACAGCCTAAGAATTTATCATTATATTTCTAAACAACTTCATTGAACTATAATTAAAATATAATAACTACATATATTTAAAATGTACAATTTAGGTGGGGCACGGTGGCTAACACCTGTAATCCCAGCACTTTGGGAGGCTGAGGTGGGTGGATCACTTGAGATCAGGAATTCGAGACCAGCCTGGCTAACACGGTGAAACCCTGTCTCTACTAAAATACAAAAATTAGCTGGGTGTGGTGATGTGTGCCTGTAATTGCAGCTACTTGGGTGGCTGAGGCAGGCATATCACTTGAGTCAGGAGGTGGAGGTTGCAGTGAGCCAAGATGGCCCCACTGCACTCTAGCCTGGACAACAGAGTAAGACTCCGTCTCAAAAAAAAAAAAAAAAAAAAGTACAGTTTACTGAGTTTTGACATATGTATACATATGTGAAACCACAGTACAATCACCATGGACATATTCATCACTCTCAAACATTTCCTCATGTCCCTTGTAATTCCTCTTCTCACCTCTCCCTGATTCTCCACCCTCACCTCCAAGAAACCACTGGTCTGCTTTCTGTCTCTATGGATGTTCATATTTTCAAGGATTTTATATAAAGAATAATAAAATTTGGCTGGATGCAGTGGCTCATGCCTGTAATCCCTTTGGGAGGCCAAGGCAGGCAGATCACCTGAGGTCGGGAATTCAAGACTAGCCTGGCTAACATGGTGAAACCCCGTCTCTACTAAAAACAATAATAAAAAAAATTAGCCAGGTGTGGTGGCTAATGCCTGTAGTCCCAGCTACGTGGGAGGCTGAGGTGGGAGAATTGCTTGAACCAGGGAGGCAGAGGTTGCAGTGGACTGAGATCGTGCCACTGCACTCCAGCCTGAGTGACAGAGCCATACTGCATCTTAAAAAAAAAAAAAAAAAAAGATTAATAAAGTTGTATACAAAGAACAGTATATATTCTTTATTGTCTGGTGTCTTTCATTGAACATAATTATTTTGAGGTTCATCTACCTCAAATTAATGGTATCAGTAGTTCATTCCTTTTTCTTATTGGTATGTGGTATGAATATACCACAGTTGTTTACCAGTTCACCTGTTGATGAATATTTGGGTTGTTTCTAGTGTTTGGATATGACAAATAAAGCAACTATACACATTCATGTACAACATGTATAAGTCTTTGTGTGGACATGTGCTTTCATTTCTCTCAGGTAAATATCTTTTCAACTTTTTTTTTTTTAAGATGGAGTTTCGCTCTTATTGCCCAGGCTGGAGTGCAATGATGCGATCTCGGCTCACCGCAACCTCTGCCTCCCGGGTTCACACAATTCTCCCGCCTCAGCCTCCTGAGTAGCTTGGATTACAGGCATGCACCACGAAGCCCGGCTAATTTTGTAGTTTTAGTAGAGACGGGGCTTCTCCATGTTGGTCAGGCTGGTCTCAAACTCCTGACCTAAGGTGATCCACTCACCTCAGCCTCCCAAAGTGTTGGGATTACAGGCGTGAGCCACTGCGCCCAGCTGACTTTTGTTTTTGAGACAGTCTTGCTCTGTCGCCCAGGCTGGAATGCAGTGACAGGATCTCAGTTCACTGCAACCTCCACCTCCTGGGCTCAAGCGATTCTTCTGCCTCAGCCTCCTGAGTAGCTGGGACTACAGGTGCCTGCCACCATGCCCAGCTACTTTTTGTGTTTTTTTGTAGAGACTGGGTTTTGCCTTGTTTGCCCAGGGTGACCTTCAACTCCTCGGCTCAAGCAATCTGCCTGCCTTAGCCTCCTAAAGTGCTGGGACCACAGGCATGAGCCACCAGGCCTGGCTTAACTTTAATTTTGGAGACTGTGTCTCACTCTGTTGCTCAGGATGGAGTGCAGTGGCATGATCATGGCTCACTGCAGCCTCGACGCCCCTGGGCTCAAGTGATCCTCCCATCTCAGCCTCCCGAGTAGCTGGTACTACAGGCATAAACCACCATGCCCGGCTAAATTTTTTTGTATTTTGTAGACAGGGTGTCTCCATGTTGCTCAGACTGGTCTCAAACTTCTGGGCTCAAGCATTCCTGAGCCCAGGAGTTTGCCAGACTGAGGCCTGCCTCATCCTCCCAAAGTGCTGGGATTATAGGCATGAGTCCCTATGCCCAGCCATCTTTTTAACTTTTCTTTTTTTTTTTTTTGAGACGGAGTTTTGGTCTTTTTGCCCAGGCTGGAGTGTGATGGCGTGATCGCGGCTCACTGCAACCTCTGCCTCCCGGGTTCAAATGATTCTCCTGCCTCAGCCTCCCGAGTAGCTGGGATTACAGGCATGTGCCACCACACCCGGCTAATTTCTGTATTTTTAGTAGAGATGGGGTTTCACCATGTTGTCAGGCTGATCTTGAACCCCTGGCCTCAGGTGATCCGCCCACCTTGGCCTCCCAAAGTGCTGGGATTACAGGTGTGAGCCACCGTGGCCAGCCTTGACTTTTTTTTTTGAGACGGAGTTTTGCTCTTGTTGCCCAGGCTGGAGTCAATGGTGTAATCTCAGCTCACTGTGACCTCTGCCTCCCGGGTTCAAGTGATTCTCCTGCCTCAGCCTCCTAAGTAGCTGGGATTACAGGCACACGCTACCATGCCTGGCTAATTTTTTGTATTTAGTAGAGACGGGGTTTCACCATGTTGGTCAGGCTGGTCTCAAACTCCGGACCTCAGGTGATCCATCCACCTTGGTCTCCCAAAGTGTTGCGATTACAGGCCACTGTGACCGGCCTACCTTTTTAACAACTTCTTTTTTTTTTTTGAGTCAGTGTTTCACTCTTGCTGCTCAGGCAGAAGTGCAATGGCACGATCTTGGCTCACTGCAACATCTGCCTCCCACGTTCAGGTGATTCTCCTGCCTCAGCCTCCCAAGTAGCTGGAATTACAGGCTTGTGCCACCATGCTCAGCTACTTTTTGTATTTTTAGTAGAGACAAGGTTTTGTCATGTTGGCCAGGTTGGTCTTGAACTCCTGACCTCAGATGACCCACCCGCCTCAGCCTCCCAAAGTGCTGGGATTACAGGTGTGTGCCACTGCTCCTGGCTTACTTTTTTAACTTTTTAAGAAATCCCTGCCAAATTGTTTTCCAAAGTGGTTGTACCACATTCCCACAAATAGCAAATGAGAGTTGCAGTTGGTGTGCATTCTTACCAATACTTTATATGATCAGTCTTTTACCTTTTAGCTGTTATAAAGGTATGTAGTGGTATGTCATTGACTTTTTTTTTTTTTGAGACAGAGTCTTACTCTGTCACCCAGGCTGGAGTGCAGTACCATGATCTCAGCTCACTGAAACCTCCACCTCCTAGGTTCAAGTGATTCTCCTGCCTCAGCCTCCTGAGTAGCTGGAACTACAGATACATGCCACCATGCTGGGCTAATTTTTGTATTTTTAGTAGAGATGGGGTCTTACCATGTTGGCCAGGCTGGTCTCGAACTCCTGACCTCAAGTGATCTGCCTGCCTTGGCCTCCCAAAGTGGTGGGATTTCAGGTGTGAGCCATGGTGCCTGGCCCTCATTGGCATTTTATTTGCATTTTCCTAATGACTAATTTGGTACAAACCCTGTATTCACATTTGATAAAATCTGTCAGCAAGCTTGAACTAGGATGGTGATATAGTTTGGATATTTGTCCTCGCCCAAATCTCATGTTGAAATGTAATCCCCAGTGTTGGAGCTGGGGCCTTGTGGGAGGTGTTTGGATCATGGGCGCAGATCCCTTTTGAATGGCTTGGGCCATCAGCTTAGTCATAAGTGAGCTCTTGCTCTGAGTTCACGTGAGATCTGTTTGTTTAAAAGTGTGTGGCAGAGGCCAAGGTAGGAAGATCACTTGAGCCCAGGAGTTCAAGACCAGCCTAGCCTGGGCAACATAGTGAGAACTTGTCTGAATTCATTAAAAAAATAAAAGAAGTGTATGGCACCTTCCCCACATTCTCCCTCTCTCTTGCTCCTACTCACTCTTGCCATGTGACATGCCTGTTCCTCCTTTGCCTTCTGCCATGATTGTAAGCTTCCTGAGGCCTCCCCAGAAACTGAGCAGATGCCAGCACCATGCTTCCTGTAAAGTCTGCAGAACAGTGAGCCAATCAAACCTCTTTTCTTTATAAATGACCCAGTCTCAAGTATTTATAGCAATGAGAAAATGGCTTAATGTAGATGGAATATACTCAGCCTCATAAAGAATATCTATAAAAGCCCTACTGCTAACAACACACTTAATGGTGAAATACTAAATGTCTTCTCCCTAAGACTGGGAATAAGGCAGTGATGTCTATTCTCATCACCTGTTCGACATTCTACTGGAGGTTCTAGCCAGTGCAATAAGAGAAGAAAAAAAAAAAAAAAAGCATCTAAATTGGGAAGGAAGATATAAAACTCCTTTTATTCATAGATGACATGATCATCTATGTAGAAAACTGGATAGATTATCCAAAAAAGCTACTAGAACTTGTAAGTGAGTTCAATAAAGTTGCAAGATCAATATACAAAAGTCAATATTTCTATTTCTTAGCAATGAGCAGTCAAATTGAGATAAATAATGCCAATTACAATACCATCAAAATACAAAATAGGGATAAATCTGATAAAAGACATAAAATCTGTACATTGAAAGTGAAAAAACATTGCTAAGAGAAATTAAAAGACTAAATAAGCAAAGAGATTATACCATATTCCTATATTGGAAGACTCAATATTGTTTATTTTTTTGAGATGGAGTCTCACTCAGTTGCTGGGCTGGAGTGCAGTGGTGTGATCTCGGCTCACTGCAACCTCTGCCTCCCAGGTTCAACCAATTCTTGTGCCTCAGCCTCCCATGTAGCTGGGATTACAGGCACATGCCACTACACCAGGCTAATTTTTGTATTTTTAGTAGAGATGGGGTTTCACCATGTTGGCCGGGCTGATCTCAAACTCCTGACCTCAAGTGATCCATCCACCTCAGCCTCCCAAAGTGCTGAGATTACAGGCATGAGCCACCACACCTGGCTCAATATTGTTAAGGTATTTATTTTTTTAAATTCAGGTATAATCACATACAGTGAAATGTACTGATCTTAAGAGTGCAGTACAATGAGTTTTGACAAATGAGCACATCTGTATAACACAAACCCTTATGATGATAGAACACATTTTCATTATTTCAGAAGGTTTCCTTTCAACTCTTCCTACTCAATCCCTGCTCTCCCGGAAACAATTGTTTTGAATTCTTTCACCATAGATTAGTTTTGCCTGTTCTAGAATTTCATAAAAATGACTAACATCCACCTTTAAACCAAATTTACAACAATTTATAATTTAGACTTCACTGGTTTATTGCTCACTTTCAATACTTTTATAGTACCTCAACTTCCCCATTTTTGAATTTTGTATTTTGATTCCTCTCCAGATAGTTGATGTGTCTCAAAAATTTTTTTGAAAATGGTATGTAGATGATTTTTCTTTTTTTTTTTTTTGAGACAGAGTCTCACTCTGTCACCCAAACTGGAGTGCAGCAGCATGCTCTTGGCCCACTGCAACCTCTGGCTCCCAGGTTCAAGTGATTCTCCTGCCTCAGCCTCCTGAGTAGCTAGGATTACAGGCATTTGCCACCACACCCAGCTAATTTTTGTATTTTAGTAGAGATGAAGTTTCACCATGTTGGCCAGGCTGGTCTCGAACTTCTGACCTCAAGTTATCGGCCTGCCTTGGCCTCCTAAAGTGCTGGGATTAGAGGTGTGAGCCACTGCGCCTGGCCATGATCTACTTTCTGAACCTATACGTATGAGAGAATGACATTCTCTTGCCTCTATATTTGGACAGTGACTTGGTTGGCATAAGTTTCATGACCTGGTTCCACTGTCTGGAGAGTATGAGGTCACCTTGACTTTTGTTCCTTTGAAGGTAACCTCCTTTTTTTTTTCCTGGATGCTTTTGGATATTTTCTTTCTTCTTTTTGTCTTCATTTTTGAAATTCAAATCCTGGCATTCTCCAAGGCAGAGATATGGATGTGTCTTAACAGAAGAAAGCTGGCATTTTATTGTTCCTGGTAAAGCATTATTGAATAATGAGATGGGAACAAATGGTCTTGTACATCCAACTGTCTGCTGCAACCTAAAGTAGTCACCTTGGGCGTTTGGGCTGAGACACTTCAGGGCTGTTGCCTTTATCAAATGGCTTTGGGAGCTCCTCTTTGCTTTGAGGACCTGCCCTCAACTATGCTAAATTCTCGTACCCCAAAGTGGATTTGAGTTTTGGAAACAACCAAAGGGAATTTGGTACTAAACTCTGGTGAAGGAGACATCTTATGGCCAGGAAAAATAGTCCTGTAATGTAATAATTCTAAAACTTACCAAGGTTAATTCTCAGAGAGAAATTTTTAAAAGTTGCCTTAGCAATCAAGCCTCTGTATCTTTGCATGTGCCATTCACGCTGCCTAAAGTACCCTTCCTAGTTGCTTGGGCTTGGACCACTACAACTTGAGCAGAGCAAGGGGCACTCCACTTCCATTCCCAGAATGCTCCACAGTGTACACTTTCTTACTCCTCCACCATGCTGTGAGCAAGTAAGGAAAGGTTTTTTTTCTTTTGAGTCTTTGGTGCATTGCACATAGTAGAGGTATATTAGTCAGTTTTGCATTGCTATAAAGGAGTGCCTGAGACTGAGTAATTTATAAAGAAAAGAGTTCTGCAGGCTATACAAGCATGGCGCCAGCATCTGTTCTGCTTCTGATGAGGCCTCAGGAAGCCTCTGCTCATGGCTGAAGGCAAACGGGGAGCAGGCATGTCACATGGCGAGAGAGGGAACAAGAGACACAGGAGGAGGTGCCAGGCTCCTTGAAACAACCAGCTCTCCTGTGAACTAATGGAGAGAGAACTCACTCATTACCACAGGGATGGCACCAAGCCATTCATGAGGGTTCTGGCCCCATGACCCAAACACGTCCCATCAGGCCCCACCTCCAACACTGGGGATCACATTTCAACATGAGATTTGGAGGGGATAAACATCCAAACCATATCAGTAGGTCTCAATACATGTTTGTGACAATGAAGAAAATTTATGTGTTAGAAAACAATATGACCTCCTAAGCTTATTGTCATGAAGCAATTAACAGTTATTTGGATGTAGAAAGTTATGGCGAATGTGTTTGAAGCAAGAACAAATTGCCTCCCATTGCATTACTCTTATTTATTATACACAGTCGTGTGCTGGCAAATGTTTAACAATCAGCTCCCTGGAAGGGGAAAAACAGCCCTGATTTGTAGTGTTTGACCATTTCTGTAGTGTAAATATTCCCACTGTGGCTGATTTCAATCTTCCAATGGGATGTCAACTGGCTAGCAAAATCCCTGAACGTGCAAAATGTTGGCTCTTGCAAGCCAGTAGGAGGTGGCTGAAGCTGGCTCCAATGTACCACTGTACACATTCTATACCTCTTTTTTTTCCATCATCACCCAGTTCATTTGCATGCCCTTTATACAGTCACATGTCTGTGACTATATTTTATTCCTTGCATCTATCTGATACTATTTTTATCTTCATTTTACAGGTAGTAAAATGAGGCCCAGAGACAAAGGGACTTGTCCAAGGTAGTAAAGCTTTCCCGTCTATTCCTGGGTTCGGTTTCTCACTGTAGCTCCCTGCCTGGAGCCCGACATTGCAAGGGACTAGAGAAATGTCTTCTTCGCCCAGTTTTCTTTTCTCTGGTGTTGAGGGAAGGACCCAAGCACACCGTGATTGCCACCAGCTCTCACGCCCAGGACATCCCTGCTGGCAGCTGAACTGTGATGAATGCTGGCATTTGTCTTGTTCACTTGCTACCCGATAAACAGGTGATAGGGAGTTTAACAACTTTCATTAGACGGGGATCAGCTCTCACTCTCACGGCCTAATTCAGGATCTGGACAGTGTCTTGTTGTCTGACAGCCAAGTGCAGTGATGAGTCCCCCTCTACAGTTTAGGATTTTAATTATTTTCTTCCAGGTGAGTCCCAGGAACATCCAGCCAAAGGCAAGTTCTTTGGGAGCCCAAGCTCATGGCGGTGACAGCTCCCCCAGGAGATGAGAGGTGAACCTGCTGTCCGCTTCCTGCTACGTTATTTTGTCTTTAACAGTTTCCAGTTTCTGGGCTTGTTGAAGGCCTATGTTAGGGACTGTGTGAGACTTTCTGAGAGATCACCACCTAGATATGTGATGTCACACAAAGTGAGTATTGTAATGGACCTCGGTGATCTAGCTCGAAACCTGTTGCTTACAGACGAGGAAACTGAGACTCAGAGAGGGGAAGTGGTTTGCTCAAGGTCGAGCAGCAATGAGTGGCAATGCCAAAAGTTGGCCCCAGGGCTTCTGACTCCCCAGTCTGTGCCCTTCCCTTACCCTAAGTGTCTCTGAGAAGCATGAACCTGTGCCCTTTATCGGAGGAGGGCAGAGACAGCTCAGCCTGAGCCCGTGGGTGCTCAGCCCAGTTCCCTGCTTCCTGGGTTTGTCCAGCCTTCTCTGAAGAGGCCAGGCCACCTGCCTATTCCACCTGGCATGTCCTGCTTAGGTGAATCAAGCTGTACCAGGATGAGGAAGCCACAGAGTCACTTCCCAGAAGGGAATAATTCTGTGTGCTAGAGGACGATGGGGTGGGAGAGATGGGAACAGACTTGGACTTGCTGTTCCTAGGGTGCTGAGGCTGAGATTCCTGAGGTGGGGGAGGCCCTGCCCTTCACCATGGCTGCTTTCCATCTGGGTATTGACTGTGTCTGCTAAATGGGACATGCCCAGCAATGTCCTTCTGCCGTGACACCTTTGGTGAATTTCCAGGCACATTAGAACTGAGCCAGTGGTAGCTTTGGCTCCTCAGCTCTTCTGCTGCAGTGGCTGGCTGTCCTCAGGACAGCTGGCTTGGATTGGGCGTTGTTCTAGCAGATCTGGGATGTTCCAGGAACTGCACTATAAATCCTGTTGAGTATTGGCTGAGTGTGCCAGGAAGGGCAGGGGGCCAAGGACTCGGATCCATTTGGCAAAGTTACTCTCAGCACCTCTTGGAGAGAGCACTAAAGAGACGGGGGCTCAGAACTTTGCCTGGGGAGGGTCAGTGGGGAAGTCGTGGGTCAAGGGAAGATAACATGGTGGCATGCTTCATGGTTTACCACGTGTTTTCCCATATATTATTTCGTCTAATACTTGCAATAGTCCTATTGTTGTTTCCATTTTAAAACTGAAGAAATGGGGACACAGAAAGATGAAATGACTTTGCCCAGCACACTTTGGAGTCAGATTTGAATCTCACCTGTCACTATCCACCTGTGGGATCTTGAGCAAGTTAGGTTACCTTTCTGAGCCTTGGTTCCTGCCTGTACAAAGCGGATAATGCTGCTCACATGAAGGTTTGTTTAGGCGGCACAGCACTTGCCTGGAGCAAGAGGCCAGGGACTCTGACTTTTTCCTTTTCCCCGACCTCAAATCACACAGCCCAAGACAGTGGAGTTGGGCCTGGGATTGAACTTCTATTCCATTTTTAGTGTCTTCTACCCCTTACTCTTTGGTACATGTGAGATAAAGCTGGCAGTTTTGGAAAAGGAATTCTTATTAAGAAATAAAGGGGAAACACAGAAATAGACATGAAGGTGTGAACAAAGGGCAAAATGCTGACGCCATGTCTGTGTAATGTGGAGCTCAGGCTGGTGTGCCCAGGGCTCTCCCACCTCCACCCCTGCTCTTTTGTCTCCTCTCAGCATGTCTGGCTGGACCAGACTTGCAATATGCCCTATAGGCAGGTCCTCCAGGGTTCCAGGGACCCTCCCAGAAGCTTCTCCCACCTGCTCTGGGTGTGGGCCCTATGAATGGGATTAACGATGAATGGTCTGAGCCTACCTTGAACTGGGAGTGTGGCAACCAAAATCAGCCCTGCACAGGTTCAGTGTGTCCTTTGGTGGCCCTGGAGCCCTGAGTGAGTGGCTCCTCAGCACACCTCAGGACTCGAACCCCTTCCTACCATGGCCACAGGTAGTTTTTTGTTTGACAGCAGAGGTGAATCTGGAAGGTCCACACTCAGGATGTATAGGCCATGTAAGCATGAGTGAGGTGCAACTTAAGCTTTGGTCATACCTGGTTTCCTTCTGTCAATCACTCTTCATGGGCTCCATTTTAATGACATCTGGTGGGATTGAACTTGACCAGCTCAAAAATTGGTATTGTCAGTTATGGTCAACTTCCATTAAACCAAACCTGGTATGGAGCTCGGAGCCCATTCATTCATTCATTCATTCATTTAACCAAGGAGTATCAATTGCTCATTATACATGAATCAGGACATATAAGGTTGAACAAAACCCAGCCCTTGCCTTTGGGGAGCTCACAGATCTGTAGGGGTAACAGACAAGAAAATACAACCGTGTGATAACATGGATGATAATACCTTCAGGAGGAGGGAGGGTGAAGTGATGTGACAGTGACTTGCAGAGTCTATGGAATTAGACAAGCTGACTCCTGCAAGCCAAGCAGGGCATTGTGACCCTTCTCTTCACAGTTGCTGCCATCGGGACCCACCCAGGTGTGATGGGAGATGAAGGGAGCTTGGGGCACATAGCAGCGCCACCTCATGTAGGCCTTCATTCTTCCATCCTCTTTCTTGGGGTAGTTTGACTCACCTGAGCCTGGGTTTCCTCTACGTACATCTCAGGGACGGGCTTGACCTCGCCTAGTGCTGGCTGGATGGACGGGCGGCTCCATATCTTGATGCTGTGAGTTCCTAGGAGCCACCTTTGCTTCCAGGAGTCCATGTTTCTGCTGGTCACTGATTTAGCCACTGCAGTCACCCCCTGCCCCAACTCCTGGCAAGGGTTATGGATTTTGTTCAGTACACAATGTACACAGTTTTGGTCTTAGGATATAGTGACCTATGGTTGTCTGCCCATAATTAGGTTCTTATTTCATGTTATTTGGTACTTTTTGTTGAATAGCCTGGGCAGGCCCTTTTACTATGGCTTTGGTCTCACCCCTTGGATGACCATTTTGGTGCTGTGCTCTCCATTCTGAATTTTTTTTGAGAGGGGTTCTGCGTCTTCCTGTGTTGCCCAGGCTGGTCTCAAACTCCTGGGCTCAGGGGTCCTCCCACCTCAGCCCCCGATTAGCATTCTGAACATTTTGCTCCCACTTCCTGGGGCTTGCCAGGCTCCTGCTCATCTTTGCTTACCTTTGTGCCTTTGTGTGTACTGTTTCTCTCCTGGAACGCTCTGGCCCCTTCTGCTCTCCTGGCCAACTCTTCCTCTTGCTTTGGTTCCGTGTCACTTCATTCTTTGGCTTTGCTACTCCTTCCCCAAGGTGAGGTGTCCTTGCTCTGGAATTCTACAGCACACTCTGTCTAGCCTCACCATCCCCTGGGAAAGTCTATGTAACTGTCTTCCCTGCAACCCTCTGAGCTCTCTGGTCCCTCTTACTGATGCAACTCCTAGCATTTCTCATGTGGCAGGTGGGCAGTAAATGTTGAAAAAGTGAATAAGAGAGTGAATTCATGACTGGTCAGGAGGCCATAATTAGGATCATGAAAGAGCCTGGGCTCTGGGGCACGTGGGTCCATTAGCTCAGGTCCCAGACACACAGTGGTGGTGTGGCCACATTGATGTTCTCTCTTTTCCAGGCATCAGGAAGCTGAGCAGGTGATGAAAGCCAGAGTGGCTGAGTCCTAGCCTGTGTCCCCACCTTATCTCCTCAACCCCATTCTCCTCCTCCCATCCCTTCCTCCTGTCTTGGTGGTGGGTCTTTCCATGCTTAGCTGCCCACTAGTGCCCACCCCCATCTACGGCTCTGCCGCATTAACTAGCCCCTCTCTCTCAGGTTTTCCAGTTTCTCCATCCTCCCCTGTCCTGAAACAGCTTTCCTTCTGCGGACCCCTCCAGTACTATCTCAGTTATTTTGTCCCCTTTACTCCTGAACACTTTGCATTTTGACCTCTGCTCCTGTCTCTACTGAAACTGCTTCTTGAAGGTCACCCACCATCGACAGCTGTCTTTAGTTCTCCCTTGTGACCAGTCTGCATCAGCCTACTCACCCACTCCACTCCCTCTCTCTTGAATTCACTTCTTTGGTTCTCTTGCCTTTCTGCTCCTGCCTTTTCTATTTCTGACTCCTCCTCTTGTTGGGGTGATCAGACCCAACACAAGGTCGTGGGGCTGACGAAGTCCGGCAGAGTCAAAGGATTGAGAAAAAGACAGTTTGAGAGAGAAAGGTGGGACCAGGGGGCCATGGCAATTGTGGAGGCTGCGAAGGCCCCAAGCTCTGGGAGCCCACAGTATTTACTGGTAATTGAACAAAGAAACAGGTGGTGAGAATGTGGAGGTCAAAAGGGCAGGCACATGATCTACAGCTGTGACAGTTTAGCATTTATAAGGAACATTTTCTGCTACTTGAGATAATGGGGAGCAGTTTCTTTCAACTCAAGATACAGTTGATCCTGGGAGAGCAAGGAGCAAGGAGCCAGCAAGTCTAGACACATTCCAGAGCCACGAGCCCTGGATTCTATCCAAGCCACGAGGGATTTTATGCCCTGGGCTTAGATTATGGTGCGTCAGGGTAGCCTTCCACCCTTTAGCACAGAGCTTGGTGTTCCAAAGGCCACAAGGGGTCTTAGACTCTGGACCCCGGACATGTTCCAAGACTCTTTACATTATGTCAGACATGCAAGCCCTGCCTCAGCTTTTCCCAACACTCAGCTTTTCCCAACATCCTCTCTTCTTGTCCTAGAAATACAGGTTCTTCTCAGGCCCTGCCTTCTGTTCTGTCTTTTGCCTCCTCCCTTGATGAGATCACCTTGATATGGATGACTCTGAAGTTTTCCTGTCTTCACATGGGCGTCCCATGCGCTGTATTCGGAGTGGCTTCATGTTGGCTCTTGAAGCATGCTTCTTCCCTAACGGGCTCCCTTCCATCACTCAGACTGGAACAGGGTGCCTGGCCGAGACCCAACCTTCAGATTTTTGAAAACTTGGTAAACTGAAAAGGGAAAAACTGCTATGGAAAAGTTGCAAGGAATTTTTATATTGAGAGGTGGTGAGATCAATTCCCTTTAGGATCAGGGAGTCTCTTCGTTTCAGAAAAATTGCCCAAAGGAGCCCTTTCATTATACACATATGAAGTAAGCACTTACCCAGTGCTTGGGCAGAACGCAGTCCCAGAATACGTGAGTGCATAGCTTTGAGTCAACCACTCTGTTTGGCAACATCAGCTCTTGGCCATAACCGAGCCAGAGCTCTGCCTCTGAGCCTTTCTCACTTTTTTTTTTTTAGTGAGGGACAGAGTTTGTCCAGGCCGGAGTGCAGTGGCATGATCTTGGCTCACTGCAATCTCCACCTCCTGGGTTCAAGCGATTCTCCTCCCTAAGCCTCCTGAGTAGCTGGGATTACCATGCGCCACCACGCCTGGCTACTTTTTTTGTGTTTTTTAGAGATGGGGTTTCCCCATGTTGACTAGGTTGGTCTCAAACTCCTGTCCTCAAGTGATCTGTCCACTTTGGCCTCCCAAAGTGCTGAGATCATAGGCGTGAGCCACCACACCCGGCCCATCCTCACTTTTGGGGAGTCAGGGGAAGGAAAACTATTTCTTGAATCTGTAGGAATTTAGAGGACACTGAGCTGCAGACTGCTGTTTGTCTTGTGGGACTGAGTGTTCTTGTAGACCAGTGGTTTGTGGGGTGTCCAGAGCTGAGGTGGATAAGAACTGCTGGCAGGACCCATGGATGTGCTCATACTTTGTCTTGGAGAACAGACCAAAGCCAGAGCTGTCTGGACCCAGTACAGTTGCGCCTGGATGGGATGGGCTGCAGGTGGCCCGTTTGTGCCCATGTTGTCTGTCTCCCACTGGACTGTAGGCGGCATGAGGGCAAGCACCATGCTTCTCCAGTATCTAGCTCACACAGCACCTGGCCAATCCCTGCCCATTGAATGAAAGATGAATGAATATTGTGGGCTGCTGTACTTGGGGCCATAGAGCAACAGCACCCTCTCTTGGTAGGGCTGGGGTTTCTCCAGAAGGATCCATAATCCTGGTAAAAGAATGCTCTTCAATGGGGAAGGTGGGTTCTCCCTGGCTGCTGGGGAACCTCTTTATTTCCTTGTGGGCTGGCTGGGAGCTCATCGTGGTGGTGGGCCTGAGGCCCTGAGAGTAGCGCCATCTCTAGTAGCTGGAGCTGTTTCTCTTCGGTCTTGTGCTTTCCTTCCGTGACCCTTCGTAAGAGTCTGAGGTGTGGTCTGCGGACCTGCCCCTCACATTTGTGGCGCTGGAGCAAGAGGCCTATGTACTAGATGTCTAAACATTCAAAAATTATAAATAAGCCAGGCTCACGCCTGTAGTCTTAGCTACTGGGAAGGCTGAGGTGGGAGGGTAGCTTGAGCCCAAGTGTTTGAGTTCAGCCTGAAAAACCTAGTGAGACCTTGTCTCAAAAAAAAAAAAAAAAAAAAGTTATAAATAAAACTAACAAACTGTTAAATAAATAAAATATGGCTGGGTGCAGTGGCTCATGCCTATAATCCCAGCACTTTGGGAGGCCGAGGCAGGTGGATCGCCTGAGGTCAGGAGTTCGAGACCAGCCTGGCCAACGTGGTAAAACCCCATCTTTACTGAAAATACAAAAATTAGCTGGGCATGGTGGCTCATACCTGTAATCTCAGCTGCTCGGGAGGCTGAGGCAGGAGAATCACTTGAACTGGGGTGGTAGAAGTTGCAGTGAACCAAGATTGTGACACTGCAGTCCAGTCTGGGCAACAAAGTGAGGCTCTGTCTCAGAGAAAAAAAAAAAAAAATATATATATATATATATATTCATACATATGTATATATATTCTAACCTCCTTTGACAAATATACCTTTATAATGACAAAGCTAAAAATATGTAACTCAAATTTGCTAACATATCGAAATTAATTGAATTTAATTATTGTTGTATATGTCTAGATGTTCTATTAATGTGCCAGAGATGATTGCATGAGTAATGAAGGTGTCACTTATAAATTATTCTATTTTTCCATAACATTTATTTTTCTTGCCTTTATTTTAGAAAATCATAAATTATATTAATTTGGTCAAGATCTTCACCTAATTTGTGTGCTGTTGATAGCAATGATCTAGATAAAAGGATAAAAGTCATTTTCTAAAAAGTATAGCGTCTGAATATTTTTTCATTAAAATATACATTGAAATAAATGTAAAACATTAAAAAATTAAGGCTGGGTGATGTGGCTCACTCCTGTAATCCCAGCACTTTGGGAGGCCAAGGCTGGTGGATCACCTGAAGTCAGGAGTTTGGGACAAGCCTGACCAACAAGGCAAAACCCCGTCTCTACTAAAAATACAAAAATTAGCCAGGCGTGGTGGCGGGCGCCTGTAGTCCCAGCTACTTAGGAGGCTGAGGCATGAGAATCGCTTGAACCCGGGAGGTGGAGATTGCAGTGAGCCGAGATTGCACCACTGCACTCCAACCTGGGTGACAGAGTGAGACTCCATCTCAAAAAAAAAAAAAAAAAAGAAAAAGAATGAATAAGATCTAGTATTTGCTAGCACGACAGGGCGAATATAGTAAAAAATAATTGTACATTTAAAAATAACAAAACCTAGGCAACATGGCAAAACCCTGTTTCTACAAAAGCACACAAAAATTAGCAGGGTGTGGCAGTGCGTGTCTATAGTCCTAGCTACGCAGGGGGCTGAGAGGTGGGAGGATCGCGTGAGCCCGGGAGGTCGAGGCTGCAGTGAGCTGAGATTGCTCCACTGCACTCCAGCCTGGGTGACCCTGTCTCAAAAAAAAAAAAAAAAAAAAAAAAGGGAACAACAAAAAAGCCTAAAACAATGAAACAATGTAATTGGATTGTTTGTAACACAAAGGATAAATGCTTGAGGTGATGGATACCCCATTTACCCTGATGTGATTATTGTGTACGGCATGCATGTATCACTCAGCTCTTATAACCCACAAATATGTACACCCACTATGTACCCAGAAAAATTAAAAATTAAAAAAAGATTAAAAAGAGAGAGGCAAAAAGAGGCCCAAGGGAGCCTGTTCCCCTCTTCCATCACTTGAGGACACACAGAAGGCACCAGCTATGAGGAATAGGCCCTCATCAGACACTGAATCTAGAGGTGCCTCGGTCTGGAACTTCTCAGCCTCCAGAGCTGTGAGCAATACATTTCTGTTGTTTATAAATTACCCAATCCAAGATAATTTGTTATAACAATCTGAAGGGCCAAAGGCATCAACTTATCTATTAAATAAAAGGCAAAATAATTGGTTTAAATAAATGAATATAAAAAATTGAAAGCAAATTTTTTGAATAAAAACAATTATTTTAAACTTTATTTTACAAAAATTTAAGTTTTATTACATGTTTTTACAAAAATAAAACTATTTCCAATTCTAGTATTCAATATCTAGTGTTTACCTCGCAGCCAATGTAAAGAATCAATAACTGAGCTTTATGCATTTACGTCTAGGCCGACATATTTACTAATTTAAGAGTAATAAGAATTATTTATTTATTTTTAGGTATTTTGCTAGCACCATACTCTTTGTTATTATTTTTAAATTTCATACAGGGTCTCACTATTCACTGTGCCCAGGCTGGTCTGAAATTTCTGGTCTCAAATGATCCTCCCATCTCAGCCTCCCAAGTAGCTGGGATTATAGGCATGTGCCAGCATGCCTGGCTCCATAATACAAGTTATTCGATATTGAAAATATTCCTCAACTACTATGCACAACAGTTAAGAACGCTCTGGTAGTCGACGAATACTTCCATAGTCGTGTTTGAAACAGGAAGGGAAGGAAGAAAACGAACACTCAGCGTCCTGGTGAAAGGTATGTTGTGCTTATATAAAAGAGTATGACAAATTAATTCATTTGTCTTTTCTTTTACTGAAGCAATTCTCCGCTGAAATCTTCCCTGTACTCTAAAGCAGGGTTCATCAGCAACACTGGTTGTGCGGCAGCCCACACACCTTTTCAGCGTTCGGATTTCGTTGCCTTTGTTTTGAAGACATAAGACAAGAGATGTGGAGAATGTGAGAAATGTTAGTCACAAAAGAGGATGTTAGGATTATGTGGTGCCCTGTGCCAGCACTGAGTTCAGCTCCTGAGAGAATGAGGTACCTGCACGTGTGTGTGTGTGAGACAAGGTCTCACTCACTCTGTCACCGAGGCTGGAGTGCAGTGGCATGATCACAGCTCTCTGCAGCCTCAACCTCCCCAGCTCAAACGATCCTCCCACCTTGGCCTCCTAAGGTGCTGCGGTTACAGGCGTGCGTCACCGCTCCCAGCCATGTGTGTTTGATTTATCGTAACATTTTCACATACCATACAATTCACCCGTTTAAAGAGAATACTTCAGTGGTTTCTAGTACATTCAGAGTTGTGCAACCATCACCACCAATTCCAGAACGTTTTCATCAGCACAAGAGAAACCCAGTACCCATTAGCAGTCATTTCCCATTCTCCCCTCCCCAACCCCCTGGCAGCCAGTGATCTACGTTCTACCTCTATGGATTTGCCTATTCTGGACATTTAATAGAAATGGAATTGTAGAATATGTGTCCTTTGTGACTGATGTCTTTCACTTAGCACAATATTTTCACGGATCCCCCATATTGTAGCAGGTGTCAGTACCTCATGGCTGAATGTGATTCCAGTGTATGGATACACCACATTTTGTTTATCCATTCATCAGCTGATGGCCATTAGGGTTCTAGCTATTATGAATAATGCTGCCACGAACATTCACGTACACGTTTTTGTGTGGGCATATATTTTCAGGTTTTTTTTTTTTTTTTTTTTTTTTTTTTGAGATAGAGTCTCACTGTGCTGCTCAGGCTGGGGAGCGTGGTGTGATCTTGGCTCTCTGCAACCTCCACCGCCTGGATTCAAGTGATTCTCCTCTCTCAGCCTCCTGAGTAGCTGGGATTATAGGCATGCACCACCATGCCTGGCTAATTTTTTTTTTTTTTGTATTTAAGTAGAGACGGGGTTTCACCATGTTGGCCAGGCTGGTCTTGAACTTCTGACCTCAAGTGATCTCACTGCCTCGGCCTCCCAAAGTGCTGGGATTACAGGCATGAGCCACTGCACCTGGCCATATTTTCAGTTCTTTTGGGGATATACCTAGGAGTGGAATTGCCAAGTCACCTGTGTTCATTAACAATGCTTGTGTGTATGTATGAGTGCATGTGTGCGTGTGTGTGGGTTCAGGGAAGGGTCCTTTTGCTTAAGTTTAAGGGTGGTATTGGCAGCCCATTCTCTGCTATGCTTTGGGGAATGAAGGAAAGGGCTTTTGTCACACTGGGCTGAGTGGCCAGAAAAGGGTAGAACCAGAATGGTGACTGTCACTTGTGAGAGATGCCCAATTATAATCTGGGCATTTAACTGAAATGTGGCTATTCTGTGCTAACATACTGGTTATAGGGCCATCACCTTCCCAGTCACCCAGCCTTAAATTTCATGACACACATTTGGGTATTAGTTTCATGGTATACATTTTGTCTGTGTCATCATCAATAACTCTCGCATCTGCCCCTTCTCTCCACCATCCTAGTTTGGCCTCACGTGGTTCATTACCTCTTGTTTGCTCTTTGTGTTTTCTGATCACAGAAGTAATGCACAGATACACAAACCCAAAACATTGCAGAAATACAAAATGTAGAAAGCAGAGCCCTCCCCATACTGACTCCCCCAGAAATAGCTATCATCAACAATTTAGTGCATTCTCTTCTGAAATTTTTATACATATTCTAACATTATTTCTGTTTTAAAACAAAAATAGAACCGTGTATACTGTTCATCCTTATGTTTTCCCCCCTATCAAAATATATTAGACATCTTCCCATGAAAATACACAGAGGCCCGCATCATTCTTTCAAATAGTGATATGCAGTCTATAGTGTGGCTAGATGGTGGTTTATGTAACCAGCCCCCTGTTTGTGGATATTTGGATTGTTTCCAAGTTTCCACCATTATAAACAATGCTGCAACAGTGTTTCTGTATACATATCCTTTCTGCATTTGTGGGAGTTTTTCTGTAGGATAAACTCCAAGAAATGGAAATGTTGGGTCAGAAAATATAAACATTAAATATTTTAAATAAATACTACTACATTTTCCTCTGAAAACATTATACAGTTTATATTATCATTAACAGTTCCTGCCGGGCGCGGTGGCTCACGCCTGTAATCCTAGCACTTTGGGAGGCTGAGGCAGGTGGATTGCCTGAGCTCAGGAGTTCAAGACCAGCCTGGGCAACAATGGTGAAACCCCGTCTCTACTAAAAATACAAAAAATTAGCCAGGCGTGGTGGTGGGCGCCTGTAGTCCCAGCTACTCGGGAGGCTGAGGCAGGAGAATTGCTCGAACCCAGGAGGTGGAGGTTGCAGTGAGCCGAGATCGCACCACTGCACTCCAGCCTGGGCATCAGAGAGAGACTCCATCTCCAAAACAACAACAACAACAACAAAAGCAGTTCACGAGAATGCTTGTTTCCCTGCCTTTTGGAGGGCTGGATATTATTGATTTTTGTCATTTTTATCAATCTTGGCAGTATTTTTTTTTTTTTTTTTTTTTTAGATGGAGTCTCGCTCTGTCACCAGGCTAGAGTGCAGTGGCATGATCTGGGCTCGTGACAACCTCTGCCTCCTGGGTTCAAGTGATTCTCTTACCTCAACCTCCTGAGTAGCTGGGATTACAGGTGCGTGCCACCATACCTGGCTAATTTTTGTATTTTTAGTAGAGACAGGATTTCACTCAGGCTGGTCTCGAACTCCTGACCTCGTGACCCACTTGCCTCAGCCTCTCAAAGTTCTGGGATTACAGGCGTGAGCCACTGCACCCGGTGGCAGTACGTCTTCTTACCTCCCTTGACATATCATCCCAGCCCCTAAAAGGTCCCTCTATGCCCAGTTCTCTCCTTTTGTTTTTGATTTTTGTTTTTTTGTTTTTAGACGGAGTTTCACTCTGTTGCCCAGGCTAGAGAGTGCAGTGGTGCCATCTCGGCTCACTGCAACCTCCACCTCCTGGGTTCAAGCTATTCTCCTGCCTCAGCCTCCTGAGTAGCTGGGATTACAGGCACCCACCACCATGCCTGGCTAATTTTTGTATTTTTAGTAGAGACAGGATTTCACCATGTTGGCCAGGTTGGTCTTGAACTTCTGGCCTCAAGTGATCCACCCACCTCGGCCTCCCAAAGTGCTGGGATTACAGGCATGAGCCACAGTGCCTGGCCCCAGTTCTCTCCTTTTGTATATTAATCTGCCCAATACATGGTTCTAATTATGACTTTGCCAACTCTAAAAACCCTTTTGAAAAATTGCAATAGGCCTGTGCAGGACACTTTTCTTCATGCAATCAACAGATAGTTATTGACTCTGACCAATGTTCCAGGCACCGTGCTAAGCGCTGGAGGCGCAGCGTTGAATGGGAATGATAAGGTCTCTGCTGTTGCAGAGTTTAATTACCATGGTGGGAGACAAATCACAAACACTGAAGAAGCAAAAAATTATCAGACTGTTATACGTGTAATCATGAGAATTAATATGGGTCGGTGGTGATGGTTACTAGGAGGTTGGGTGGACAAGAAGAAAATTTCTGAGGAGGAAACACTTAAACTGAGTCCTGAGTGATAAGAGCAAAGTTGCAGGGAATAGCATGCTACGCAGAGGGAACAGAATGTGCTAAGGCCAGAAAATAGGAAGGAGCTTGGCATGTAAGGAGTTGAAAGAAGTCAGATTGGCTAGGATGGGGAGGACATGGGGGTAGAATGGGATGTGATGAGAGTAGAGGCTTAGCCAGGGTCTGGATTGGCACAGTTTTTTGAACCAGGGCAAGGAGATTGAATTTTAAGTGTGATGAGAAGCCACTGAGCAATTCTGTTTTTTTGTTTTTGTTTTTGTTTTTGAGATGGAGTCTCACTCTGTTGCCCAGGCTGGAGTGCAGTGACGTGATCTTGGCTCACTGCAACCTCCGCCTCCTGGTTCAAGCGATTCTCCTGCCTCAGCCTCCCATGTAGCTGGGATTATAGGCGTGGACCACCATGCCTGGTTAATTTTTTTGTATTTTTAGTAGAGATGGGGAGGGTTTCCCTATGTTGCCCAGGCTGGTCTTGAACTCCTGGCCTCAAGCGATCCTCTTGTCTCAGCCTCTCAAAGTGCTGGGATTACAGGCGTGAGCCACTGCGCCTGGCCTCAACAATTCAAATTTTGAATGTGGCCTGATCTGAGTTATGTTTTCAGAAGATCACTCTCACTGGGTGTGGAACATAAATTGTAAATGGGCAAGAGGGTCAGCAGGGACACCCTGTAGGAGAGACTGTGGTGGCCTGGCATGAGGAAGGCAGTGCAGACAGAAGTGAACAGAATTTGGATGGAGTAACGAGGTAGGTGGTGGTGTTATTTACTGAGAAGGGGAAGACTAAGGGAAGGCTAATCCTGCTCTATCCAGGAGTAAATGTGAGATGCTTACTAGACATTTCCATGGAGATGTCATGTAGGCAGTTGGATATTTATTTTATTTGGTTTTATTTTTTATTTATTTATTTTTTTTAGAGACAGGGACTTGCTCTGTCACCCGGGCTGGAGTGCAGTGGTGCAATCACGGCTCCCTGCAGCCTTGACCTCCCGGGTTCAAGTGATCTTCCCACCTCAGCCTCCTGAGTAGCTGGGATTACTCAGGGGTGTGCCACTACACCTGGCTAATGTCTAAATATTTTGTAGAGACGGAGTCTCATTATGTTGGCCAGGCTGGTCTCAAACTCCTGGGCTCAAGTGATTTTCCCACCTTGGCCTCCCAAGGTACTGGGATTGCTGGCGTGAGCCGCCTCATCTGGCCTTCTACAGAAGTTTTGCTGTGGACTGGGCGCGGTGGCTCATGCTTGTAATCCCAGCACTTTGGGAGGCCGAGGAGGGTGGATTACCTGAGGTCAGGAGTTCAAGACCAGCCTGGTCAACATGGTGAAACCCCTGCCTTTACAAAAATACAAAAATTAGCCGGGTGTGGTGGCATGCGCCTATAATCCCAGCTATTCAGGGGGCTGAGGGGGAAGAATCACTTGAACCTGGGAGGCAGAGGTTGCAGGGAGCAGAGATCGTGCCATTGCAATCCAGCCTGGGTGACAGAGCGCAACTCTATCTCAATAAATAAATAAATAAATAAATAAACGGAAGAAGGTTTTGCTGTGGATAAGGAGGAAAGGAACAAAGGAGCAGAGGGAGGGGAGATGAGACTGAGGGAGGATTTGATAAAACGATTCCAGGTTAAGTTCACAAGAGGGAGGATTTTAAAATAAGAGATACTAGGACACTATATTGTACACACTGCAGGGTGGATTGGGTAGAAAAGGGTAAGTTAACGTGCAGGAGAGAGAAGATGAGCAGAAGTCTGTCCTTGAGACAGGAGAGAGAGGGGGTTCAATACAGGAATGGGTGCGGGGCTGCAGGGACACTATCTCTCCTCACAGGAGGAGCAGAGAGAGTGGCCTTTTTTTTTTTTTTTTTTTTTTTTAAACTTAACTATTCTAAATATATATGTAACAGAGAGGGGTCTTGACACAGGTGGCCTGTAAGTTTTGTGGTGTGCAGGGATGAGGGGGTTCCTGCATCAGGTTTTGCCCAAGGAATGACAAGGCAAGGTTACTGGCATGGTGGTGTGGGAGTGGTGGGGAGGAGGATGCAGGCCATCTGGGGACCGAGGAGAAGGAATGAACTCATTATATTGGAGACTGGGGAAATATCCATTCCAAGGAAGTGTGGTGGGATTATTGGGTACTCATTTTATTGTATTATTTGAGACAGTCTTGCTGTGTTGCCCAGGCTGGCCTCGAGCTCCTGGGCTCAAGTGATCCTACTGCCTCAGCCTCTTGAGGAACTGGGATTACAGGTAGGAGCCACTGCGCCCAGCTTTGGGTGCTCACTTTAGATTGACTTATAAATATCCCCAGCTTTTTCCTCAGAGGGAAGTCTTCTGTGCTTCCTGGCCCAGCTTTCCCACCCCCATAACTGTGCTCATTCATTTCTTCACTGGGGTTTACTAGGTGGAATCTGAGCCAGAGGGATGAAAGGAGGAGGCTGGCAGAGAGAGAGGCCAGACAGAGTTCCCTGTGTGCAGCTCAGGGGGTCCCACCACAACCCCGGGCAGCCCAGCTCAGGGGGTCCCACCACAACCCCGGGCAGCCCAGCTCAGGGGGTCCCACCACAACCCCGGGCAGCCCAGCTCAGGGGGTCCCACCACAACCCCGGGCAGCCCAGCTCAGGGGGTCCCACCACAATCCGGGGCAACCCAGCTCAGAAGGTCCCACCACAATCCGGGGCAACCCAGCTCAGAAGGTCCCACCACAATCCGGGGCAGCTCAGCTCACAACGTCCCATCACAACTGCGGGCAGCTCAGCTCATGAAGTCCCACCACAACCCCAGGCAGCCCAGCTCAGGAGGTCCCACCGCAACCCTGGATGCTGGCAGGAGACCTAGCCCGCCTGCCTGGCAGGGTTGGAGGCAGACTGACTAAGTTTAGGAGGCCTCCTGGTTCTATTGTTCTGGGTGAGGCTGGGCGGTAGGGGAGGTGGTTTCAGGCGGGGATACCCAGTGTGGGAAAGGAAGCGTGGCTGCTGTCGCCATGCGAGAAGGATGGAAACTGTGAGCCTGGTGTGCAGGTTTCGGCCCCAGGGAGGTTCTGCTCTGGTTCCCATGAAGCAGGTAGGAAGTTGCCCTTCCTCTCACCTCTTCCTCTATGAGTGGCTTTTCCATTGTCCCAGCAGAGCGTGGGGTCGGCTGGACCCCTCAGCTCCCACGCCAGCAGTGCTGGGGGCTGTTTCCCCCGCCCAGCTTTCGAGCTGGACAAAGGGTGAATGCCAGCCTATCATGGGAACACAGTGAACTTGTTTGATTCTTTCAACTGCCAGCGAGGCTGCTAATTGCCATTTCACATGCAGGGATTGGAGACTCACTTGCTGAATGACTTGCCTAAAGCCTCCCTTTGGTAGCTGAGTTCTCTCATGATCCCCTGGTGGGTTCTTAGGTTTCCAGAAGGACAGAATACTTTGTGCTTCTGGTGAGGTTTGCTCCTGTTCACATGGCAGCCTGGGTAGGCACAACAAAGATTTTTTTCTTAGAATTGTTATATAAGAACAGAGCTAGCATGGGGGTCTAGAAATGGGCCCCAAAGGCCTGTATTCAAATCTTGACCCCTCTAGGTGTTAGCCCTGTGACCTTGAGCAAGCCATTTAATCTCTTGGAGCCTCTGGGTCCTCATCTGCTCCCTGGGGCCGGTCACCCCTGCCGGCTGCTGTGAGCTCCCGTGAGATAACGCAAAGGAAAAGGCTTGCATGGAAGCAGGGACTCCCATTGATGTGAAGCTAACAGTCTAAAGCAAAGGCCGGATTTTATCTCGGCTCAAGAGGGAAAGGATTGCTTTACAAAAGGAAAGAGGGCTCGTGGTAGTTATTTAGGAGTTTCATGGCGGTGGATTTTGTTGTTAAAGTCTTGTGACCAAGTTAGAGGAAGGCACACAGGCAGATGGATGAGGTGTTGCCCAGGCTGGTAAAATTCTGAACCCCACTGGTCTCCAAGGCCCTGTTGAAGAGGAGAGCACTAGGCTGGGAAAGCCACTCCGAAGGAAACTTGTATGATTTAAAATTCCAAAGATGTCTCGACAGCTGGGTATGTTCTTTGTTGCTTAATAGGTTTTCTCCAGCTAATTCTCCTGGGTTCTTTCCATTTCCTGGCCAGACGGAGTAGCTTTAATATCTCTCCTCACTAGCAATAAACTGCTGCCTGGAGAATGGAGATGAGAACCTGCGGATCCACGGGGGAGGGAGGACCAGAGTGATGGGATCTCAGCAATAGTGCTGGAGGGAAGTCAGGCCTCCCTCGAAGTCACCTGAGGGTCATGGAGGGCCATGCAGCTGCCTGACAGATGCAGTGCTCATCATTTTTACTTCTCTTTTTTCCTGATGAACTCTTACTCGTCCTATAAGTCAAAGCTCAAGTGATTTCCCCTCTGGGAAGACTTCTCCAACATCACTAGACAAAATTAATCGGCCCTTTTTTGTGCTCCTATATCATTAAGGAAGCTTTTAGTTGCAAGGAACAGAGGAAGATCAATTTAAATAGTTTTAAACAATTAAAGAGAATTTATTATCTTACATAGCTGTACATTTCAGAAGTAATGTTAGCTTCAGGCATGGTTTGATCAGGATGCTGGCTCTGTTTCTTGTTAGTTCTCTAGACCTCACCCTCCTCTGATGTGTTGGCTTTGTCCTCTGCTAGCCTCTCCTATGGAGGTGATATGACTGTCAACAGCAATGGAGACTAAATTGCTCGCTTATTTATAGGCAGAAGGAAAGAATGTCTTCTTTCCCAGCCATAGATCAAAAGCCCTAAGACTTACTGGGTTTAGACCTGAACTGGCCAAGATAATCCATACACCGACTGACTTAGGTCAGCATTATCTCCTCTTCTTGAATTAGTCAGTGTGTGGTAGAAAAGATGAAATTATGCCAGGCAGGGGCCACCTTGGATCTGGGATGGAATCAATTTCACTCAAACATGTGGCTGCTATAAAATACATGTAGGTGGTTCCTAAAGGAAAATATTTTATGGAGAAGAGAGAAATTGTTGCTGGTGGTACAACCAGCAGTTGCCCTCTGTACTCTTGTGGTATTTGGTATACTAAACTCATGGACACTTACGTTTGGCACTCCAATTCTTAATTTTGGTGAGGTCCAATGTATTATGTTTTCTTTTATGGATTGTGCTTTTAGTATCATATCTAAGATAACTTTGCCTAGCACAAAGTCACAAAGATTTTCTCTTATGTTCTTTTCTAGAAGTTTTATAGGTTTAAGTTTTACATTTAAGTCATTGATCCATTTTGAGTTAATTTCTATATATGATATGCGGTATGGATCAAAGTTACATTTTTGCATATGTATATTCAATTGTTTTGGCATCATTTGTTGAAAAGACTATCCTTTCTCCACTGAATTGCCTTTGTACCTCTGTTGAAAATCAGTTGCCAATATGTGTAGGTCTATTTCTAGACTCTATTCTGTTCCACTAATATTTTTCTCTTTTTGATGCCAATACCACACTCTCAATTATTGTAGCTTGATCATGTCTTGAAATCAGGTAGTGTAAACCCTCTAACTTTCTTTTTCAAAATTATTTTGACTTTTTTTTAGGTCATTTGGGTTTCCACATAAACTTTATTTATTTATTTTTTGAGACGAAGTCTTGCTCTGATGCCCAGGCTGGAGTGCAGTTGCATGATGTCGGCTCACTGCAACTTCTGCCTCCTGAGTTCAAGCAATTCTCCTGCTTCAGCCTCCTGAGTACCTGGGACTACAGGTATGCCACCACGCCCAGCTAATTTTTGTATTTTCAGTAGAGGTGGGGTTTCACCGTGTTGGCCAGGCTGATCTTGAACTCCTGGCCTCAAGTGACCTGCCTACCTTGGACTCCCAGAGTGTTGGGATTACAGGCATGAGCCACTGTGCCCAGCCTACATAAACTTTAGAATCAGCTTGTAACTCTACAGAAAAAGCCTGATGTGATTTTGATTGGGATTGCACTGAATCCATAAATATGGGGAGAATTGATAACAACAATATTGAGTGTCTAACCCGTGAACATGGTATATACTTCTCTGTTTAAATTTTCTTTAATTTATCTCAGCAGTGTTTTGTACTTTTCAGTGTACAGGTCTAACATTAGGTCTTTTATTAGGTTTATCCCTATTTCAATTTAAAAAAAAAAAAAATTTGTGGTAGAGTCTTGCTCTGTCGCCCAGGCTGGAGTGCAGTGGTGTGATCTTGGCTCACTGCAACCTCTGCCTCCCTGGTTCAAGTGATTCTCATGCCTCAGTCTCCTGAGTAGCTGGGACTATAGGCATGCACCACCATGCCCAGCTAATTTTGTTGTTGTTGTTGTTGCTGTATTTTTAGTAGAGGCAGGGTTTTGCCATGTTGCCTAGGCTGATCTCAAACTCCTGAGCTCAGACAATCCACCTGCCTCAGCCTCCCAAAGTGCTGGGATTACAGGCGTGCAGCACCACGCCTAGCTAATATTTGTATTTTTAGTAGAGAAGAGGTTTCATCATGTTGGCCAGACTGTTCTCAAACTCCTGGCCTCAAGTGATCCACCCACCTTGGCCTTCCAAAATGCTGGGATTACAGGGGTGAGCCACCATGCCTGGCCCCTACTTCAAAATTGTGATGCTATTGTATAACACATAGCATTGTTTATTTCAATTTTGGATTGTTTATTGGTAAGTAATAGAAATACAGTGGATTTTTGTACATTAATCTTGTACCCTGTAACCATGCTGTGCTCATATATCAGTCCTAGTAGCTTTTTTTGGAGATTCCATCAAATTTTCTACATAGGTGATCATGTCATCTCTGAATAAAGATATTTTATTTCTTCTTTTTCAATTTGTTTGCCTTTTATTTCTTTTTCTTATCCTATTGCACTAGCTAGAACCTCCAGTGTAATGTTGAATAGGTGGTGAGAGAGGACATGCCTTGTTCCCAGTCTTAGGGGGAAATCACTTAGTATACTGTTCACCATCAACCATGCTGTTAGTTGTAGATTTTTTGTTTGTTTGTTTGTTTTTGTTTTTTTTTGAGATGGAGTCTCGCTCTGTTGCCCAGGCTGGAGTGCAGTGGTGTGATCTCGGCTCACTGCAAGCTCCGCCTCCTGGGTTGAAGCCATTCTCCTGCCTCAGCCTCATGAGTAGCTGGGACTACAGGCGCCTGCCACCACGCCTGGCTAATTTTTTGTATTTTTAGTGGAGATGGGGTTTCACCATGTTAGCCAGGATGGTCTCGATCTCCTGACCTCATGATCCGCCCGCCTCGGCCTCCCAAAGTGCTGGGATTACAGGCGTGAGCCACCGCGCCAGGCCAGTTGTAGATTTTTTTAATAGACACTATTTATCAGGTTGAGGGTAATGCTGGCCTCATATAATGATTTAGGAACATTTTTTCCTCTTCAATTTTCTGGAAGGGTTTGTATAAAACTATTATTATTTCTTCATTAAATCCTTGGTTGAATTGACTAGTGAAACTATCTGAGGCTGGGGCTTTCTTTATGAGAAACTTTTGAGCTATAAATTTAATTTTTTTAAACATATATAGGACTAGTCATGTTATTTATTTCCTCTTGTGTGCACCTTGGTAGTTTGTGTCCTTCAAGGAATTTGTTCATTTCATATAAGTTGTCAAATTTATTGGCATAGGGTTGTTTACAATATTTTCTTATAATCCTTTTACTATTTAAGAATTGGTAGGGATATCACCTCTCTCATTCCTCATTATTGATTAATTTTTGACTTTTTTCTTTTTTCATGATAAGCCTGGTTAGAGATTTATTGATGTCAATGATCTTTTCAGAGTGCAGTTTTTGGCTTACAGATTTTTTTTTTCTGTTTTTCTGTTTTATATCTCATTGATTTCCACTATGATCTTTATTATTTCTTTTCTTTAGTTTACTTAAGATTTAATTGCTCTCCTCCTAATTTCTTACAGTACCAGCTGATGTCATTTACTTGAGATGTTTCTTCTTTTCTAATATAGGTATTTGGTGCTATAAATTCCTCCTAAGTACTGCTTTTGTGGCTTCTCTCAAATTTGTTTTATTTTTCATTCAACTTAGAATACTTCCTGTTTTCCCCTTTGATTTCTTCTCTGAACCATGGGTTATTTGGAAGTGTGTCATTGTATTCCTAAATGTTTTAGGATTTTGTAAAGCCCTTTTGGTTATTGGTTTCTAATTTAATTCCATTATGTTCAAAGAACATACTTTGTATGACCTGAAACTTTTAAAATTCTTTGAGACTTGCTTTATGGCCCTGAATATGGCCTATTTTGGTAAACACGTTCCATGTGCACTTGTAAATAATGTGTATTCTACTGTTGTTAGGTGGAGGGTTTTATAAGCATCAATTAGGTCAACTTGGCTGATTGTGTCGCTTAAAGCTTCTATGGCCTTGTTTTTTTGTTTGTCTCCTCTATTCCTTTTTCCTCTCCCCCTCTTTTTCTGCATACTTTTGAATTAATTGAATATTTTAAATAATTCCATTTAATTTATCCTTTTTGTATCCACATAGTTGCCATTGTTGGTGATTTTCATTCCTTTGTGTAGATTTATATATCTGTTATCCTTTTCTTTTTGCTTCAAGGATCTCCTTTAACATTTGTTGTATTTCAGGTGATAAATTATTTTAGCTTTTGCATGGCTAAAAAAGTCTTATCTTACCTTCAGTCTCAAAAAATGTTTTCAAAGATATAATATACATCTAAGATATATTCAAAAGATATAATTAAAATTTGGCAGTGTTTTTTTCTTTCAGTATTTAGAGATACTGTTCCATTATTTTCCAGTTTGCATTATTTATGACAGGAAGTTTTTTGTCATGCTTATCTTTGTTTCTGTGTATATAATGTCCCTGGTTGCTTTAAAAATTTTTCTCTTTATCATTGGCTTTGAGCCATCTGATTGTTCTGTGCCTTAGTATAGTTTTATGTTTCTTGTGCTTAGGGTTTATTGAGGTTCTTGGTTCTGTGAATTTACAGCTTCATAAAATTTTGAATAATTTTGACCATTATTTCTTCAAATACTTTTTCTGTTCCCCTCTCCCACCCAGCTTCCTTTATTCCCTGGGATTCCAATTACACATATGTTAGGCTATTTGAAGCTCACTGATGCTCTGAGAAAAGTATATTGGATGGGTTTAACAGCAGATAGACATTGTGGAAGAACATACTGGTAAACTTGAAAACATATAAATAGAAATACCCAACATGAAACAGAGAGAAAAAAGACTAAAAAAATGAACCCAGCTGACATTTTCACTGCAACTCCATGAGAGACTATGAGTCAGAATCACCCAGCTATGCTGCATCCTAATTCCTGACCCAAAAAAGCTTTGAGGCAATACATGTTTGTTAATCCCAGCCAAGGTGGGCAAGGGATTTTGGGAGGCCAAGGTGGGCAAATCGCTTGAGCCTAGGAGTTCGAGACCAACCTGGGCAACATGGTGAAACCCCATCTCTACAACAAATACAAATATTAGCCAGGCATGGTGATGCGCACCTGTCGTCCCAGCTACTGGGGGTTGTGGGGGGCTAAGATTGGAGGATTGCTTGAGCTCTGGAGGTCAAGGCTGCAGTGAGCCATGGTTGCACCCCTGTACTCTGGCCTGGGTGACACAGTGAGAACCTGTCTTAAAATAAATAAATAGATAATAAATGTTTGTGGTTTAAGCTGCTAAGTTTTGGTACAGTTTGCTGTGGAGCCATAGATAACTAATCCATCGTCTTTGAATTTTCCTCTAACTTCTCTATGTGTAAGTCTTTCCTCTTTAGCAACTGAGTTATAAGAAAAGAATCATGAATACCCTATTAACTGTACTTTCTTTCAAAACTTTTCATGATTATTTTTTATTTTTATATTTTTTCCTTTTTAGAGATAGGGTCTTGCCATGTTGTCCAGGCTGATCTTGAACTCCCGGGCTCAGGGAATCCTCCCCTACCTTGGCCCCCCAAAGTGCTGGGATTACAGTCATGAGCCACTGCACCCGGACCGTTTTTATTGTATGGCTTCCGTTCTTGTAGTCTAGGTTGATTATGATGATTTTGGCTGTACACAATAGAAAACCAATTCAAGTTGGCTTCAACATATGGAGTCACATACTAAGAAGATTGCATAATAAAAAAGGCTGGAAGACTCCGGTGTTGGTTGATTCCACAACTCAGTAACGTTATCTAGCACCTGGCTTATTTTAATCTTTCTGCCCTGCCATCCTCATTGAGTTCTCTTCAAGCTAACTCCCTTCCTGGTCCCAAGATAGCTGCCATGGGTTCAGGCAACTCGTATAGACCCTACGACATCCAGAATCAGAAGCCTTTTACAGACTTTTCCCTTCTCATTTAATTGGCCATTGCTTGCCTGTGCCTAAACCAGTCACTGTTGAGGGGAGTGGGACTACAATGGTAGTCTTAAACCAGTTATGATTCAACCCCTGGGACTGGAGCTGTGGCCTTCATTTTCCAAGATACATGGCCACATGGGCAATAAAGTACCTAAACAAATCTTGCGTTCTGTTACAAGAAAGAAGGGGGGCAGTGGCTACTGAGGAGGCAACTGTGTCTGTTTCCTTCTGTTTGACTCTGTCTTCCAATGTGGTCAGATGTCTGACCATGTCAATGCTTTGATTACATCCTGCAATGACTTCTGATTAATAACTTCTGATTAAATCCCAAGTTCCTACCATGGTGGTCCAGGTGTCCATGACCAGGCCTTTATCTACTTCTCCAGTCTTTTCTTCCACTGCTCCCACCTTGCACATTAATACTGCATCAACCCAAGATAGTCCGTGTTTCCCACCCATGCCAGGCCACACCATTAGCCTTCAATGCTCAGCCCGGGCATTGTTTCCTCCAGAAGGCTTCCCAGAACTTCCAGGTGATCCACGTACCTCTCTTTGGGTCCCCATAGCACCCTGTGCATCCATTCTTCTCTCTTAGTCCTCTATGATATTGACATTTCTAAGCACCACCTGCTGAATAAACCTTTTCTGAACAGAACTGCACCCCTGCCAACCTCTCTCCTGAGGCTCCAGGCCTACTTGACATGTGTACTTGGTTTGTCCTAGTCACCTGAATCCCAACATGCCCAATAAGTGTCATATCCTTATCTGGCCCTGATCATTTCTTCCCCCTGCATTCCTTATCTTGGAGAATGTACTTCCATCAAGCTGCCAAGGCAGGAATTTGGGAACTACCCTTTCCCTCTCTTAACCTCATATCCATTTTGTCACCAAGCCCTGTCCCTCTTATCTTCAAATGCCTCCCTAATTTCCCTCGTTTTTCTTCTCATTGCCTTAATTCAACCCCTGATCATCTCCCTGGGTCATTGCAGCTGGCTCCAAACTGATGTCCTTGTCTCTATCCTATGCTGTCCTTTCTCCACTCTGTGGCCAGAGTGTACTTTTTAAGAAGGTCACTCTAGTGTTTAAATCCTTCGATGCTCTCTATTTCCTTATCAAACTATTTTTCTTGGTTGTAAGACCCTTCCAGTCTGGCTCCTATTTAATTCTTTAGCCATATCTCTTATCATGCTCTCACACTCAGGTGAACTCAAGCCATATGGGATTATTTCCAATTTCTCCAAAGTAATTCCCTGAAGTTTTTTTCTCTGCCTGAGTGTGAATCTCCTCACTTCTCCCCATCGTTGACTCAGAGTCCTCGTCCTTCAGGACTCAGAGGTAGCTTTACTGCCCTGGGAAGCTCCCCCATCCCCAGCTGCTTTCCCAGGTTGATCCCGTGTTGCTGCCACTGTCACTGCTCCTAGCTCGCAGCCAGGTTTTAGTAGGAGACAGAGTGGAGGGGCTCTGACACGAAACACACACTCTTGGATTACAGCCAAGACAGTGCCAGAGAAGAGCGGTACAGGGGACTCGTGGAGTAAGTAATAGGGGGCCTGCTCTTGCGGAGGAGTCAGGACGGCTTTCCCGAGGAAGTGATGCTTACCTGGGGACTCTAGGGATGAGGAGGAGTTGGTGGCCTGCTGAAGAAGACGGCAGGAGCAGGTGTTGGTGGTTTTCCAGGCAGAGGAACATCACATGGGAGGCCCTGAGTGGTGGGAGACGTGGCTCTTTGAGAAACTGGAGGGAACTGGTGTGGCTGGATGCAGAAGCAGCTGGGAGTAGGGAAGGATGACACAGGGGCGTGCAAGGTTGGGGGAGTGGGGTCAGCCGCCCCTGTGGGGCCATGGAGCCACATAAAGGAGCGACATAAAGGAGGACTTTGGGTTTTATCCTGAGAGCTCTGGGAAGCCATTATGGGGTTTTAAGCAGAGAAGCAATATGATCAGATTTGGTTTTTTTTAAATTTTTTTATTTTTTTATTTTTTAGGCAGAGTCTCACTCTGTCACCCAGGCTGGAGTAGTGCAGTAGTATAATCTCGGTTTACTGCAACCTCTGCCTCCTGGGTTCAAGCGATTCTCCTGCCTCAACCTCCCCAGTAGCTGGGATTAAAGGTGGATGTCACCACGCCTGGCTAATTTTTGTATTTTCAGTAGAGACAAGGTTTTGCTATGTTGGCCAGGCTGGTCTCTACCTTCTGACCTCAAATGATCCGCCCACGTTGGCCTCCTAAAGTGCTGGGATTGGAGGCATGAACCACTGTGCTCGCCGGCCAGATTTGCATTTTCAAAAGACTTTTCTGTTGCCCTGTGGAGAATGGATTTGAGGGCTGGAGGGGTGGGAGTGGGACCAGTTAGGAAGGTGTTGGGTACTAAGTCTGACTGGGGAGGTAGAGAGAGAAGGAAAGCGATGCTGAGAGCTACCTTCAAGGCTGGGTCCACAGGATTGGGTGCCAAGGACGGCTCTCATCTTCTGGGGGATGCTAGGGATCTGCCTGAGGTGGGGAGACACTGGACCAGGAGATGATTTTGGAGGCACGGCCAAATCTATTTGGCATATAAGGGTGAACTCCTCAAGAATTGACACACATATAATTCATCTCGAATTCTCCGGTTGGGCACGGCAGGGGCCCAAGAAATGCTTGTGGAATAAATGATTGGAAAGCCACTCTTGGGCTTGCTGGTCTGTCTTGCTGGCCAGCGTGTAGTGCTGCTCCTCAGATGACAAAGGGAAGTGTCTGCTATGTTGTTTCTAACTTGGTGGGTTATCTGCCTAAATAGGCGCTCTGAAGGTGACCCCAGATGACAGCAGAGAGAGGCACATGTGGGCAGCACGTGGGTATGTGTGCGAGTGTGGGAGAAAGGGCCACTGGGAGTTGGGGGAGCATTGTCCTTAGCATCTCATGACCATTCGTTCACATTTACTACTCAGCTGGGAGCATGCTCTGGCTACAGGGCAGTGCTTTTAGCCCAAAGACTCAGAACACTTTCCCATCACTAACATGGAACATTCCTAGATTTCCCCAGAGGCCTGGGGTTCCAGAGAGTATAACATACAGAAGGCTGAGGCTCCAGCCACACCACTGAGGTGTCTGAGCATAACGGTGCATCCGTCCGTCCAAGCGTGCACCATTTGTTCATTCATTTGTCACGTGCCAGGCACTGTGCCAGTCTCAGGGAATCTGAGGGCAACAAGACAGGCCTCTCCCAGCCTCCTTGAGCTCACATGCTTTATGCACATTCAGATACAGGGGTGCCACTGTCACTAGAACCACCTCTGGAGTCAGCTAGCAAGATCCGGAGCACATTATCCTCACTTCCATCTAAGCTGGCTGAGCTGCAGCCCTTCCAGAGTCTGTGGATGATGATGTTATTGGGAGTTTTATCTCTAACCACATGTACCTACTTCCTGGAGGTTCAGAGCAATGATCCTTAAAATCATCAGAAACTAAAACTGAAAACCACCCAACTGCCTAAGAAGAGTGAATGGCTAAGCAAATTCTAGACATACGATGGGGGAGGGTGACATTATCTAATAAAAACGTGGGGTTATGTTGATATGTTAATGAGATGGGATTTATTGTCTCTATGAGACTGTCTTTAATGAAACAAGAACATAAGATATCAGGTACACACTAATTACATCACAACTGCTCAAAAACCTATGTACACACATTGTCATCTCAATTGCATAAGGAAAACACAATGCATAGCAAAAGACTGAAATATGCCAAATCTTAACAATACCTACTTTGGTAGAGGAATTACATGTGACATTTCTGCTTCTTTGTTGTTTTCTATTTTTTTCCCAAACTTTTAATAATCAGAAAGCATTTACTGTGAAAATTCAGAAAAGTAAATACATTAAGACCCTCCTATGTTTACACATTGGCATAGGTCAGAAAAGTATTTCCAGGGATGTTAGCTGGGCGTGGTGGTGCGTGCCTGCAATCTCAGCTACTCGGGAGGCTGAGGTGGGAGAATCACTTGAACCCAGGAGGCAGAGGTTGCAATGAGCTGAGATCACGCCATTGTGCTCCAGCCTGGGCGACAGAGCAATAGTCTGTCTCAGAAAACAAAAAACAAACAAACAAACAACCCCCCCCCCCCACATTTCCAAGGATGTAAGAAGAGTTTGGTGAGCGCTAGGTTCAGTTGTTCGTATTTGTAATGAACCACACACCAATCACTGAGAGCTGAACTAGGTAGACACTAAATGCACCTTTGCTCTGAAGTGCTGGGATTCAACTTAATTCCATACAAGTTGAACAGCTTACAATCCTGTCAGGGAGGCAGATTTATTTATTTACTCAACCATTCATTCAACAAGTGTTTATGGAGTTCCTCCTTTGTTCCCGGCATTGTCCCAGATGCTGGAGAATGTAAACACATCATCACAATGTGATGTGAGAAGGGCCTCAGCAGAGGTCCCGACAGAATATTAGGGGAATACAGCATGGCTAACTCTGTTTGAGGATGTTGGGGATCAGGAGGATCGTTTGAACAAGGCCTTGAGGGATGAATAAGAGTTCTCTAGGCAACAAATAGAGGGACATGGAGCCTAAGCTACTTTGGGAATTATTTTTAGAGATGCCTACATGTGCTATGAGGAAAGATAGAATATGTGGATTGTTTATAGACTGTTGTTTTCATTCCAACCAGGAGACCAGAATGAGGAGTTGAGTTCAAAGGTCTGAACTCACAAAATTAGAATAACTCATTTGTGTCCTGGCTGTTTTCTTACCCCATGTTTAACTAAACATCATGTGTGTTCAAGGCCTCTTTGAATAATGACCCTCTCAACCCAGGATCTTGACCCAAGTTCAGGAACTGGAAACATCTGGATCCTGCTGGGCTAGAAAAACATGTGTGACCCCTAGATCTCTATCCTCACACAGAAAGCAAGGACAGCTTTCAGAAGGGGACTCGCAACTGGAAATTCCAACGGGCAAATATTAGTATCACTAAGAAATCTTGCAAAGGTGATTATTAGCCATCTCTTGTCTGTCGAGTTCTGTTGCTTTTCTTTCCTCTGTCCTTTTCTCAGTTTTTCTCTCTCCCCTGTGTCTTTCTCCTCCTTTGCCACAGCTGTCTGCCTCTTTCCTTCCCGTCTGTTTTTCTTTTCTCTAGTCTCTTGTTCTCACTCTTTGTCTCTTTCTGTCTCTCGGAGCATTTTTCTGTCTCTCTTGCTTTGCTACCTTTCTCTCTCTGTCTTTCTTTTTCTTGTATCTCTTGCTGACCTTGGGGTCACCCCCTTGGTTTTCTCCATTTAACGGAGCCCCAACTTGCTTTTGATGGCATTTGGGGAGGGCAAAGTTAGTCGGACTCTCTGAACTTGATTGGCCTCCCGTGACAAGGATCTCTTTTCACAGGGTCTGGCTTTAAAGTGTGAAAATATAAAGGGCTTTTTCATTCTGACTCGCACATATCCCTACTTGAGCTGAAGCATTTCCAGACAGATAATCATCAGGTTTCCTACAGGAAATTAAAGACCTCAGTACCATGTAGCTGTTCAAATCACCCGCATTGCCCATTAGGTTTCATGAAAGGCTTTGCTTCCCTGGTATGTGATAGAACAAATCTTTAATAAGATTTTTTCCCCAATTTTTCTAATGAAGTCGGTGGTGTGTGTCCTCTAGATAAGCTCACAATAAGGCCGGCAGGTCCCCATTTTGGCATGAGCTGGTGCCTCACCCCTTCTTATCTAAGCCACAAGGACACGGAGCTGGCACATGTCTTCAGAGTCCACACTGGGAGCTGCCCCGGGGACACGAACCCCTAGAAGTAGGTGCATTCAGACCTCTTGTTGGATTGGCTAACTCTGGTTAGCACCTGCTTCAGAGGAAGTCAGGCCCCAGTCTAGCCAAGATAGTACTCCTCTTCCCTTTACTTGGTGATTGGTTTAGATCTGAGCATTTAATCTTTTTTTTTTTTTTTTTTTGACTGAGTCTTGCTCTGTCGTCCAGGCTGGAGTGCAATGGCACGATCTCAGCTCACTGCAACCTCTGCCTTCTGGGTTGAAGTGGTTCTCTTGCCTCAGCCTCCCGAGAGTAGCTGGGATTACAGGTGCGCACCACCATGCCCAGCTAATTTTTGTATTTTTAGTAGAGACAGGGTTTCAACATGTTGGCCATGCTGGTCTTGAACTCCTGACCTCAGGCAATCTGCCCGCCTTGGCCTTCCAAAGTGCTGGAATTACAGGCATGAGGCACCATGCCCAGCCTAACCCATTCTTTGACCAGTGGGATGCAAAGAAAAGTCTAGAGACTTCTGGGACAAGTGTTCTCATTATTAAAGAGATCCACAGCAGGGGGGCTTCCCTTCATTGCTGTTGGACTTGAAGGTTGGCAGTGGGATGCCTCAGTGTGCTGCGGCTACCTTGTGATCAACATGCTGAGGATGACAGAGCAGAAAGTCAGGAAGGGCCAATGCTCATGGTGACATGCGCTGCCAAATTAAGGACCCCTGGGACTGTTCTACCTCTTGAGTTCTTAGTGTGTGAAATAACAAATTTCCTTGAGGCTTTTTTTTTTTTTTTTTTGACTGGCAATTGAAAGCATCTTAGTAGACACAGACAGGGAGGTCCAAAATGGGCTCCCATGTCTTCTAAGAGAGGTCTGAGCTCACTGAGAGAAGGGTAGGGTGGGGACAAGCCTTGGAATCAAAGGTCCCGCATTGGAGCAGTTTGTCGTTCCACACTATGACAAACCACGGGCAAGGCAACCTCTCTGAGTTGAAGTTTCCTTGGCTCAAAATGAGTGTTGAATACCTCACAGACACTCAATAATCATCAGCTCTCTTCTCCTCAGGTATGCTTATCTTCCAGTTATTATTATTATTATTTTTTGAGACCGAGTCTCGCTCTGTCTCCCAGGCTAGAGTGCAGTGGCGCGATCTCGGCTCACTGCAACCTCCGCCTCCTGGGTTCATGCCATTCTCCTGCCTCAGCCTCCCGAGTAGCTGGGATTACAGGTGCCTACTAACATGCCCAGCTAATTTTTGTATTTTTAGTAGAGACGGGGTTTCACCGTGTTGGTCAGGCTGGTCTGGAACTCCTGACGTCAGGTGATCCACCTGCCTCAGCCTCCCAAAGTGCTGGGATTACAGGCGTGAACCACCGTACCAGGCCTCTTCCAGTTATTTTAAATGGGACCAAGAGGTGCCAGGTACAGAGAGCTATTTAATGACATTTCAGTGCTGGGGAAATTTTACACAGAGACCATTCTGAGTCCTTTACCCACAGTTGCTCCAAGTACAAATCACGTCTCTAATGCCAGCACCAGTGTTGAGGGGGAGGCAAATACACCCAATTCTCAATTCTCCATGGTGATGAGGAATGTGGATAATTGAAAACAGCAGATAATCCCCGAACCTGCTTTGAGTCACTGACTTCCACTGCCTCCCCCATCATCACTTTTCTGGTGCAGCTGACAAAATGCCACACGCATGCACGTTTCTTCTCTCTCTTTTGGTGGATCACTTGGCAAAGCTGCTTATCCACTTCAAAACCTCCAAGTCCGGGATGACAGGAGAAGCCAGGGGGCTGAACACCACCTCCCCAGCCAAGAACAGCCTGGAAGCTACACCACTGGGCTTGGCCTTGGAGTGGGTTCTGTTCATCCCTTAGGTTAGTTTGACTTTAATTGCTCCAAGCTCTTCAGGAGGTCAAAGACAAGAAGGCGCAGGATCCCGCAGGTGGTAGTGAGCACCAGAGACGCTGGGCTCCTGTCCTCAGATGGGCCCTGCCCAGGCCAGCCAGTGCGTGGCTGGCTTCACGTGAGCCAGAGCTCCTTCCTACATGCCACACATTCCTGGAAACCAGGGTGCCTCCCTCTCCCTCTCCTGAGCAATGGCTGGACTAAGGTTAATTGTACTCCTTGAATTTAAAGCTTTTAGAGTTCTGATCCAAGACCCCTTCTCGGTCAGTGAAACCCCTTCATATGAGAGGGATGAAAAGTGAGAGAAGGAAATGGGCCTTCGGCAGGCATCTGCCCAGCACCATGCCAACCCCTTCACATCTACACTTCACAGGGAGAGCAGATCTTTCAGTTAGAACTTGTCTAACCTGGAGTGGGAGACACTGGCTGCCTGCTTGTCTCTGGCAATCTGTTCTTCTGGACAGTTTCTGCCTTGGTACCAATACCACACAAATCAAATTCCTTCTGTCTCAGACCCAGGTCTCTCAGGATTTCTTGCTGTCTTGTCCTTTCTCTCTACAGCAGAAGCTCGTTCGATCAGCTGAGATACTTGGGTCTGAGGACACTGGATGACCCAAAACTTCTCCGTTGGGCAAGGGGGAGTCGACAGCTTTCTAAGCCCTAGTCAGGAGATGCAGAAGCATGCGCTCTGCTGATCACAGTTAAAGCTCACACTGCCAGGAGCTGTGGTAGTAAGATGTTAGGGGCTGCGAGGGCGGGCTCCCACCCTTTTTCCTTTTCCTTCTCTAGCCCTCCTGGCGGGCTCAGAAGCTTCTCTGATGGAAGTAGCAAGAAGTAAGTAGGAAGCCACTAGCCTTTCTTACTCTCTGATGCTGACATGTGCCAGTTCCTGGGGCTACCAGGAGGCTTAATCACTGGGTTTGCAGGAGGAGAAGACAGTGTGCTAAGAAAGGATTAGCGCTCACCAGGCCTCCCAGGAGCTCCCGTGATGGGCCACAAGGATTGCCCCAGCAGCACTCTGTCATAAAATTGGCCCTGGGAACACAATTCCAGAAACAATCAGAGGAGGCAAGGTTTCTTAAATTGTAGGACAAAGCTCCCTGGTTAGAATAATGGCTTCTATGTGGCATCCATTCTCTCTGGGGTGTGCAGCCTCATCCATTCCCATTCTGAGGCGTGACTTTCAAACACCAGATGGGAAGAGAGCCAAGATGAGGGTGCTGAGCCTTGGAGTCTGAAGCTCGGTTATTTTACCCTGGGCAAGTCCCTAGGCCTCTCTGGGTCAGTTTTTCTTTGTAAAATGGGGATGATAAGAACTGCCTCACCGAGAGAGATAGTGGTAGATTGAGGGATTTGGAGAAGACTTCCATCCTGCCCTCCATCTCTCCCTCTCTGTTTATGTATAAATATATATAAATATATATCTATATGTGTCCACATGGATATGCACACATATGTGTGTATGTATATATATGTATGTGTATGTATGTGTGTCTATATTTATATACGTGTGTGTGTGTCTATATGGGTTTATATCTATCCCAAGGATCTCTGGGATGGAGGTGGGCTTCCCTAGTTCATTCACATTTCCTCCAGGGTTGATGCAGGGGGATTCTCTGATGGCAGATAGGGAGGAGCAAATCTAACTTTGTCTTCCTCATGGCTATGCCCCAATGTCACCAGGCATTGGGGTCTGCGTGAGACAAGCACAGCCTCCAGAAGGCCACCCCAGCGGCCACAGACGCGTTGGGTGACTTGCAGGGCCTAGTGCACTTTTCTCTGTGCCCTCTCTATAAAGGTTCGTGTGGCCCCGCGGGCTCTGGAGGTGAGACCAACTGTGCCCTGCCCAGCAGCGTGTGGTCTTTGGTTCAGATGCTCCACATTGGACCTATGTCCGTGGCTGCGTGAAGTCTTGTGGCCTTGGTGACTTGGTCTGATGTGTAGGTGGGTAGGTGGGGTGTCACATGAATAGAGGTGACAACGTTCTGATTTCAAGGTGGGGAACCCAGTGGTGAAGGAAAAGTTCTGGTCTCATGGTGGGGACAAGAACAGCAGTGACAGTGTCCTGATCCCCTGGAGAGGCTGCTCATGGAGGTGGTATGCCCTGGTCTCATGGCAGAGACCCTGGTGAGGAGCTTGCTCTGTTTTCATGGTGGGGAGACTAGCAGTGGTGATAATGATCTGGTTTCCTAGTGGGGACAAACAAGGGGGCCTGTGTGGCAGTGGGGAGTCAGGGTGCTTCTGCCTCAAGGCAGCAGAGTGGCCGGGAATCCAGCTCAGAAAAGTCCTGAACCTGTGGTTCTCAAATTAGAGCAAAATGGCTGTCAAGGTCTTTCCTGCAGTCACTGCGCATGTACACAGCTGTGGCGCTTCTTCTCTCCCTCCTTTTCCACTCAGCATCCCACCTGAGAGACACTGGCCACAGTCATTAGGTGTCCGATTTGATGGGGGCCTGTTAAGACACTATGGCTTTTCTAATTCTGGCTAAATCGACATTGGTTTTGTCAATCTACCTACATAGGTCGAGCTTGTTGCTTCCAATTTCAGGTGATTTCCATCTTGTCACTCTCTCCTTCCCTTCTCAGCCCATCTCATCCTCGGGCTCTCAGGCTGCCCAGTACTTCCTGTGAGGCAGCATCACTGCCTCCGAGGCTCGGCAATTAGAGACTTGGACTCCTGCAGGGAGGGCATCTTAGGATTATTACTGCGGAGGGAGAGCCCAACTGCAGTGTCCATAGCAACCCTCCGGCTGCCACCTTTCCCAGGAGCGAAGGGAGGCAAAACAAGGGCGGGAGGCAGGCGAGGGGCCTGGCCTTCTGCAGGATTCATGTCAGAGGGCTGGGCCCCCAGGCTGCAGCTCCTGACTGTCCCTGGTGGCTGTGCTGAGGGGAGAGGGGGCTTCTTCCCTCGTTTCACAGCAGCAGCCCAGAGTGGAGCTGTGCTGGTAGATGCCCCATAGCAACCGAGAGATGATGGGCTCGTGGAAGGGGACCATCATGGAGGCCGGGCTCGAGTCCCGGCTTTGTGCCTGACTCACGAATGAGTGGCGGCAAGTCCCCTCCCATCTCTGGAGGTCTTCTCTTGCTAATAGGGTGGGCCCGGAGGTGCCTCTAGCATCCTGTCCAGCCCTCTCATTCAAAGGCTTTATGGTGCCCTCACCCAGGACAGACAACAGATGGTTTCTTCTTCGCCAGTGGTGAAAAAAACCCAAGGAAGCCTGGGAAATAAGAGTGACTTTTGCAAAATATTCACAGAAGTTGATTCTGGCACCAGATCCAGTCCCTGGGCCTCCATAGAAGGAAGCAGAAAGCTGAGGCCGGGGTTCAGGTTCTGTCTGGGGTCTCCCTCGCATCTCCCAAGGTGCCTGGAGTGTGAAGCTATGTGCATACGCCACCAGCAGAGGCCGCCACACTCCTCACAAACCTGCCACAGGTTGCTCTGTCCCCACCCCCATGGGTGAGCACTGACCAGCTGGGATGGCAATCTCAGAGCCGGGGCGGGGCGGGAGCTGCTACTGGCCGCCTGGGGTCCAGGGAGGGGCTGGCTTAGGGGGCTGTGGACTCAACTGCAGCCGGCCCTGCTGATCCCTCACTCCCCTCCCTGTAGGAGAGACATCCATCCAGGCCCAAGGGACACTGGCCGCCTTCTTCCCTGCTGGGAACCCATGGGCTGCTCCCGTCTGGGCTCTCCCTTGGGCTGCTGCTCAGGCACCTGTTCTGCATTTGGGAAACTGTTAGAGTTTTTGTTTTCTTTTTTTTTTTTTTTTTTGAGACGGAGTCTCGCTCTGCCGCCCAGGCTGGAGTGCAATGGCCGGATCTCAGCTCACTGCAAGCTCCGCCTCCCGGGTTCACGCCATTCTCCTGCCTCAGCCTCCCGAGTAGCTGGGACTACAGGCGCCCGCCACCTCGCCCGGCTAGTTTTTTGTATTTTTAAGTAGAGACGGGGTTTCACCGTGTTAGCCAGGATGGTCTCGATCTCCTGACCTCGTGATCCGCCCGTCTCGGCCTCCCAAAGTGCTGGGATTACAGGCTTGAGCCACCGCGCCCGGCCGAGTTTTTGTTTTCTATGAGCCGTTTGAGACTGGGGCCAGGAAGCTGATTGATTCAGCAAATCTGAATTGAGAACACGCTCTATGACAGGCCCTGTTTTGGGCACTGGGGTTATAGCAGTGAATAAAACAGGCACAAATCCCGCCCTGCGGAGCCAAGTCTCCAGTGGGGGTGGGTGTCATCACCTATGCCACTGTGTGGGGCTGGGCAGGACACACACACCCAGGATGGTACGTGATGGCTCTCTCTACCGACTCAGCCCCATGCAGCCAGACACTGGACCCACCCAGACTCTGGGGCCGAGGCTTCCATGCCGAGCCCTTGTCAATCTGGGTCTCTACAGGCCCTCCCTTGTACTGGCCAGTGCATGTCGGCAGCACTTCACCGTGTGCAAAGTGTGCGCCTCCACTGGCTCCCTGTGAGCCCAGCAGGCATCTTGGTGACAGAATGTTGGCACCCTGTGCCCATTTCCCATGCCTTCTTTCCAGACACGGTATCAGCACCTTCCATTCGACCTTTGACTCCCTCAAGTAAATAAACCTTCTCATCCGGACTGACTCATCTGGTTAGAACAACAAGTTCCCACACCAAAGCCTCAGAGAAGGGGTCAGGAGACACATTTTAAAATGTATCTCAGTTTTCACAAGACAGCTGTGCAGGAGGTGTGAACGATCCCAGTTTCACAGGCTCAGAGGGGCACACCTTGCTCGTCACGGTCCCTGGCAGGAAAATGGCAGCTCAGAATCAGATGGGCCGATTCCCAGCCCAAGACTTCTCTGGTGCCTGGCCTGGCTGCTCCACTGTCTTCTCTCCATGTTAGGGCCAGCCTGGCCTCTGCAGAGTTTTAGAAGCAGAATCATGAACCTTTGTCCAGACAGATCTCCACGGAGCTGCTCTTTTGAAACCTTTCACCACTCCTGTTGTTAGAGGCTGTTTCCTGGAGGACCCGGGCAGGAGTGGAGGGCAGGAGGTATACTTTCTCTGGAAAGGATGAGTTCAGTAGCAGAGGCTGAGTGGAGAGGGTGTGACCTTGCAGAGTGCATAGACCTGTGTGGCTCATGGCTTGGACTCTCCCCTCCACTGTGAACAAGAGCAGGCCAGTTAACCTTCTCTGAAACTTGACTCAGTTTCTTCATCTATGGAATGGGGATGCTAACCTTACCCCTGGCATGTTGGAACCACGAACGCCCAGAGTTGGCCCTCAGTAAATGCTCCAAGTGTAGGGAGTCAGGCCATATGTCCCCTTTACCTTGGCACTCAGATGATGCAAAAGAGCTCCAGTTTTTCTTTAGCAAAGCAGAGTGTGGGGAGGAGCCTGTGTGAAGCTGAAGGCTCCCTTGGCACCCGTAGGTGGCTGAGAGTTGTTGGTGCATGGCCTGGGGACAGGTGACATGCTGTAGTCCTACCTCGATCCTCAGATCATGGCTTGTGGGGCCAGGGGTTAGGTGTGCATTCATTATAAGAGGCTTCAGCCAGTGTCTAGACATCCAGGGACTCAGAGGAAAGAAGTGTGGACAGAAGGCCTACACTTACCAGTTGGCATTCCTGGTGGCCAGCCGGGCAAGTAAGGGGCAAGTAATGTGTCCTGGTTCAAAGTGCCCAAACTCTCAGTCAGACTAAACTCACTCACCCTCTTATCTGCTTATGTATTCAACACACAATTTGGGTGCAGCGTGAAGTGCAGTGTTTTGTGTGTGTGTGTTTTACAATTTATACCATAAACTCCTGTCACCAAGGAGCTTATGGTGTCAATTAAAATCAGGGAAATTAGCCAGGTGTGGTGGCGGGCGCCTGTAATCCCAGCTGCCCGGGAGGCTGAGGCACGAGAATCGCTTGAACCTGGGAGACGGAGGTTCCAGTGAGCCAAGATTGAGATCGCGTCGCTGCACTCCAGCCTGGGCAACAGATTCTCTCTCTCTGTTTCTCTCTCTCTCTCTCTCTCTATATATATATATAATAAAATCAGGGGAGAGAAAACATGTATATAGACAACACCAGTACAAAGCAAGAGGTGAACAGTGCCTCCAGAGAGATACAATAAAGTGCCAAGGGAATTTGGAAGAGGGAGATAATGTCAAATTGAGGGAGCAGAGGAGGGGAGGTCGGGGAAAGCTCTGGGCAGGGGTGACACTTGTGCTGCTCCCTAAATTCTCACAGGACAGGACACAGAGCAAGAAGTGGGCTGGAAGGGCTTTCCAGGCAGAATGGATGGCAAAGAGCACAGACAGACCCAGGTTCAAATCCATGCCTAACTGGTGACCTTGAGCAAACTACTGAAACCTTTCTAAACTCTAGTTCGTGGGAGGAAGAGTGGCAACGATGGGGCAATAGAACCTTCCCAACCAGACTTCCAGGGCTGCCAAGAGTTGCAAATGAAGTATTTTACATAAAAGCAGTTGGAAAACTATAAAGTGCTCTGCAAACACAGGGTTTGTTTTTATTATTAGAGCATTAATCAATCCAGTAATGAAGCGCCTAGATAAGAACACAGTAATGCCTTCAAGCTAAAGCCTAAAGCTGTCCAACCACTCAGAGTCTGATAAAGGGGGTGGTTGATCTTTATGACCCTATCCTTAGGAGGTTAAGGGTATCCGTCCAACACCACTGGCTTTTTTAGAAAACCTGCCATTATCTGTCATTGTGTCTAAACTCCCTCCCTCCATCCATCCATCCATCCATCATCCATCCATCCATCCATCCATCCATCCATCCATCCATCCATCCACCCATCTATCCTGCCATTCATCTGTCTGTTTGTCCATCCATCCGTCCACCCACCTATCCACCCATCCACATGTCCATCTGTCTGTCCATCCATCCATCTATCCATCGGTCTAATAAATCTTTTCTCTTCTTTTCTTTTTTTTTTGTGATGGAGTCTTGCTGTGTTGCCCAGGCTGGAGGGCAATGGTATGGTCTTGGCTCACTGCAACCTCCGCCTCCCGGGTTCAAGCAATTCTCCTGCCTCAGCCTCCTGAGTAGCTGGGATTACAGGCGCTCGCCACCATGCCTGGCTAATTTTTGTATTTTTTTTTTTTTAGTAAAGACGAGGTTTCACCATGTTGGCCAGGCTGCTCTTGAACTCCTGACCTTGTGATGTTCCCACCTCGGCCTCCCAAAGTGCTGGGATTACAGGCGTGAGCCACCACATCCGACCAATAAATCTTTAATGAGTAATTCATAGCCAGGCACCCTGATCAGTGCTGGGGATACAGAAAAAATTTAGAGCCCTTTTATGCAGGTCACAGCTTGTGGACAGCCATATGAACCATGAACCATTACTTTTCTTAAACCTATTTTCAGTTAGTCTTACCTTTCGAGGATAACAAGTTCTACAGACAATAGATTATGAAATTTTAAAGCTGAGTGATCTTAGAAATTATCTTTTTTATCTCACTATTTTACTGACGAGGAAATTGTGTTTATGATTTCTTGTGAAAAGTGCTGTGACTTTCTCTTACTTGCCTTCAAATGACCTCACCCAGGTTTCAAGTTTAGTCAGTTCGATTAATCTTTACTAAGCATCTGTTGTAAGCGGCTCTTCGGAAGAGCTGCAGTACAGCTGTGAAGAAGACATCATCCCTGCCCTCAAGGAGGTCATGGTCTAGGGGCAAAGGACACATATGGAGATATAGCTGTGTTGCTCTGTAGAGGCCCTGTTAGCATAGGGGACTGAAAATACAGAAGGAGCTTCTGATTTGGGTTTGGGGAGTTCAGGGGAAGCTTCTCAGAAAGAAGACCTTTGAGCCATGTCTTGAAAGGCAAAGAGAAATGTGTTAGATGGAAATCTGGGGGAAGGGCATGCCAGGCAGAGGGCATGCAGATGTGAAATAGCATGACTTATGGGAGAGCTACAATAGGTTGGTGATGCTGGGGCTTAAGGAGGAAGGTGGTGAGGAATGAGCCTGGAAAGGAGGGCAGAAACCCAGCTCCAGCACGCTTGATGTGGAGCCAGTATGGCCAAGGCCACCTGTACTTTCCTTGTCTGCTCTCTCTGTCTCTCTGAGGTAAGAAGCTCCTCCACACCCCCCTTTGCAGACTAAAGAGGCCTAATTTGTCAGCCTCTCATCTTAAGGCAGCATAAGGAGTTGCTCCCCATTCTTTAATGTGTGGCTTACGTCCCACCACCTCCAGGAAGCCACCCTTGACAACCCTCTGCCTTCAATGAACTCTACTGTCTCGACCACACTTTGGGATCTTCATTGCTGTTTTTTGTCACCCCATGTGAGTGTAACTCGTCTCTACAGTGAGACTTTAAGTTCCTGAGGGTTGGGTACGTGAGTCACATGGTAATGTTTAATAAATACCAGTAAGAATGATTCCTTTAAATTTGGGTTTCAGGACATATGGCGAGTGTTTGAGCTTTGAGGTTGGACAAGCCTGGGTTTGATTCCAGCTTTATGACTGGTTACTAATTAGTAACTCTGGGCAAGTTTTAAAATCTGTTTAATGCCTCAGTTTTTTCATCTATAAAATGGGTAATGGCCTCAACTCACAGGCTGCTGTGAAGACACGGTTGTGGCTGGGGGCCAAGGGAAGCATTGAGGGCTTTTCAACAGTGGGGCTTTGAACAGGCAGCAACAGCGGGAAGACGCCTGAGTGCGGTGCAAGAGGAGGGCAGTGTGGAAAACCTGACGTGATCAGGCCCTGTGGTTGAGAGCTCCCAGCTTATTCACTAACCTGTTGGTGCTTGACAGTTACAAAGTACTTGGCCGGTGCTCTCACTGGAACTAAGGAAATTGAAGGCCTGAGAAGATAAGCAATTGGTCACATAGTGGGCGAGTGGCAAAGCTTGTGCCGGTGAGAAGGAAGGCAGAGGGTGGAGTGCACAACCTGTATATAAGGATATAGGAAGCAGTAATGTGCCAATAAATGTTGAACAGCTAGGAAAAGGTGTAGCAAGCGGCTTCCAGGAAAACATAAGATCTAATTTACAGTGTTAGCCGATTTCTGTGGTGTAAATACTCTGATCGTGACTGATTTCAAGCTGCTAATGTGACGTCACTGTGGAGTTAGGAAGAGATGTATATGGATGATCAGAAGGTCATCTTGCCTGTGGTCACACAGCCATCCCTGTGGCAGAGAAGGGGTCCAGCCTGGGCAGTCTGACACTTGAGCCCAAGCTTTAAACATGACTGTCTTCCTCCTCCTCCTCCTGTTCATGACAGGATAGCCGTAACAAGGGGCATGAGCTGGCTCAGTGGCATCAGCTGTCAAGTTGCAGCCCATTTGCAGATAACCACTGATCTTTGGTGCTGGCATAGTTAGGGCTCTACCCAAGCTATCTCTCATCCTCATCCATGATGGCAGGACATGTTCTGATAGGTCCCATTTGGATCCCACTGGCACCGCCAGGAGAACTGGAGGCAAGAGTCTGGCCAGAAAGGTTAGCTGAGGCAGAAGGCAGCTTATGGGGGTGGAGTGAGTACAGAAATACCCAGGCCTGGAGTCTGTTCTCCAAAATTGATTTTTCACAGCCCAGAAACTGTATCCAGCACTAAAAAACCAACAAGAACAGCACATTTTTGCTACTAACAACATATTCATGATAATTTATTAGAAGATAATTAAATCTAAGTATGCGATCTGGAGCCTTGAACCAAGCAGGTGGCTCTGTTTGGGGATGGAGGAGTGGGAGGGAAATCAGGAATACAGAAGGGAAGGGCAGGGAAGGCAGAGGATGCTGAAGGGGTTGGGGGTGGGTGCTAGAGGGCCTGGTCATGGGAAAACACATGAGACCCCAGGCTTGCATCTGAGGCCAGGGGGAATGACTATGTCATTGATAATAATAAGAATCAAGATTATTATTTTATATTTTATTTTTTTTTAGAGACAGGGTAATGCTCTGCCACCTGGGCTGAAATGTGGTGGCACTATCACAGCTCACTGTAGCCTCAAACTCTTGGGCTCAAGCAGTCCTCCTCCCTCAGCCTCCTGGGTAGCTGGACTACAGGCACTCGCCACCGTGTCCAGCTAATTTAAAAATTTTTGTAGTGTCTGGGTTTTGCTATGTTGTCCAGGCTGGTCTTGAACTCCTGGCTTCAATCAATCCTCATGCCTTGGGCTCCCAAAGTGCTGGGATTATAAGCATGAGCCACCACGCCTGACCAGAATCAAGATTATTGTGCAAGAGCAATTGTCAGGTATCTGGGGTTGTGGCTTGTATTACAAGTAATATTTGGCTCTCAATCTCAGGGTTAATGGGGGATTGAAGAGGTGAGAACTGATATACAGAGGGGACTCTGGGCTCATCTGGGGGGAGCTCTGTCCCTCCCTGACCTGGACACTTGCTGCTTACCAGTCAGGAGAGCTGCTTTAGAAGTTTCCTATGTGTATATGTGTGCATGTGTGTGTGCATGGGCTAGTGTGTGCACACAACCATGTACACACGTGCATGTGTGTCCACTTGCTTACATGTTTTCTGAGTGTGTGTCTGTGTATGTGTGCATGGATCTCCTACCCTTTCCTCTTCCCATCTAGGGAGGGAGCTGCACAGAGGCCAAAGGGTGATGGGGAATCAAGAGCCAGAGAGGAAGAGGCCTGCCTTTTAAAACCCCAGGTGTGCTGGGGAATTCCCTCTTGGTGACTTCCTTTCTGATTCCTAATGCTGCTGTGGTTAGAAATGAAAATGAATTCAGCTCTGGTCCCATCCTTTGGAACCCCCTCTGCACACAGTGGGAGCTTAATAAATACTTGATGATGATGCTGAACCTGGGAAGCCAGCAGCTGTTCCTAGCTCTGACTCTCAGAGACCCATGGGACAAATCAGGCAGGGAACGACCATGGGGGGGGAATCTTCAGTCTTCCTGCCAGATCGCCCTGTGACTCCATGCCCAGCTGTTAGGGAAAGGGCTGGAGCCATGGTCCGCTTCACACACCCTGCTTTGGAGAGGCCAGTTCTTCCTCAGCAGCTTCTCTGGTTTTTCCCCTATCCAACATTTGAACAATATTTATTGAACAACCACTTTGTACTGAGTATCATAGTGGAAATGCATCCTGGGAGACAGTATAGGATCTGTAGGGTCAGACTGACTAAGTTCAAATCCCAGCACCTTTAATTACAAGCGGGGTGACATCTGACAAGTTACGTATCTATGTTTGAGTGTTTGAGTGTTTTTTCCCCTTTCCTTTCTCTCCTTCTTCTCCTCCTCCTCCTCCTTCTTCTTCTTCCAATTTTCATCTGTAAAAGGAGAGTGATGACATCATTTTCGTGGGGTTGATGTGAGGGTTGGAAATAACAGAGAGGTGCCTGAACACGCGGCGTAGGCACTCAATCAATGGTAGGTGAGTTTATCCACCCAGTGTTAGGAGGCGTGGATCCCCCCTGCTTCTGTGACCTTGACGTTGTTACTCAACATCTCTAAGCATGAGGCTTTGTAAATGAGACCATACTGCCCACCTCCTTGGGTGTTTGAAGAATGTATCCGGATAATATATGTGAAACAACCTATCGTAAACCCTGGTGGTTAATAAATGTTTGCCTTCCCCTCCGTCTGCCCCCTCATCAGGGTGCACACCTCCCTTCCTTCGGAGGCCTTCTGTCCCTCCTCCCCATCGCCCAGCGTGAGCGAACATCCCTTATCGCCGTGGGCTTGCGGGTTGTGGCCATACCTGTCAGAGGAAAGAGGACAGTGGCTCAGCTCCGGGGTCGGGGAGCAAAAACTACAGTTCCCAGCCCTCGCTGCGCAGCCACTGGGGCCGGAGACGAGGACGCCAGGCCCCTCCTCTGGGGAGGAGCCTATGCGGGGGGCGGAGCTAGGAGGAGGTTGGAGAGTTAAGCCAAGCCAATGAGACCAGCTGCTAATAAGTGGGCTTGGCTTACAATGTAACAGTGGCAGGAGGAGGCGAGCGAAGCTATTGAGCCAGCGAGGAGTGAAGCTGATCCTGGCCTCACACGCTCCTAGAGGACCACCTCCTGGGAGAGTTCTTTCACCCCCTCTTCTTTCTCCAAGCTCCCCTCCTGCTCTCCCTCCCTGCCCAATACAATGCATTCTTGAGTGGCAGCGTCTGGACTCCAGGCAGCCCCAGAGAACCGAAGCAAGCCAAAGAGAGAGGACTGGAGCCAAGACACTGGTGGGGGAGATTGGATGCCTGGCTTTCTTTGAGGACATCTTTGGAGCGAGGGTGGCTTTGGGGTGGGGGCTTGTGCTGCAGGGAATACAGCCAGGCCCCAAGATGGACACTTCTGGGCACTTCCATGACTCTGGGGTGGGGGACCTGGATGAAGACCCCAAGTGCCCCTGTCCATCCTCTGGGGATGAGCAGCAGCAGCAGCAGCAACAGCAGCAGCAGCAGCCACCACCGCCAGCGCCACCAGCAGCCCCCCAGCAGCCCCTGGGACCCTCGCTGCAGCCTCAGCCTCCGCAGCTTCAGCAGCAGCAGCAGCAGCAGCAGCAGCAGCAGCCACCGCATCCCCTGTCTCAGCTCGCCCAACTCCAGAGCCAGCCCGTCCACCCTGGCCTGCTGCACTCCTCTCCCACCGCTTTCAGGCCCCCCCCTTCGTCCAACTCCACCGCCATCCTCCACCCTTCCTCCAGGCAAGGCAGCCAGCTCAATCTCAATGACCACTTGCTTGGCCACTCTCCAAGTTCCACAGCTACAAGTGGGCCTGGCGGAGGCAGCCGGCACCGGCAGGCCAGCCCCCTGGTGCACCGGCGGGACAGCAACCCCTTCACGGAGATCGCCATGAGCTCCTGCAAGTATAGCGGTGGGGTCATGAAGCCCCTCAGCCGCCTCAGCGCCTCCCGGAGGAACCTCATCGAGGCGGAGACTGAGGGCCAACCCCTCCAGCTTTTCAGTCCTAGCAACCCCCCGGAGATCGTCATCTCCTCCCGGGAGGACAACCATGCCCACCAGACCCTGCTCCATCACCCTAATGCCACCCACAACCACCAGCATGCCGGCACCACCGCCAGCAGCACCACCTTCCCCAAAGCCAACAAGCGGAAAAACCAAAACATTGGCTATAAGCTGGGACACAGGAGGGCCCTGTTTGAAAAGAGAAAGCGACTGAGTGACTATGCTCTGATTTTTGGGATGTTTGGAATTGTTGTTATGGTGATAGAGACCGAGCTCTCTTGGGGTTTGTACTCAAAGGTAGGGGCTGTGGTTTCTCTTTATACCTTGAACAAAAGGAACATGTAGGTAGCAAGAGAGGGATTGAGAGAGGGGGATTGAAAGAGAGAGATTGAGAGAGAGAGAGAGAGATTGAGAGAGATTGGGAGGGAGACTGGGAGAGAGAGGTGGTGGTGGTGGTGAGAGGCGCTTGCTCAGTTATATTGAACACTCTAACTTCCCGTGGTTTTCCTTCTTGATCCCGGGAGAATTCATTCCTCGCTTCCTTTGGGGGGTAGGGGACATCCCCACACACTGTGTCTAATTTGCAGACTTTCTGTTAGGGAGGATTAAATAATCCCTTCTGAGAAATCCCTTTTCCTCCTGGCTCACTGGTACTAAAGCATAACCCAGCAGCTTAACGCACCAATTAATTACACTCCGCCTTGATGTGTTTGCCAGTTCCTGCGACTTCCCCTTCTTTCCTCCCCTCCCTGCTCCACTCCATTTTCCTGAGGATAAAAAAGAAATAAATGTCTGGGTGGGGGGTGGGGATTCCATACCATTGCCCAAGTCCCTTCTCTCCCTGTCTTCTTCCTCTCTTCCCAAGTTTCTGTTTCCCTCCTCTTCTCAGAAACACTCAGGCAAAACAGAAAACCATTCATGACCTGTGTCTCCTGAGGGCATGGGGTAAAAATATAGGTGGAGGAAATCAGTGGTCCTTTCCCTCAGGAGAGAGGACTCAGAATAAACCTGCTGCTGCTTTGTAAACATCTCCTGATAAAATGGCTACAGGTGTTACCTGGGCAGAGCAGCTGGGCGCCGCCTTGGCATCAGCTGGGGGAGCACCTCTCCTTGGGATGGGATGACAGGGCTTGCCAGGCGGTCCCCGCGAGCCCGCGCCCCAGCTCAGCCCCAGTTCTCCCCTCCCACCTCAACTCCTTCTCCTTGGGATAAATAAAGATGAGTGTGTGTGTGAGTGCGCGCCCGGATGGAGAACAGCAGGCACTGGCTTTAGGGGGGAGCTGGCCCCACTGCTCCAGCCTCTCAGTCCAGCCCCAAGACGGAGGAGGGGGTTTCCCTCCCAGAGGGAATGGAGATGGAGGAAGGTGGGTTTCTGCCGATGCTCTGCTTGCCGGGGAGCTCTCCTGCTGTGGGCTGGAAGGCTTGGAGACCTGGGAATCAGTGGACAAGTGGCTCCACGATACCCCCACCCCCAATTTGTTGGTGTGTGTGTGTGTATATGTGTGTAATGTGTGTACGTATGCATGCGCCTGCTTGTTGCTTGGATTTTTCTATTTATTTGTCATTTGGGGCAGGGGGTGGCTGGCCGGGCTGGCCAGCGCGTAGCTGGGAGGGGTTCAGCTGTTGGAGGTTTCAAATAGAGCTTGTTTCAGGCAGGGCACAGCTGCTGCGAGACTGTCACATTCCTTATTGAAATCCAGCCGCAAAAACCTAGGAGGTGCTGATCGGATTTCCCCCATTCCCAGCATCTCGCTTTAACCGGGGATGGGCAGACTTTCCCGCCCTGGAAACGGGTGGGGCAGACCTGTCAGACGACCTGAATAGCCAGGACCAAGACTTCCAGGCAGAGGGTCCTCCAGCAACCCGGTTGCTGTCAGTGGGCTGCCCCAGCGGAGGGCAGCACCTGGAAGCCGCCTTAGTCAAAATAGCTCAAGGATGAGCGTCTCAGCGAGCAGAAGCGAGTGGGGTTTCCCCTGGAATCGCAGCTCACTTAGTCATTCCCTGTAATGAGCCTTTGCGTCTGCGGGTCCTTCTGCTCGCTGCCTTCTCAGAACCGCCTTTCCTGCTGGGCGCTCCAGGAGATGGGGCCGGCAGCCTCGCCAGGGCTGGCAGCTGCCCTGGTCACAGCCCTGGCTCTCTCCAGTCCTCCCTTGGAGATCAGGGGCCCTTGCTGGGGAAAACTGATGAAGGCCCCAATGCAAGGGGGGTGTGGGGAAGGGGCAACCCCAGCATCTTCTCTTTCAGTGACACCGTGGTCAGAGTTCTTAAGGAAATGGCTCTTCCCAGAGGCAGTGGCTGTGCACAGGATCTATGCACATTTGTCTTAATGTGACGGGAGGGTCACCACTCTTCAGGATCGGCCCCTCTTCCCTGCCTGAGGCAGGTGCCAACCCTGAGGGGGAACTCAGGGAAAGGGGCTTTCCCAGAGATGTGGAAGGCAGATTTTAGGTGAATGAAGGGGGAGGCCACCTGAGGTGCCTGGCTTCCCCCATTTCTGAATCACGGACCCTCATAGCAGCAGTGGCGTGCACCGAGGGGACAGCAGCTGAGAGGTCCTTCTTGCCTCAGTTGCCACTTCCTGTGTGCCTTGGAGCTGCTCCTGAGATAAGCAGAGTTCATTGAACTTGCTCACCCACTCACCCATCCCTGCACTGGCCATCCAGGTTTTGAGTCATTTATGGAACAAGTATTTTCTGGGTGTCTCCTCTGTACCAGGCCCTGTAGACACCCTCTCTCCTGGTGGCAAATGGGATGGTTTCAAGGAACTGGGCCAGAGTTGGAATCCCAGCTCTGCCACTACTATTTGTGTGATCTTGGGTAAGTCATGGAGCTTTAGCGAGCCTGTTTCCCCAGCTGTCGAGGAGGGAGAATGAAATTAGAGACATGTAAGGCACGTATCTGCCTGCTCAACAAATGGGACCTATGGTGATTGTTATTGATGATGACAATGATGAGAGGAAAGGAGATGTCTTTTTCCTGTTATCTAATTCTGGCTATAAAATGAGTTGGGGCCTTAACAGATTGGGATCTAAGACTTGTCAATGGAGTGAGAAGTTGTATCTGGGAGCGAAGAAGTTCTGAGAAGGGACTGGGTCTGACTAGAGACCACCTTTAAACATGGTCTGTTCTTGGGGGGAGATGAATATCTGTGTCCCAGTTTCATGGAGGAACTGGTCTCTTTTCCTCCATAGTCTGGGTAAGATGAGGAGTCACAGCCCAGGAGAGCTCAGCGATATTCAGTGGATCCTGGGGAGGGATGGGTGACAGTCTTTTGCTGGAGAGTTTTGTGTGCCTGGTTGGCCCTGCTGACGAGTCTGGGGGCAGGCGGATGGATGAGGCAGCCTCAGGGGTACCAGGCAGATTAGGTAATTCTGCCCTGCCAATGGCAGCTCCCACTCAAAGGCTCTTGGGAGGGGATTTTTCCCCAAGTGATTGAAGATTAACTAACCTTGTGCCTGAGCTGCTGCTTTCTGAAGTTCTCTGCCTTTTTTCCCGTGGGGTTGTGGCCTTGCTGTTTACCTATGTTTGGTGGGTGCCTGTTGCTGGGGGAGCAACTTATCATGCAGGCCTGGGTCTCTTGAAAAGGAGGGTGGCATGTGCCCCGAGCATGTTCAGTTAATGCAAATGGGAGCCAGTGTGAGGGGGTTGAGCAACCGGGACAGAACATCCCCAGCTCCCGCCTCACAGGCCTGTAGGTGCTGATGTTGGAAGGAAGCTCTGCTAGGAGGCATCAGCATGGAGCAGGGAGGTGGGGCTTGATTCCTGGGTGAGCTCAGATAAGAGGGGAGCTTCTCATTATTATGCCTGGGACATGAGATCAAATGGCAGAGAGATGCCTGAGATGGCCCCAATAGGCTCCTAAAGGTACCAGGTGACCCTTGAACCAAATGAGGAGTCCCTTTTTTTTTTTTTTTTTTTTAATAGGCAGGTTTACTCTCTGAAGGCTTAGACATTGTGACGAGGCCTGGTCTAGAGATTCTGTTGAGAGTCTTAGTCACGCCATCTCTACCTATCCGTGCCACCCGGATAGAGCAGCAAGGACCTGTGAAGTCCTTCTTGGTGTTCTTTATTTTCTTTTAGAGCTGGTTTGGGACACACCCACTCCATTGCATTAAATTACCTCTATGCTCTCTTCCCTGGGTTCAGAAAGAATTAGGGAGGGGAAAGGCCTGGCTGCCCTCCCCTTTCCCCAGGCTGTGACTTTACCACCCTGGCTCTGACATCATGTTGGTGGCTGAGCTGGTACCTCTGTGTGGCTGGCAAGGCACCCATGGGCCTCATTTCTCAGGACCTCAGGCGTTGGACTGCGGGATCATCTCAGGGAGGCTGGAGGGTGCTGGTGCGGCAGCGCAGCTCTTCTTTCCCACCAGTCTGTACAACCTCCAGCCACTTCCCCATGCCTGGCCTCGAAGCTAGTCTGCATCTCTCCTCCCAGGCAGAACCAGTCCTCTGCCCGCTCCCCCACCATGGCCCTGTCTCGCCTGCCCCACCGACGTCCTGCCCCTCTGCTCCTCTCTGCTGCCCCTGCCTGGTCTCGTTGCTGGGGTAACCCAGGTGGCAGAGAGGAGCTGGTGTGAAGGTGCTTATCTGGGTTGCCCTGTCTGCTCCCATGGTGGCTTCTTTACCCACCTCTAGTTACTCTTTCTTCAGACAACCTCATGGGAGGCCGCCCTGGTGGCACAGGCTTCTCCGCATGCCCAGGGGAGCCTGGTCCTCTGGCCGTTCACTCTTTTTTTTTTTTTTTTTTTTTTTTTTTTTTTGAGACGGAGTCTCGCTCTGTCGCCCAGGCTGGAGTGCAGTGGCCGGATCTCGGCTCACTGCAAGCTCCGCCTCCCGGGTTCACGCCATTCTCCGGCCTCAGCCTCCAGAGTAGCTGGGACTACAGGCGCCCGCCACCTCGCCCGGCTAGTTTTTTGTATTTCTTAGTAGAGACGGGGTTTCACCGTGTTAGCCAGGATGGTCTCGATCTCCTGACCTCGTGATCCACCCGTCTCGGCCTCCCAAAGTGCTGGGATTACAGGCTTGAGCCACCGCGCCCGGCCGGCCGTTCACTCTTTAAAGAGAATGGCCAAGGCTATTCTCTTAGGCCAAGGCCAACTTGTCTGTCTCTTTGCAGACCTCAAAGAGGTCCGGGAGTCCATCCCCAGCCTCCAGACCAAATGGCTGAGTAGTATCACTGGTTCCAGTTCTGATCCTCTGCTCTCCCTGGTCACAGAAGCCCCGTCTGCAGAAGGGCAGAGCAGCAGCCCAGGCGTGGCTGGCCAAGTGGCTCTGCACCTTCTCTTTGGACCCAGGTGCTGTTTTGGGATAGGTTGTTGGCTGTCACAGTGTCCTGGTAGTTTTGAGAAGATACCTCTGGGTACTGGTGCCTGCGTTTCAGGCCATGGTGGAAAAGTAGGAGTAGGATAAATCCTTTCCAGCCCTTTCCATGGACCCTCCCTGTGGGGTGACCTGCAGGACCAGGATGCAGAAGGCAGGAGACTGGTTGAGAGCCTGTGAGCCCGCTGCTGAGGGCCCTAGGCACACATTTTGACTTCACAGGTCACACTGAGTGTGTCGGCCCACAGGAGGGCGAGCGTGAAAATGGCCTCTGACAGCGTGAAAATGGCCTTCTCTGCCGCCCGCCCCAGGGTGGTGGTGACTTTATTTATAATCTTTGTGGACAGTCTGTAAATGAGTCAAACATTTGTAACCCACAGGGAGACAGCTAACTTTTTATATATGCTTCTCCTTTGCGTGTCATCACACTATTTATAACTGCCCTGGGGAAAGACTTCATCACACATCCGGACTTCCCTTCCCCACAGGCAGCGTTACCCGGGTGCTTGGCCAGGGGCATTCTGACTGGGGCATTTATCTCCTGCATAGCCTAACTAGAAAGCCATCTGATGGCCTCGCATTTCTCTTATTGCGCTTTCAGGAAGAGGGATTTGTAAGGCCATGGCCAAAAGATCTGCTTTAAAAAATGTAAGGTACAGAAAATCAAAATGAAAAGAAATTTGAGTAACCTCTGTAGAGAATCCGGGGCCTGGACGGAAATGTAAGATCAGAATAGAGTGCTTCAGTTCTGTTGCAGTTATTTGTGAAGCACATTTGGGGGAGAAAATGAGTGTGTGCGGGGGTTGTGAGGGGCGGCTATATATTGATGAAATACCACTTTACTCAGCTCAGTGACAGGGAGACCAGCACGTTCATTCGTAGTTCTTTTTCTTCTCTTTCTTTCAAAACCCCAAAGGGAGAGCAAGAAAGCAAGCCACGTATTCCTCTTTAAATAATGAGGGTGGGGAATTCTGAGACTGTGCTGTTCCCAGGAGCTGTGGGGAGGAAAATTCTAGTGCCTTTTCTTCAGGTGAGGAAAGTCCGGAGGAGGCGAATGGGTTTTTAAGTGTCCCCTCCCCCGACCTTGTCATTCCACCCCCAGGTGCTCAGCTGGGATCTGAGGGAAAGGAGGGGAGGAGCGGCTGGGGGCAGGGACCACGCTACTTTCTGGTCGCCCAGCACTTCAGCTGGGCTGGCCGGGATGTTGCTGAGTGACTGGAGAGGGGAAGGCAAGGACCATTTGCTGAGCGCTGGGAGTACGAGGAGCAGGTCGTGCTCACCGCCCCCTGTGTAGATGAAGTCACCGGGCCACGCTGACACGCTGGTGGTGGTGGCGCTGAGATAAGAACCCAGGCCCGTTTAGCTCCCAAGGTCATATCCTTTCCCGTGCCTGCTGCTGCTGGTTAGATTGCCCATATCCTTAAAACAGACAAATTGAGTTTATGGCCCTGAGACCTGTGATGCAAAATGTTGGGACAGGAGGAACTTTACCACGAGCTGGGCAGGAAGGGCTCGATGGAGGGCAGGAGATGCCAGCGCAGGACCTGGAGAAGACAGTGCTGGAGGGGTGACAAGGGCAAGTGTGGGCCCCCGGGGTAGCCTAGGATCAGGGTGAGATTGTGGACTGGCCCAAGGTCAGTTCTTGATGCCTCCTCTCTGGAGTCTGGTGCTGCTGCCCTCAGGGTGATACCGGGCAGGCTGTGAGGTGGGTAGGTGTGGGGATTACAGGGAAAATGAAAGCCCATCCTGCAAAAGCTCCTGCCACAGCCCCTAGCACTCCCACCCTCCACCCCTGGAGGGCCAGCAGGACCCCTAGACCTGACTGGACATGTCCATACACAGCTCTCTCACCCCTCACCTCTGCTTTGCTCTTCTTTTAGGCTGCCCTTTTCCTCCAGCACTGGCTGTGTGGCTGTTTATCAGGGGACAGTCACATGAGCTCAGCATTTTACATCTTACAAGGCATTTTCATCCCTGGGTCCTTCATGACCCTCACGATGGCTGGCCCAGGGCTCATGATGACCAACTATCTCAGGGATGAGAAAACTCGGCTGCACAGGGGTCCCAGGGTTCAGTGACTCGCTCCAGGTGCCCATCTCAGGAGAGATGGTTCTAGAATGAGAGCTCAGGTCTCAGTGCACCTCTGGTTTCCTTATTCCAAATCCCACCACAAACTTCTGCTGGGGATTTGAGTGAGGGACCTTGAAGGGTTTCTCCATTCCTGGTTCTAGAAGTTTCTTCTTCATTCTTGAGTCCCATTTTCCTGCGTCCCTGTCTGTGCCTCATGCCTCTGTTGAGCTCTGTCGTGGGCACTGAGTGCTGGGAAAAGGCCTGTCTCTGCTTTGAGCCCCTCAGGAGGTGCTTCTGCCTCTTGCTTCCAGCTTGTTGTGTGATCTTTTGTCAAGTCCCTTCTCCTCTTTGGGTCTCGTTTCTCTGGCCTTAAAGCAGGAGCTGAACTCCCTTCCTGTGCTGAGGCTTTGCAATCCGATTCCAGATCATGTTTCATCACAAGGATGAGCAGCCACAGTCCCGAGAGTCCTGTTCTCAGGGGTGTCAGGCAGCACCCAGATGGCATCCATCCCAGGCGGGTGGTGGTTTATGGTGTTGGTGCTTGGGAGGACTGAGGAAGGAGACAGTGACTCAGACTGGGGATGCTGGGTGGATTCCCTGTAAGGGGTTGGGGGGTCCCTGAAAGACTAGACCAGCCAGGATGGGAGGGGCCCGGGCAGGGGCTCAATTCTGAGTGTGAGAAGTCCGGGGAGAGGGGGCCGAGTGTGTAAGGAACAGAGCGGGCGTGAGGACGGCTTGGGATTGCTGCTGTGTGGCGCGCACAGGGGCATGTAGGGAGGACAGAAGAGACTGTCTCGTCACGAGAGGCTTTGGGCGGCAGTGAACACAGGCCCAGGGCGAGGGCACAGTGATGGATGGAATATTTGGTAGCATCGGTAACTGCCAGGGCTGCAGAGTTCCGCACACTCAGGCCCTGAAGACCTGATATCCTTTCTCAGAGGTGGCCGGGCCTGGTAGTTAAGTTCTTGGAGCCGGGCACGGTGGCTCATTCCTGTAATCCCAGCACTTTGGGAGGCCAAGGCAGGTGAATCACCTGAGGTCAGAAGCTCGAGACCAGCCTGGCCAACATGGCAAAATCCCATCTCTACTAAAAATACGAAAATTAGCCTGACGTGGTGGCGCACACCTGTAATCCCAGTTACTCAGGAGGCTGAGGCTGGAGAATCACTTGAACCTGGGAGGCGGAGGTTGCAGTAAGCTGAGATCACACCACTGCACTCCAGCCTGGGCGACCGAGCGATACTCTGTCTCAAAAAAAAAAAAAAAGACTTGGGTGGCACACCAGTGATGTGTCCTCTGGGAACTTAGTGAACCCAAAGCGTATTTCCTCAATGTTAAGAGGGAATCACAACTACTGGCTATAGCAAAGCAGCCAGCACAGAGCCAGCCACACACTGGGTCTCAGCAGCTGGCAACTGTTGCCTTTATTAGAGTGGTGGTTAGAAGATGCCACCTGGAGCATCAAGACTGGAGGGGCATGTGCGCCCACATCACCCCTCCACTGTCTGCAGGTGGCCATAGACGAGCTGGTGTCCCTGCCTGGAGAGCACGTGTGGAACATGCCCCTTTTCTCATGAGGTCAAATGGCCTCCCAACCATGACCAGCTCCCCAGTCATGTTTCTGGATAGATCTTGCTGGGTGAATCTGTGAGTAGAAAGGAAGTGGGCTGTTCCCTGGAGGGTGGGGCTGTAGTGGTGGCCTAGGCTGGACTTCTGGAGCCTTCTTACCCCATGGGGCCCAGTTATTCTACACTCAGTCAGCAATTTGTGGTCTGGGCAGAGCTAACCGGGTGTGGACATGCAAATCGGACAGGTGGAGAGAGAACAAAAATAAACCCGTGGGGCCAGGCCAGAGGCTGAGAGGCCTGGAGGAAGGTCAGGGGGACACACGATGACCAGGCAGAAAAAGGCTGAGAGAGCAGGGCCCTGGGAAGAGCTGAACCGGCAAGCTGGCCTGTGACAGAAGCAGGGAAGAAAAGCATTGCTACAGCTTGCTTGATGCGTCACCAAGAGAACACAATTTCCCCTTCAAGACTCGAGTCAGGGTGCATCCTAGAATTCCAAAGGTCCTTTCTGCCCCTTCACCCTGCTTGGAGCGCCAGGGCTGCGGCATTGGGTGACGTTCCCAGCCAGGTGCCAGGGGGCAGGCAGCAAGAGCAGCTGGGCAGGGGAAGGACGTGCCTAGGGCTTGCCCTTCGTGGAAGCCATATTTTTTTCACAAGCCCTGGTGGCAGGGTAACCAGAGTTGTATTCTGAGCAGAGCCTTGATGATACTAAATGAACAGCATGCAAATGATGTGTGAAATAATATGCAAATTGGCATCTGTTATTTTTGAGTCAGCTTGTTGGGCATTTTTCTTACAGGACAGGAGTGATGCTCAGTGTCAAATGAACAGGAAAGTCAGCTTAAAGGACACTCCTTGCAGGGGCTGAGCTGGCACCTACTCCTTAGAGCTTGCTCATACCAGGCCTGCCAGACAACATCTATAAAGACAGTTGTTTGGTGTTTTGCTTCAGGTTATAGATGGAGAGACCTATAAAGGTGGGTGCCCTGCCCAGGGTTACCCAGTATGTAGGGAGGGGGAAGCAGATGACCTGTTGCCTGGCCTGAGCCATCGAACCTTGCTGACCTGTCAGTGGCTTTGAACTGAGGGGGCCCTGCAGGGAGGCAGGGACAGGCTGCCTTTGCTCATTCTGGCCATCTGCCACTGTTGGTTTTCCTTAAGCTCTGTGCCTCAAACTCTCTGAGCCTCATTGTCCCTGTTTGTAATGGATGTGTGGAGACTGACATCCACTAGCCTGGGGAGGATGACACTTGCTAATGGTTGGTCAAGTGGCCAGTCCGGCAGTGGGCGCTCCTGGGCTGCCAGCAAATGGTGGCTCCTCCTAGCCCCTTTGCCTGAGTTGGCACCTGCTTGTCTCCTCACAAGCTTCCACTAGCAGGGAGTTTTGCAGAGCAAAACCCCTTTTGAGATTTCTGATTTTAACAAATTGGAGTTTAGCTATTTTCTTTCTTTTCTGTCTTCCAGTGGGTAAGATGTTGGCCCCCAAAAAGCTCCCATACATGGGAATGCCTGGAGCGGCCAGCATGGGTGATGTTACCTTCTCCCAGGGTGAGGGCTTGGGGTAGGCATGTTGCTCAGGGCTGAGCCACCGCCTTTGGAGGAGTTCAGAGCTGGATGGCATTGGTGGAGGATGCAGGGGAGGCCTCCTCAGGGAGGCACCATACCTGTCCTGGATGGCCAAGCTCTGTTGGCCAGACAGGTGTGCTAGCCTGGGTGGGCATGATCTCTGCATATGCCTCCCAGCCCTGTGAGGAAGGCAGGGAAAGGACCATCCTCCTCCTTATAGGACCCCAAGGCCCATAGAAGTTATGTGGTGGCTCACACCTGTAATCCAGCACTTTGGGAGGCCAAGGTAGGAGGATCGGTTGAGCCCAGGAGCTCGAGACCAGCCTGGACAACATAGTGAGACCTTGTCTCAAAAAAAAAAAAGTTACGTGACTTGTCCAAGGCTACTCAGCATTGTTAGTGGCAGGGGTATAGCTGGAATCTAAGAATTCCTGGTTTTAGTTCTTCCTCTCTTTTTCTTTTTCCCATCCCTCTTCTGGAAACTTATCCTGAACACCCACTGTGTGGCAAGCCCTGCTCCAGGCGGCAGGAGTGCAGAGAATCTGTGCCTTACAGACTCTGGGGGGGGGTCTCTCCCCAGCCAGATGTGTTGTTCTCCACCAGCTCTTCCTAAGAGAACACAGGCTTTCCCCGTAGACCTGGATTCAAACCCTGGCTATTCAGCTGTGTGGCCTTGCACGGCGGCCTGTTTATCTGGGAGGTGGAATTTTAATTCTCTTGTGGGTGGAGAGGTGGAGAATTCAACGTGGAGCAGAGCTGGCACCCAGGGGGCTCTTGTCCGTGCTAGGCAGTGGTGGGTTTTGCCTTTGGTTGTTTCTTCTGAGAGCTCAGTGGCCTTGGGATCATACAAGGTCCCTCACAGCTGGGCCCAGGGTTCCCAGCCCCTCCTGCTCTGGGCTGGACCTGGTGTTAAGCTCTGCCAAGATGCTTTCCTCTACTCTGGGAGAGTAATGGTGCTGAGCCTGGTAGGAGGGCATTTTGGCAGAAGACACCTGACGGGGTGCACACTACGTGCCAGCGATGGAAAGATCCCTCAAGAGTGAAATGAAATTGATGCAAACTGAGAGCACGTCTAGGATGGAGTTGAGTCATGAGGGTTTCCTCGTGGGTGGATGGGATCATATATAATGCTTGTGTCCACAGCAGCTTGGGGGAAATGCACCGCTTTCATAAAATGGGAACTTATTTTTCCTTTCATAAGAATGACTCCAAAGCAACACCAGGTCTTATTCAGGAGTGAAGAGGTGACAGGCAGCGGAGGAGAAGAGAATATTTGTTAAGGACCTACTATGTGCGTTTACACACCTCATCTCATTAAGCCCTCACAGCAACCCTGTGAGGTAGATATAATTCTCCCCATTTTACAGATGACAGATCCAAGACTCAGAGAGGTTAAGTGACTTTCCCAGGGTCTCACAGCTGGGAGGTGGTGGAGTTCGGATTTGCACATAGGGGAGTGTCTCTGATGCCCGCACACTGTGCAGCAGACACACTTTTGCATATCACACCCTAGACTGGGCTCTTCCAAGCCAAAAAGCTTCTCCTTGCCTCCCTGAGCTCTCCACTCCTGCCCACCCTGCCCCTTACTGTGCCACCCTCACTGCCCTTCCAGCCTCCCCCAGAGCCTCAGGGGATGTTTTGTGCTCTTGGAGGGAGGAGGGGAGGAGTGGAGGAGGGGAGGAGGGTGCTGTCAGTTTAGATACAGGGGTTTGCTGAAGCTGTAGGTGCCGTCTGGGCTCTGGGGCTGAGGAAAGTCTCCTGTGGGCCCTGGAGGGGCCAGCCGAGCCCTCAGTAGCATGTGTCCTAGTGTTCTTGCCGCAGCTCTGTGGCTTCCCAGCTGTGCAACCTCATTGAGAAAACTGACCTCTTTGAGCCTCAGTCTCCAGGTCTGTGAATGGGGTTAACAGTGTTTTCTCCCTCTCATGAGAATGGGTGTCATGAGGAATAAATGAGACGAGGGCATCCCCTGGCGTGTTCTGGTTGGCTCTGGAGGTTCAGCACCAAATAGACGTGGAGCTCACAGACTGGTGGGGGAGGCAGGCACTGAACAAGTAGCAACAGGTCTGATGTAAGCTTTGCGAGAGACAAGGCCACACACATAAGGCTTGGGTTTGACCCACAAGCCTGAGACTTGATGTCCCATGCGTCTGTCTGCTCCCCTCCCTCCTGTTTCCTGAAGGTCCATCTCACCCTCACTTCTTCCATCCTCCCTCGTATCTGTCTCCCAGGCCATCCTCTGATTCTTCTGTACCGGCCATCTAGCCTGGCATTAGGAGAACAGGCTTTAGCGCCGGGCAGATCTCCGGTACAGCGCTGGCTGTGTCACTCACTGTAGGCCGTGGGGCTTTGGGAAGCTGTCTCGGTGCTTTGATTCGCAGTTTCCATGGGGGTGAATCCTGACCTGGCCGCTGGGGCTGTCATGAGAGTTAATGAGATTGCTGTTTGTAAGGCATGGGACATGGTTTCTGGCACACATGGAGCGCTCTGTGAAGGCCAGCTGAGTTGCAGCTGAGGAGAAGCGTCCTGGGCTAGGTGTGGGCAGCTTGGTTTCTGGGCCTCTGTTTTGTCATCTAGAGAGTGAGAGAAGGAGCCTGAGGAGGGGATGTTTCCTGCATTGGCCATCTGCGGAAGGTCGTGAGCACCAGATGGAGTTACAGAGAAAACTGGAAGAAAGCTGTGCTATTCCAGCTGGAGGGGGGCCTCGTGGATGGTGCATGTTGGCAGGGTGGGCTGTGGGGGGCGTTATCGTCCTGTCCCACAAGCGAAAGCCTGTGAAGACGTAGTGGCTAAGGGGATTTTCTCACTCTCAGGAGACAGCGGAGAGACAGGCCCTTCTGGCCAGCCTCCCTCCCTGCTGCCTCCTCCCTGCAGGCCAGCCCTTGGCACGAGGCCTGCTTGTCTCCTGAACCCTCCTAGCAGCAGGGATTTAATTACTATAATGTAAGTAGCTGTGGCTTGAGGCCTTCTGGTGGAGGGGAAACAGATTTGTCTTCTCACTAGGAGAATAAAAGTCTATGGAAAGGAAAAGAAATGTACTTTTCCCCGAGGTACCTGAGGCTGTTGGTCTCAGGGGAGCTTCCCTCAGGGCAGGGAGAGGGAGCATGGGTGGCAGCAGGAGGAGGCGCCACGTCTGACTCAAGGACCCTTGGCGCTTGCTTTTGCTTTCTGTGGGATGACTCAGCTAAGCTGCCTCTGTTTCCCCAATGACCCTGCTAACAGATCAGCCTGACGTTCAGTAGGCATCTGTCAAGCACCTACCATATGCTAGGCACTTCGAAACTTCCAGCTGAGTAGCGAGCCCAGGCGGAAAAATAATTTTATTCATTTGACAAAGTTATTGAATGCCTGTTATGTGCCAGTGTATTGTTCTAGGCACCACGGATATACAGTCATGCGTTGCACAGTCTAAGAAATGTGTCATTAGGCGATTTCATCATCGTGCGAACATCATGCAGTGCGCTTACACAGACTAGGTGGCATGGCCTTCGGCACACAAGGCCGTATGGTGGAGCCTACTGCTCCCAGGCCACAGACCTGTACAGCCCGTTACTGTACTGAATACTGTAGGCAGTCATAACACAATGGCAAGTATGTATCTGAACACAGAAAAGGTACAGTAGAAATACTGTACAATGGATACAAAATACTCTATCTGTATAGGGCACTTACCATGAATGGAGCTTGCAGGACTGGAGATTGCTGTGGGTGAGTCAGCCAGTGAGTGGAGAGTGAATGTGAGGGTCTAGGACATGACTGTACACTAGCGTAGGCTTTGTAAACACTGTTCACTTAGGCTAACTACATTTATTTCAAATAGTTTTTTCTTCAATAACAAGTTAACCTTACCTTACTATAATTTTTGTTTGTTTGTTTTGTTTGAGACAGAGTCTCACTCTGTAGCCCAGGATGGAGTGCAGTGGCACGATCTTGGCTCACTGCAACTTCAACCTCCCAGGTTCAAGGAATTCTCCTGCCTCAGCCCCCCTGAGTACCTGGGATTACAGGCATGCGCCATCACACCCGGCTAATTTTTGTATTTTTAGTAGAGATGGGGTTTCTCCATGTAGGCCGGGCTGGTCTCAAACTCCTGACCTCAAGTGATCCACCCGCCTTGGCCTCCCAAAGTGCTGGGATGACAGGCATGAGCCACTGTGCCTGGCCAAATTTTTCACTTTATAAGATTTTTATACTCTTTTGTAATAACACAAGCACATTATACAATTGCACAAAAGTATTTTCTTTATATTCTTACTCTATAAGCTTTTTTCCATTTTAGAAATATTTGTTTAAAAAGATGTATTTTTACTTACAAAATTTTTTTTTTTGGTTAAAAACTGAGACACAAACACACATTAGCCTGGGCTGACACAGGTTTGGGATCATCAAGATGTCACAAAGTGACAGGAATTTTTTCAGTTTCATTATAATTGTACAGGACCTTGACTGAAATGTTATTATGTGACGCATGATATGGTAGAAAAAACCCACAAAAGAGAAAAATCTTTGCTGTCAGGAATTTACATTTTAATAGGTAAACCTGATAGTAAACTATGTAAGTTAATTCTGTATTATATTTGATGGTGATAAGTGCTATGATGAGCATTATGAAGAGCTTCTTCCCTCCCAGATACAACTTCTCACTGCATTGATAAGTCTTAGATCCCAATCTGTTAAGGCCCCAACTCACTTTACAGCCAGAGTTAGATAACAGGAAAACGACATCTCTTTTCCTTTCATCATTGTCATCATCAATAACAATCACAATTGTTAGGACCATTCTGGATGGGAGTGCAGGGGCTTCTGAGAGGAGAATGGTCATATTATTTTATTTATTTATTTATTTATTTATTTATTTATTTATTTATTTATTTTTTTGAGACGGAGTCTCACGCTGTTGCCCAGGCTGGAGTGCAGTGGCGCGATCTCGGCTCACTGCAAGCTCCGCCTCCTGGGTTCCCGCCATTCTCCTGCCTCAGCCTCCTGAGTAGCTGGGACTACAGGCGCCGCCACCGCGCCCGGCTAATTTTTTGTATTTTTAGTAGAGACGGGGTTTCACTGTGGTCTCGATCTCCTGACCTTGTGATCCGCCCGCCTCGGCCTCCCAAAGTGCTGGGATTACAGGCTTGAGCCACCGCGCCCGGCCTATTTTATTTATTTTTTAATTAATTTATTATTATTATTATTTTTGAGACGGAGACTCACTCGCCCAGGCTGGAGTGCAGTGGCACAATCTCGGCTCACTGCAGGCTCTGCCTCCCAGGTTCACTCCATTCTTCTGCCTCAGCCTCCCGAGTATCTGGGACTACAGGTGCCCACCACAACGCCTGGCTAATTTTTTGTATTTTTAGTAGATATGGGGTTTCACCGTGTTAGCCAGGATGGTCTCAATCTCCTGACCTCGTGATCCGCCTGCCTCGGCCTCCCAAAGTGCAAAGTGCTGGGATTACAGGCATAAGCCACTGCACCCAGCCTTTTTTTTTTTTTTTTTTTTTTTTAAGACAGAGTCTCCCTTACTCTTGCCCAGGCACGATCTTGGCTCACTGCAACTTCCGCCTCCCAGATTCGAGGGATTCTCCTGCCTCAGCCTCCTGAGTAGCTGGGATTACAGGCACACACCACCACACCCAGCTAATTTCTGTATTTTTAGTAGATACAGGGTTTCACCATCTTGGTCAGGCTGGTCTTGAACCCCTGACTTCAAGTGATCTGCCTGCCTCGGCCTCCCGAAGTACTGGGATTACAGGCATGAGCCACCATGCCCAGCCAAGAGTGGTCATTTTAAATAAGTGCTCAGAGCCAGGTGCAGTGGCTCATGCCTGTAATTCTAGCACTTTGAGAGGCCGAGGCAGGAGGATCGCTTCAGCTCAGGAGTTTGAGACCAGCCTGGGCCATATAGTGAGACCCCTTCTAAACAAAACAAAAAATTAGCTGGGCATGGTAGTGCATGCCTGTGGTCCCAGCTACTTGGGAGGCTGAGGTGGGAGGATCGCTTGAGCCCAGGAGGTCAAGGCTGTAGTGAGCTGTGATTGTGCCACTGCACTCCAGCCTGGGGAATAGAGTGAGACCCTGTCTCAAAAAAAAAAAAACAAAAAACAAAAAACAAAACCCACGAACAAAACAAATAAATAAGTGCTAAGTGCTCAGGGCCAGGCATGGTAGCTCACACCTGTAATCTTAGCACTTTGGAAGGCCAAGGCAAGAGGCTTGCTTGAAGCCAGGAGTTTGAGACCAGCCAGGACAATATGGCAAGACTCTCATCTTTATTAAAAAAAAAAAAAAAAAAAAAAAAGCCTGGGTATATTGGTGTGTGTGCCTGTAGTCCTAGCTACTCATGTGGCTGAGGTGGGAAGATCGCTTAAGCCCAGGAATTCTAGGATGCAGTGAGCTATGATTACGCCACTGTGCTCCAGCCTGGGCGACAGGTGAGACCCTGTCTCTAAAAATAAACACATAAATAAATAAATTAAATGAGTGCTCAGGGAAGGCCTTACTAAAAAGGTGATGTCTGTTGGAGGATCTGAAGTTGGTGAGGGAGCCAGCCACCTGGGGGAAGAGGAATAGCAAGGTGAAGGCCCTGGGTGGGGATCATGCCTGGTGTGGTGTAGACAGCACTGTCCAGTGGACATGAAATGGGAGCTACCACTGTCATTTTACATTTCTGAGTAGCCATATTAAAAATAGTGAAAAGAGAAAAGTAGAATTATACATGTTAATAATATTTTTAATTCAACCCAACATAGCCAGAATATTATTATTTGAATGTGCAAGCGATGTAAAAAATTATTGAGATCTTTTACGCTCTATTTTTTGTACTAAGTCTTTGAAATCTGGTGTGTCTCTGACACAGCATATCTCAATCAGACATTAAGTCTTCATTGGAGATACTTGATCTGTATTCAGAGTTTATAAAATTTACAATTAAAAGAACAGATTTGCTGGGCATGGTGGCTGACACCTGTAATCCCAGCACTTTGGGAGGCTGAGGCAGGTGGATTGCTTAAGGCCAGGAGTTCGAGTCCAGCTAGGTAATGTAACATAGTAAGACTCTATCTCTAAAAAAAAAAAAAAAAAAAATTAGCTGGGTGTGTGGCATATGTCTGTGGTTCTAGCTACTTGGGAGGTTGAGGTAGGGGGATAGCTTGCTGTTGAGGCTGTGGTGAGCCATCAGTGTGCCACTGCACTCCAGCCTGGGCAACAGAGTAAGATCCTGACTCCCTGTCTGCAAAAAAAAAAAAGAAAAGAAAAGAATAGATTCACACACTCAAGTTGTTGAAGGTGTACTTGAAATTTTTCCAATAAAAGAATGGAGTGTACGGGAGGCTGAGACAGGAGAATGGCGTGAACCCGGGAGGCAGAGCTTGCAGTGAACTGAGATCCGGACACTGCACTCCAACCTGGGCGACAGAGCGAGACTCCGTCTCAAAAAAAAAAAAAAAAAAAAAAGAGTGTCTTTTTATATGTAATTTTAAATGTAATGGACTTAAAATCCAGTTGCACTGGTCATGTTGCAGGGGCTCAGTGGACACACGTGGCTGGTGTCGCCACATTGGACAGTGCAGGTCTGGGAGTAGAAAGGACGCCTGTGAGGCTGATTCAGTGAGTGGAGGGAGTTATGAGGGGGTTATGAGGTCACAGGGGAGGCGGGGCTGGCTCTGCAGGGGTTTGTAGACTGTCCTGAGGACTGTGGCCTTTACCCTGGGTGAAACGGGAGCAAGAGGAGGGCTTGGAGTAGAGAAGTGACAAGATCTGACTTACATTTTAATAGTATCACTCTGACTGCAGTGTTTGGAACAGACAGGGAGGGGGCAAGCCAGGGCCAGGGAGCCCTCTTGAGAGGCGATGGGGACATCTCAGGTGAGGGTGGTGACGGTTTGGACCTGGGTGGTGGTATTGAGTTGGTAAAAAGTGGCTGGGCCCTAGGGCTATTTAAAAGGAGGGCATTCTGATGAATTGGATGAAAGGTCATGGTGTGCAGGGCAGGCAGTGGTGAGAGAAAGGGGATGTCAAGGATGAGCCTGAGACTTTTGGCCCAAGCAACTGGGAGGATGGAATTTCTGTTAATTGAATGGAGAAGACTGTGGGAGAAGCAATTTTTTTCGGGAAGACAGGGAGTTTGTGGTTGGACTTGTTAGGTTTGAGGTGTATCGATTTCGATGTAATGAGGGTAGCACATGCCCCAGGGGTTGTAAGAGGTCACAGGATGGTGCTTGAGGCTGTGGAAAGCTGCCTGGGCTCCTGACCCAGAACAGATGACTCCTCTCACCTTCCAGAGGTCTGTTCCAGGCATGGCTGGCAACATTAAAACAACATTCGGCCAGGCACGGTGGCTCACGCCTGTAATCCCAGCACTTTGGGAGGCCGAGGCTGTGGATCACGAGGTCAGGAGTTCAAGACCAACCTGGACAACATGGTGAAACCCCGTCTCTACTAAAAATACAAAAACTAGCCGGGCATGGTGGTGCACACCTGTAATCCCAGGTACTCGGGAGGCTGAGGCAGGAGAATCGCTTGAACCCGGGAAGGCAGAGGTTGTGGTGAGCTGAGATTGTGCTACTGCACTCCAGCCTGGGTGACAGAGCGAGACTCTGTCTCAAAAAAAAAAAAAAAACAACTAAGTTATCCGTGCCTCCAGTGACATGGGTGTTGACTCCCTGATGGTCATTGGAAGTTGCTAGGGTCTTTCTGAGTCAGTCCACGTTTCAAGGTCAAATCTCCCTGCTCTGGGCTGATGAATAAAACACGTCATAAATGCACAGAAGTTCCCCCAGCATGGCCCGGAAGCCTGATTTTATGGAAACTTACTGAAATGGTACAAAACGCTAAAGATATGCATTCCTAATTTTCTAGCACTTTCAACTCCACAGGGATGTTGGGGGAAGGGATTAATGAGCTTGGAGAGGTGGAATAACCTCCTCAAGGTCTCGCAGCTGGGGGAAGGTAAGCACTGGATGCTGAGAATCACCAGCCTCACGTGCGTCAACCATGTCGCCAAATGTCCAAAGCCTGCAGAGGGCCCAGGGCTCTCACGGACCACACAGGGAAGCCACTGCTCTTGTTCCTTTTAAGGCTGGGAGGAGAGTGGGGAAAGGCAGCAGGTATGGCTTTTGAGGTCTTCTCCTAGCCCAACTGGTGTCTGATGCTGGCACCTGGGCTTGGAGGGTGAGAGTCTTGGGACCTGTAGACCAAGGCCACCTCACTTGGGCAACCCAGGCCTGCTGGACATGGGCCTTCTGACTTAGTTTCAAAGCTGGACCCTGACGCTTGTTGGTTGCATGACTTCAGTGATTCAGTCTTTGAGTTTGTCTGTTTCATGGGGGTGATGGTGCCTGCCTTGCAGGAGTTTTGCAAAGTGATGTTAATGAAGGAGCTTAGCCCAGTGACTCGACACATGTCCAACATAAGGAATGCCTGTGGGGCTGCCTGGCTCTGCCCCTAGAGTGGAGGGAGACAGTGCAGAGGGAACAGCAGAACTAGTGTGGGCTGCGGATGCCCGGCGAGTAGTGTGAGTAGGGGAGAAAGAAGCACCTGCCAGAATGGGAGGGAGCGAGAACAGTGGGGGCTCCCCTCCCTTTCAAGAGACCTGGGATCTGACTGTGCCTGTAGACCAGGGCTCCTCAACTGGGGCAGTTTTGCTCCTCAGGGGACATTTAGCAATGCCTAGAGACATTTTTGGTTGTCACCGCCAGGAGAGGGATATTACAGTCCTTTAATGTGGAGAGGCCAGGGATGCCCCCTACAACAAAGAATTACGCAGCCCACAATGTCAGTGGTACTGAGGCTGAGAAACCCTGCTTTCGATGACTCATTCTCAGCAGCTTGTTACGAGGATGAATGCAAAAATGGAGACTGCATTTCTCATTGCAGCCTGCCCTTCCAGGTCCTCTTGTTCCCTCACCCTTTCCCAAGGGGGCTGCCTCTGTCATCAAGGAGCCTGGTCCAGGAGTCATAGACCTGAATTCAAGTCCTGACTCCTCATGCCTCAGTGGAGTTTTTCCTTAGTTTCTAGTCTCCATGTCATTTCATCCTTGGAAATCTTGTCTTGAGTGGGGCAGTGGTGTCTACACAGTAATAGGGCTGTGGTGTGGACCGAGTGGGAGCCCGGATGGGAAGCATGCTTAGTCAGCTGTGATGTGCTGGCAAAGGGAGGCAGCAGGCCAATCCGCTTTCTAGTCCAGCAGTGAATAATAGCCTTGGGGGGCATTGCCCAGGAACCCCCGTTGGCCTCTGGGAGGCCACATGGCTGCTTTCCCAGGCCTGCTCCATCTTGCTTCTTGCCTTGTATTTCCTTGAACAGGTGGAGCTAGTCTCCATTTGGGGAAGATGGAATTTGCAGGAAAATGCAGGGCTATTATTTCTGTGCTGTGTGAGTGGGAGACAGAGCTGGTTGAGTGGCAGATTTCCTGGCAGGGGGAGAAACAGCTAAGTGTGCCAGCCCAGGCATCGCTAGAATCCTCTGGAGGTGAGTGGGCCAGGATTCCCCAGTGGCCACCTCGGGAAGCAAACGTTTGTTCTGAGCTCAGGACCAGCCCCAGGGAAAGATGGGGCTTGCTGTCGGGGAAAGGTCGGTACCAATATATTGAAGCTCTGAGAACATTCTGCTCGGCAAACTTTCACTGAGGCCCCGTTCTGTGGCAGGCACTGGCCCCAGGGACGTTGGGGGACACAGAGATAGATGAGGCTGAGGGGGTGTTCGGGCTGCCGTAACTCTGAGGCAAGGCAGACTGTGCTAAGTGCGGTAGAGAGGCTCTGCATCGCGTTAAGGGCCTGCTGCGAATATTAATGTCTGGAGTCTTCTTAGAAGAAGTGGGGGTTGAGCTGGGTTTTGAAGGAAGGTAGGGCTTCATGAGGCAAAAGGGAATGCATGTTCTGAGCCGAGGCAACAGTAGGGGCAGAGGCTCAAAGTTAGAGAGTGCCACGTGTTCTTAGGGAGGGTTGGGGAGGTAGGCTTTCCTAGAAGGGCTGGGAAGAGAAGACTGGAGAGGGACATGGAGCCCCTCCCCGTGAAGCTCGTGGAGTAATGGGGACTTCATGAACTAGGCTGATGAATTTGCATCTTTGTCTAAAGGCACAGGGAACAGTGGAAGGTATGTGAGCAGGGCAGTGGCGTGCTCCCGCCACAGCATGGAGGATGGGTTATAGAGAGAGGGAGCTGGAAGCAGTGTTACTGCAATAGTTCTAGAGAAGGGGGAATGAAGGCTTGAACCCGGCTGGGGGCAGTGGGAAGGGAAGATATGGGGGGAGGTCTGGGGAGGCAGGCAGCACGTTGGGCTTCACCTTTCTCCACCCTGGATATCTGGGTTGTGTGTGAGGCTCGAAGTGACTGCCGTGGCCCGCTCACTACATTGCTCTGCTCAAAGCTCAGCCTTTTCTTGGAGAATGACAAGCAGCGAGCATCAGGCAGCCTGCTGGTCCCAGAGAACAGGATGGCACAGTGCCCACACCAGCCGGCACCAGCCACTCTGGCTGGGGGGTGGGGAGGCCTCCTTCTGGAACCCATCAGCGCTGGCTTCTGGCCAGGCCCAAAGGAGGTGGAATACACCCTCTTCCTGCTCGTTTTCGGAGATTTGGGAGGAGTAGGTATGGAGGACAGCAGCAGCGTGCTGGAGCCGGCTACTCTCGGGTTCATGTCGGAGCTGGGGGAGTGACTGGCTGTGCGGTTGGGCGAGTTGCCTGGTCTCCCTGAACTTCAGTGTCTGTGTTTGTAAAGTGGGCATCATGATGCTCGGCCCACAGGTGGCTGTAAGGGCATCACACAGGAGTAATTACGCAGGTGTCATGTTCTTAGCTCAATAATTGGCAAGATATGATGATGGACTTGACTTAATGGGTGGGGAGAGGCAAGACCTCCTTGTCTTTAAAGGAGTTGAAGACCTGGGAAGCGGTTGGAATGGTGAATTCTATCTTGGGCGTGTTGGCTTTGAGGGACTGGGGAAAATCCTAGGATATTCAGAAGAAATCTAGGGTCTTCTAATCATGTGGTTCACATAAATGACCCCTACTGTAATACCTATCTCAGAGTCAACTTTTCAAAACACCAGCCTCCCTGCAGGCAACCACAGTGTGGCATCAGGAGAGTGGGGTCATGGGTCAGCAAGGTCAGCCCAGCCTCTGGCCTTGCTTGTGTCATTGGTGACTCCCCTTGGTCCGCGGTGCCTTCCTCCATGATGGCATTTCCCATTGGTTGGCTGGGCCTCTGCCCAGGGATCCAGCTGGGTGCCAGCCCAGCTCAGACTCCAGAGAGGAGAGTCCTGGATCTGGGGCCAGTGACCTGATATTCACGCTGGCTCTGCCCCTTCCCTCTCGGTGTGGCCTGGAGAGACACGCAAGCTCCCTGAGGGCAGTGGGGGTAGTGAGGAGGGCTCCAGGAGATGGGGGATGTGAAAGCAGCAGCACGGGCCTGGCACACAGGGGCCCCGGCAGATGTTTGGTGGACAAGTGAGGGCAGGCAGGGCAGGGGGCAGAGAGGATTCAGTGAGGCAGGCCTGGGAGGGGCCCAGGGCTCAGGGAGGGGCGTGAGGGGTCAGGTGGAGCCGGCTCAACTCCTGGCTCTGCCACGTACTAACAGGAAGACTCTGTGTCTGGTGCCTGCTTTGGTCACATCCATGTGTGGGTGGTGGCAATGGGAGGTCGGCCTTGGGGGCCACTCTAATGCCTGCCTCACAGCATAGTGATAGGTGTAGATGGATACACAGCACCAGGGCCTGAGAGTGCTGAATAAACCTTCGTTCCTCCTCTGGTAAGTATAGTAAGTCCCTAGAGGGCAGTCCCCAAAGGCCTTGATTACCCCAACTGTGGAGTACAGCGAGAAGGGGAGCTTCTGGAGCCAGCGCTTTCTCTGCTCAATTTTGTGTATTCTTTCGCTCTTTCATCTCCTGAAATCTACCCAGCAAACTGACTGCAGACACCTAATGGCAGTGGGGTACCAAAGGGCAGGGGAGCAATCGGCTCCTGGTGCAGACAATGAGGGGTACGTTGTCTGTAGAGGATGTAGAAAAATAAATAAAGCCAACAAAAAGTCAGTCTGGTTTTTGTTATTGCCGTGTACCGGCACTTCGAAACAAGGTCAGTGATAAAACACTCCCCCTCGGGGCAGGCGCTCCTGGCTCCCCCTCTGCCTAAGGGCCCTCCAGAAAGGAGCCTCCGTGGCTGTAAATATCAGGAAGGAACTCATCAAGACCTGACAGAGGAAGCCAGAGATGATTTGGAGAATAAGCCCATTGATGATTGCAATGGCAGTGTGGATTTGGGGCTCAGGAGACTGGGAAGGGGAGGGTGCCACACCGTGAAGTGAGGGTAAGGCAAGAGAGTGGAGGTAACCTCTGTGGGCTCCGGCCGGGAGAGGCATCGTCTAAGCCCTTTAGATGTGGTCAGGAAGAGGGTGTACTTCATCTCCCTTGGGCCTGGCAGGAAGCCAGCACTGATGGGTTCCAGAAGGAAAGCCCCCCAGCCAGGGCAGCTGCTGCCAGCTGGTGTTGGCTGGCATGGGTGCTGTGCCACCCCGCTCTTTTGGACAGGCAGGCTGCTTGCCATCTTCCAAAGGGGACTGGCCTCTTGACAAGGGTAGGAAAGGAGCCAGGGCTGCCCTATGGGCTTGGGGGCTGGTAGGGGGTTGGGGAGGGCAGGATCCACATTTCTCTAGCCTGGACAACAAGCATGTGTGTGAGGATCAAAATGAGCACTTTTAGGGTTTTATTACTATTATTTATTAAACAAGTTTCCTTGCAGGGTTGTGGAAGGGGCCCCCGAGGAAGGATCTGTCTAGAGGAGGAGGCTCCGCATGTGTACAAGGGAAGGAGTTGTGTCCTTGGGACTGGCTGGGGCACAGCCCTAGGGAAGTGTGTGTGTGTTTGGTGGGGTGGTCTAATCATGTGGTCCCTTCCCTGACTGAACCCCTTGCAGGGCCCCATGCCACACAGCAATGCTGCGTCTGTTGCAGAGGCAGATGCCACACAGCAATGCTGGGGTCCATTGCAGAGGCAGACACCTTTGGCTCCTGCTGTGTCGGAAGCAGGTGTGCATTAGTCAAGGTGGCCTCAGTGGTCCTGGATAGTGGGGCCTCTGCAGTGAGAAGAGCAGAGCCCTCTTGGGCCCAGGGGTGTAGGAGTCACTCTTCCTGATCTGCTCCCAAATGCAGGTGCATCTGGTTCCATTTGGAGCCAGTGAGCCGGCTGATGGTGGCTGTCTGGGGCTCCTGGGGCTGAGCAGCCAGGCTAAGCTTAGCCCACAGGCACTTCCCAGAAGCTGGTGGCACTGTCACAGTATTGGCTGGATGCTGAGGAGTTGGCAGGATACAGTGCAGGAACAGCAAATAGGTTTTATCTGGGTGTCAAGTTGAAACAATTGGTACCAGCTGCCACGAGGGCTGTGTTGAGAAGGATTCTGAGGTGTTGTCTGAGCTCAGTGGGAAGAGTGCCCTGATTGATTCACGAGGTCTATCCTGGGCAGGAGAAATGGAAGAGTGGCAAGGGGTTTGCCATCCCTGGTGTAGTGGAAAAAATACAGAGAGCCTAGATTTGATCTTAAGTGAGTGGCCCCAGTTTTCTCTCTCTCTCTCTCTTTTTTTTTTTTTTTTTTTTTTTTTTTTGAGACAGGGTCTGGCTGTGTTGCCCAGGCTGGAGTGCCATGGCACAATTTCAGTTCATTGCAACCTCCACCTCCTGGGCTCAAGCCATCCTCCCACCTCAGCCTCCTAAGTAGCTGGGACT